>NC_140950.1:25612477-26212477 GCF_014529385.1 Adiantum capillus-veneris | reverse complement strand
TATCCCTGGAGTGTGTGAAATAGTGAATTGTACTATATAGCACAATCTCTATTTTTGCTATGTGCTACATAGCACATCTCTGATTGTGATATGTGATACTTAGCACAATATTTGTGCTATATGCTATGTGATATGTCTCATATAGCCCACCGCATATCATATACCCAACAAGCTTGTGCTATATAGCATATAGAGAAAATGTTTGGGCTATATTTGGTATTTTAAAAAGTCTCTCTGCTATGATCTACAGTGCATACTCTATGTAGCACTTATAGCACATTATACTTGGACTGTGCTATGTGTTATATAGCACAGTGCATATCATATACCACATCAATCTTGTGTTTATAGCATATAGAGTAAGTGCTTGTCTTATATGTGGTATTGCAAATAAGGGATAAGATTCACGTTGCATATTCTTTTCAACAATCTGCTTTTGTTGGGTTATTGAGACTTAAGTTAGATGTGTTGTCTTCTTTGTTTCATAGGCACTACTTGCAGAAGTAGAGACCAACATAGCACAAGAATCAGAGCACTTTCAATTTTGTGTTACCATGGAGAGGACTTCACATAATGTGGGAGCCAGTTTGATGAAGCATTTTCCTCCTGTGGATTTTAAGTAGAGCATTAGTGGGGTGGTACTTAATGGGTTCTACCATTGTGTAGGATGTGGATTCCCGTTCGATGCCAGAAGCTTGGATGTATTCTCCCTGCTTTGCACCCATGTGTACCATATGCTATGCTTTGCGCATGTATGTAGGGACTATGGCTATTGTGTTGCACTAGATTGCAACATGTCTGTTCCCCCTAGAGCTAAGCATATGATTGGTCTAAAGGTGAAGAGTGAGATGAAAGAATCAAGTGCAGGTAGTCACTGTGTCAATTATTTACTACTACTATTGCAGGCCCACTTTCCATTGGTAGTTTAAACTCTTGCATTTAATGAAATCATTTGCAGGTACAGACATCGCAGCAGAGACCTGTATACAAGAATCATTGAGGACAAAAACAGAGAGAGTCTCTACGTAGGCCACTGGTAGGTACCAAAATCAGTATTTATGTGTGTATTTTTTGATACTCCAAGTGAGACTTTGTAAATATCTTGCTTTGTAGAACAATCATTTCATGCTTGCTCCAACAAGACGATGCATTCCACAAGGAAGAATGGCCTGATTACCCCAGGGATGCATCCAGGCCTTGAAGCGGAGTCTACCCGAGGGATGCAGCTAGCCCTTGAAGCGGAGTCTGCCATAGGGGATGCAGTACGTGGAGTAGTTGAAGACATCTTGATGGCAAAGTCTTCTACAGTCAAATCACCTAGGCAACAACTAACTCCAAGAAGGCTGTTGCGTTCTCCATTGAGTGCCAAAGCATCACCAAGTATGGACACTAGAGATGAAGCATCATGAGGTAGTTGTTGCAGATGCGGTGAAAGCAACACCCCCTCCAGCGTGGAAGAAGCCAACATCAAAGCGCAAGAAATCGACTCCCAAGAACTTAGGTGGAAGTCCCACAATGGATACCTCTTGATTCATTTCGGAAGAGAAAGAAACCAAATGCAAAGCAATGAGTGTGTTTTTGTTGTAACTTCATGCAATTAGAAGATGTATTTAGAAGGCATGTGCAATCCATTGCACCCCTATTGTATCCATGCTCATTGATGAATCAAGTGTTAGAATTTGTTAGTGACATGTCTCTTAATTCTTTGCATCGAGTAGTTGCAAACTATTTGATTTATTTTCTATACATGTTTAGTAATATGTTTCTACTTTCTCTTGTCGTAGATAATCAAGAAGCTGAAAAAGGAGGAACTTGCATGAGACGCACTCGCTCTTCAGGGTTTCTAGATGAGGGGTTTGTAGGCTCACTGGCTCAGTCTTATCCTGTGAACAATCCAAGAAGGGGTGCTACAGCTTCCAAGGGGGTTACAAGAAAAAAAAAAGTGTCTTTTGATACAGTTGAGGGGTCTGTAGGTTCACTGGCTCAGTCTTATCCTGTGAAGAATCCAAGAGGGGGTGCTACAGCTTCCAGGGGGGTTAAAGGCAAAAAAAAAAGAGTCTTCTGATACAGTTGATCCCTGCACATGTACTAGTACTGCTGAATTTGTTCCAAATGTGCCTAATGCAGTTGATGTGCAGGTTGTGCATGATGATGTGCATACAGATGTTGACCATGCTAAACTTGAAAAGGGTACATTACCCACCCCCACCACAGTTGAATCTGGCACAAATGCCATTGATGATGCTATGGTAGTTGATTCCTGCACATATGCCATTGTTGATGCTACGCTAGTTGATGTCTTCACAAATGACATTGTGGATGTTATGGAAGTTGATGCTCACACATATTCTACTGCTGATGGAAATGTTAATGATGGTGGAACAGAAAGTATTGTTCATGATGTCATAGATGCCCTTCTTGATGCAGTTATGCCTATGGGTACAGATGCCACTGTTGAATTTGAAACAGATGCCATTGATGATTCTACCACAGTTGATGCCTGCATAGATGCCATTGCTGATGCTACGGTAGTTGATGCCTGCACAAATGACATTGTGGATGCTATGGAAGTTGATGCTAGCACAGATGCTGCTGCTGATGGCAATGTTAGTGATGGTGGAACAAAAAGTATTGTTCATGCTGTCATAGATGCCCTTCTTGATGCAGTTGTGCATATGGGTACAGATGCCACTATTGAGGATACTAGAGGAATTGGTGAGGAGGTCGTCATTGAGAGAGAAGCTAGAACACGTGAGGCAATGGGTGCAAGTGATGTCACAGCCTAAGCCGAGGTGGTTTGTCGAAGTGATGCAGCTGATGACATTGTTGATGTAGAGGAGGCAAAGGGTATAGATGCCGCTGTTGAAGATATGGGAGGCTTGGGTGAGGAGGACCTCACTAAGAGAGTACGTGGAATAGGCTCAACACTGGGTAACGGTGATGTCGTAGCTTCTGCCGACACAGCTGCGGCATACGACAGAGTAGTTCAATCGGGAGAGGCAATGGGAGAAGTTCACCTGGCTGCTACGGACATGAAAGAGGCAAATACAAATAATACAACTGAGGCATGTATAGAGCAAAAAAATGAGGCAGGAAAAGGCACAGAGGTTCCCACTGACAGAGCAGCTCAATCGGAAGAGGCAATGGGAGAACATTTCATGGCTGCTATGGACACGAAAGGGACAGTTTCACATGATACAACTGAGTCTTGTACAGCCCACTGTTGGGAATACCAAAGGTAAAAGTCCAGAGGTCCCTATGGGTTGAGCGGCTGCTACAGATACAAATGAGGTAGGTACAAATAATGCTGATAAAGAGGCCAAAAATGGACATGAAAATGAGAGGCAAGAGAGGCCGTGTCTTGTGGTAATGCCAGTACAGATTGTTGCACTGCCTCCTCCGTCTTTTGAGGACAAGAAGAGAAGGGAGAATTTATGCATCATAATGGATGTGAATGGGCATCTCATAAGGAGGTATAAGGTCTCCTTCTACAAAGCAATATCGAGAAGCAGTACTCCTGATGGGGCAAGATCAAGGTATCAGGTAGTCACTGGGCCAAATGCTACAGGAAAGATGCAATTTGAATATGTGGTCAGTCCCAATGCATCAATCTTTTTGCATGCACTGCTGCAAAGAGCACAAGTTGCACTATGGAGCTGCATGAACCAGGACAATCTAGCACTTGCTTTGACTGCATGCTTTCCTAGGTTGAACAAACAACATTTCCTTGATATTATCGGTCAAGAGGGGTGTAGAGAGACGAGCTTCAATCTAAATGAAGTTCCTGGGATCCCTCCATGTAGAGATAACACAAAGCCCATATTTTTCAAGTGTTTGAAAGACTTTTGGAAGCACCATCCTAAATTAAACTCTGATAATACACTAATGGTGGATGACACACTCCACAAGTGTCTGCTCAACCCTCCCGGGACTTGGGTCTGTCCTGCTTCATTTGAACCAGCAGATATTTGTCAGTCCCCAATTTACCTAGTTAGCACATTGCTCCCTTAGTTAGTCAAGTGGACAGTCTCACCCAGCCCTAATGCTTATGCAAAGATGAACCAGTTTGAAAATCCTTCGGACATAGTGTCTGCTCGTGTCATCAGCCACTATAGAAGTCAACGAGAAGTATGTAGGGAAGGTTGATTGTGGTTATGGAATCATGTATATAGCATTTTGCGCACTGAATGTACTTGCGATTACTATACAAAAAACTGACCTTTTCAAAGTTCTCTAAACTTAATGATTGAATGATGTAATTTTATTTTGCTGATATGATGTTGTCATACTCTGATAGAGTCCTGCTACATGGCACACATAATAGCATAGACAGGACCATCGGGCTATTATTACACATAGTTATGCTATATAGCACTCATACCGCAAGAAATACTATGACATAATAGCATAGATAGGGAGATTGGCCTCTTATTCCACACACTTACGCTATATGGCACACATAGTGCTCTCAATATGTAATATAGCTCTTTCACATACCACACATCATATCATAGACAGGAACATTGTGCTATGTGATACACACACTTTTATTGTATAGCACACATGTTGCTATCTTACTACAATAGAGTCCTTTTATACCATAGACAGGGACATTGGGCTATTATTACACACACTTGTATAATATAGCACACATAATAGCCTAGATAGAGACAATGGACTATCTTGACACATTACTTGGCTACATATCACATATAGTAGCATGTACACAACTCCATAACACTAAATGGGTAGCTATTCATAAGAGTGAGATGATTGTAAGAATGAGACATGTTTACCTGAGATTCATCAATAAAGTGAATGAGATGCTCTTGATAATGTTTTCTTCCCAATCGTTTCCAACAAATATCTTGGCTAAGTTTTTTCACGGTGCAACATGTTCACAATAGTAACCTCATTATCTGAAATGTGTGTGATTCTATGCTATGTGCTTTGTGTGGTTGTGTGCTATGTTATACATAGCACAATGGACATGTGTAAGGAGGTACTGAATGGTGAAGTCTATATAGAACATAATATAAGCCTGTTAAATAGGTATCATGTTGCTTCATAGGGCATGGCATTGTAAATGGTTTCATGTAGTTCCAAAGATAAATAATATGTCTTTGAGGTAGCATCTACCAAAGGCATGTCAAACTTGATTGCCCGAACAAGGTGAGAGTATAGGTTAGTAACTCCCCTATCATCAAGTAGAGTGTAGTGATTTGGGTCCCCCTCTTGCTGCTGATAATAACACCCTGTGACAACATAAGTGTTTTTATCACATTTGTTTTTCCACTTATCTCTTAAGATGCAATCTGTCATCCATTTTCTCTTTGTACATCTCAAAAGAAAGAACTCTACACCTTCTGCATTGCCAGCGTCTACATTGACTGCAAAGTTATCACCTTCAATGAGATACTCACTCACCATATCCTGGGATCCCTCAAACATTGCAGCTTCATCTTCTGGTACCTCAGTCTCTTCTGATACCTCAGAGAGTGGTTTCAATGCCTTATGTGTCCACTTGCCTGCATATGATTTGCTGGAACAAGTCCTCCAATGGCCCTTCATGCAAGCATCACAAAAACAAGAAAGCCGCCTGGTCCTTAATTGAGTAGGATCATGACGATAAAAGCCTGAAATGCAATGGAGTGATCGAGATCCTGGTACTCTCTCACAACCCTATAGATTAGACTTGTCCACATCTGTCTCTTTTACTAGCCAAAATTTCCTATTTATAGTAGGACCTACTTTAGTGGATTGTGCATAAGAGCTACATGCAACATTGGACATTGTTCTCGTCAAAAGTGCAACCACGTCTGCAGCTTGTCTAAGAACATTTACATTACTCTTGAGTTGTTCATGTGTAAGGGCTCTCTTTATCACAGCGCCAGTGCCATCATGCTCCCCCTTGCCATGGCCAGAGCCAAAAAAATTGCATGTCATCTCTGTACCCGTTAGTTGGTAATATCTAGCAACAAAGTAAAATGGCCTTGCAGCCTTGAATTGCAAGGCTGCACCATTTGACCACACCCAGTGCTTCTTGAAATTCAGCCCCTGGTCTTTAAGCCACTGATCACAAAGAAGAAAACAATGCTGGACAAATAGCGTATCATGTTGCCTATCATCGAAGAGGTAGAAATGCATATGCTTGATAATACTGTCATCTTCGTTGACGCATGTACGTTATGTGAACAAGGATGGTGCATTGATCTGTATTCCAATGCATGGATTGTACTTCATTTTTCTCTTTGAACAAGTAATTTTCAGTAAAGTCTACTACATATATAATGGTATCTGAAGGAAACACCTTCAAACATTCTCTGTATTGATGTGCCTACCATCTGTAAGTGAAATTGTGCTCGATGAAGATTCTGATGTCATCTTTTATCCTCCCTATCAGCTCACTTAAAGCCACCTGTTTGAGTGACAACATATTTCTCTTACTTAGACCATGCTTAGTTTGAACTTTAATGTCCTCAAAGACTTGCAGTGGGACTGTCTTTGTCATCTCTACAAGTTCTCGTGGACAAAGGCTGAGCTTTTCTACACCACAGTTTTTGCATTGGCCCATCAAGCAGGTGTGTTTATGGAACATATCCCCCTCAGCCTTTGTACATATGCATGATTCCCACAACTTCGTGATCCTTGAAAATGAGTGCTCAACAGCAAGACATTCTGCATTCACCCCATCTAATTTGCAAACATTGAATTTACATGTACATGACCTCCCATGAAAACCAAAAGCAGATGAGCGCATAACATTAAATGCATCTTTGAGATACATCAGTTTGATATGATAAACACAACAGCAAGTATTTCAATCTTTCAAATTTTGCACAAACCAAGGCTTCATCTTCTCAAAGGACCTTTGCCCAATTGTCACATGTGGGTGGCTATCTTTAAAATTCAAGAAATACTCTGTCTGCTTGAGAAAAAAATGCATTAGAATTACATTTTGCTATATATCACACATAATAGCATAGCTACTGCATTGGTATGAATACATATAGCTATGCTACATAGCACAGATAATAGCATAGATAGATAACTCAGCTTTCATTACATTCTCAATTTTGTTATATAACACATAATAGCATAGATAGGGATTTTTAGTTGTTATTACACACACATCACACACGTCTGCTATATAGAACACATAGTGCTCTCATATTATAACACAGTTCTTCTACATAACACACAAAAGAGCATAAACAGGGATATTGTGCTATTATTACACATATCACACTCTGCATAGCACACATAATAGCATAGACATGGATACCATGCTACTATTACACTAACATCTGCTATGTAGCACACATAGTGCTCTCATAATTATAAAATCTGATAGCACACATAATACCATATATAGGTATATTGTGCTATTATACACACATGTCTGCTATATTATACACACATGTCTATTATATAGCATACATGATGCTGTCATACTCTCATAGAGTCCTGCTACATGGCACACATAATAGCATAGACAGGACCATTGGGCTATTATTACACATGGTTATACTATAGAGCACTCATACTGCAAGAAATACTATGACATAATAGCATAGATAGGGACATTGGCCTCTTATTACACACACTAACGCTATATGGCACACATAGTGATCTCAATATGTAATATAGCTCTTTCACATACCACACATCGTATCATAGACAAGAACATTGGGCTATTCTTACACACACTTTTACTGTATAGCACACATGTTGCTATCTTACTACAATAGAGTCCTTTTACATGGCACACTTATAGCATAGACAAGGACATTGGGCTACACTTGTGCAATATAGCACACATAATAGCGTAGGTAGAGAAAATGGACTATCTTGACACATTACTTGGCTACATATCACATATAGTAGGATGTACACAAATCCATAACACGCAATGGGTGGCTATTCATAAGAGTGAGATGTTTCACTTGAGAGTTATTCATTGTGAGAATGAGACATGTTTACCTGAGATTCATCAAGTAAGTGTATGGGATGCTCTTGATAATGTTTTCTGCCCAATCATTTCCGAAAAATATCTTTCTTGTTTGGAGACACCCTACTGTGCTCTATCCAAAATGTAATAATTGTCTGCTTCAATTTCTCTGATAAGGACCCAGCATTTCCAGACTTCCTTTTGCATAAGTCGAACCTCAGCGTACTTGACATAGGATCGCTGTCAAGTCTACCCAAAGCTGAATATAAATTCCTTGGATGAACATTTAATATCTTTGCCACTTTATGTATAGTAACACCTCTACCTTGGCTCCCATTGTCATGCAGTAATCCATTCACCAGCATGCTGAATGTGATTCGTTTTAAAAACATCTCGTCAGCTGATTTTGGAATCATTAATTCCTGTAAGGAGACCTTAAGTGCAGAAATAAGGCCATTTGCAAGAAGATACAAATCTTCACAGAATGGCAAGATTCTATCATCATTGAAAACACCTTGAAGAATTGCATTCTTATCTTCTTTCCCGTAACTATGCAACTGTCTCACAATGTGCTGATTCTGAATAGTATGTTGCTTCTTGTCTTCCTTTGTGTGCACATCGACGTCCTCTCTATGACAATCTTCCACTCCAATGTTGACGCTTGGTTGTACTTGCTTTCTTGCACGACATCGCTTTCTGTACTCACGTTTAGCCTGTGCTTCATACTATCTCACTGCAATAATTTCATCCTCGTTTAGACAAGCCTTTCTCTTGGAGTGCACCTACGTATGAATGGTGTCTATTCCATGTGCCTCATCATAAAATCCGTCGTCCACCATCTTGGAGCAGTCTGAAGTAGTTTGAAATGAATGAAGTCGTACAAAACTTCTGATTGTAATAGTGAACTGAAATCCATTTGTGTTGCATTGTTGAGTTCAAGAAGCTCCATTGCTGCTTGTGAGGAGGTATGAGCTGGAAGCAAAGCAAGAGGAAGGGAGTCTCCATCATCATATTCTGAACAGGAGAGTAGGAGAGAGAGAGAGAGAGAGAGAGAGAGATGGAGATGGGCATTGGAGGCCATCTGAGAGAGAGAGAGAGAGAGAGAGAGAGAGAGAGAGAGAGAGAGAGGCAGAGAGAGGGAGAGGTCCACGCGTGCTAACCGCTCCATGTCTTCAATCCGAGTAGTGGAGTCATGAATTCAGTTATCTTACCTATATTCTTTTAAAAATTATTGACTTAAAATCCCAGCTATGGTGCCATCCATAGCATCATACTTGGTGTCCATGGACACCAAGTATTTAGACACCATTCTATGCTTTCACCCTAAAAACTTCACTCCATTCGGACTAGTCTATGGTAAGGAGGCCGTGTTGCGAGTACATGCACAGCTAGGTGCTTTGAAGGGTATGTGGCGTGTCAATGCCACTCAAGAAGGGGTTTTATAGGATCGAATAGCCAGTTTGGAGGCTTTGCAGATGGACAGAGAGGCAGCGGAAAACTACTATGTGGAGCAGAGAGAAAAGTGCGCTACAAGTTCAATCAAAACCTGTCGGACAAGAAGATAGAGGAAGGAGACTTGGTCATGAAGTACGAAAGCTACTTGGATTTCACATTCCAAAAGAAGTTCAAGAAGAAGTGGACGGTTCCGTATAAGGTGTGGAAAGCCTTTTTGAACGGGACCTACTAGCTGGTAAGAGCAAATGGCAAGCTTCTTAGGAACAGGGAGAATGGTGTGCGGCTCAAACTGTATTTCGAGAGGCATTTAGTGCTTGAAGTGCAGCAAATTGTAGTCAAGATGGGTGGGAAACCCACCTAAAGCATGCGGTGTGTGAAAGGAAGGAGATGAAGCTTTTGTACATAGCCTGTACATACAGTTATGGTTTTGTGAGTGCTTTTAATCGTCAGTTTGGTGTGCCAGTTTCAAATTTTTGTACATATGCTTTTGGTCGAACATAAAGGTTTGATGAGGGGGCTGGGCAATGATGGTGCAGCCAAAGTTGGTCGAAGCTAGGAAGTGGTCTATGCCAGGCAAAGGTAGCAGGCAAGTGTAGTGCAGAAGGCTAGGGTAGGTGCCAAGGCCCTAGGTAGTCAAAGGGTAGCGGGAATGTATGCTTAAAGCATCTTTTTAGGCAAAAAGTATTGCGGGATGGTCCAAATGGGATGGAAGATCAAGGTGTCCAAAATGCCAATTCAGTTTCCTAAAATGTAGTGCTCAGTGTGCTCTAGAATCCAATCTAGACGGCTCATCAAACAGAGCCCCGGTGTGCAAGATACTGAAGTTTAAAGTTGGAATGTGTAGCAGATCCCTGACGGATAGTGCAGCTGGGGATAGGTGACCCAGGCAGGTGTCAGTGGGTACATGTGTAGTGCTCGAGTTGTGGAGCATGTCGGTCTTCTCGGATTGCGAATCATAGCTCTGGTTAGCAAGATATGGTCATTTGAAATTTTTCCAGAAATTTTTCTAGGGACCAGTTATGAGCCCACTTTCCCGCATCGAAGGATATGCCGTCTGGCATCTTTTGGGCCTTGCCAAAATTCTCGGGGATAGTGTGCATCATGTGAAGTCAACAGGAGTCGATGGCACGTCAATCTGATGCTTGGTCGGCTAGATACAACAAGATGAAGTTGGGAGCCCCGGGCAGTGAGAGATTGTGGCAGATAATTTTTCTTTTTTTTTCGGCTTCGAATAACGAGCACAGGGGGGTCAGAATGTGGTGGGGTTTGCACGGCTCAGGGGCCGGCTCAGTGATGACCCGGCATAACTTTACGGCTCGGCCATCGGGCATGGGAATAGTGAAAGGGGGACTAGGAAAGGAGGGTCCAAGAAATGCCATATGTGAAGTTTTTTTGGGAAAAAAAATATCTTTTTTGCAAAGCCTTCAAAGGCTTGGGAGGTCCGGGTGCTGCCACGTAGCGAGGGCATTGCCCCATATGCGCAACAGAGGCGGAGGATGGCGCACTTCATATAGTGGTCCGTGAGCCCTCACTTGAATACAAAGGGGGAGAGAGAGGGAGCTCCCTTCTCGTGGGCTATGGCGCTGTGTAGGCGATCAGTGGCGCATCATGGCGGTTTTGGCCGGGTGGGGTGGGGCGGTGGTGCGTGCCCGCGTGAGAAAGGAGGCCGGTGTAGTGATGATGACGTGGTAGACCCCGATTAAGGGTGGCATCCCGTGGCCCACTTGACCCCAAGCTTTTGAGATAGACAGGGAGGGCAATAGCGACCTTGCTATTTCCTCCCCCCCTCATGAAAGAGGTTAGCCCCATAGAGGAGAAGTAAGGGACGGGTTGACCGAGGGGTTAGGAGCAAAGGGAGAGGTTCTCGCAGCAGACAAGGAGCATAGTGGAAAGAAGAAAGAGAGCCCACCCACTTCAAGGGCCATCTGGGCAAAGCAAAGAGCAAGGCTCAGCAGGGGCAAATCAAAAGCAAGGGCAAAATGGAGGCAGGGAGAACCAAATGCAAAGGGAGCCAAGGAGGAGAGAGAATAGAAGAAGAAGTGGAGGAGGAGTCGGATAGAGAGAGGGAAAAAATCAAAATCAAGCCAATAGAGCAGTGCAAGGTTGAGCCCACAAAGGGGTAAAAAATGAAAGATAAAAATAAAAAGTTAAAAAGCCAAGGGGAATAGCGACATTGCTAATGCCCCCCCCCCCCCCCCCCCCCCCCCCCCCAAGTACAAAAGAGAGAAGAAAAGAGCAAATAGAGCAAAGCGATGCCCCTTTCCCAAAAATGCCAATTCAAGGTGCAGGTGGACCAATTAAAATGTAAATTCCCAAATTAAAGGCCCCCCTATAAAAGTCAAAATTGGATCAAATTAAGGGCTTTTTTCCTGGCCTTTTGGGTGTCGTTTGAAGCCTGCAAAGTGGAGTTCTCTAGCAAGCTAGCCCCTTTGTAGCTTTGGCTTGGAAATGGCCATGGTGATGGCAGTGGAAGTCAGTGTAAAATGTTTTTTGAAGTGCAAGCAAGCCACCATTGCCTCCTCTTGCTGTTGTTTCCACTTCCCCCCTTCTCTTTCTCATGCTTTCATGTTTCCCCTTGGTGCCGGCTGTGTGGATGTCTGTGCCCCCCCGGACTGACGGTGTTTTGTGTGAGAGAGTGATATTGAGTGGCTGTGTGTGTATAAGGGTGGAGATAGGCCATGGCAGTAGGTGTGTGTTGTGTTGTGGATTTGTGGAGTGTGTGAGCAGTGGAAATTGAGCAGGCAATGGTCTTCTAGTGTAAAGTGTTTCTTTGAAGGTGTTTTCTAAGAGGACAGGGGTGTTGTGGATACCCTGAGCTATAGAGAGGCCCTTGTGTTTGTGTCGGGCGTGTTCCCCCATTCCCCCTCTCCAATGGGAGTTTAAAAAGAGAAGAATGTATCTTAGAAAGGATTGCACGGATGAAGCTTATGTACCTGAACCCTTTCCAAAGCATTTGTTTGAGCCATTTGAGTGGACTCAAATTTTAGCGAGAATGGATGTATGTGTAAATATGCTTATGCTTACTCAATTTTGCAGTGAGGACGGCTATGATATAATTCCCATACAAATGATCTCAACTCTCCACATTGAAGACCAAATTCAAGAATCCAAGGACTTGATGAAATCTCAACAAGTGAACAAGTCTTTTCAGACCTCTACTATGATGCAATAGATGAGTTAGAAGAGCACTCAGCTACCTCAGATGATTCGGGGTCGGAAAAAGAACATGTGAGAGCTAAGCTACTCATGAAAGGAGGGGAGGAAAAGTTTTTTGACTTTCCTAACCAGAAACCAAGAAGAAAGAAATGGTATAGACGAAAAAGAGACACTAGAAATTAGAAAGCTAGACCTATGCCATCAGTCTCTAGTAGAACACGGTTTTTGATGCAGATAGATGCACATGATTATGTCAAGGACAAAATCACTGGCAGATATACTTCAAACAAAATTCCAAAAATCTCCAAAACGCCAAGAAAAACAAGAAAGGAAACTAAGAAAAACCTAAAAACTAGGACAAGGATTCAACCATGACACGAGTCAAACGAAAAAAGAAATATCAAGAGTTGAAAAAACTCTAAAGGAGATATATACGACAAAAATGGAAACCACAGAAGAGGATGGTACACATGTAATGAGTGTTCCATCCCATTATAAGAAATATACTCTCCAAGATTGAAAATTCACAGTCAAACAACCTGTCAGGGAACTACGAAAATAGGGTGAGTCCTATGAAGGACCACAAAAATGCAAAAAAGATAGATTTGGTTGAACTAGGAGAAGAGCCTAGACTATTAGCCCACATTGCAAACGACCTTATGAAAGAAGAAGAAGAAGGGATTTTGTTAAGCTTAGTGAAAGAATACCGAGATATGTTTACTTGGTCTTACAAGGATCGCAAGGGTGTTGATCCAGAAATTTGTCAACATACCATACCCATGAGAGATGATGCAAAACCAAGTAGACAAAGACCATACACATACAATGAAACATTTGCTAGGAACATTTGCTACGGGAGGTTGAATTCATTTATGAAATTGAACACATAGATTGGGTGTCTCCAATTAGAGACAACTTTCCTCTCCCAATCACTGAGCATGTTTTAGAACGAGTTGCGGAAAAAGAAGCTTACAGCTTTTTAGATGGCTTTTTGGGATACAATCAACTTTTGGTTGATCCAAAAGATCAGCATAAAACTACATTTGCAACGGAATGGGGTATTTTTGCCTATCGGGTTATGCCTTTTGGGTTAACTAATGCTCATGTCACCTTTCAAAGATTGATGAGCCATGCTTTTAAAGAATATCTTAGGAATTTCTTGTAAGTATATATGGATGATCTATGCGTACATTCATCAATCCGAGCTAATAATTTTTAACACCTCAAAAAGGTATTCAAAAAATGTAGACTTTATAGAATTTGCTTAAATCCTGAGAAGTGCACATTCATGGGAAGATAAGGAAAACTTCTTGGACATATAGTGTCTAAAAATGGCATAGCTACTGATGTGGACAAAATTCACATTAATGCTGATTTGCCTGGACCAACAATATTTAAGGGGGTCCAAGCCTTCATGGGGCATTGTGGATATTACAGACGGTTCATTTATATGTACCCTATAATTGTAAAACCCATGTATAGCTTGATTACACACTTTGAATGGACTGAGGCATGTGAAGAATCCTGCATGCAGCTTAAGCAAGCTCTCACTTTAGCCAAGATGGACAGGCACAAAAAATTTCAATCAAATCGGCAGATGGAAGCGGGAAGCCTAAATTAGGTGGTTAGTCGTACTTTTGCAGAATTCTTGTAGAATGAGCTACAGGAATCCGATTGGGAAAATTTTTTAGTCTAACATAGATTTCATGGCCTAGTAGGACTAACAAGGGAGTCTAGGGAAATATGGTTTGGGAGTCCGAGTATAGATACACAAGGTAGGCTAAAATCACCTCATTTTCACTTGTTGCCTTTGGAGAGAGAGCTTTTTGACCTTCTTCGTGCGCATTTTTTGGAGTCCACAGTTGCCTGTTTTCAGCACCGTCTCACATGAGACTATACTTATCAATGATCCATTCTATATGGTCGGTAGCTAGTCTAAGCCCTTGGAGAAAACCCTAGAATGTGAGCAATGCACGAAGATCTACGACCAAAAATTGACCATAGCGGCCTGTCAACTCAACCAAATCAGATGAGACTTGAACCAATTACGGAGTTACGAGTCACATTTTTTGATCCAAATCACCTCATATCACACATACACAAGGTCTACACCATGCCTAGAACCAAGTTACACTAAAAAATGTTCATTTTGATGAAAAAGTTAATAATCGCAATTATTTACTTTTTTGCCAAGATGGGAGAAAATTGCAAATTTGCCATCATGGGACCAAAGTACATGATGCTCTAAGCCCACTAACCAAGTTTGAATAAATTTGGAGCTCAAAATCTCAAAATTCCTTTACATCTACTGTTTCAGAGACCTAAATCCTAAATATGGCACCATTTTCACCCTCTGCACTCAAGTGAGCCCACACTTCACTCAGAGTATCTAATTGATACATACTTCAAGCCTATAATGTCAAAATTACAAGAAGTTGAAAAAATCTCTCAGTTGTAAATAATCGCAATTATTTACTTTTATTGCAAATTTGTGCTTGGACTTCATGATTTTGATCTTTACATGTTTTTATGCATCTATGCATGTTCAAAAATTGATTTGAAGAAAATTGGACTCAACTTGTCAGCAATTCAGACTGAAGGACAATTAAGGGTGGAATCTACCAAATTTTCTAACTTTGACACTCTATTCACTTAACAGGAGCCATGCAAGCTGCAGAGAAGGCCAAGAAGAGGGTCTCTCAAAACGAGAAGCTGCAAGAGCTACCACCATACCAACTATACCCAGTTCAGTAAAGATAGCCAAAGTAACCTATCTGTCTAAAGAACAGCTTGAGGAGAATAACACCGGTTTTCACAGGTAGATTCAAAAGTGAAAAAGACATCAGATAGAACTGCAACTTCTGCCAAAAGAGGACTATGGTGTCATAGAAAATCCCAAGACAAAAGAATCTAACAGAAGGCTTGGGCTCAAAGAGTTCTACGACCAAGAGCCATGTGGTGTAGATTTTTAGAAATCTTATGAGCTCTTGTCCACAATCAAGAAAGATGGGGTTCTGACTAGCAAGGAAAAAAGGCCGAAGTGGTAATTACAAAAGAGATAATAGCCAAAGCTCTCAAATTGCTGAGAGAAGGGATGACCATGAGAGCTAGAGATAGAAAGACAGCAGGTACTTTCACCAAGGAAACTGTTGTTGCAACCTTTGTTGATCTTATCTAGAAGCAAGTGGAAGAACCAGCAAGATTATATAATCAACACTTCCACTTTCTTGCAAAGAGA
Organism: Adiantum capillus-veneris; assembly: GCF_014529385.1. Lineage (NCBI taxonomy): Eukaryota > Viridiplantae > Streptophyta > Polypodiopsida > Polypodiales > Pteridaceae > Adiantum > Adiantum capillus-veneris. The sequence continues at coordinate 26,196,677 of NC_140950.1, read as the reverse complement.
CCGCCAAGATACACAACAACCAATCATGCAGTTGCGACTACATTCACACAAGTATTAAAGTCAACATTCAAGAATCCCATCGACCACACACAGTATGTTCTGTCCACACTAAAGGGTACAAAGAAAGAGGTTAATATAACATATCTGGGAGCACCTAAGGTACTCACAAGAATAGCCTACCAGGCTATCGACATGGTAGACAATTTTCCACCTGATCGAAATCAAAACACATGGATCGTGTCTGCCTTGCCATCTCCTTGAGCCACAAGGTCCACCAAAAGAACTTACAAATCCGATGAAGATTCTACCAAGATCTCTCTAGAAGGGTATAGCAGTGAAATCTCAGACAATGAGGAAAGAAGACCCACATTGAAGAGATGAAAAGAAAAGCAGTGGTGGCAGCACATCAATTGGAGCCTCAACAGAATAAGGCAAGGTTTGAGAGAGAGAAGCACTCTTATGAACGAAGCCACCAAGCTCAAGGCAAGGAACCTGGAAAGTGGGTACCTATAGAAGTAAAAGGACCAAGAACAAAGCACCCTGCATAGAGAGAAGCAGAAGATCAAAAGGATTTTTTGGAAAGAATGTATCAAGAAGCGGAGGCATTAAAGGTGAAAGAATCTCAAGAAGAAGAAAGAAAAGCTAGAGCAAATGCGTCCGAGCAAGAAAAACAAGCAGAAGAAGCAACCACACAAGGAGATATCCAGCATGAACAAAGTGATATGTCTCCCCGACCATCTTCACCTGCTCTACAGAGCAGCACTACCACCCCATGCCAAGCCCACCACAAGAAGCAACCACACAAGGAGAGATCCAGCATGAACAAAGTGATATGTCTCCCCGACCATCTTCACCCACTCTACAGAGCAGCACTACCACCCCATGCCAAGCTCACCACCATCACCAATAGATAGAATCACACAGGGCGAGCCAACCAAAGAAAAGGAGCCTTAACCACAACAGGCAGCAGATTTTGCACAATACGCAGCAACTACTTCTGACCAAGTTAAACCAAAAGAACCAGAGCCGAAAAGGGCAGCAAGTCCTACACCAGAGGAGTCAACAAGGTTTGAGCAAACAAAGAAACAGGAAATAGAGGAAACCCCATCTACTACCACCCTGTAAGAAACGATTGAGGCATCCATGAAACCTCAAGATGACAAAGCAAAAGAGGCCCAAGCACAGCATCAAGGGGAAGAACAAACCCACAGACAGCCACAACCCCACCGAGAGAATCACATGAGACTTCCAAAACGTCTAGGTAGCCCACAAAAACTAAAGACTGGCAGACAAATGATGAGGTAATTCTCCAAGTTAATGAATATGCAAAGCAGATGCAGAAGATGACAGAAAAATTGAGATCAGCAGCACTTAGCCACAGCACCAAGGCTAGAGAATTGGGATGGTGATCGATGCTCTTCAAGGAGAGCTAGAGGACAGATTAAATGCCAGGCATCGATCTGCAAAAACAAGTCTAAGATTTAAAATCTGAAGCTGAACAACACCAGCTAGCCCAAGAAAAACATCAAAAGAAAATGGAGGAGTTAGGTGAACTTCTCATGAAGTTAACAAATCCCTGCAAAACCAAAGACGAACAATTGGCAGAGGTTACTAACAAACTCTTAACTACAACTCTGTCAGTTCAAAAGATCCAAGTACAACTAGACGTAGCAAATGCCTCATTGCAATATTCAGAGCAGAGGATCAATGATCAAGCAACCTTTTTGCGACAGATAAGATAAAATCCCGCACTTGCCTCAATCAAAGGTACAGACGAAGTCTACAAAGTACTGGAGAAAAAGAATAAAGATCTTAAGCTAGAGCTAAAGGTGGAGCAGTCACAACATAGAGATCTTGCAATAATGCGAATACAAAGAAAAGAAGAGCTGCTCAAGTAAATAGCCGAGTTAAAGAGAGTCAACCAGCCACTATGAGATGGACAGCAAGAGACACAGTAAGAAGCAGGTACATTAGAGCAACCACATATTGATATTCCCTCAGTCTCTTTTGCTGACATGGAAACACAGCCAGCAGAAGGGCTAGGTGGAAAAGAAGAATTTCACGTACCATTAACAGAAGCTGATGAAGTGCCAATGGTCCAGTGTTCAAAAGCTGAGGAAGATGCACTTAAGAAAAAGGTTACCCAGGAGACGGATGAGCACTGGAAAGCAGTGATGGATTGGGAGTTGAGAGTTCTTCACTCTATCAATGTTACTCAACTCACTCCCAACCAAATCAATTCACAGTGTCATTAGCAATCACTAGCATATCCCTTGATCAAGGTAGAGCTGCTACAGGTCAAGGAAAGACTTTATAAAGACATGCAAGTAGAAGGCGTAGATGAAGTCCACCCTAAGTGGAGAAAGAGCTGGCTGAACAAGAATCCAAGATACTTGATTCTGTTCACAAGAGCACTTGCAGCACTTCAAAAGGATCCAACTTTTTGTCCTGTACCAAGAGTAAGGACGTGGCGAGCACATGAGGCAATGACAAAGAAGCAGCCTACATGGTTGAATTATCCGAGATTGCCAGCTTCAAAAAAGGGAACGCTAATAGAGGACTACATGGTGAAAACCCTAACGGACACCATGTCATTCTTCAAAAGCCTCCCCAATCTCTCATGTGTTATACTCTACAAAATTTTCTGAATGCTACTCACATGCATTGAAGTCTTTCATGAGCCAAAGCAAGCAAGAGCCCCGTGGATGTCCTTCCTCAAGGGCAATAAGGGTTTATGCTACGATCTCAGGGGACAACCTTCCAAAGAATTCCTTTATGGCTTCTACACCCGCTGCATGTTGTTGCCATCTCATAATATGTTGGCATTTGAGGAAGCCTTCTACATAGGGTTTCTCACTTGCCAAACAAATATTTTTGGGCTAGTGATCAGTGTTGGGGTATAGGCATCTGTGCCTTGCCCGGCCGCCCAGAGTCTGGGCGCCCACTGACTTGTATACCTTATACATAGCATAAGTGTATAGGGGGCTGCTCACTCTTGGAGTCTCCCCACCCATATCTGTGTGTAGTGTGTCTCCTTCTCTCTCTCACTCTCCGTCTGTGGTGCTCCCCGATCCCCTTCAATTGGTATCAGAGCTATGGTGACCGCGGAGAGCACGACGGCTTTGAGAGCTTCGAGGCGATAGCTCGCTCGCTCTCGACGGTGGAGTTCGATCGTGGAGTTTCACGGAGAGAGATTTTATCTTGAGAAGCATTGTCTTTGGAGCTTAGGAGCTTGGTGTGGTCAAGCTTGGTCGAGGAGGCGGTTGCGGCTTCCTTGGTGAGAGGAGCTTTTGAGCTCAGTGAAGCTCGTTAGAGAAGTGCTCGGCGGAGGAGAGCTTGACATTCGAGTGCTTGGATGTTGTTTTGGCAAATCTCTTGCGTTGGAGCTTGCATTGAGAGGACATTGCATCACGCAGAGTGGAGCAGGAGCAGGTTCAAGATTGTGTGCAGCTCGTTTTTGCCATTTTCGGGCTCTAAAACGCAGTTTTTTGCGTAGCTCCGTCATACAGAGTCAGATCTACATGATCCAGGAGTCTCCGTCAGGGTTTTGGCACGCTCCGGACGCGATGGTGATGTCTATTTTCTGAAATTCTGCTTTGAATTACAGCAGGTACAGCAGCAGGTTTATTTGTGCACTTTCGGGTCCCAAAAACACTGTTTTTGGTATATCTCACACACACGGAGTATTTTCCGCAACAACCAGCAAATTCATAGGTGTACACAGGTTTTTGGATATGCATTTTTCCAGAGAGCCACTCATGCGAGAGTGAGCTATGTTGCCATGGTCTTGGCGGTTTATGTATGCCATATATGGATTTGTGTATTTGTTTGTGGCTGAGATTATTTGAGATTTGGCTCAATTTATAGAAGAAATCTGTTGGATTTTATCCAGGTTCTCGCCATAGCTTCTACGTATCCATAGGTTGCTCTTTGACAGTTTAGTGGTTGAGTTTACTCCCACTTTAACAGGTGATTTTCAGTCATCATTTGGTTGGAGTTTGGAGTCACTTGTGTATGCCCTTGTGTGGCGTATTTCGCATTGCGCATAGCGGCAGAGTTTGCAAGGTTTTGCGAAATGTTGCTATAGCTATCTGGCAGACATTTGGTCATCGATTGAAAGGTATTTTGGCAGCAATCATCACTCACATGTATGTCATTTGAGGTGCCATTGAGTGGTACTCCGGCAAGAGCGGGTATGCTCATATGTATGACTTTGTGAGGTGATTCCGGTCGAGTTTATTCCCGGATTGGCCATTGTGGCATATATTATTGTCTCTTTGAGGTTTACTGTTGAGATTTTTGCTCCAGTTACAAAGGAGACTCTGCCAAAATTTTGTCAGATATTTATGCGCGATTGAGTCATATTGACTTGTGATTTTGTGCAAGGCTTTGCACGGTTATTGGTGCAACTTTGCATCAGATTTTACAGCCATATTTGCAGACTTTTGTTGATACGATTCGAGCCAGTTTAGGGCTGACTTGTATTGACATTGCAGGAGCTCTATTTTGGAGTGTGTCTCACAGGTTTTACATTGTGTTTCTGGCCATATTTGTAGACAGTTTCTAGGTGTTGTTGGTGAGGTGGTTTTGCTTTCTAGTTTGCTACATTGTGCTCATGGCAGAGACAGGTGATCGCTCAGGTTATGATCTCTCCGAAATGTGCATGTTTGATGGGTCAGACTTTGCAGCATGGAGAGAGTGTATGCTTGATGCATTGACACAGCAAGGGTTGCATCGACCATTGAGTGGTGATGCACGTAGACCTTCAAACATGTATGACGATTAGTGGCAAGAGCTAGAGGAGATGGCACTATCTACACTCTCTTTGCACCTTGCGGAATCTGTATATGCTCTTGTTATGTATGAGACTACTTCAAGAGCACTTTGGCGCAGATTACATGATATGTATGATAGATCTGAGTCATCACGGACTCGTGTGAGACATGTACATTCACGAGCACGCCGACAGGTGACATGTTGGTATTGTGGTCATTCTGGACACGCTAGACGGCGTTGTTTTCGTCGTGTGCGACATCGTAGGAGACATGGCAGTCTCAGAGATGTATGTAGTGATGCCATGGACTCAGTTGCTTTGACAGTTGAGGCACATGTAGTGTCGGAGTATACTAGTGACGGGGATGTCACTTTTACCTTGAGCTATGCACAAGATGCTATACATGTGGATAGTGCACTCCCTTCGCAGTGGTTGCTAGACGCAGATGCTATGTTTCATGTCATGCCGCATTGTGCATGGTTTTGTAGCTATTCTAGCGGGATGCTTGGCAGTGTACGTTTGACCGATGGATTGGTGCATGCGATAGCAGGTGCAGGAGATGTGAGATTGTCATTACCGAGTGGTGCATCTTACTTGTTACGACATGTGCGCTATGTACCAGATTTGACAGTGAGTTTGATCTCGATTGGTCAGCGTAGAGATTGTGGATGTCAGATTTCTCTACGAGAGCGAGATTTTGTGATGCATTTGGGTTCGCTAGTGATTGCGAGAGGTGCCAGGAGTGGTACAGGTTACCCATTGCATGTGGATCACGGGAGAGACGGTGTTGTCTCTGTGATCACGCAGCCAGGTAGAGAGCGAGAGAGCAGGCAAGTCTCTTTTGCTTGTGGGTTGCAGGATGCTTTGCATGGAGTACAGAGTAGTGAGCTCGTTGTGCACACAGTTGGGGCACGACTTGAGCAGTCACACAGAGAGGTGACAGAGTCATACATGCATGCTTTGCTAGTGACTGAGCAAAGCAAAGAGTCAGTTGTGCGAGATACTTCTATGCAGGATAGACAGGTAGAGCGGTCTTGCTCTAGTGAGTCACGACAGGAGGACGTTGTGCAAGAGTCTATGCATGCGGAGTTAGAGCATGAGAGCTCTAGTGAGTCACAGCAGATTGAGTGGTCATGTTTGCAGTGGATGATTGCAGAGGATACTGAGATGTCAGCGATTATGCAGTCATTCCTTTCTATGCTCGACAGTGAGCATGGGGATATAGTTGTGCAGGATATGTCTTCCAGCAGACACCTAGAGCAACTAGTTTTCTCTGAGCAACTAGTTGCACGACAGGTTGATGCGTCTTTTGCGGACAGTCAAGCACCACAAAACTAGAAATGACTATACTTAAATGAAAAAGCATGTAAAAAGGAACACACCAAATCATGAGAACAACTATATAAAGATGGACCAGGACACCAATTTGGAGAGAGAGAGACAGAAAGAGATAGAAAAGACAACAAAGAGAGTACTAAGAGACATTGTGAGTCATTAGATCATCTTGTATAGAGTGTTGTTAGCTCAAAAAACAACCTCATTATACTTGGTATTTTAGCCTCTAGCTTGGGTTTGGGGATCATCCATTGAGTCTATAAAAATCACATGTATTGTGTATCATAGATACTTTATAGTACATGTCAAGGAGTACCTTTTGTAGTAGACAATAAAAAGTACCTTAAAGTACCCATTTGTGTACTTTAAGTACTCAAACTGCATCTCATTGTAGTCCTTTTAATTATAAAGCTTTCCATTGCAGTATACCATTGTCTCTCTTATTGGAGTTCTCATCACTCTCTCTTCCCTTCCTCCTTATATTTTTCACATTCTGTAGGTGAAAACTTTCTTGGTTTTGAGATGGGGGGAACATGGATTGTAATCAATGTTTCAGCCCCAATCTTGACTCTGATTGTATGAGTGGGAAGCCCTTAGCTTGGGGAGTGTTTTTGTGAAATCTTTTTGGATTTGGAGTTGGTTTGTCCTCTCTCCTAGCCTCTGACACTTTACCCAAATCCCAACTTTGATTTGATTACTGGGGCTAATCTAATGTTTTTTGTGTAGTGTGGCTCACATACACTGGTTGAGGGATGTTTGATGAACATACCTATTGAATCTCATTCCCTATGGTGTCTTTGAATGTTTGTACAAGCAAAAATGGTGTAGCATACTCTAGGTTGCAAAGACAGGACCTCTCTCTCTCTCTCTCTCTCTCTCTCTCTCTCTCTCTCTCTCTCTCTCTCTCTCTCTCTCTCTCTCTCTCTCTCTCTCTCTAAGTGCATATGAGGCCTAATTTGCCCTATTTTTGCTAAAAGTGCTCAAATTACCCGGAGTCCCAAGTGCATACTTACCTTTATTGCCTTGAGTGTCCCTATCATATCACTTGCGACTCAAACGACTCGTCATTTGGACATTCTATTCGTTGATTGGCCTTGATTTTGCAAATTTGATCTATGATAAGTTGGCCAGAAATTTGACGTGTACTTTAAGCTTTCCAAATTTGACATTCTTGAAGCTCTTGCCTTTTTTTATCTGAAGTTTGATTTCAAAATCTTATTTTGGCTCTCCTGGTTATTTTTATTAATTGTTTATCCTTATTAGCTAAAAATCAAAGAAAATTATTGGAATTTATTATTTTTTGGCAAAAAATTAGCCAAAATTACTTTTCACACTCATATATATATACTCTCACTCTAGGCTTCATGTTTATCAAAAATTTATCCAAATGGCTCATTATTATGTCTGATAAGAGGTAAAAATATAATAAAAGCAGCTAAAAAAGCAAAAACATACACTGTATACACTATACACATGAGTTCTCATCATCTTGCAGCTCATGATCTTGAAATTTACTTGCTACTCTCGCCTTACCATTCTAAGTTGTCCCAAACAAAGGTTTGTGCATTGTGCATGGGCCTACTATGCCAATGAACGAGATGCATGGGGTAACAATATATTGTGTAAGATGTGGGTATTGAATGGATTGTTCATTGGTTTTTCCTGGCAAGGCTCCATCTATACTATGTGTTCTAAACAAAAGGATTTGAAGATGGCATGCTCTTTCTTTAATTTTTGGTTTGTTGTGTGCCACCGGCTTGGTTTTTGTTGATTTGATCTATTTGGGTATCCACTTGTAATTTGTTTGTGGAGACTATTGAGCTAGTTGTTGAGTTGGTTGCTTTGGTCTCCATCTCAAGTTGGCTTTCTAGCTTGGGGTTGATAGATCTATTTGCCTATGGGATACTTGGGTTGGCTTGCTTGAGGTTTTGCTGGTTGTTTGGACTGCCATTTCCAAGTAAAACTGCAGCGACATCGTTGAGATTTTGTTGTTGGATGTTGATGCCTCATCTAGGGTGCCACCATTGGTGTGGTTGGCTTGGGTATCCAAATCCATTTATGCTTGTTTGCCATGATGTATTTTTTCACCCTTACCTAGCACCCTTTTTGTGACCTTGTCATGGGCTATGTACTAGTGAGTCCTACTTGATGCTTGGATTCCATTGTTGGAAGGTTATGCATACATATATATTCTATATTTTGGGTTCTTGTTGCTCTACTTCTGGGGAAACTCTACCAAAATTTTTCTAAGCTGTGATGGCTAGTTTTTTGGTCTTTTGAGCCATTTATGTTGTTATGCTGCTGAAATTCTGGCAAAATCAGAGGGTAATTAGTCAAGTGTGCTTTCTTGGGAGCTGCATGGATGGATTTTAATGGATAATCACAACGGACCTCAGTTCACTCCTTTTCATTTTGCACAAAGAATCTAGATAAATGTTCATGTGGACAGGAAGATTTTATACCAGCAACACACAATCTTTATGTTTGGGCCAAGAAAATGTTCATGTGGACAGGAAGATTTTATACCAGCAACACACAGTCTTTATGTTTGGGCCAAGAAAATTAAGAGAGATACTAGAATCTCCTTTGCCTGATGTTATTTCCATGATTAATTATGAAAACTCATTTGATGTGCATGTGCTCATCCTTATCTAAAATCTTGAGCTCCATTGAAGTTTCTGGGGATTGAGTTAGTAAAAAGTTTTAATTTCTTGCACGTGTGTTAGAAGGGGTTCTCAAAGCATTGAAACTTGGGTAGCCATGGATTTCTCTTATCCGAAATTTCATGGAAGAAGTGATGAAGGTGTGGAAGACTTTTTGGAAAAGATGGAGGTTGCATGCATTAGCAATCAGATTCATGATCCGACAAAGATGTTATGTCTTCTCCATATTTGTTTGGAGAGTGATGCACGAGTTTGATCCAAAGCATTTGAAGAGGAGTTGTGTGTGGCTGATCCACCTGTGAGATTAATTTGGGACAATCTAAGGCATGGATTGGAAGTGGAGTTTGTGAAGACTGAAGATTCTGACAAAGTGTGGCAAGAAGTACAAGGTTTAGTGCAAAGGGAAGGTGAGCCAGTAGATGCATACATACGTAAGTTTTCAATGCCATGGGAGAGGATGTGCAAGGCCTTAGCACCACAGGTACCCCCACCTGACATGATGAAGAAGGACATGTTCTTGGCTGGTCTTTTGGAGAATATATGTGGGACAGTGGAGCTAAAGAATCCTAGGACATATGAAGATGCACTAGATGTAGCGAGGAACAAAGAGTGGAAGCTGAGAAGAATGAGTTAGCTAGGAGTAGAGTCTTTGCCCAGGAGGTCTGAGTTTCAGCCTATGGATTCTTTGCAAGGTCGCATGACAGGGGTTCATCATGAACCATTGGTTTATGTTACTCCTGAGGTTATGCCAGCAGTGGTCACTATAGTAGTTCAAGATGATGGTCTAAGGCAAGACATAAGGCAAGTGGTAGATTCAATGAATAATCTTAGACTAAACATGCTAGGTAATGTGGGAAATAATGGAGGTCAGGGGAGGTTTGGAAATCAGCAGGAGGTGAAGAAAGACCCACGAATGGTGTTGGACAAAGTAATGGTAGAGTCTGGAGGCAGACGCCCACGTGTTATAATTGCGGAGAGTTAGGACACATCAGCCCGCAATGTGATAAGCCACCAAGGATGGCGGAGACATGTATCCATTGCCAAGACAGGTGCTAACTAGGTCAAATGATTATGGCATTGAAATTAAGGGAGAAGAAGGAACCATTGGATTAACCCAAGAGGAAAAGGGAAAGACAAATTTGATAAGTGTGGTCACCTTGGAGAAGGCAGCAAAGCTAGAGGATACATTAGTGATACCTATTGGGAAGAGAACCACACAGGATGTAACATTTAATGGCCTAAAATCTTATGTGTAGCGGAAATTAGCATGAACATAGTGGGCATTTCATTAGAATAGATTCCTAATGAGAATTACAAGAGTGCTTGGGTGGAGAGAGAGCAACAAAAAGCATAACACCTAGTTAGATAGCATCGACAATACTTTCAAAAGAGATATCAATTAAGCTATTGGCAACAGTTGAGGACCGGATTTGCATGGAGCCGGTCCCCCCTCCAAAAGGCTTTGTATTATGGTTTCTCCCATCAAGAGAGACATTGTACAATACAATTCTTTGTGTTCCTTCAAGACTAGCTAGTGCAATGAAGATGGAAGCTTCATAAACCAAGCAAAACACTTAATCAAACACAACTTGAATTATCCCCGTTCTCAGACCCAAGACCTCACACACCTTCGAAGATGGTGAGAGCTAGCAGGGTATGAGAGTAGATTGAGAGGAAAAAGAAGTATCTTACGAGAAAGATGTACATCTCCTCACATAATCACTCATATTAGCATAGCTTAGCTTAGTAATTAGCTTGGTAGAGAAGATGAGCATGCATTGAAGCTTGGCTCTTGGTTGGATTTGCATCCACATGCCAAGAGAGTGTTGATGTAGGCTTCTATCTCACAAGCTTGGAGTAGGTGATGAGCTCTCCATTAAAGCTTGGGAGGAGATAGAGTATTCTTCCTTCACACATGGTCAAGTGTGTGTGTGTGTGTGTGTGTGTCAATGCCAAGCAAAAATCAGCCCCCCCTCTCTCTTGGGCGAGCCCTAGCTGCTAAATAGGTCTGGCTTTTGCCTCATTGGACCTCCCCAGGTCAAGCCAATAGGAATTAAGCAGCATAAGTGATAGCCTTCTGACATGTGTCCCCCTTTCCCCTTTTGTGAGAGCTTTAGGTAATTAAATAATTAAACTAAACTCTCATTGGACCCCTTTGCCTCCTGGCCAATAGGAATCAGGCAAGCCATGGGGCTCCTGAATGCTCATTGGACCCCTTGGGAGACTGTCCAATAGTCTTCTAGGAGACTTAATTCTCATTGGTTTCTTTTATTAAATGTTTTTAAATTAATTAAACTAGATTTACTCTAGCTTAATTCTCATTGGTCCACTTCAAGGGTCTTCCAATAGGAATTGGGCACACCTTGTGGGCATCTGGCCTAGGGAGCTGACATGTGTCCCTCATTCCCTTTGTGTAAAGGGAGCCTGTGTGTGTGTGTGTGGCTTTCTCTCTCATCTCCTACCTTTGGGGCTCGCCCCCCTCCCATGTAGGGATGTGAAAAGACTTTTAGGGCACACACTAAGCATCCAATTTTCCCTAGGGTTGACCTTTGGACACAACCTTTGAATTTTGGAACCTTAGCATTTTGGAAGTCTTAATGGGCTGAACCTTAGGGTCTTTTTGGCCCATTGTTTCACATGGCTCTTTTGCAGATGGCCCCCCCCTTTGGATCCCTATTTTCCCTCCTTTGGATCCCTAGTGTGGCCGGTCTGCTAGCTTAACCAATATTCTAGCTTTTTCTCCCTTGGCACTTCCCCACATTAAATGATCAGTTTAATATGAGAAAATCATTTAGGAGAATTAGATATTGATTATTATGACATTACCTCTCTCTTGAAATCATAGTCGTCCTCGACTATGGTGTAGAGAAGATAAATCATATGCATGAGTCCTTTTCTTAGCGGGTAGAGGATCCCTATGTTACCCTACGACATCATTCCATAATGGATGACTAGTCCATTTGGCGCTTGAGAGCCTGAGGCTGCCGCAAGCATGTCTGCACATTAGTCCTATCAGTCTTCCATAGTAGAGTGACAAGCTCTACTTGGTGTTTGGGAGATGTCGTCTCCGCAAACTTGATCTAAGCATGCATACTACTTCATTTTTGTGCACAAATAAAGAAAAAGAGAGTCTTATAAGACAAAAGTTTTTGTTCATTTTTAACATTTTGTACATTTGCTTACTCTTGGGAAGCATTGTAAGCATTGACAAGGTTTAGGTTATCCTTTAATTGTATGCCTTGCATCCATCTAGCATCTTCAAAAGGATAATTCTTAAACTTAATAAGATATCGTCGGATAGTCTTACCGCCTCTTAATACCTTGTCTTCATGTCGGAGAATGGACTCGAGCTGCAGCACCTCCTCGTGGTCCTCGATCTCCGGTGGGTCTTCAATAGTTGGTTCTTGAGGTGGCTCTCCTTTGTAAGGCTTTAAGAGGCTCACATGAAAAGCATTGTGTATGAGCCAATGATTGGGCAACTTAAGTTGATAGGCCATCTCATTGATTGGCCTAAGAATCTGGAAGGGACCATAGTACCTTTTTGCTAGTTTAGCATAGTACTTTTGGTGGCCCGTAGGATTCTTGCCCGTCGTGTGCCTTAATCGAGCCTTGGGAAACTTTAACAAGACCCAATTGTTTTCTTTAAAGGCTTGGGCTCTTCTGTGCTTGTCAGCAGCAGCCTTTTGCCTTTGCTGTGAGATAGAGATAGCATCCTTAATCTTTTGGAAAGATTCTTGTAGGTCTCGGCTATACTCATCTGCAGCGAAGATCTTCCCATGTACCTTAAGTAGCAAGGGACTTTTTGATCTTCCCTCAATTACCTCGAAAGGTGCTTTTCCTGTGGAAGTATGTACAGTGTTATTGTAAGCATACTCTACTAAAGGTAAGTACTTCTCCCATTGGGATCTTTGATCTACTTCCGTTACATAGGCTTTTAGTAGATCGAGAATGGTTAGGTTAGCTATTTCACTTTGGCCATCAGTTTGTGGATGATAGGCCGAAGAGAAGTTTAGCCTTGTTCCTAAATTCTCAAAGAGACCCTTCCAGAAATTACTGGTCATTCTAGGATCTCTATCCGACACTATGGACATTGGCAAGCCATGGTACTTGAAAATTTGTGAAATGAAGAGGGTTGCCATTTGATGGGCTTTGATAGTCTTTTTGACAGGTATAAAATGAGCTTGTTTACTGAACCTGTCTACTATCGTCCATATTCCCGTATTCCCATGGATAGACTTAGGCAATCCAAAGATAAAATCCATGGATATTCTCTCCCAAGGTGAATTAGGGATTGGCAAGGGTTGAAGCAATCCAAGTTGCTTCCCTCTATCAAATTTTGTCTTTTGACATACCATACATTTGGAAACATACTCGTGTATGTTCACTTTCATGGTAGGCCAATAGAAATATGTTTCAATTCCCTTTAGGGTAGACTGAATCCCTCTATGCCCCGCATATGGGGGAGCATGAGATTCATACATTACTTTCTCACGTAGTGAGTTAGTAACGCATAGTCTATTGCCATAGAGAAGATAACCATCTTGTAAAGTAAATGGTTCTTCTTTCTTCCCTAATGCAAGGGCTGAAATCACATCTCTAAAATCGGGATCAATAGCATACTCATCTATCATTGAAGATAGATCATTGTGAGTTGCTATGGAAACCGCATTCACTCTCGGTCGTCTTGAGAGTGCATCGGCTACTTGATTATGCTTGCCAGCAATGTGAGCAATATGAAAATGAAATTGCGAAAGGAAATTTGCCCACCTCATTTGTTTGTCGGAAAGCTTGGTCTGCGTCATGAAGTACTTAAGACTTTGGTGATCCGTTCGCAGAATGAAAGGAGTCCCCAATAAATAGTGCTTCCATGAGTCTAAGGCATGTAGAACTGCAAGGAGTTCTTTTTCGTATATGCCTAGAGCTTGCTCAACAGGGTCGAGCCTTCGACTCTCATAGCCTATGGCGTGCCCTTCTTGGAGTAAAACAGCCCCAAGGCAATCACCACAAGCATCACATTGGACCTCAACTGGTTTTGAGAGATCCGGTAGTGTAAGCACAGGTTGAGAGATAAGCTTTTCTTTAAGCTTTTCGAAAGCATTGTTCTCCTTAGCAGACCATGTATACCTAACATTTTTCTTTGTTAGGTCATGTAATGGTCCCGCAATTCGTGAGAACTTTTCTATGAAGCGTCTATAGTATGCACACATACCTATAAAGCTTCTTAGTTCATGAAGATTCCTTGGTTTAGGCCATCCTTTTATTACCTCTAACTTGGATGGATCCATTTGGATTCCATCTTGAGAGATAATGTGACCTAAATATTGAATCTCTTGCAAGAAAAATTCACTTTTCTTTCGATTAACATAAAGTTTATTCTCTCTTAAAACTTGAAATATTACCTGGAGGTGTTGTTTGTGTTCCTCCAATGAATTAGAGTAGATGATAATATCATCAAAGAACACTCCAGTGAAGGTTCGATGAGGCCTGAACAGCTTCTCCATCAAGCGGTTGAATGTGGCTGGTGCATTAGTCAAGCCAAAAGGCATGACAATGTATTCGTAAAGACCAAATGTAGTACGAAATGCGGTCTTTACAATGTCTTGATCAACTATCCTTATTTGATGATAGCCACTTTTTAGGTCAATCCTACTGAAGTAGGTCGATCCTTGTAGCTTATCAAATAGGTCTTCTACCCGTGGAACGGGAAACCTATTCTTGATAGTGATCCTATTTAGTGCTCTATAGTCGACACACATACGATATGTGCCGTCTTTCTTTTGCACTAATAGCACAGGTGAGCAAAATGGAGATGAGCTAGGCCTAACCATGCCCTTCTCAACTAACTCATGCACTTGCCGCATAATCTCCTCTTGTTGAGCTTGAGAAACTCTATAAGGAGGTTTGTTAGGCGGTGAACTTCTGGAAGAAGTTCAATTGCATGGTCGTCATTACCTCGTTTAGGAGGTAGCTCACAAGGGATGTCGTCAATAAAAACATCTTGAAACCCCTTGAGAAAATTGAATAACTCTAATTCCTTTTGGTTGCTTTTATTTTCTTTTGTTAAAGCATTAGGTTCATTTTGAGAATCTTTAACAAAAATCATGTACACGGAAATAGAGCTCTTTATTGACTTGTTGAAAGCTGGTGTATGTACAATGGGGATGGTGTTACCCATCTCCTTAGCATCTATATACATGTCCTTTTCCCTGAACTTAAAGGAGATTCTCCTTTCAGGAAATTTAACATCGGCAGCCAGGCGGTCAAACCATGGTGCCCCTAGGGATTACATCCTCATGCTTGAGAGGAGAGATAAAGAAGTCCTCTTTGTCCACATAGCCTTGGACATGAAGCCTCAATTTCCCGATTAAGGGAGTGACTGAAGCTTCTTGCCCCTTGAAGGCACTGTCTGCGGGTAGGATATCTCCCATCTCGTAGGATTGTATGCCTAGCTTGGTGGCTAACTCCATAGATATGAAATTGTGAGTAGAACCAGGGTCAAAGAGAATAAAAGCATCATGTTCTCTTACCTTTCCCCAAGCATGGCATAGAGGAGATCCTTTGTGGTGAGTTTGATGAATCTCCTCCTCTTGGATTTCAACCAAAGAAGCTCTAGGAGGATCTTGGCGGTTGTTCTTTTGGGGACAAGCGCGGTACGCATGCCCTTGTTCGCCGCACTTGAAACACCGGTTATCTTTACGATAACGCTCAAGCTCTTCAGGAGAGAGTTTATTCTTTCCTTTGTAAACTCCCTTCTCTTTAGCTTTGTTGGAATTGCCCTTAGGAGACTTTTGGACATTGTCCTTCCCCTTAGGCTCATTGGAACCCTTGTTTTCCGGGGGCTTATTATTTCTTTTACCCCCCGTTTGGAAATTGATTCGCGAGGCCACCATAGTATGGTGTATTACCGCCGATATGGTACGTGGCCTTTGGGAGTTGACATACTCCGCCATTTCTTCGGTTAAGCCCGCACAAAATTGTTGCTTTTGCTCTCCAAAATCCAACTTTTTGAAGACAGTGGCTTTGAGTTGTAGGTCCCAAAACTTGTCTACATATTTGTGGATGGATTCATTGGGAGAGAGCTTTAAGCTTCGCCATTCGGTGAGTACTTTGTCTTTGGCATCGGTGGCCAAAAACTGCTTCATAATGGAAGCTCTTAAAGCCTTCCATGTTCGTGGAGCTTCACCGTTGGCTCGTAGGCTAGACCACCATTGTCTGGCGGACTTTTGAAAGTGCATAGCTACATGGCGTAGCTTAGAGGACTCCGTGAAGCCCTCATCTCCAAACGCCGCATCGAATTGCTGGATAAAGGCCAAAACTTTGTCTGTAGCACCGAAGGTGCCATCATAGGTAAGGAAAGAGATGCTCTTCCCTCCCTCTTTGAATTTCTTCAGCTTGGACGACCTCTTCCATGCGGCATAGGATTTCCTATGGCCTCTTCTTTTTGATGGTTCAAAAGTTGCACCATCACTTTCTTCAGAAGGTGAAGAATTTGAAGAAGGTGGAGAAGAGGGTGACCTCTTTCTCGCCTTTTTCTTGTCTTGATCTTTGTCGTCTTCACCATAGCTTTCATAAGAGGAAGAGGATGAAGAAGATGGAGAAGAGGGTGTCCTCTTTCTCGCCTTTTTCTTCTCTTGCTTTTTATCATCCCTCTTTGAATTGTGGTGAGGAGAATAATATGATGGTCTTCTCCGCTTTGGTGGTGATGGAGAGCGTTTAGCCCGCCGTCTTCGTGGAGCCATCTCCGTCGAGGTGGCGGGAGACTCGCTTCTTTCTCGTTCCTTCGGTGGAGGCTCTTGAGTTCTCCTTTGGGAAGGAGATGCATCATCAAGAAGTAAGTTCTTGAGCCCTTCATATGGATTCTCTTCTTCTTCCCGAATCGGAGAGAGACCTCTTTTGGTAGTCTCACAAGGAGGCTTCCTAGGTGTTCTCTCGTCATGGTGATGAGCTTGGAGAATCCCATGAGCACGGAGCTGCCGTTGCACTTCACTTTGGAGAGATGGATTGCCCATGGCTTGTTGAAGCCTAGAAACAAGATAGTTAACAAGCATTGAAGCATCATTAGTAGCTTGCTCATGAGCAAAATCAAAGTTATCAACATTAATTTCACTCTCTTTACTATTGTCAGCCATTCTAACAACTTTTAGGTGTAAACTTTTTAGGTGTACTTTGGCACTTCAAGCCCTAGTTGCTACTCCTCTTTACCCCTTTAGAAAAAGCACTCAAGCTACTGTACCCGCGGCTCGAATACCATTAATTGCAAGGAATAGAAGAGAGGGTCTTTCGACACCAAAACAGCACCGGCTCCTGTCAAGCTTCTAATAGCTCAATAGTGGTTAAGCCGTAGGCAAGCCCCGTAGGACTCCACTATTAAGACCATAGCTCTCGACGGTGATGCCCCGTTAACTGCACAAAGGCAGGCGCACTGCAAGGCTGAAAAATCCCTATTCTACTTACTCACAGGCAATTAATAATACCAACCATTTGTAGCTAGCTTGAGGACCTCCCTTCTTGAGCAAGAAAAGAGAAACCTTGAGCTCTGATACCAATGTAACATTTAATGGCCTAAAATCTTATGTGTAGCGGAAATTAGCATGAACATAGTGGGCATTTCATTAGAATAGATTCCTAATGAGAATTACAAGAGTGCTTGGGTGGAGAGAGAGCAACAAAAATCATAACACCTAGTTAGATAGCATCGACAATACTTTCAAAAGAGAGAGCAATTAAGCTATTGACAACAGTTGAGGACCGGATTTGCATGGAGCCGGTCCCCCCTCCAAAAGGCTTTGTATTATGGTTTCTCCCATCAAGAGAGACATTGTACAATACAATTCTTTGTGTTCCTTCAAGACTAGCTAGTGCAATGAAGATGGAAGCTTCATACACCAAGCAAAACACTTAATCAAACACAACTTGAATTATCCCCGTTCTCAGACCCAAGACCTCACACACCTTCGAAGATGGTGAGAGCTAGCAGGGTATGAGAGTAGATTGAGAGGAAAAAGAAGTATCTTACGAGAAAGATGTACATCTCCTCACATAATCACTCATATTAGCATAGCTTAGCTTAGTAATTAGCTTGGTAGAGAAGATGAGCATGCATTGAAGCTTGGCTCTTGGTTGGATTTGCATCCACATGCCAAGAGAGTGTTGATGTAGGCTTCTATCTCACAAGCTTGGAGTAGGTGATGAGCTCTCCATTAAAGCTTGGGAGGAGATAGAGTATTCTTCCTTCACACATGGTCAAGTGTGTGTGTGTGTGTGTGTGTGTCAATGCCAAGCAAAAATCAGCCCCCCCTCTCTCTTGGGCGAGCCCTAGCTGCTAAATAGGTCTGGCTTTTGCCTCATTGGACCTCCCCAGGTCAAGCGAATAGGAATTAAGCAGCATAAGTGATAGCCTTCTGACATGTGTCCCCCTTTCCCCTTTTGTGAGAGCTTTAGGTAATTAAATAATTAAACTAAACTCTCATTGGACCCCTTTGCCTCCTGGCCAATAGGAATCAGGCAAGCCATGGGGCTCCTGAATGCTCATTGGACCCCTTGGGAGACTGCCCAATAGTCTTCTAGGAGACTTAATTCTCATTGGTTTCTTTTATTAAATGTTTTTAAATTAATTAAACTAGATTTACTCTAGCTTAATTCTCATTGGTCCACTTCAAGGGTCTTCCAATAGGAATTGGGCACACCTTGTGGGCATCTGGCCTAGGGAGCTGACATGTGTCCCTCATTCCCTTTGTGTAAAGGGAGCCTGTGTGTGTGTGTGTGGCTTTCTCTCTCATCTCCTACCTTTGGGGCTCGCCCCCTCCCATGTAGGGATGTGAAAAGACTTTTAGGGCACACACTAAGCATCCAATTTTCCCTAGGGTTGACCTTTGGACACAACCTTTGAATTTTGGAACCTTAGCATTTTGGAAGTCTTAATGGGCTGAACCTTAGGGTCTTTTTGGCCCATTGTTTCACATGGCTCTTTTTCAGATGGCCCCCCCCTTTGGATCCCTATTTTCCCTCCTTTGGATCCCTACTGTGGCCGGTCTGCTAGCTTAACCAATATTCTAGCTTTTTCTCCCTTGGCACTTCCCCACATTAAATGATCAGTTTAATATGAGAAAATCATTTAGGAGAATTAGATATTGATTATTATGACACAGGATAAGGAAGGAAGAAGTGCCCTAGGTCCCAGTAAGAAGAAGGGAACGAGCCATGAAGATGAGGATGTCAATGCCAAGAGGAAAAGAAGGGCTCGTCGCAAGTTTCATGTTTTAGACTTTCCACTAGGGGTTGGGCAATTAAGATATGACTTGAAGGAGGATCTAACAAGCAGGAAAGTAGATAGTACTTTTGGGCAGCTTATAGAGATGGTGCCTAAGTTAAAGCGACAATGGAAGAGGATGGTTAACCCAATGGAGAAAGAACCAGAGAGAGGTTCAGTGAAGGTATTGGTGATGGATGAGCTACCAGACATTTTTCCAATAGTAGATGTGTGGCACAAAAGAAAAAATTTTGGACAAGGTTACATTGATGGCGCAGCCCAAATATGTTTCATAACACACTCATGCGTTGAGAAGATGGGTCTTACAGTGATTGGGGTGTTAGGTTTCTGGATCAAATTGGCAAACCATCAGAAAGTAAAATGTTTGGGTGTTGTAAAGAGCTTAGAAGTGGAGGCATATGATGGAAAGGTGGTGGTTGATTTTCATGTGATGCCAGCAGGGTTGGGAGCATATCCTATTATACTGGGTAGACCATGGTTACGTGCAGTGGGAGTTCTTCAATCTTGGAGACATGGTACGATTAGCCTCTATGGAAAGACAGGTCCCAAGAAGCTATATAATATGGACACAAGGAAACAATTGGAGGAACTTTATGAAGATGAGGATGAGTCTAGTGATGAAGACTATTCCACAGTGGGACTGACGAGGATAGTGCTAGTACTACCAGCAGTGATGAGGACGTTGATGTTGCACTGCTTATGATGGACAAAGAAATCCATGAGTCTGGTTTAGTTGCATTTGCAAATGAGGTTGAAGATGAAAGTGAAGGGCCTTATGAAGTGATTGAAGGGATGATGCAAACCAATCAGTGGAGACCTCTTAGCTATGGAGAAGGAGATATATTTGCACATGTTGGCTAGTTTTCCTGATTTGTTCATTAGTTCATATGAAGAGATTAGAGGGTTCAAAGGAGAACATATGCATATAGATCTAAATAAAGGTGCTAAGCCAGTGCGGCAAAGGCTAAGAAGGATGGGTCAAGAGTATATGGAAGCCTTGAAAGAAGAGGTGGACAAGTTATTGAAGGCAGGGTTCATAGTCCCAATGGAGACCACAGAATGGGTGAGTCCAGTAGTAGTGATCCCAAAGAAGGATGTAAAGTGAAGGATTTGTGTATATTTTAAACCCTTAAATGCAGCCACTAAGAAGAACCCATATCCTCTTCCATTAATCAATTGAACCTTGGATTCAGTGGGCAAGTTATGAGAGGTACAGTGTGTGTGATGGTTTTTCAGGCTATTTTCAATTGAAGATTGCTCTTGAAGATTGAACAAAGACAACTTTCATTACGCCATGGGGTTGTTATTGCTACATGGTATTGCCATTTGGATTGTCAAATAGACCATCTTTCTATCAAGAGAGAGAAAATTGGGTATTGGCACCATTCATTGGTAGTTGTGTTAAAGCTTTTATGGACGACTTTTGTGTCTACAGCAGTAGGGCTGAGCACCATGAGAAGCTGCAGATGGTATTGGCTCGATATGATGAGTGTGGAGGACAACTAAATCCAAAGAAATGTCATCTAGCACAGCCAAGGGTGAAGTTATTGGGCCATATGGTGTCAGAAAATGGCATTGAGGCTGATCCAGACAAGGTTAAGTATATTATTCTTCTTTCATCACCTTGGAGTACAAAGCAATTGGCAACCTTTATGCACAAAGTGAACTACATGGTGCAATTTATTCCATTATCTTCACAACTCCTTTATCCATTACAACAAGTGGCAAATCATGATCCATTGCAATGGGATGACAAGTGTGAAGAAGTGTTTCAAGAGGTGAAACAGGTGTTATGCAGGTTGTCAGCCATGCAGGCTCCTAATTGGGAGCAAGTGTTTTATGTAAATCCATCAGTAGGGGATGATGCCGTTGGAGCCATGCTATTGCAAAAGGGGAAGGGAAGCCGTTATATGAGGCCAGTGTATTGTGCAATCCGAGTGAAGTTGGTAGCAGAGAGAATTCTCGGAAGTAGAGCTATTGATGGCCAGTGTAATATTTGCTTGTCGATAATTTTATCATTACTTGGTACCATGACCTTTTGTTTTCTTAATGTGTTACATCTTTTTGCCCTGATACAAATTCTTTTGAAAGTGATAGAGCACCACGGAAAGAATTTGGATTTGGAAGTGCCTAGTGCATTATGGGCTTATCGTACTTCGGTAAAGACAGGTACATGGTTTACTCCATTTGATTTGGTATATGGAAAGGAAGCACTATTGCCTATGGAAGTAGAGTTTCTTGCGATCAAGATGTTAGAAAAATTTCTTGGGCAGTCTAGTGATGCATTCAAAGAGAGGCTCTTACAATTACAAGAGGTTCAGTTGGATAGGATGAGCGCATTGGCACATTATGGGCAAATGCAACATAAGGCTTTAGAAAAGATAAATGAAAAGTTCAAAAGTAAGGGTATCAAGAAACATGACTTGGTTTTGTGCTACAACAGTAAGCTAGACAAGACATTCCAAAAGAAGTTTCAAATTAAGTGGGAAGGCCCTTTCAAGGTAGTTGAGTGTTTTCCGAATGGTACATATCAGTTGGCTAACCTGGATGGGATTCTACATAAGTCAAGGGTAAATGGATTGCATCTTAAATTATATCATGCTAGATTAATGATGGTGGAGCAAGATGATTTGTCTGCAAAACAAGTAATGTATGTGAGGGATGAGGAGACCTATGACGCGCCAAGTCTCATATCTCTTTTTGCTATTGCTGATCATGAATGATCTAGCAGGCTAGGGGATGAGCAAATTATTTTAGGAGTCTTTTGGAAGAAGTGATTGCACATATGTACATACACATGCATGGTGCATCAAATAAAGAATTTCCCATTTTCTAGAGCCAGGTGGTTACGTGGGGCCCACATGTGTACAAGTAGGACAACGTGTACATAGTACATCAATTTTCAACATCACCAGTATCAGTGTGTTTTTCTATAATAATGAGGAGTTGATAGCACGTAAAACTTCTCAAGGAAGCAATCAGCGGGCCGATGCCATGAGGTAAGCAGTGAAGGAGTACGAGAGGAAGTGCGACGCGAGAGAGAGTGCGAGAAGAAGAGCACGACAATATGGTGAACTCGCTCTACTGTAATGTGTAGAGCATAGTGAGTTCTTATTAGGTTTTAACAAAATAATATGTGTACATACCTGGCGGCCCGCCCACTTACCTGGGCGACCACATTGGGCTTTATACCCCAACAAACTCCCACTTAAAGTCCAATGTGGTACTTTAAGTGTGAGAGAAGCTACTATACAAGCTAATATACAAGAGATGTAGAGAAGTGATGTACTACCCTACACCAAACTGCTTGCGAAAATGCGCAAAGCTCTCTGAGGGAAGTCCTTTTGTGAGTAGATCAGCAGGATTTTCTGTGGTGTGAACTTTGACAAGCTGAAGTTGCTTATCCTCGAGCATTTCCCTGATGAAATGATACTTCACATCCACATGCTTTGTCTTTGAGTGATAAACTGGATTGCGGGCCAATTGTATAGCACTTTGACTATCACAATATAACACAGGCATCTCTTCTTTGATTCCCAAATCTGTTACTATTCGATTAAGCCAAATTGATTCTTTGCATGCCTCTGATGCTGCAACATATTTAGCCTCTGTAGTAGACTGAGTAACACAATCTTGTAATCTAGAACGCCATGATACTGCTCCACCAGCCAATGTAAAGACATACCCTGACGTAGACCTTCGGTTGTCTAAGTCACCTGCATAATCTGAGTCTGTAAAACCTTTTACACTTAGCTCCTGACTCCCATAGCATATACGCATACTCTTTGTAGCTTTCAGGTATCTCAATATTCCTTTCACTGCCTCCCAATGTTTCTTGCCTGGGTTTGACATGTATAGACTTACTACTCCCACTGCAAATGCAATGTCTGGGCGAGTATCAATCATTGTATACATCAAACTACCCACTGCAGACGCATATGGAATCTTATCCATTTCAGCCTGTTCTTCCTCAGACACAGGACAATCTTGTTTGCTAAGTTTCACATATGGTGGCAATGGAACACTCAATGCCTTTCCCTTCTCCATATTGAAACGTTGCAAAACCTTGTCAATATACTCTGTTTGAGATAACCAAATCAACTTCTTTGATCTATCTCTCTCAATGCGCATACCAAGTAAGTGACTTGCCTCACCCATGTCTTTCATGTCAAACGATTTTGCCATCTTTGACTTCAAAGCTGAAATTTCTTCCAAGTGCTTGCCAGCAATCAACATGTCATCCACATACAAAATAAGGATCAACCAACTACCATCCTTAGCCTTCTTTGTATATAGACAGTGATCAAACTCACTACGTTTGTAGCCTTGAGAAAGCATAAACTTGTGGAATTTATGGTACCATGCCCTCGGTGATTGTTTTAAGCCATAAAGACTCTTTAACAACTGGCATACCCAATCTTCCTTGCCTTTCTCAACAAACCCTTCTGGCTACTGCATGTAAATTTCCACATCTAAATCACCATGCAAGAACACTGTCTTGACATCCATTTGGTGCAACACCAAATCTAATATGGTAACCAATGTAAGAAAGCATCTCAATGTAGTCATTTTGACCACCAGAGAGAAGACTTCATCAAAGTCAATGCCTTGTTCTTGCTTAAAGCCCTTGGCAACAAGCCTTGCTTTGTACTTTGGCTGACTATCATGAGCGGTGATCTTATACCTGTAAACCCATTTACAGGGTAGAGCCTTTTTGCCCCGTGGTAATTTAACTAGCTTCCATGTCTGGTTTTTATGCAGAGCTGTCATCTCTGACTGCATGGCCAATTGCCAATTCCCAGAGTCCTTCATTTGCACTGCTTCCTTGTAACATGAAGGCTCATTGCAATCAGTCAACATGACATAGTTCATAGATGGAACAAATCTATCAGGAGGTCGCGTGATACGTCCAGATCTATGCACAATAGGTGGCTCAGGCTCAGCCACAACCTGTGGTTCCACTCTATCCTTTCCTTGCTCCTCTTGAGCCCTGACATTTTGTCTTGCACGTGCAGGTCCATCTTCTTGGAAGACAACTCTTCTAATCTCCTCAACCCTCTCTAGTTTAGAATGATATTTGGATTCATTAAAGTGAACATCATTGATGCGGAAAACCTTTCTGGATTCGGGATCCCAAAGTTTGTACCCCATCTCACCAGAATTACCATAGCCTAGAAAGATGCACTTTCTACTCTTTGGCTCAAGTTTGTTCCTAAATTCCTTTGGAACGTGAGTATATGCCTCACAGCCAAAGACTCTGAGATGCTTGTATGAGGGCATTTTGCCTAACCATACCATCTCTGGCACTGAATCCTTCTGCAAAACCTTGCTAGGAGATCTATTTACAAGATGAACAGCTGTTGATACAGCTTCAGCCCAAAACCCATTTGGCAGCTGTGCATTAGACAACATACTTCTGACATTCTCTTGTATGGTCCTATTCATCCTCTCAGCAACACCATTTTGAGGAGGATTGTAAGGAGCAGTAAGTTCACGTTTTATACCTTTTGACTCACAAAAGTCTTGAAAGGCCTTTGAAACATACTCTCCACCATTGTCAGTGCGTAAGCATTTAAGCTTCTTGCCACTCTGATTCTCCGCAAGTGTCACAAACGTTTTGAAAACACTAAACGCTTCATCCTTGTGCTTGAGAAAGTAAACCCATACTTTCCTCGAGTAATCATCTATAAATGTCATAAAGTAAGAAGCTCCCCCTAGAGATAGGTTAGGCATAGGTCCACACAAATCACTATGAACAAGTGCCAACTGTGTATCTCTTCTACTGCTTCTATGCTTATGTGGCTGCTGTGTTTGCTTACCATACAAACAATGTTCACAAAATTCAAAATCATTAAATGAAAAGCCAGGCAAATAACCAGAACGAGACAAGATTTCCATTCCCTTCTTGGACATATGTCCTAACCGGCTATGCCACAAAGAAACGTTCGGCTGCTCGGTTACATTGATTACATTTTTAGAGACATTTGATACATAAATCATGTAAAGTCCTCCAGACTTTACTCCATGTGCTACTGTCATAGAACCCTTGGATATCTTCCACATGTTCTGTCCAAAAGTGGTGACATAGCCAGCATCATCAAGTAAACCTGTGCTGATCAAGCTCTTTGTAATTGCGGGAACATGTCTCACATTCTTCACCGTGAAAGAAGAGCCATTCTGAAACTTCAATTGAACATCTCCAACACCTAAGATCTCACATGTCTGCCCATTGCCTAGCCGAACATGATCTTTAGTGGTCACATAAGAGGTAAACCACTCCTTGTTTGGAGACACATGAAGTGATGCCCCTGAGTCTATAATCCAGTCACTCAGTGCATTTCCATCAGATGTTGTAAGAAGAGCTGAGTCCATTGTATTCTTCAAGAAGTAGATGTCTCCTGACACTAGACTGTCATCCTCTGCAACAGTGTTTGTCACATTTATTTCTTGAATCTTCACTGAGGACTTGTTCTTCTCACCATGGTCTTCAGCTTTCTCTTTGCCTTTTTCTGCTTTCCATTCTCTGCAGTCTCTTTTCATGTGACCCTTCTTGCCACAATGGTAGCATTCTATGTCACTCTTGCCTTTAGCACTGCGGGACTTGCTATGAGACTGATTCCTCTTTCCACCTTTGTACTTTTCTTTGGTCCTTCCCCTGACAACCTAGGCTGTTCCTTTGCCTTTGTCCATTGTATTTCTATTGGTTTCTTCAGTAAGCAGACTTCCTTCTACACCTGCTATGTTCAAACCATCTGGAGGTGCACAATTACTCAAAGCTGTGCGAAAAGTGTCCCAACTTTCTGGCAATGTGATCAACAGGAACATAGCTCTAACAGGTTCATCAAACTTGACACCTTGAGCTGACAACTGACTGTAGATTGTGTTGAATTCATTGAGATGATTGGACATAGGTGTCCCTTCTTTCATCTTCAAGTCAACAAGCTTCTTAAGCCAGTATACCTGTGAAGCTGCACTCTGCTTCTCATAAAGATCACTCAGCTTTAACCATGCTTGATAAGCCAACATCTCGTCTGCTACATTGAAGTAAACGCTTTCTACCAGAGTCAGCATAATGGTAGAAAGTGCCAATTCATCCATTTCGCTCCATTCATCTTCGTCTATATCTTCTGGTTTTATCCCCTTGAGCTTTATAGGTTTTATCTGCTTCTTTCATACCAACACGTGCCAAATTTGCTTCTTCCACAATGGGAAATTGGTTCCATCCAGCTTCTTGATATTGTAAAGAGCACTGTCCTGTGATCCAGCCATAGCTACACTTCACAGTAGTTTACTTTTCTGGGAAAAATTTGGCAGAGTTTCCCCTGTAAACTGACCTCTGAACCGATATCAACCTGTCAAATGAACCAAGAAAGCTTCAGATTCTACATAAATTTCGGCAGTCTCCTTTGTAAAATGGCTCTGGTGTACTCAAAAAACAGACCAAAAAATAGCTCAAAAAACACTGTCTCTCTGACACTGTAAGTTGCGGGTAAACCTGTCCTGCACCTGTACTGTCTCTCACTGTCCTGTAAGCATAGACTGTGACAATGCCTCAACGGCAGTAAAGCAAAGATGCAATCCCAACTGTCTAACTCACAGTCAATACATCCTAGCTGCCTATCTAAGGGTGCTCGAGGGATCTCTCCAAGACCTGTATCACCGAAAGGATCTCAACATTCGAGAATCTCCCAGCTCAATAAAACCTCACTCGACCCTCAACAAAGGCTGTAGTAAATCTGACAGTACATAGACTTCCCACAAAGTCATACATCCACAAATTTCCCACTATATGTTGTAACCGCTGCGGCAGTTGTTTGCTGCGTGACTCACAGACAGCAAACCCTCAACAAAAATACATCATCTCTGACAATGCATCCCATGTGGAAGTACCTGCAATGTCAGGATGAAATCTGGAATATCAAGCAGCAAACACAAGCTACCTAATGAACTAGTGGATGTCGCCTACAGTCTGTGTGTAGATGTGCCCGTGTCGTATGTGACACGCCTCCAAGAACTGTGAGCCGTCCTTCGATGTGTAGACAGCCACAAATCAACACTCTGGGAGTGTCAATATCCTCAGCACCTGCAGTCGTAGGCCGAAAAACCCCAAATTTGCAGAGTCGGATATGCACCCGCCGAGACCACGTAGTCGAAAATGGCCTGCGCAGACCTTTGTCGAAGCCGAACGGTGGCCAAGATGACCTCAGAATGAAATTCTGAGAACACCAAGCCCTTTGGGCTTACCCACAGGATTTGGGGCCATGTCTTCGCCTGTCAAATTTCACTCCAATCTGAGCTGGTGACTCTAGCCTCCTGCAGTGCTACCCCGAGCCTCGATCTGAGCTCTGATACCAGTTGAAGGAGTATGAGCGGAAGTTGGACGCGAGAGAGAGTGCGAGAAGAAGAGCACAACGATATGGTGAACTCGCTCTATTGTAATGTGTAGAGCATGGTGAGTTCTTATTAGGTTTTAACAAAAGAATATGTGTACATACCTGGCGGCCCGCCCACTTACCTGGGCGACCACATTGGGCTTTATACCCCAACAAGCAGGTGCGTCAGATGGCATCCAGTGACGTCATGAGGTCGAATGGGTTCAATACTTGCACGTGGTAAGCGAGGACAGAACGGGGGTGTTTTCTTGTGATGAATTATGTAGAAAGATCATCATGAGAAATGTATTTTGGGGCCACTTCATGTGATTCCAGGATGCATTATTGGAAAAAGTTGAGTGTCAAGTTTGCAGATGGATGTAGAAGGGTAACAAAAGCGCACTACATGGCCATTTTTTGGCATGTTCGGGGTTTGTTTGAGGTCAATCAAAAGGCCAAAGGTACCCAAGGGATAAAGTGAAGTGTGGACACTGAAAAACTCAAAAAAAATCCCAAAAAAGTGTGGAGAGAAGAGGAAGAGCAGCTGCAACTCTAATTTTGTTGTTTTTGGAGCCTGTTTTGGCCATAAACTGCTCATCCGAGGTCAGATTTGAGCACTTTGATATTGTAGACTGGGGTTTTGGCCCATTCCGAATGCAATGGAAATGTCCATTTTCCCAAATTCCTCATTTTTTTCTGCTATTTTGGCTGTGTAAGTTTCTCCTGTGAGCGAAGCCTCTGCTCATATTTGTAATTGTATCTGTCATATTTCATCCATATTGTGTGAGCTATTTGTCCCATTGGTGTTGGCCCAAGCTCAATTGTATCTATACATCAGAAATATTCCTCTTTTGAGTTGATTTTTTGGGGGGTGTGTGTATGTGTGTGTGTGTGTGTGTGTCTGTTGAGTGGGCAAATGGATAGTCTCTCTCCTCTCACTCCATCGGTGTGTTCCCTGTCTCAGCCAGGTGGGTTGTGTAAGCCAAGTGGTGCCCCATAGTGTGTGTGTGTGTGTGTGTGTATCTTCCCAAGAGTGTGTGTCGGGTGTTTATAGTGGTGTTGTGTGTGTTTCCATCCCGCTCACAGCGACATCAGCAAAACACCAGTCCTGGCAGCATTAACTTCACACCAGCCACCCGAACCATCAACAACGCCCATTGTAAATGGACCGATATCCACCCTTCTCTAATAACCTAGCCAACGGCTAGTGGTTTATAAAAACTCCCCACCCCACTCTTACCTACCTTCTCTCTATCTCTACCTCTCTCTAGAGAGGCATCTAGACTCTCTACAGTGACCAGTGGGTATTTGCAAGGACCATTAGGTAAGAACCACCTCTCAGGCCTATATAAAGGGGCATCCACTAAGCACAAAGGGAGAGACAGGAAGCACCACCTAGGCTCCATGCACTCTACATTCCATGCACCACTAAGCACATAATGCACCTCACAAGCTAGGGAGCTCATGGTGTCATGTGTGTTGAAAGCATGGGCGTTCTAGCATTGGAAACATCACCACCACCACTAATCTCCACCCACACCATGATTGATCTACTAGTCATGGTCACTCCATGCACGTAAGGCACACATTATCACCCCGCAAGGCAGCATGAGTGCATGTACACCAGGTTACCCTAGGCCACTCTTGATGCTAGTGATTGAAACAGCGGCGACTGTATCTTCTTGGTGTTTTCTCTCAGCTAACCTCCCACTAACGTGCTAGCACCACTAACTCAAAAGTTCACCATGCACCATATGGTGCTTGCATTCCATCATGTATCCCTAGTGTCAGGAGAAAAATTAGTTACCAGCCAAGATCACCATTTGTAAGTATCATCCTCATGACTAAAAGTGTGTAATTCTATCATGATCTTTGAGTCCATTCTCTCTTCTCCTTAGATTTGCTCTCCCCATACCCGTGGGATGACTCTTCCCTTGTATGGCATCTCATTCTTGCTACTCTAGGTCATCCTTGTCTGTGCCCCCTTAGAGTTATAGGATAGCATACCTGAGGTGCTAAACAACAACCCCCCCCCCCCCCCCCCCCCCCCCCCCCCCCCCCCCCCCCTTCAGATGATGCTTGGGAATTTCAGGCTATGTGTGGTGTAGAGGCCACCCCACTTGGCACGTCATTTCCAAACTTCATTTTCTTGGTGCCCCCACGGAGGATCCTTTCATGAAACCCTTCAGTTTACAAGACTAAAGACCCTAACCTTTTGTGAATGGATGAATGGTTAAAAGGATTTGCTAACTGGATGACAGAAGAAGAAGAGCTCAAAGCACAACAGGATGCACTTTGCATCTCCATCGAGGCTCAAGTGCCAAGAGTAATAGTGATAGATTTGCAATGGGAAAGACAACCAGCACATGAGACTCAGTGGATATACAGAGGCCATGTTCCAAGGAGAAGAAGCAGAAGGTCAAGACCATGTCCGCAACAACCTACAACCAACCTGCAACAACAAGATGGAGGGAGCTTTGCAGAGTAGAGAGTCAACACTATTCTACTTTGAGAATTGGGTAACGCAAGTCACCAAGATAATTATCACAGTCAGTTTCCAAGTTGCACCTTATGCTGTAGCACAATAATGGAAGCACATGCTCATGCTCTCAATAGAGAGACTAGGGATCTACTAAGTCTGTTTCAGGAAGGGACACCACTCTCTCCCAAAAGTTCTGACAACAACTAAGTGCCTCTAAGCTTCACATGAGTCAGTACAACCTACCTCAAGGCAGATCACAAATTCCAATACAAGTACGATCAATCAAGCTAATACTGGATTGGAAGGCTCACTACCAGCACATCATCAACACTATGCTGGGAGGGGAGCACTTCTTTGAGGTTCTGGCATTAGATCAGCCATTTGTCCTACCTTTGGAACAAGGCAATATACCATTTGAGATTTTAATCTATGTTCTAGTATAGAAAGGGTACGCACGCCTTCTTGTAAATAAATAAAAAAATCTTTTGGTTGTAAGCTAAGCATTGTATCTTTCTAGCTCTCTCTCTCTCAGTAATCATGGCAAGTGTCGCATTTCCAACATTTAAAGGAAAGAAGGGGGGGATTTGGTAGCAGATTTCTTAGATGACTTTGAAGTAGCATGTGTAGTAAGCAACAAAGACACAGATGAGTCCCAAGTTAGGCTCTTTAAGTGTCTCATGAAGCTAGAGGCTAGGTCATGGTACAACGCACTTCCACAAGCAACTAAGGATGACTAGGAGCTCCTTAAAACTGCTTTTAAGAGGCGTTTTGGGGGAGGTACCACTTCAAAGAATCTGTGGGACAAGTTGAGAGACTTGAAGTAGGAGGGTCTTTTAGAGTATGCCACCTATGAGTCCAAGTTCGTGGATTTGTTGGAACGGTGGGTTGAGTCACTCACAAGAGGATAAGTTGCACCCGATTTCCTCAAAAAGGACCGGTTCATGCATGGCTTATGGCGGCCGCTCAAGGAGAAGATGAAGGGTAGATTTCTGGCTATGTATGAGCTAGCCGTGGAGATTTCTTACCTTAAGGACAAGAAGCTACAGATGAAATCCAAAGAAACCAAGTCAAAAGAAGCAGGAACATCACGTCAACCGCCAACCATGACAACAACCACTCCACCACTGGCTCCTGGGGTAAGAAATGACCAACAAGATATGTTGGCCCACTTTACTGATCAACTGCAAAAAATTTATGTCCACTTGATATAGCAAGTAAGGAATCAGGAGAGAGATCAAGATCCAGGAAGGGAACGGTGACAAAACAGGGAGTATCACTGCTACAACTGTGGAGAAGATGGTCACGGTACGTACTACTACCCTCAACCGCGACAACCCTATAATAGAGGAGGTAGGAGAAACCAACTGTCAGCCCTTAGAGAAAGAGAACCTCCACCCCGAGCACCAGCCCCACAAAGACAAATTCTACGTCCACCCCAAGCACCACCACAAGCACCCATCCCACCTCTTCCACCGGCAGCACCAACTGATTGCACTGTAAGCATCATAAGCTTAGAGGAGAAGGGAAAGGCTATAGTAGTGAATCCACCTAGAGTGAAAGATAAAGGCAAGGGTAAGGAGAAGGTAACCCTTGTGGAACCATTTGAAACCATGATTGTAAAGAGAGCTAAGAGGGAGAAAACTACACAAGTTGATGATGAGAAAAGCATGAAGGGAGAGACTAGCAAAAGGCCGTCAAGGCCACGATGGAAAATAGGCATCATTGACTTTCAGTTAGGGGATATTTCTAGGCCCTATGATCTAACATTGGAGGGGCAGAGAAAGGACCAAAGACTACATGGCCATAGTTGCTACATCTCTCACCAAAATTAAGGTGGCAATGGTCTAAAATGGCTTGCAACCCTAATTCCAGCAATTGGTATCAGATCATGCCATGTTTCTCGAGCTTAGTCACCAGCATCACCAGAACACCCTTGCTCGTTTTCTCATATTTCAAGGAGCTTTGGCAAGTGTCAGCATATTGACAAAAAGTTTGGGTAGGCTCGTTGAGCTTGGTCTACTCAGAATTTCATTTCAAGCTCATTTCGACCTTCATTTCCACTACAACCAGGTCTGCACATGCAATTTCATCATTTTGTGCAAAATTTTTGTCAATGACAATTACTGCATAATAGGTCCCATACAATCTACTACGGGTTGTGCTATATAGCGCGTGCTAGTCTCACTCAGTTTCTCCACATTTCGGGCAGTTTTCACATCAGGTGCAGGCATTTTCCATGGCTGACAACAAGATGTTTGCTGCAGAGGACAGATTGGATGGGAAAAAATACCCTATGTGCACTTACATGATGCAACATGTACTTGTATCAAAGGGAGTTTGGAACATTGTGCAAGGCATTGATGTACGTCTTGGTAATGTGGATGCAGGCGATGTTGAGGATGCTCCAGGTTTTACTCCCAGGGTTGCTGCTGTTAGAGCTGTTTTGCCTACGGTTGAGCAAGCTTGTTGGGATGTAAGAGATGCATAGGCTCATGCATTGATTGCATTGTCTGTGAAGCGCACTATCACTCCTCACATCCATTCAGCAAAATTTGCAAAACAGGCTTGGGATATTCTAGCAAGTCTTTATGCAAGCCGCAATGAGGTTAAAATTTCTTTGGTTCGTAAAGAGATGGAATCAAAGATAATGCATGAGGAAGATGAAATGGACACTTTCCTTGCTAGTGTCAAGGATGTTAATGAGCAACTAATTTTTGCAAGAGAAGTCATTTTTGACAGTTCACTTGTGCAGATTGTTCTTGATGCTTTGCCATATTCTTACCAGACTTTTTCTAGTACTTGGAGACTTATGACCCAAGGAAATCCTAAAGCTGTTAAGTTTGATGCATTATGCACATTTCTATTGCAAGAGTCGCTTTCTAGAAAAACAGGACTAGGCAACATGTAGTTGAACATGCTTTTATTGCAGCTCAAAGAGAAGGTGGTAACAACAATGTAATCACTTCTTATGGTTCGGTTGTGAGTGGAAAAACATCTGTTCCTAATGCTTCTGCTAACAGCACTTCGTATGGAAATTCTGGTAATAAGGGAAAAAAGAATATGTGTTGCCATTATTGTAAAGCTAATGATCACTTGATCAAGCAGTGTCCGAAATTGAAGGCAAAAGAGGATAAGAAGAAAGAGGTTGGATCCACTACAGGGTCCAATACAAGTGTAGAGATTGTAGAGTCTTCTGTCAAAGGAGATTGTGATGTTGATGTTGATGCAAAATAGGCATTTAGTGTAGAGTGCACTTATGATCCTATTGTCCATGATGCATGTATGTAAGTTGCTGCAGATTCATATGTGTGGTATTTTGACAGTGATTCCACAAAGCACATTACCTCACATTGTGATTTGTTTACCTCTATTAAGTCTATCCCTCATGGGAATTCGGTGACTTGTGCCAACAATGTCTCTTATCTTGTTCAAGGAGTTGGAAAGATTGTGATTACTGCTGGAAAATGGTAGTTATTTCACACCTGCCGATGTACTTTATGTACTTGGGAACAAGAAGAATCTTTTGTCTATATCTGCACTTGCTAGACTTGGTCTTGTAGTCAAATTTGTGGATGACAAATGTACAGTACATGATCTCAGTTTTGGTGATGAAATTGTTGCATCTGGAGTTTTATATCGTGGGCTATATAAGCTCACTTTGTATATCAAGTGTGGACAAAATTTTGCAAATGCAATTGCAAATTCAAGGACTGTTTCGGATGCAAAACTATGGCATGCACGTTTTGGGCATCTGAATTTTTCCAATTTGCAGCGTTTGCAGAAATCGGATATTGTTGCTTCTTTCCCGCTTCTTGAAGCACCTGTCAAACATGTTTGTGAAGGCTATATTTTGGGTAGAATGCAACGTACTAAGTTTCCAAAGGACGGATCAGTTCATGCTACATGCAAATTGCAACTTGTGCATAATGATGTTTGTGGGCCTATGCGAACTCCATCCTTGGGAAGTTACTTGTACTTCGTGACTTTCATTGATGACTACTCCAGGCTAAGTCTGAAGTGTTTATGTGCTTCAAGCAATTTCTTGCTATGGGTGAAATGTCTCGAAATGTACTATGGGCACCCTCCATTTCGATCAAGGAGGGGAGTATATGTCTCATTAATTTAATGCATTTTTGGCTAGTCATGGGATAAAACACCAATGTGCAGTGCCGTATACGCCTCAACAAAATGGTGTTGTTGAGAGGAAAAACAGGTCTCTTAAGAAAATGGCAGGATGTATGGTCAAGAGTAAAGCTTTACCACATTCATTTTGGCTCGAGGCTGTCATGTGTGCCACTTATGTACTCAACAGGTGTCCTACGAAAGTGTTGCAGTCTATGACTCCATATGAAGCATTCCATGATAGAAAGCCATCTATTGAGCACATGCATGTTTTTAGTTGTTTGGCTTATGGTTTAGTTCCACAAGCGTAGCACAAAAATTGGATGATAAGGCTGGAAAATGTATTTTTGTTGGTTATAGTGCTGAAAGCAAAGGTTATAGGTTGTACCATCCACAAATAAAGCGTATTTTGGTCTCACGTGATGTTATGTTTGTGGAAGATTCTGTTCAGCCTTTGTTGTCATGTACTAGAGATAGTAATGTAAGCTCACATGACATTTATGACATATTGCCTCTTTTCACTGGTGGAAGTTCGGATGTAAATTCAAATCAGAAAAATGTACAACCTATGGGGGTTTCTGAAAAAATGTTATAGATCAGCCTATTACTGATGCAAATGTAAATGATGTGGAAAGTGGTTGGTGCACACTTTGCGTGACAATAAATTGGATGCACCTTTGTCTAGTCGTACTCGTTCAGGTTCTTGCCATGCCTCTTATGCATCAGATTGTTATGCTTTGGCTGTCTCTAGCTTATGTGATATAGAGGAACCCCTAACTTTTGATGAAGCAAAGAATTCAGAAAATTGGATGGCTACCATGAAATCAGAATATGATGCACTTATAGAAAATGGCACGTGGACTTTATGTGATTTTCCTTTTGGCAAAAAGGCCATTGGTACAAAGTGGGTTTACAAGTTGAAACGCAAGCCGAATGGTGAGGTTGATCGCCATAAGGCTCGACTTGTTGCAAAAGGCTATGCGCAGCAGAAAGGCATAGATTATGAAGAAAATTTTGCTCCCACTTGTCGTATGACTACTATTCATTTTCTATGTGCATTTGCAGCTCATTTTGATTGGGATGTACATCAATCCGATACTGTTACTGCTTCCTTGAATGGTGACAATTTTTGAGGAAGTCTATGTAATGCAGCCTCGCAGTTTTGTCAAGAAAGGACAAAAAGACAAAGTGTGCAGATGTAAGAAGGATTTGTATGGGCCGAAGCAATCTCCTCGTGTTTGGTATGAGAAAGATGACACTCATTCGGTCAAACGAGGCTTTTGTAACAATCCAACAAAAAGCACATTGTATGTCAAGCATGAGGGAGATGTATTTCTCATTGTTGTTCTTTATGTGGATGATTTGCTGATCACTGGTCCCAATGAGGCACATATTGCTAAATTTAAGGCTGATTTGAATGCTACTTTCAAGATGAAAGATTTGGGGCTTTTGCATCATTACTTGCGCATACAATTTAAGCAGTGTGATCGTGGTATTGCCTTGTGTCAAAAAAGTTACATAGAGACATTGCTATGTAAGTTTGGACTTGAGGATTGAAAACCTATTGCCATTCCCATGGAAACAGGTTTGAAACTGAGTCTACATGATTCTGGTGATCCTGCTGATGTCACTCTTTACCAAACTGTTGTTGACTGTCTTATTTATGTATGCAACATGAGGCCGGATATTCAGTTTGCAGTCTCACAGGTTAGCAGATTTATGCATAGCCCAGGGTCTAAGCATTGGCATGCAGTCAAGAGGATTTTTCACTATTTGAGTGGCACTTTGCATCTTGGCTTGTTTTATCCCAAGGGGGGATCATTGCCGCCAGATTTACATGCTTTTTCGGACTCAAATTGGGATATTGTTATGACACGCGAGTGTCCACAAGTGGTTTTTGTTTCATGCTTGGAAGTTCATGTATTTCATGGTTGAGCAAGAAGCAAACTACTGTGGCCACTTCCAGTTTTGAGGCTGAGTATAGGGCAGTCTTCACAGCTATAGTTGAGTGTGTATGGCTCAGACGCCTTATGGGCTGATTTGGGTGTTGAACAAGACATTGCCAACATCATCTACACTGACAGTTAGAGCACATTGGTAGTTGCAAAGAACCCAATTTTTCATGCTCACACAAAGTACATTGAGGTGCATTACCATTGTGTCAGGGAGAGGCTCTCAGCAGGAGAGATCAGCTTGGCTTATATACCAACACAAGACAACCTTGCATATATTTTCACAAAGGCAACAAAACTATGCTAAAACCACTCTCTAGAATGCCCCACACAATTATACATGTCTGCATTGTAAGAAAACGCAATCTGTGAGCAAAACATTGGGAATCTAGCGCACTACCTCATCGGTCAAAAAACACGTCGACCAAAAACCAAACACAAAGCACGACCAGATCCCTGTGGTTGAAATCCTCATGTGAGAGCCGTGCTCGCGGGAAAAAGTTCTCTAGAATGGGCCGTTGTAGTCACTATGCGTCAATGTGTGTTGTCGAAGCTGCAAAATGGGGGTCATCAAAGCCAAATTGCTAGATCGAGGCCGGGGTGCTGAGGAATGTCCATCGAAGAAAATCCACTCCGGGATGGGCGCAGGAGGGAAGTCATTGGAGGAGATCCCAACTGCTCTCTCTCTCTCTCTCTCTCTCTCTCTCTCTCTCTCTCTCTCTCTCTCTCTCTCTCTCTCTCTCTCTCTCTCTCTCCTCTCTCTCTCTCTCTCTCTCTCTCTCTCTCTCTCTCTCTCTCTCTCTCTCTCTCTCTCTCTCTCTCTCTCTCTCTCTCTCTCTCTCTCTCTATGGCTATGTCAAAGCCAAGAAAAGAAGGTTGATGTCACCTTTTGCCATCGGATGGAAGCAATCACCAAGGTTGTAGCTGTTGACGCCCAATTACTGATGCCGAGAAGAACACCAAATCCAAAAAAAAACCATCAAATCAGTGTCAAAACCGATGCACTGCCATCAATGTGAAGCTGTAGAGGAGAAATCCAAAAGTCACTGCCCAAAACAGATGGTGAGCCATTGATGCCAAGCTTTATGGAGCGGGGAGCCTAACACCAATGTCAATAATTGCGAACTGAAGATATGCCCAATCTCTCTTTTGCTCTCTACCACTTCGGGCTTGATGCCGCCTTCTACAACCATGCAAAAGCACCGATGTTGTAGTTGTCAATGCTCAAAGGTTGAGGCCGAGCTATATACATGAGAGCATACTCTCTCTTTCTTTCTCTCTCTCTCGCCACATTTGTTAAATGTCGATCGAGACTGTGGGAATAAACGCTTAGACAGAAATTAAGAGAAAAAAAACTCAAATTATTTTTTCTCTGTTTTGCTATCTGGACAACTCTGTGTGTGTGTGTGTGTGTGTGTGTGTGTGTGTGTGTGTATGAACAACACACACAAAATTTCCCATGCTCCAAGCTATCAAGTTGAGTCTTTGTCTTGTTGTCCCTTACACGGTGCTCAATGTTGAATGCTTCTTCTCATGCTCGATGTGTTGGATTTCTCTGCAAATCAACTATGTCAATTTGCAGCCCTCTTCAATTTCGGATTTGTTACCCAATTTCCCCCTTGCTTAATTACTTTCTTGATTCTTGCCCCCAGGCTCAATTGCTTGGCCTTGCTTTGCTTGCTCGATCTCACCACACCAAGCTTCTACCTGCTCTCTCTGTGTGTGCAACAGTGTCTTGGCTTGAGCTTTCCTTTGGGGATAGGCCACTCTCTCAGCTCCTCCTACAATTGTTGCCCATAAATTGGGTTGGTGCTTACTATAGTGAGCTCCTTGCTCAGCCAAGGGTTGCTGCCCCAATGTGTTGTAATGTATTGCTTCTAGTGTAGTGCTTGGTTGCCTAGTGTTTTCAGATCCACAATCAATGCTAGCTTCAAATTGGGCATGATTAGTCCCTCTACCAGCTCATTCAAGCACATCCCGCATGCTAGCTTTCCTACTTGCTTCCTCTGTTTCTACCTGCTACAAGCTCATGAATCTATTCTACTGATCCCCAATTCTCTTGCAGATACCCTTGATTCTCCAAGATCCCATGCTTTCTTGGAAAGGGAGTGCATGCATTGGGAGCTACAAGATCCAAGATCCACCCTATCTCCTCCTTGTGCAACCTATCCTTGCCACATCCGCCCCGAACTGTTTCGATCCGTTTTTGCAAAGTGTTGAGCTTCGTTGATTCCGTGTCTCACCCAAAAGCCGTTGCACACGCTAATCATTGTTGTAGCTCTGATACAAGTTGAAGAGTGTGTGTGCATGGATGTGTGCATGCGTAGTGCACGGATGCAATGCGGTGTGCATGTGGGAAGGGGAGAGGGAGAGAGTAGACGTTGTGTGGGTGGAGTAGGGCTCATGTGAGCTATTCCTTATTGTTGTATATATGTACAACTAATAAGTTGGTCCAGTGGTTGGGTGCCAATAGAAGGCTTGGATGGTCAGGCAAAGCACATACGCCTTTACCCACACAATGGTAATGACTTGTTGTTACGAGGTGTTAGACATGTGCCAAAGTTAACTAGAAGCTTGGTTTCAATAGGACAGCTTGATGATCTTGATACACTATAGTGTTTGGAAATGGTTCGTGGATTATCAAAAAATGTAACTTGGTCATGCTTAAAAGGCCAAAAATCTTTCTCAATATATTCCTTGTATGTCTTTTCTATGAAAGAAATCTCTATCTATGTAGTCGAGCTGCCTTCTACTAAGTTGTGGCATGGTCATATGAGTAAAAAAGAAATGAAGCAATTGTAGCTTTATGACTATATCCCAATGTTAAACTATTCTGATTCTAGTTTATGTTAGCATTGCATATATACAAGAAACAAACTAGGATTACCACTTTTCCATTTGATAGGAAGTTAGAAAATCCTCTAGATTTGGTTCATATCAATCTATGTGGGCCTATGCGCATAAGTCTCTAGGGGGAGCATTATATTTCTTGACTTCGGTAAATGGCTCTACTCAAAAGTTGTGGGTCTACCTCTTGAAGAGGAAAGACGAAGTCTTTAGTGTCTTCCAAAAGCTTCCTAGCTATGGTTGAGAGCCAGTCAGAGAGCCAGTCAAGCAAGAAATTGAAGCTTTGCACACTGCAAATAGGGGAGAGTATGTACCCACTGAGTTCAAAAATTTATATAACAAAAGAGGAATTTGGAGGCAGTTTACTACATCGTACACACATACTCCAAATGGAGTTTTTGTGTGCATGAATATGACTATTCAAGAGAGGATCACTTCCATGCTATCTATGGCATATTTACCTCAAGAGTTTTGGGGAGAGGCTATTATGATAGCGGTGCATATAACCAATAGGTCACCTAGTCTCGCGTGGGGGGAGGGGGGGGTCACTATGTTTAAATGTGTATATCATGTGCGTTCAATGACTATTTATAAAACTCCTTGTTTCTGAATTTTTACAAATAAAATACACCCTTTTCCTATTAAATCTGTAAATCCACTTCCATTTTTTGATACCCTTCTGTATGTTAAAATGTGAGAAAAAATTAAATTTAATAAGCCCTTTTGATGCACTCACGTGATAGTCACATAGTTATTAAGTGACCCCCCCAGTCCCCCACGAGCACCTAGTACACCATTGAACAAGATTTTGCAGGAGATGTGGACAAGAAAGAAGCCCAATTATGATAGATTATGTGTATGTGGGTGTGAAGCATTCTCATATGTGCCTAAAGATCTTAGAAAAAAGCTAGACCCGAAGTCATACAAATGCATCTTCATTGTTTACGGTATAGATGGAGAGATAGGTTATCATCTCTGGCACCCGGAACCTTTGAAGATTTATCCATAGCTCACAAGTGATCTTTAATGCATGAAATTTTCACAAAAAACCGTGAAAGAGATTTACCACAAAGTAATATGTAAAGAGATAGCCGCAAGTCCAGTTATGCAAATAGCTTAGTCTACCAGTGATGTACCTATTGCAAGTAGTGCTTAAGAGAGAGCTAGTGATGCCCGTCAGAGTGCAGAGTCTCTCGTGAGAAGTTTGAAGCTTTTCGCAAAGCTTTGGGCTTTCTCCCCTTTGTGGACTGATCCTATCATCAGGGCATGGCACTTCCCTTTACTCTTCGTGCTAGCCCTCGTTCATCGTATCACTCCTAGGGTTATTTGTTACCATATACATGTGGTAGTGGTGTGTGTGAACACACTATGACCGTCGGGGCATTTTTTTCCTCTTTAGGAGGTTTTTCCCCCGTGTATTGTACATACACCCATCACTCTAGGGCTATCTATCTTTCCATTTCACACTACGTAATACACTCTCTATTGTGTGCCTTGAGCTTCCTTTGTCTTCTGCAAGCTGTGTGCATTTCCCTGCAACCCTAGTTCCAACATTAACTATCTCTTTAGTTTGCATTGTCTTTAGCCTTTACAAATTTACATGATTGATATGTTTGTGCCAAGTCTTAATATCTACAACAACTTATGCACCTTGTGCAAACATGGCATCATTCACCTCGGACACATTTACATCCAAAGTAAACATTTTTCCCACTTTCTTTCCTTGCACAACCAACCTTCCATCCTTCTTATGCTCTTTGACAAAGAGACCATCAGAGTTAAACCTGACCTACAAACCCTCCTCAACCATCTAACCAATAGCAAAAAAATTCTTTGTGATATTGGGTACATGCAGTACATCACTCAGGTACTTTATTATACCATCTATCATAGACAATGGTACATTTCTTGTATGCAGTATCATCCCTAGTCTCTATATAACCACGACTTTGTAAGTTCTACATTTCCTTGAACCACTCACCATGACTGGTCATGTTATTTGATGCACAAAAATCCACATACCAAACATTATCAATATATTTTTCCACATTTTTATACATAGTATTTAGGATGTGCTACACCACAAATAGCCTCTCAGACTCTTCTACGTTCTTGCTAGCGGTTGCATGATTAATTTTCTACCTCTTGTCTAGATAGTCACGTTCAAAGTGACCATGTCTCCCACAATTCTAGATTACTACATTTCCATGTTGACCTATATTGTTACCCTTTGCATTTCCACGATCTCTTCGACTCTCCCTGCCTAAAACATTTTCTCAGCCATTTGTGTTCTATCTCCAATTGTTTCTGTAATATTATTCTTGGTGGTTGCATCTTCTTTGACCTCCTTCATGACCTATACCCAGTCCTCTTCCTCTATTGTTAAGGAGGACTTGTTCAAAATTATTTCTACCATGTGTAGAGGAGTCTTCCTCAAGTTTCTTCTCTTACACAATTGTAAGGACACATCGAGGGGGAACTATATGTAAAGTGTATATATTGCGTGCGTTCAAGGACTATTTATAAAACCCCTTAGCTTTGAGTTTTTCACCAATAAAAGGGACCCTTTCTCTATTCAATTTTGTAAAATAATTTTCAAGATCATTTTTTCAGCACCGTTCTATATGTGAAAATGTGAGAAAAGGTAGAATAAAATAATCCCTACATTTGAACCCACGTGATAGGCATTATTTCTATATATTGCGTGCGTTCAAGGACTATTTATACAACCTCTTAGCTTTGAATTTTTCACCAATAAAAGGGACCCTTTCTCTATTCAATCTCTAAAATAATTTTCAAGATCATTTTTTCAGCACCGCTTTGTATGTGAAATGTGAGAAAAGGTAAAATAAAATAATCCCTACATTTGAACCCACGTGATAGGCATTATTTTATTATAGTGAACCCCCCCACCCCCGAGAAGGACACCAAATCTATTAATGAGGGCATGTTTTCTCAAACATGGATGCCAGCAAATTGTTTGCATTTTGGATCAAGGCTAGAAAAATACATTTTTCCTAGCCGAAGAAAATAAGGGCAAAGTTGAAATCTAACGGTTTTTAGGTCAAAATCGAAGCTTTTGCCATGATTTACACTAAAACTTGTGTAAATTTGTTGGGTTTTTTCAAGTTAAGCTCAAAATCTAACAAGATTTTATGATTTTAGCCGGTTAAAACACATTATACCCCGGTTTTTCTCTAACAGTGTTCTGGATCCAAACTTTGTAGAAATACTTCCACTTAGCCATCATCGACAACTGTAACACCAATTGATGAAAATGGCTCACAAATGTTCTTTATCTTCAGTGAATAGTCATTAATAGACAGGTTTTTCTTGTGCATTGTATTCAGCTCAGTCTTCAATTGTAGTTTGCTTTTGTGTTGGTCTCATCCACTGACAGTAAGGTGTCCTAAGACTCCTTAGGGCTGTATCTTGTTTGTGCCCAATCATAGTGTCCTGCACACTCACACAAAAGCCAGTACATGACCTTCCGAGCTCCTTGGTTCCATTTTTTTGAACATCTTCATCGGCACAACACTTGCACCTTCCTCTAGTAATGTTGGTGCTGTCTCACGCTCTCCATCAATGTACTCCCAATAACCTTTACCCATAAGTCTTGTCTCAAGTAAAATACTTCTCGGATGGCTCTACACATACCTTAAGTATTCCATTCTTCCCTTGCTTGTATAGTCGTCTCGCT
Organism: Adiantum capillus-veneris; assembly: GCF_014529385.1. Taxonomy (NCBI): domain Eukaryota; kingdom Viridiplantae; phylum Streptophyta; class Polypodiopsida; order Polypodiales; family Pteridaceae; genus Adiantum; species Adiantum capillus-veneris. The sequence goes on along the minus strand of NC_140950.1, from coordinate 26,154,160 downwards.
ATAAGAACAAGCAAGCGTGTTTGCTCAATGATTGATGGTTGTCTTTCAATCTGTAGAGAACCAATGGTGAGCAATGGTATTCTACACTATGAAAATCTCCAAGTGTTTACCGCGCTGTTTTATCGCGTTTTGTAGAGAGAAGGTGTAAATTTAATGAGAGAAACAAGAGAGAGGAGGGCAGGGGGTTTTTTGTATTTAAAGTATTACCGCAACTTTATCTGTTGTTATTATCGCTATTATTACCGTTGTTATTACCGCGCTAATTACCGTCGTTATATCCGCTGCCCAAATTTAGCGCCTAAGATTTCAAATTTTGGATTACTCCCCCCCCCCCCCCCCCCCCCCCCCCCCCCCCCCCCTTAAAATTTTGGTGTTTCCCTCCTCTCAACAAAAATTAAAGAGTATTGTATATAATTTTCAAATAAAAAAAGAAGACAAAGAATTAGAGAGAGAGAGAGAGAGAGAGAAAGAAAGAGAAAGAGGGGGGAGAAGGAGGCCGGGGATATAAGGCCCAGTTCAGACGCTACGGCGGAAATGCTTCCCATAGGGGCGTTTAAGTTGCATGGCAAAAGCGTATTTGCTGCAGTAGATATCACCTTCCTCTGGGACCGCCATTTTTCTTCCGACACCCCCCCCTCGGAAGAGCTATTGGCCTCTCTCCACCTCTCTCTATTTTTCGCTCTTCTTCCTCCAACATCGTTTAGATGAGGCGGCGGTAGACCTGCAGAAAGCCTTTCTTCCTCCAGCCCCATCTGAACCTAGCCTAAGATTACCCTTGTTTACAACTAAAATATTCATTGTCAATTGATTAACATAATTGAGCATATTCTCAAATCTAAAGAGAGGAAGAGGAGGGAGAGTGAGGTGAATGGATTACACAATCAAAAAACTTCATAACTGCAAAATGTTTATGAATCATCTTCCAAAAGATCTCTACATGAAGCATCATCCAATTCTAAGCCCATGGATCCTAAATCAATAAAGAGAGAAATGGAATTGTCGTTTGTGGATGCATTGCCAGCTTCATCATCTTCGAGTTCGTCATCCTCCATCTCATCATCTTCATTATCATGACAATCATCCTCGCTAAGACTTGTTGCTGTCGGACTTGATTCATCGACCTCCCTCTCCTCTGTTTCCACCTCATCCAAAGTTGGAGGTGGAAGAGGGTCGAAGATAGTCTCCACTTCATTAGTGGAAAAAATGGTTCTCCCCCGAGGTGTTACGGGAATTACGAACCAAAGTTTTGGTTGGTGGATTGCTAGGATATAGATGACCTATAAAATAGAAGCTCAAAGTGAGTAACATTGGTATAACTAACGCTACAACAAGTAAATAAGACTAAAAAAGATACGTGTCACTCACCTGCTCACAATTGCACGGTAAAACTAAATTGTCATACCTCCCTGTGTGATGCACACTAGAGTCCACCATGTAGAGGCCATTCTCATGTTGTCTAGACACATTTGCAAACCACTTACACTCAAAGATGAAGCTATGAAAGGTTCTAAAACTAATCTTTAGTATCCTTTCAATAGTTTTGCAGTACCTGGATTCATCACCGTCTGTGTCAAAGTTGCCCATGATGGCACAATCCATGGTGGTTCTACGCTCATCAATGTGGCGCGTATGAAAGTGACCACCCTTTGACCACATAGAGTTAAAGGAAAGGCACTACAAAATAGAAAAATATATTAATTTATCAAATACATAGTAAAGATAATTTCAAGAAATAGTGAGACAATATGGTTTAGGTATATGAGTACTCTACCTTTGGTACGCAGCCTCGTGCATACTCCCATTCTTTGTTCGTGATGTCTTCTCCGCACGCTTTTGCCTCGGTCATTCTCTCATGAATCCACTCTTCACTAATGAGATCTGGGAAACATGCAACGTGTCTAGGCACTAGGGGTTCCCTCCTTCCTCCATGTGCTTGTTTCCATGCTTCCCTCTCTTGCAAACTCCTGGACTTTGCCACTGTTCACAAGTCCACCCACTTGGTCATAATCTTTGCATTGAGAATGCAAAAGTTATCGACCACTCGGGATAGATTCATATCCATGTTAAGTAGTTTCCCTTTCCACTTGTCAAGTGTGAAGTGATCCTTGAATCTTCCTTGTTTGACCACATGTGATGCATTGAAGGATCAACTTGTGCCAAATACTCTGATATGTAAACAAATGCCTCTTGAACAATCCACCCTTCAGCCATACATGCCTCTCGTTGAGACTGTAGCCACACAAAATCTTTGAGAGTCTTTAAAAACTCTAAGAAGAACATCCATCGTGCATGCACTACTCCACATATAGCTATCTCCTCCACCATGCGCATGAACCAAGAGGTGAATTTGACTAACAAGGACGGATCGAGGAAATGCATCTTCAATGGGGCACACAGTTTCTGTTCCAAGTGTTTGAGCAGCAAGGATAGCATCTATTTCAATTTCCTTGGAGCTCACAAATCTACAAGAAATCACACAAGGATACACTAAGTGCTAGTTGAAATCATTGTGTACATAAAAAAAGGTGTAGTCGAGTGGAGTCTTGTGGTGTATCTTACTAGCTCTCCTAATTTGAAAATAGAGTCCCTGACTTTCTTGTCCCGACATATACACATACTCACCGACAGAATGAATTACAATGTAAATCAGGAAAAGGGAAAGTGAGTGATAGTCATACACAAAAACTATAGATAGAATAGGGAGTATGAAGATTACATGAAGCATCTTGTGCCAATCGTGGGACTTCAACCCATACAATTGAACGATTCCACCCTTCTTCGCTTTTGTGAAAGCTCCCTTTAGCGACCTCATGTATCCTGTTGGTGTGCGAATAGAGGCAATGGTACCCTTCACCTTGTCTAATTCTTCTTTTGCTAGCATCCATGGTGCTTTAGGAAGCACAATATTTCGATTTGGGGCATGCCGTGGAGTGGCAGAGACGAGGTGACATTTTAAAAGCCTCAAATCCTCCCTCGCACCCAAAGAGTCTTCTTGCCAATAGAACACGTGTCATGCCATGTTTCAGCTGCACTATCCACGTGGCGATGCAACTGCCACTGTGGCACGCCACTTAGGTACATGTGGCATGCCACATGTACTGTCGTCAAGCGGCAGTACACGTGGCATGCCACGTTTCCTTTGCGCATGCCATCGTGGCAGCCACGATGCATGGAGGGGGGGGGCGGGGGGGCGCACACACATGAGGAGGAGGGAGGGGGGGCGTCACACGCGTGTGCTTGAGGGGGGTTATTTTGGGGTGGGGGGGGGCACATCCGTGAGGACGGGGAACACTTGAGGAGTGAGCTTGAGTGGGGAGGGGACACGTGTGAGGAGGGTGGAGGGGTAGACGGGCTTTGGGGGGGGGGGGGGGGGGGGGGGGGGGGGGGGGCATTTGAAGGAGTTTAGGGAGAGTACACACGCATATATTTTGAACATTTTTTAAAATAAAAAATAAAATACACTTGTTGAAACATTAAAATTTTACTAAATTTAAAATTATAGCGGTTATATTATTACACGTGAGTATATAAACAATCTGTTAGTTATTATAATAAGGTCTTAATCTTAATTTGTTTGTTTAGCTTATTCTTATGGCTTGTTCTTTATTGTTTCTTGATAAAGAACTTTCTTATCCTTTTTATAATGGTATATATTATAATATTAGAATCATTTCTTTTAGAAATAATTTATTCAATGTAAGTAACAACTTTAGATGTAGTGATCAAAGTTGGTAATATTGAGATGACTTTGCCTCCTGATAGGACGCTCAACAATTTAGGCAAAATCACCTATGTATTGGATGAACAGCTTTCACGTAAATACAAAGTCAACATATCTCATGTTGTACACTCTGCAGTCTCACCTAACATGACTCCCGTTGCCATTGTGAATTGTCCCCCAAAGATGCACTTTGCTAAAAAAAAAAATGTAGATCTTTGCACCTCGCCTCAAGTTTTTCTCCCAAATAACTTCAAGAAGAGTACACGACAAAAACTTCTGCAGGTCGAAAAGACGGGTACATTGACAATGCTCTTAATGCAAATACAATGAGTGGACCAAGTTACAAAGATTCCAAGAGCTTACAATGGTGATCTTGTTTTAGAATTTCCACCCACAATGGGGAGGTTGCACCATATGGATACAATGGAGCATAAGTATGATCCTCACCTGTGGTCGAAGCCTCAAACATCCAATATAGTTTTCCCAGGTGTAGTGCGTCTTAGTCATTGCCTAGGATCTTTGAAGTGCATGAATGAACAGTGTGCCCGTTTGGTTAATTATCATATTCCGGCCAATACAAGCCATTTCAATGGGTACATACAAAAGGCACCTCCACCCAGACGATATTGTAAGATTGGAGATAAGAACCTTACATGCCACTTTTGTAAGGCAATTGCTTTCTGCATTGCAACATGTGACTGTGTAGTATATTATGTCATGCCATCAAATGAGACGGCAACCAGAGTCATGATTCATCGTGGCACACATAGACATGATGTACGCAACAATACGTACAAAACACTAACGGATAGCACCAAGGTGATGGTGCAAAGGATTTTGACCGTAGATCCACATGCAGGAGCCAGGAAGGTTCAAATGTGTCTTGCAAAAGAAATTATAAGTACAACACTTCTTCGCAGCAACACCGACGAGGGAAGTCTAGGTGAGCAACAGCGATTTGCAATCGTTGAGGAGTTGGACCATTGGTGGAAGATAATTGGTATGTGAATTTCTCAAATTCTTATTTCAATGTAGAACTCTATGTTAAATTATTTTTGCTCTAAACACCATGAACTTTGACACGTTTCAAAGATCAGTGTCTAGTTTACGGAGAGGTGGCGACAAAGAATCTTTGGCATTGATGCACTCCTTAAGCTCAAGCGAGACTGCACATATGACTTTTTCCATGGAAGTACGTTTCCTGGTCAAGGTAAGGAGGGAGACAAATGTTATGTCTTCGCTCCAGGAAAATCACCACAGGCATCGCATTGGACCTCAAATGGCTTTGAGAGATCCGGTAGTGTCAGCACAAGTTGAGAGATAAGCTTTTGTTTAAGCTTTTCAAAATCCTTGTTCTCCTGGTAGACCATATATACATAACGTTTTTCTTTGTTAGGTCATTAATGGTCCCGCGATTTGTGAGAACTTTTCTATGAAGCATCTATAGTATGCACACATACCTATAAAGCTTCTTAGTTCATATAGATTCCTTGGATTAGGCCATCCTTTTATTACCTCTAGCTTTGATGGATCCATTTGGATGCCATCTTGAGAGATAATGTGACCTAAATATTGAATCTCTTGTAAGAAAAACTCACTTTTCTTTCGATTATTTTAAAGTTTATTCTTTCGTAAAACTTGAAATATTACTTGGAGGTGTTGCTTGTGTTCGTCTAGTGAATTAGAGTAGATGATTATATCATCAAAGAACACTCCAGTAAAGGTTCAATGAGGCCTGAATAGCTTCTCCATCAAGCGGTTAAATGTGGCTGGTGCATTGGTCAAGGCAAAAGGCATGGCAATGTACTTGTAAAGACCAAAAGTAGTGCGAAATGTGGTCTTTACAACGTCTTGATCAACTATCCTTATTTAATGGTAGCAACTTTTTAGGTCAATCCTACTGAAGTTGGTCGATCCTTGTAGCTTATCAAATAGGTCTTCTACTCGTGGGATGGGAAACCTATTTTTGATAGTGATCCTACTTAGTGCTCTAAAGTCGACACACATACGATATGTGTCATCTTTCTTTTGCACTAATAACATGGGTAAACAAAATGGAGATGAGCTAGGCCTAACCATGTCCTTCTCAACTAACTCATGCACTTGCCGCATAATCTCCTCTTGTTGAGCTTAGGAAACTCTATAAGGAGGTTTATTAGGCGGTGAACTTCCTGGAAGAAGTTCAATTGCATGGTCGTCATTGCCTCGTTTTGGAGGTAGTTCACAAGGGATATCGTCAATAAAAAAATCTTGAAACCCCTTGAGGAAATTGGATAACTCTAATTCCTTTTGATTATTTATATTTTCTTTTGCTAAAGCATTAGATTCATTTTGAGGATCTTTAACAAAAATCATCCATGAACCTAAAGTAGATTTGCCTTTCAAGGAATTTAACATTGGCAGCCATGCGATCAAACCATGGTGCCCCCAAGATTACATCCTTGTTCTTGAGAGGAGAGATAAATAAATCCTCCTTGTCCACATAGCTTTGTACATGGAGCCTCAATTTCCCAATTAAAGGAGTGACTGAAGCTTCTTGCCCTTTGAAAACAGCATCGGCAGGTAGGATATCTCCCATCTCATAGGCTTGGATGCCTAGCTTGGTGGCCAACTCTGTGGATATGAAATTGTGAGTGGAACCAAGGTCAAAGAGAATAAAAGCATCATGTTCTCTTACCTTTCCCCAAGCATGGTATAGAGGAGATCCTTTGTGTTGAGCATCTTCTTCTTGAATTTTGACCAAGGTAGTTCTAGGAGGCTCATTAGGTGTATTCTTGTGGGGGCAATCACGATAGGCATACCCTTGCTCCCCGCACTTGAAACAACAGTTATCTTTCTGATAACCAACTCTAGCTCTTCAGGAGAGAGTTTATTTTTTCCTTTATAAACTCCCTTCTCCTTAGCTTTGCTGTTGTTGGTGTTGCCTTTGAGAGACTTTTGAACATTGTCCTTCCCCTTAGGCTCGTCATGGTCCTTGTTTTCCGTGGGCTTAAGATTTCTCTTAGACCCTTGTTGGAAATTGATTCGTGAAGTCACCATGGTATGGTGTATGACCGCAGATATGGTGTGTGGCCTTTGGGAGTTAACATACTCCACCATATCCTCAGTTAAACCCACACAAAATTGTTTTGAATCCATCTTTTTGAAGACAGTGGCTTTGAGATGTAAATCCCAAAACTTGTCTACATATTTGTGAATAGATTCGTAGGGAGAGAGCTTCAAGCTTCGCCATTCGGTGAGTACTTTGTCTTTGGCATCGCTAGTCAAAAACTGCTTCATAATGGAATCTCTTAAATCTTTCCATGTTTGTGGAGATTCACCGTTTGCTCATAGGCTAGACCACCATTGCCTAGCGGACTTTTGAAAATGCATCGCTACATGACGTAGCTTAGAGGACTCCGTAAAGCTCTCATCTCCAAACGCCGCATCGAATTGTTGGATGAAGACCAAGACATTGTCCGTAGCACCAAAGGTGCCATCGTAGGTAAGGAAAGAGGTGTTCTTTCCTCCCTCTGTGAACTTTTTGAGCTTGGACGACCTCTTCCATGCGGCATAGGATTTCCTATGGCCTTTTCTTTTAGGTGGTTCAAGAGTTGGTGTGCTTCAATGATGAAAAATCCCTATTCTACTTACTCTTTTGTAATTAATAACAACAATCTTTAGCAAGCTTGAGGACCTCTCTTCTTGAGCAAGAAAAGAGAAACCAATAGACTTGGTACAATTGTAACATTTAATGTACTAGTAACTTGTGTGTAGCGGAAATTGATAATATAGTGAGCATTTCATTAAGAACAAGTAGAGTACTTAATTGAGAAAAAAACATAGCAATTTACACCTAGCTAATTTGGCATTGACAATACTTGAAAAGAGAGAGAAATAGAACAATTGACAACAGTTGAGGACCGGATTTACATGGAGCCGGTCCCCCTCCATAAAGGCTTTGTATTATAGCTTATCCCCATCAAAGGAGACTTTTGTTGTTATAATAACTAATATCTAATTCTCCTAAATGATTTTATTCTGTTAAACTGATAATTTAATATGGGGAAGTACCAGGGGAGAAAAAGTTAGAATACTGTTTAAGCTGGTAGACCGGCCACAATAGGAATCCAAAGGGGGGGCCATCTGCAAAAGAGCAATGTGAAACAATGGGATTGAAAGACCCTAAGGTTCATCCCATTAAGACTTCCAAAATGCTAAGGTTCCAAAATTCAAAGGTTATGTCCAATGGTCCAACCCTAGGGAAAATTGGATGCTTTGTAGTGTGCCAAAAAGTCTCTGCAAGCTCCTACATAGGAGGAGGCAAGCCCTTTTAGTAGGGGATGAGAGAGAAAAACACACACACACACTCATACAAGCCCCTTTACACAAAGGGCATAGTGGACATATGTCAGCTCCCTAGGCCAATTTTCCACAAGGTGCACTCAAATCCTATTGGATGGCCATAGAGGTGGATTCAATGAGAATTAGGCTAGAGTAAATCTAGTTTAATTCATTTAAAAACACTTGATAAAAGAACCAATAAGAATTAAGCCCTCTAGAAGACTATTGGACAATCTCCGAAGGGGTCCAATGACAACCCAATGGCTTGCCATCTTCCTATTGGCTAGAAGACAAAGGGGTCCAATGAGAGTTTAATTGCATTACTTAATTACCTAAAGCTCTCACAAAAGGGGAAAGGGAGACACATGTCACAAGGCTATCAATTATGGTTCTCAATTATGATTGGCTAAGCTTTGCAAGGTCCAATGGGGTGCCAGCATGAGTAAATTGCAAGAGGGGTCGACCAAGAGAGAGAGGGGGCTGATTTTGTCAAGGCATTATCACACACACACTCACACAATCTCATGTGTGAAGCAAGAAGACTCTCTCTCTCTCTCTCCTTCTCAAGCTTTAACAGAAAGCTCATCATCTACTCCAAGCTAGTGAGAAGGGAGGCCTACACAAACAACTCTTGGCTTTGTGATGCAAATTCAACCAAGATCCAAGCTTCAATGCATGCTCATCTCCTCTACCATACTAATTACTAAGCTATGCTAAGCTATGATAAGTGATTAGGTGAGGAGATATACTTCTTTCTCGTAAGACTACTCCTTCTTACTCTCATACCCCACTAGCTCTCACCATCTTCGAAGGTGTGTGAGGTCTTGGGTCTGAGACCGTGAGGGAATTGATGTTGGGTTTTATAAGTGTGTGCATGGTGCTTGAAGCTTCCATCTTCATTGCACCGGCAAGTTATTGAAGGAACACAAAGAATTGTATTGTAAAATGTCTCCCTTGATGGGGGAAACCTATAATACAAAGCCTTTTGGAGGGGGGACCGTCTCCATGTAAATCCGGTCCTCAACTGTTGTCAATAGCTTAATTTCTCTCTCTTTTGAGGTATTGTTCATGCCTATCTAACTAGGTGTAATGCTTTTTGTTGCTCTCTCCATCCAAGCACTCTTGCTATGCTCATTAGGAATCTATTCTAATGAAATGCTCACTATGTTTATGCTATTTTCCGCTACACACAAGTTACTAGGCCATTAGATGTTACATTGGTATCAGAGCACAAGGTTTCTCTTTTCTTGCTCAAGAAGGGAGGTCCTCAAGCTAGCTATAAATGGTTGGTATTATTAATTGCAATTGAGTGAGTAGAATAGGGATTTTTCAGCCTTGTAGTGTGCCAACCTTTGTGCAGATAATGGGCCATAACCGTCGAGAGTTATGGTCTTAATAGTGGAGTCCTATGGGGCTTGCCTATGGCTTAACCCCACTATTGAGCTATTAGAACCTTGATAGGAGCCGTTGTTGTTTTGGTGATCCTGACAAAGTGTGGCAAGAAGTACAAGGTTTGGTGCAAAAGGAAGGTGAGCCAGTAGATGCGTACATACGTAAGTTTTCATTGGCATGGGAGCGGATGTGCAAGGCCTTAGCACCACAGGTACCCCCATCTGACATGATGAAGAAGGACAGGTTCTTGGCTGGTCTTTGGGAGAATATACATTGGAGAGTGGAGCTAAAGAAGCCTAGAACGTATGAAGATGTATTGGAGGTGGCAAGGAACAAAGAGTGGAAGCTAAGGAAAATAAGCCAGCTAGGGGTGGAGTCTTTGCCCAGGAGGCCTGAGTTTCAGCCTATGGACTCTTTACAAGGTCGCACGCCAGGGGTTCATCATGAACCAGTGGTTTCTATTACTCCTCAAGTTATGCCAGCAGTGGTCACTACAACAGTGCAAGATGATGGGCTAAGGCAAGACATGAGGCATGTGGTAGATTTAATGAAGAATCTCAGCCTAAAAATGCTAGGTAATGTGGGAAATAATCGAGGTCGGGGGAGGTTTGCAAATCAGCCAGGCAGTGAAGAAAGACCCAGGAATGGTGTTGGACAAAGCAATGGTAGAGTCTGGAGGCAGACACCCACGTGTTATAATTGTGGAGAGTTGGTCCACATCAGCCCGCAATGTGATAAGTCACCAAGGATGGGGGGAGACATGTATCCATTGCCAAGACAGGTGCTAACTAGGTCAAATGATTACGGCATTGAAAGTAAGGGAGAAGAAGGATCCAGTGGATTAACCCAAGAGAAAAAGGGAAAGACAAAAGTGATAAGTGTAGTCACCTTGGAGAAGGCATCAAAGCTAGAGGATACATTAGTGATGCCTATTGGGAAGAGGACCACAGAGAAAAAGGAAGGAAGAAGTGCCCCAGGTCCTAGTAAGAAGAAGGGAAAGAGCCATGAAGGTGAGGATGTCAAGGCCAAGAGAAAAAGAAGGGCTCGTCGCTCGCAAGTTTCATGTTTCAGATTTTCCACTAGGGGATGAGCAATTAAGCTATGACTTGAAGGAGGATCTGACAAGCAAGAAAGAAGATATTACTTTTGGGCAGCTTATAGAAATGGTGCCTAAGCTAAAGCGACAGTGGAAGAGGATGTTTAACCCAATGGAGAAAGAACAAGAGAGAGGTTCAGTGAAGGTATTGGCAATGGATGAGCTACCAGACATTTGTCCAATAGTAGATGTGTGGCATAAAAGAAAAAATCTCGGCCAAGGTTATGTTGATGGTGGAGACCAAATATGTGTCATCAAACACTCATGCATTGAGAAGATGGGTGTTACAGTGACTAGGGTGTCAGGCTTCCGGATCAGATTGGCAAACCATCAAAAAGTAAAATATTTGGGTGTTGTAAAGAGATTATAATTGGAGGCGTATGATGCAAAGGTAGTGGTTGATTTTCATGTGATGCCAGCAGGGTTGGGAGCATATCCTATTATATTGGGCAAACCATGGTTACGTGCAGTGGGAGTTGTTCAAGATTGGAGACGTGGTACGATTAGCCTCTATGGAAAGACAGGTGCCAAGAAGCTATATAATATGGACACAAGGAAAGTATTGGAGGAGCCTCATGAAGATGAGGATGAGTCTAGTGATGAAGACTATTCCACAGTGATGACTGATGAGAACAGTGATAGTACTACCAGCAGTGATGAGGATGTTGATGTTGCATTTCTTTTGATGGACAAAGAAATCCAGGAGTCTGGTTTAGTCGCATTTGCAAATGAGGTTGAAGATGATAGTGAAGGGCCTTATGAAGTGATTGAAGGGCTGATGCAAACCAAGGTCGAATTGTTGAAGAATCAAGAATTGATGAGACCAATGATCAGTGGAGACCTCTTAGCTATGGAGAAGGATATATATTTGCACATGCTGGCTAGTTTCCTTGATTGTTCATTACTTCATATGAAGAGATTAGAGGGTTCAAGGGAGAAGAGATGCATATAGAGCTGAAAGAAGGTGTTAAGCCAGTGCAGCAAAGGATAAGAAGGATGGGTCAAGAGCAGATGGAAGCCGAAAGAGGTGGACAAGTTATTGAAGGCAGGGTTCATAGTTCCAGTGGAGACCACAGAATGGGTGAGTCCAGTAGTAGTCAGCCCAAAGAAGGATGGGAAGTGGAGGATTTGTGTAGATTTTAAACCCTTAAATGCAGCCACTAAGAAGAACCCATATCCTCTTCCATTCATCGATCAAATCTTGGATTCACTGGCAGGTTATGAGAGGTACAGTGTGTGTTGTCAGGACACGGGTCCTGTACCCTAAGAACTAGGCTAGGCAAGGACTACGGCCAAGGGCCGGTCTAGGCAGTGTGGATAGGGGATCCGTCTAGGGAAAGGGGCTAGGAGCCCACCTATAAAGGGAGGTTGGGAGGCGGATCCAAGAGAGCCTAGTTGCCTAGTTTCTTACATTGGTATCAGAGCTCAGGGAAGAGCAAGCTATGGAGGGGACTTGGTTGCATGGCCATGCATGGCAAGGTAGGGTCGTGGTTGCAAAGTCTCTTCCTCTCTCGATCTCTTTGTCTCTCCCGGCCGCCGCAAGAAACGGCCCCTGCAGAGCCGAGCAAGGATGACATGGAAGCCTCGCGTGTGCAGGATCCCCAAGTCGGGAAAGGGAAGTTTTTTGACGTACTTGGAATCGCCTGCTACTCGGCTTAATGGGAGGGCGCCGGGCTCAGGAGCAAAGCTCGTTTCTGTGGTGAGCCCCGCCAGGGACTGTGGCACACTCTGGCTTCTAACTCATCATCTGCGTAGGCGGCAGCTGCTGCCATCGCCAAAACCAATTTTATTTTTTCCTTTCTTTTTACATTGGTGGAAACCCTAGGGTGCCCACGGGCCACCCTAAGGGCCCCGTCACGCCAACTAGGGCCAGCTCCTTGTCGAAATCTACCAGGGTGCTGTATGGACCGAATTTCAAACAAAATTTTTTGCATATATGTTCAGAAAATTGTATGTGACCTCGGCATTCAAACCTCGGCGTTTTGCTCAGGCAAGCGCACACAGTTTATACGACGGGCATTCTTTACAATCGAGGCCACAAACTCCCAGGGCTTGTCGCCATGGCAATCGCAAGGGCTACCCATCAACACAAAAGCGAGGTCCGGTGATTATGGTTGCATGCAACCCACCAAGAAAACAAGTACGACGACGACGAGTGCTGTAGCTCTTGGATGACGAGACTACCATTCATCTCTAACCTTCAAAGGCAAGGTATGCATAGATTTGGTTTTTGTTTGCCAAAGTTTTTTCAGACATGCTGTGTAATTCTCGCATACACTCAACGAGTAAGTGCTTTGGCATCACATCCACAAGCACGGCTTGTGACAGTTGTTTAAGCATTACCATTTGTTGGCATCGAATCAATGTTTACCATGCCAACATGGCTCAAACATGGCTTGAGTACCTGCAACCCTGATCTGTTACACGGATCATCCGCAGTTCATTTTTGATGCCCATGGAATCTCAAGGAGATCGGCACACCCTATGGCTCCACTTCATGAAGGGTGCACAGAGTTCGGCATGGCCGACTCTTTGCCGGACGGACAACACTCTTTTTCCAATGATTAGGGCAGCCGACCATGGCTCACATGATCGGCATGGCCGACTCACTGTCATCGTTTCTTGAAATCGACGGTAAGATTCGTCGACAGGAGTACTTTATGAGATCTACAGGTAGACAAGGTCTATTGTTTGTGAATGATCGACAAGGTCGACTTTCTTTGATATGATGATTTGTTGCACTTTTCTTGTTTGATTCATTCTCAGTGTGCAGCTATTAATTGTATGCTCGAGCACGGCTCACTTGGTCTTCAACATGTTGTTATGATCATTGAGCACGTCTCATTAAGTGCATACACCACTGTGGTGTTGAGTGCACCACTCCAGAGTTAACCCTTGCGACTTTTTATCATGCATGGCATGTATCTACTTACAAGGGCAATGTCCGAAGCATGGCTTTTATTTTTGTCCTGCTAACATTTGGGGTATGCTAGGAGCATATTCATTGGGTAAATTTTTCCAACTGTATGGTATGACCATTTCATGGGGGTGCATAGGACGATTTCTAGTTATGGTACGGTAAGTGTAGGCAAGGCCCATAGTTTGTCATGCAAATTTCTTCAATAAAAGGTACAATTGGACAAGGTCCATTATCTGTGCATGCTTGACACAGTTGACTCTATTCGCTATGACATCTGTCGTCAATAGCATTTATTGGCAATGAGGCCAAACATAGTTATCTGAAGCACGGCCTTCTCCTGAGTACATTGATAGAGCACCCTTGTCAAAGGTTACATTTTCTACATATGATGGCAGGATATTTCAGGGCATGTATATGATATATATGCCAACTCTCTCTTGCATAACAGTGCTGGTTATGAGCTACATTTGAGCGTCTTTTCTTCCACGAAATCTCGGGACAACTAGTGACAGCAACAACAACCAGGTTCGCCAAGTTTAAGTTTTTCTTGTTTTTTCCATGTTTACACTTTGCTTGGCAATTATTGGCATTGTGCAAAGCAAAGTGCTTTGACAATTTTCCGGAGCAAGGCTTCTCCCTTGTGCCGCGATACTGCCCATTGATTTGGAATCAAGGGCATTGGCACACAAGTTTGAAAAAACTGGCAGCACACTACAAGTGGCTATTCATATTAGCGACGCTCACACAGCGACGCTCAAAAAAAAAAATCTCGGCGTCGCTATGAGCGTTGCAAATTTACAAGTAAATTTGCGACGCTCATAGCGACGCCGGCTGGGCTAAAAAAAATAACAGAGAGCGCCCAAAAACTCAGATCTCAGATCTGAGTTTCTCGGCGCCCTCAAGCAAGGAGCAAGTAACGCTCTCCCTCTCTCTCTCTCTCTCTCTCTCTCTTTCTCTCTCTCTCTTTCTTCTCCACACACACACACACACACACACACGAGGAGAGGAAGGAGAGCCAGGTATGCTCCTTCCCTCTCCTCACTCTCATGTTCCCTTCCCCTCTTTCTCTCTCCCTCTCTCTCTCTCTCTCACACACACACACACACATAGTGTTTTTGAGAGAGAGAGAGAGAGAGAGAGAGAGAGAGAGAGAGAGAGAGAGAGAAAGAGTACAAACATAAACAAAAATGCACACACACATACATAAACAAAGAATGCACACACACATTGAGAGAGGAAAAGAGAGAGAGAGCATGCATAAACAAAAAACGCACACATTGAGAGAGGAAAAGAGAGAGAGAACATGCATAAACAAAAAACGCACACATTGAGAGAGGAAAAGAGAGAGAAAACATGCATAAACAAAAAAACGCACACACATTGAGAGAGAAAGAGAGAGAAACTAATTTAACGTCATAGGAAACTAATTAAAATTAAAAGACCTAAAGATCTAGCCGACGAGGAGTTGAACTCAAGACCTATTATTCAAGAGGGAAATGGCATAACCAATCTATCATACTTGGCATGGGTGATAGAAAGGTTATACCATTTATCTCCTTTTATTGGCACACACATCCACACACACGCACACACATAAGAAGAAGAGAGTTATAACGTCGTAGGAAACTATCCTAAAAGACGTTAAAGATTAGGTTAGATGTAAACTTACGTTAAATTAGATTTAGGTTTATTTAAGTTAAATTAAATTAGATTTAGGTTTATTTTTAGTTAGATTTACGTTTATTTACGCTAGATTTAGATTTACGTTATATTAGATTAGATTTAGGTCTCCAAAGACTGCGATGCCTGCATGAAGCGGGTGAAGAAAGCCCTCAATGGAATATAGGGTATTGCTGCCTTCACTCATGGTGGGCTCCGTCGATCTAAAAGTACTGGTGAAATGTCTTCAGAAGATAGGGAAGAAGGTGGATCTTCAAGGCGGCAAGAGTCACTACATCCCCGACAATGACCATCTAGACAACCTCTAGTCATTCAACAGCAACTTCAAAGTTAGTAACAAGAGCAAGAATGGTCCAAAGGGCCAATTGCTGTCGTCAGATGTGGATGGAGATGAGGCAGCGTCACCGCCGGAAGTTAACTCTCACATCTTTAGTGATGAGAATGCCAACTCTTGCCGAGTTATGTGAAAAATTATGTGTTAAATCACTTTTAAGGTTCTTATAATCCCTGTTAGTTTAGTTCTTTGTTTTTAATATAACATAATTTACGTTTAGATTTAGATTTATGTTATATTAGATTAGACTTAGGTTTATTTAGGTTTACCCACACACACACACACACACACAAGAAGAAGAGAGTTTTAACGTCGTAGGAAACTATCCCAAAAGACGTTAAAGATTAGGTTAGATGTAGACTTACGTTAAATTAGATTTAGGTTTATTTTTAGTTAGATTTACGTTTATTTAGATTTACGCTTATTTAAGTTAGATCGAGTCCACTCAAGAATTACTTACGGTTTAGGGTTTAGAGTTAGACGAACAGTGAAAAGATCTACTGTGAAAAGATGTTAAGATGCTGTGAAGTGCTACAGCTAGAGAAGAGGCAAAGGGGTTTTGTCCACTACATGCAGTATCATGTACACGTGGGTCTGTAGATTTCTTGTACCCACAAATATAGGTCTTAACCAATAAAGACGAGATTATAACCCGGTGGTTCTGATCTCCGTGCACCTCTAGACCGAGGTGTGTGGGGATTGGACATGACTAGAGAATGTGAGGTAGAGAGAGAGAGACAGAGAGAGAGAGAGAGATAAGACGAAGAATGCCAATAGAATATTAAATTTGTTGTCCAGGTTATAAGATTTTTATCCTCATTATGAGTAGTGACAAGGATGTGGGACCGTCCAACCGAAACACCTATCTCTCAACGAGGGTCTTATGTCCTTGTAATCAATGCAAGCATGCTGTGCGACGGACAAGACGTGTTTCTTTGCAGCACGTTCGCAAATTTGGCGAGTTCGATCCATCTATTATGTGTGCTACGAATTCCTGCAGATTGCGCAGCCTGGAAACATATAGATGGAACATGGTCGGATTTTGCCAGGGAAGCTCGAAATTTGTGCTTAGGCCTGGCTATGGATGGCGTAAATCCATTTGGTCAAAGATCAACATCTTACAGTGTATGGCCCGTTGTCATCGTCAACTACAACATTCCCCCGTGGTTGACTACGAAGAAGGGGCACCTATGGCTAAGCTTGATTGTGCCAGGGCGATATAAAGTGGAGAATATGGATGTGTATCTTCGTCCACTATTGGAAGAGCTACAACAATTGTGGATTGGCATAGAGGTGGTGGATATGAGCCGACACACAGGACGACGGAATGCTTTGATCAGAGGCATTATAATGTGGACCATGCATGACTATCCCGGGCTAACAGAATGCTCAGGTGATCTATTGACACTCCTCACTCAGACACTGTAAATCTTGTTTTTTCCCATAGTT
The DNA here is from genome assembly GCF_014529385.1 of Adiantum capillus-veneris. Lineage (NCBI taxonomy): Eukaryota > Viridiplantae > Streptophyta > Polypodiopsida > Polypodiales > Pteridaceae > Adiantum > Adiantum capillus-veneris. The sequence goes on along the minus strand of NC_140950.1, from coordinate 26,137,245 downwards.
GATCTATTATCATGTGTATACATGCAGGGCTTCAAACAAGCGGATACAGAGCATGTGTCACATGTGGACCTAGACTGAATGCACGTAGGGCGCCCTCACTGAAGAAGAAAATCTACGAAGGTCATCAAGCGTATCTTTCAGAGAATCATGTGTTACGCAACGGCTTTTTGGGAAGAGAGCCACCAAGGATGTCTGCACAAGCATGGTTGGAGCAGAAGGAGATGTGCGATGACGGATTGCCTCCAGGGATGAAGAGACTATCTCTATGGTATGAGTTACCATACTGGCCCCGACTCATGATCAATCACTTGCTCGATCCAATGCACATATTCAAGAATGTGGGTAATCTACTATGGGACCATCTGACCGGCAAGAAAGATACTTTGGGAGCCAGAGTTGACCTTAGAAATGTGGATCGTATGGAGAAATATTGGCCGCAAACAGCGTCTGATGGATCGATAAAACTCCCTAAAGCACCATGGATTTTCACAGGAGCCCAAGAACGCAAAGTAAAAGAGACCATTCGATCTTTGCGGACCCCCACTGGCATAATGCACTCGCTCCGAACGTGTTTTACTAAAGAAGGAAAGCTTACCGGTTTGAAGTCACATGATTGGCATAAAATGTGTCAGGTACGTTCATAGTGGACTTTAATATCATTGCATAAAATGTGGACTTTAATATCATTGCTGCACATACTTTACAATTTATTTTACCGGTTGCCATTGAGGGATGTTTGTCTCTCGACATCCGTAACACAATCTACAAACTTGCAAAGCTGGTGCAATGGATCTCACAAAAGGAGATCAACGTAGACTCCATACCATTCACCAAACTAAATGCTGCGGAGCTTGTGTGCATGTTTGAGAAACATTTTCCTACTACCATGCTAACCATTCAGGTGCATCTTCTTGTTCACATAGTTGATGAGGTGGAAATAGCTGGCACAGTTCATTCCAGATGGATGTTCTTCTTAGAACGTTTCATGAAAACGCTTAAGGGATATGTACATCAAAAGGCACGTCCGGAGGGTAGCATGGCAGAAAATTGGTTGGTATCAGTGTCCCTAGTGTACATTGGAGAGTGGCTAGACGGATTTGATAAAGCCCGGGACACGCTATGGCGAACCATAGATGATGAGCGCATATCTGGGATTGTCATGTGCAATCTCGGTGTTGAGAAGAAGATGACGGAAGATCTAGAGGCTAAAATCAACCGATTTTGCATGTTTCACAATCCAGTGATGCAAAAGTGTATTTCACAATATGAGGATGCAAAGCAAGAGCGACAAAGGGCACGAATCGAGTGGAGACGGGGAAGACGACCACTGATGCACTATCCAACGGTTCTGGAGAGCCTACCAACATTCATGAGCTTAAGATGGTTGCCAACCAATTGAAAAGCGCACAACAATGCGGTGACGAAGTGACTGAGGAAGAGTGGGAGTACTCTCGGGGTTGCGCGACCAAGGTAAGTTTGCAATGTATGACTAGCTAGTGACTTTATTTATAAATGTTTGAACGGCCACTCATAATCTTTGTTCGTTGTAGTATAAGTTATACACAGCAGCACGGTGTAAAGGTCGACATTTTAGGGTGGAACGGATCGACAAAAAGCGTTTTACTCAAGATTGTGGAATCATGGCAAAATTTGAACAGTTTAGTCGACGACGTTCCTCTGATGCAGATCCTGTGGTGGCGGAACTCACTTACTTCGGCACGCTACAAGAGATTTTGAGGATCGATTACAGAGGATTTTTTGTCGACTTTTTCGATGTGCAATGGTTCAAGATAATCATGGAGGGTCGCAACGCTACTGTGCGTAGAGGAGAGTCTGGTTTTCTTGAGGTGGATTCTACTAAGAAATGGACTGACCTAAGAGACACTTTCGTACTACCCGAGCATTGTGAACAAGTATGTAAATAGTTAACATCCCCCTTTTACAAGTTATGTGCTTGAAAGCTCTCATGTAAGTTATGTGGCTCTAGCAGGTAATATTTCATCCTACAAAGTCTACATCAAACTGGTGGTACGTCATAGAGGTAGCCCCTCGTAGTGCAAGGACGTATGAAGGCTACCATGTGCCAATCACAACGGCATCAATGGAGGAGATCAGAGAAGATGCTCAATCAGAAGCCGCTGCGGTGGTGCCAGACGAGCATCAAGATGCTACTACTCTATATGGGGTGCATGCAGAGGAGCTACAAAATGAAACAGAGGATATGTGTTTAAACGGAGAGCTCTATATAGATATAGGAAGCTATGCTGAGTTATGCGAGGATGAGAGAGAGATCTCTTAAAGCCACAAATATTGTATTTGAACAATTTTGCTCCGTGTTGTAAAAGCTCTGGCTCTCTAAGTACCTTCCATGGTGTATAACGCTCTTTTCTACTCGCGCTCACATCTTTTGATTGAAAATTCTGAGTTTTCGACTTGCCTCTTCTATCACTCAATTCATTGCGTCATTGTATTTATATGTGTCATTACGTCATTGTATTTAATGGTCTTTGCGTCATTGTCTACTCTATTCATTCAATATTAAGTTTAAATACTCGTGTGTTTAATGCAGGTATGGATGATGAGGAGTTTCTTTCTTCTTTGTCACTGCAGCAGAGATAGTGGTACGTGGAGCGTCATCGCTCTGGCGCATCATCACGCGTTCCTACTTCATCCGCATATCCCTCTCTTTCGGAGCATTCGGCGCGCTCCGAAGCTTCGGCGTCGACGAGACGATCTTCACACTCGTCTAGACACCGACGCTCTAGTGGTGGCGGTGGCGGTTGTTGTGGGGATTCCGCCGTCGATGCCTCCACACCGCCTCGTGTTAGACAAGGCTCTTTACCCTCCCCTTCTTTGCCCGCCCCCACACCAGCCACAGCATTGCCATCTACGCCAGGTTTTGCGCGGCTGACTGTTCCTAGCAGCTACACACCTCTACCTACTCCGCCAGGAGCCACCCCACTCGACACTCCTCGCTTCGGGGCCCAGACACCGGTGGAGACACCTGACATCCGCACCCCCATCGACACGCCGCTAGAGACCCCTGCCGGGACACCCAGGTTCACGCGTCACTGGCGAGAGGGATTGCCTTACTCCATCAACTTCAGCGACGGCATCATCATGGATGATGACGGCAAGAAGGTGATCTCGCGCATGCGTGGTCTTTGCTCTCAGCTGTTTAGACACTACATACTAAACAAATGGAGTGAAGTACCAAGTGATTTAAAAAACAGAGTCATCAGCGTACTTCATGATGAGTTTCCCGTTCCAACACGGGATCAGCGCTTCAATGAAGACCTGATGAAGATTCGAATGCGCGAATACTGCAAACACAAGCGTTCCAAAGTGCAAAAAGCAATCAAGCATGGGTGGAACAGGCCAGATTGGCTGGCCAAAGAAGATTGGAAGAATGCGAAGAAAGCAGCGCGCGAGAATCCCGACAAGTGGAAGCAACAAAAGGATGGAGCCAGAGCGCGAGTAGAGGCAGGGAGCTCGCACCACTTGGGGAGCGGTGGATGGGCATCATTTGAGGCCGATTTTATAAGTGTTTTCGCATTGCTCTTTATGTTCGATAGTTTAGGGTTTATGAGTTTTTTAATTCTAACATAATGAAATCTTTGTATGTTTTGACAGTGGTCAATGACAGGACGTGATCCCACACCGTACGAGCGCGAGTACGCATGCAAGAAGGGCTTAAACGCCCTGATGGACATTCTCAGTTCTCGCGGCGGCATGGTTAGTATTAGGGTTTACTCTTTTCTATTTTTTGTATTGTTTTATAAATGTCGTTATATGTTTATACTTGCTGAAAGCTGTCTTATTGTCTTTTTTTGCATAATCCGACAGATACGCCGCTTGGACAGGATGAGACGTCTGATTAGACAACGTCAGTTTAGCCGTAGCTAGATAGCATTAGTTTAGGGTTTCTCATAGCTTATGTATCATGAGACGGATTTTATACGTCTTTTTGAACCATGTATATTATTACATTTGTCACCGCAGTTCATTTTGCCAATCAATTCTTTATGCCTATGATGTTGTACAATTGTCATTATTACATTTGCCAATCAATTCATTTTGCCTATGATGTGTACAATTGTCAATTTTACGGTTGTCAATTTTGCAAACAATGCGTCTTGTGGGTGACTATTTTGGGTCTATTATCCACCCTTGCACTTTTTTTAAAAAGTGAATCAAGTACAGTATGGTTGATGGGTGACAGGGCATTCAATGCCCTGTCACCAAAAAAAAATTTGAATGCCCTGTCACCAAAAAAAATTCTCTCAGGCGTCGCTATAACCGTCGCTATTTATGGCTCTGTAGCGTCGCTATGAGCGTCGCTATAGACTTCTGTCTAAACGTCGCTATAACCGTCGCTATGAGCGTCTCTATATAGCGACGCCTATAGCGACGTATATAGCGACGCTCTCGTAGCCACGCTATTAGCGACGGTTTTAGCGACGCCGGGGGTTATAAAAACCCAGTGTATTTCCGTCGCTAACAGCGTCACAAGAGCACACAACCTCTTGTAGTGGCATGGGGAATCCCTACCAGTTTCGATTGTGCAAGGCACTTATGGTTGTGGCTCTCACGTTTAGAGGCCATCCCTTTTGCCAAAGGCTTACAATTCGGTGTGCACGGCATGCTAGCTTGGTGGATTCACTTCTACCGCCTCATGAACGCTTCCGCTATAACACCAGATACTTTGTCAAGGACAAGATAAGTTCTGGATTGTTTACCATGATTTTTGGGTCGTCGCAACCACATACACGATAAGTGGGTCAGTTTGTGATTTGTTTGTGTTTTCCTGTTCCCTCTCTCGATGAGAGAGTCATAGCAGAAAATCGTTGCATGCTTATACGATAAGTTGCACGTTAGGCATAAGATGCACAAGAGCATGGCAATCAACTATACAGGTCATAGTCGAGAAAGGGAAGTTCCTCAGCCCAGCATGCTCTTCTTCTCTTTATTTCTATCTTCTATAGAAGAATAATGAAAACTTTTACGAATATTTTGCTACATGTTTTGCTAGTGAGTTAGTCTGAGCCAAGGTGCTCTAACTCTCAGCTAGTAAGTGGCTAAGACGCCACTCCAATTAGTCTTTATCGGTTCCTCGATTGAATACTAATTAGTTATTGTCATAGGGCTATGAGCCACACAGGCTAAGAGCCATTGTCAGAACTAGGGTAAGATCCCAATGCTTACATTTCTTGGGTGATTGTTCTTCAGCTTGAATAGATCTACCCAGTGAAGTCCCCATTGATGTTAATGGCCAAGCAAGAGTCTAGCCATTCCAGATCTTTTGGGTGTTCTGTATGTGGATCTCTTGCTCTCTCTATAGCGCTACAGCGTGTCTATGGATATACTTTTTGGGGTAAGACCCGGCGGGTGATTGCTACATCACCCCCTAGGCATTAAGGATCACAGTTTGATCTGCATTGCGGATCACAATTTGATTTCTCCAAGTTATACTTTCAAGGAAATAATTTTTCAATCGACCAACGCGGTAGCGCACGGACACACTTTTCAAGTTGATTCCAATCATTCCGTACACGGTTAACTATGTTGGTTACCATTATCTGCTAGTTGAGCAGTTTCTACAAGGAGTCTTACCAAGGGGTTTGACTACATAGATTCTAATCCAAGGGCTTGGATTGCAAAGGCAACCCCAGGGTTCCCAGCGCAATGCTATTTGTTTCAGGTAGGGGATGTGCTCCTCTCATTTTTGCACACAGGTAAGTGTACATTACGTTCAAATCTCCAGGTACGCATCTATTGATTTGGTTTTATTCCATTTTTAGTATGCTTTGCTTGGTTTTTCAAGACGTATAAGTACGCTTGAATGTTACAGAGCCATGCCAAGGGCATGTCGGCACAACGTATTTTGGGGCAAGTGTCCAATCTATCTTGCAGCCTTATGCTGTTACGAACCTACTTGTAGGGTTCAATCTGGCACATGTTGTCACATGGGAACAACATGGTCTAGGAACTCAAGGAGTTCAGTTTAGCCAGTGTGTAGCAATGAATGAGGGTCCCTCTCACTCCCGTCGTAGAGTGTTTACAGTTACCTCCATCCACAAGTACATTTTGTACTTGAAGGATGTTCTTTTTTACACATCCTTACATGAGACATCCTTACATAAGACATATTCCACATGTGGAGAATATGAGTCTCTGGACTGACACTGGCGCCATTATTTCAATTATGTGTCACGACAAAGTCCCTAGGTGCTGGTCACATTTGTTTTCCATACCATTTTTAGCACGACGTATCAGGAGCAATTTTATGGCCAGAAATTGTCGGATACTTAGAATGACTTGTTAAGGTACAGGTACTGCTAAACAACAGTACAGATGGTTGTTTATACATATAGCAAGGCTATAAGTTGTTAATGAAAAAGTTTCATTGTCTGTTTCTAGAAGTGATCAATGTTTCACCTTCTATTGTGATTCAGACGTTTCAGTAAGGCTTGCAAAAGATTGCAACTAAAAGTATTTAGTTTCTTTTCAAAACTATTCACATTCCTTTTAATGCATGCTAGGCGCATTACAATTGCCATAAGTATTGGAAAAGATCATTATGGATGTATAGGTTTGGGTTAGTTTTTGCTAAATGTATGCACACTAGGTGTTATGGGCCCTAGTGTTTAGCAACGGCTGATTTGGAACGGCATGCATATTCCTCAGATTGCTGCTTATGAAACATTTTGCACTCTATGTGCACTATCGCTATGAGATAACTTTTTGGTCTACTAATCACCAATAGAGGTCATGGCTCGGTTTGGGCGTCTGTAGATTTTCTCAAGTTAACCACGATGGGTATACACTACTTTGATTCTCCGTTTACCAGTCATCTAGGACGACTGTCTGTAAACCGTGAGGAAAACACACCTCAGTACTGTCAGTTATCCAAGGAGATAGGCGGATTACAAAGAATAATCTTGTGTTAAAGGATCTGCTAAGAGCATACGTTAGCACAATGCATTTCTAGATAGATGATTTTCTCCCTATTCTAGAATTTGCTTAAGTACGATTTTTGACTTTGAACACCTCTTGTGGTGGGTTTGGAGATTGTGTCAATACTTTCATACGTCAAGGACTTAGCAGGTGTGCTGATAGAGTACGTTGGCACGTAACCTTCATTAGGTATGAACAAGTAACCGACTTTCAAAATACTCAAGCGAGTTGGTGATCGTGCCTACAAGCTACTCCTACCATCACACTCTCGCATTCATCCGGTGTTTCATATAAGCCGTTTACGCAAGCGATTACATGGGGACGACAACTTCGTCGATCAACAGGTTTTGGTCTACTACATTGAACCTCCTACATTACCGCATGCATCTGAACGTGTTATGGATTATCATGAGTTGCGTACACGCCATCATGTACGATAACAAGCCTTAATCAAGTGGAAAGACCAACCTGAAGAAGGTCCCACTTGGGAAAACATTAGTGTTCTTAAAAAGAAGTTTCCCACTTTTGTTTTCGAGGATGAAAACTCTTCTTTAAGGGGGGGGGTAATGTCAGGACACGGGTCCTGTACCCTAAGAACTAGGCTAGGCAAGGACTACGGCCAAGGGCCGGGTTAGGCAGTGTGGATAGGGGATCCGTCTAGGGCAAGGGGCTAGGAGCCCACCTATAAAGGGAGGTTGGGAGGAGGATCAAAGAGAGCCTAATTGACTAGTTTCTTACATGTGTGACGGTTTTTCAGGCTATTTTCAACTGAGGATTGCTCTTAAAGATCGAACAAAGACAACTTTCATAATGCCATGGGGCTATTATTGCTACACGGTATTGCCATTTGGATTGTCAAATGGACCATATTTCTATCAAGAGAGAGAAAATTGGGTGTTGGCACCATTCATTGGTAGTTGTTAAAGCTTTTATGGATGATTTTTGTGTCTACAACAGTAGGGTTGAACACCATGAGAAGCTGCAGATGGTATTAGCTCGATATGATGAATGTGGAGGACAACTAAATCCAAAGAAATGTCATCTAGCACAGCCAAGGGTGAAGTTATTGGGCCATATGGTGTCAAAAAATGGCATTGAGACTGATACAGACAAGGTTAAGTCTATTATTCTTCTTCCATCACCTACGAGTACAAAGCAATTGGCAACCTTTATACACAAAGTGAAGTGCATGGAGCGGTTTATTCCATTGTCTTCACAACTTCTTTATCCATTACAACAAGTGGCAAAGCATGATCCATTGCAATGGGATGACAAGTTTGAAGAAGTGTTTCAAGAGGTGAAAGAAGTGTTAGCGGGGCTGTCAGCCATGCAGGCTCCTGATTGGGAGCAAGTTTTTTATGTAAATCCATCAGTAGGGGATGATGCCATTGGAGCCATGTTATTGCAAAAGGGAAAGGGAAGCCATTATATGAGGCAGTGTATTGTGCAAGATGAGTGAAGTTGGTAGCAGAGAGAAAATTCTCGAAAGTAGAGCTAGTGATGGCCATTGTAATATTTTCTTGTCAACCTTTTGTTTTCTTGACGAGTTACGCCTTTTTGCCACAATTAATTAATGTCACTAACATGTCAAATGTGGTCAAGAAATGGGTAATTGAGATGCAAGAGTTTGAGTTCTCCTTTTTAGTGGAAGACAGTACAAGAGCCACCCTAGCTGATTTGTTGACTTACAAGGAGAATCCTCTTCTTGTTAAGGAAGAGGCGGTGAGAAAGGTAGTCGAAGAAGTAACACAGATCAGCAATGCACATGTGTTGTTCTTTGATGGCTCATACAGAAAGAGCCACGATGCACCTTCAGGGAGTATAGCACTTTATGATCCAGAGGGGAAGCTAGTATGCAAGAGAGGGTTCAAATTGGATGCTCATAGTAACAATGAGGTTGAATATGCTACGTTGGAAGCCGGATTACACATTTTTTTGAAGCATGGGATTAGAAGGTTGAGCGTAAAAGGTGATGCCTTGTTAGTTGTGAAGCAAGTGTTGGGTGTGTGGAAGACCAAGAACACCTCATTGAAGGAAATGTGTTTCAGAATTAAAGGCCTGTTAAAAACATTCGAAGCAAGGAGCATCAGACACATTGAACGTGCTCTAAATGGAGCGGCACATGAAGCAACTCAAAGCATGATTTGGGAGCTATTTGTGTTGAGGACCAATGTACCTCTTTATCATGGCCGGGAAAGTTTGGCTCTAGAAGAGGAGTTTTTGCTAACAGGAATCATTCCGAAAGACATTCAAAAGTCTAAGAAGTTTTGTGCGTAGAGCATACAGGTACAAATTGATTGGTGATGTCTTGTACATGAAAGGGACTGATCTCGTGTTGAGACGTGTACCTTGGCGGGAAGAGCTTTATAGAGTGTTGGAAGAGAATCATGAAGGTGCATGTGGCGGACATTTTGCTCTAAAGATCACCTTGCATAAGATCTTGCAAGAGGGGTATGTATGGCTTAGTTTGCACAAGGATGTTCACCATTGGTGTAGGTCTTGCAATAGGTGTCAAGCATTTGGGAAGAGAGTGTTGAAGCCAGAGCTACGAAAAACCATTATGGTGTTTGATGTGTTTGAAAAGTGGGGGATTGATGCAATAAGCCCATTACCTATCACACGCAAGGGCAAAAGCTATATTTTGATTTCATTGGACTATCTCTCTAGATGGGCAGAGGCTATAGCAATAAAACAAATAACTGCAAATGATGTGGAAAAATTTGTGTACGATGAAATATGTTGCAAGTTTGGGGTGCTGTTGGAGCTACTTTCGGATAAGGGGCCAGGATTTAGAGCTAAGCTACTAGACTTTTTTTGCGCAAAGGTGAAGATTAGGCACCAGCATACCACTCCCTATTACCCACAGTGTAATGGTTTAAATGAAAGATTCAATGGTGAGTTGGTACAAATTCTTTCGAAAATGACAGAGCACCAAGGAAAGAATTGGGATTTGGAATTGCCAAGTGCATTATGGGCTTACCGTACTTCGGTGAAGACAGACACAGGGTTTACTCGATTTCATTTGGTATATGGAAAGGAAGCACTATTGCCTGTGGAAGTAGAGTTGCCTGTGGTCAAGATGTTAGAGAAGTTGCTTGGGCAGTCTAGTGATGCATTCAAAGAGAGGCTCTTACAATTACAAGAGGTTCAGCTGGATAGGATGAGTGCATTGGAACATTATGGGCAGATGCAAGATAAAGCATTGGCAAAGATAAATGAAAAGGTCAAAAGTAAGGGTATCAAGAAACATGACTTGGTTTTGCGCTACAACAGTAAGCTGGACAAGACATTCCAAAAGACGTTTTAAATTAAGTGGGAAGGCCCTTTTAAGGTAGTGGAGTGTTTTCCAAATGATACATATCAGTTGGCTAACCTAGATGGGATTTTACATAAGTCAAGGATAAATGGATTGCGTCTTAAATTGTATCATGCTAGATTGATGATGGTGGAGCAAGATGAGCTGTCTGCAGAACAAGTAATGTATGTGAGGGATGAGGAGACCTGTGACGCGGTGAGTCTCATATCTCTTTTTGTTGCTGCCGATCCCATGAATGATCTAGAAGGCTAGGGGATGGGCAAACTATGTTAGGAGTTTTTTGGAGAAAAAGATTGCACATATGTATATACACATGCATGGTGCATTGAATAAAGAATTGCCCATTTTCCAGAGCCAGGTGGTTACGTGGGGCCCACATGTGTACAGGTAGGACAGCATGTACAAAGTGCATTTTTTCTATAATAATGAGGAGTTGGTAGCATGTAAAACTTCTCAAGGAATCTATCCATGGGTCGATGACATGAGGTAAGCAGGTGCGTCAGATGGCATCCAGTGGCGTGAAGAGGTCGAATGGGGTCAATACTTGCACGTGGATAAGTATGGACAAAACGTGGGTGTTTTCTTGTGATAATTATGCAAAAAGGTCATCATGAGGACTATATTTGGGGGTCACTTCATGTGGTTGCGGGATGCATTATTGAAAAAAATTGAGTGCCAAGTGTGCGGATGGATGCAGCAGGGTGACAATTATGCACTGCAAGGCCACTTTTTGGCCTATTCGGGGTCCGTTTGAGGTCAACTAAAAAGCCAAATGTGTACAAGTAATAAATCTAAGTGTGGGAACTGAAAAACCTGAGAGAAGACCAGAAAAAATGTGGAGAGAAGAGGAGGAACAGCCGCAAGTGAGTTTTTGCTGTTTTTGGAGCCTGTTTTGGCAATAAACTGCTCATCCGATGTCGAATTTGAGCACTTTGACATTGTAGACTGGGGTTTTGGGCTGTTCCGGACTCAACGGCACTGTTCATAATTTTATTTTATTTTTTGACTGTGTAAGTTTCTCCTATGAGCGAAGCCTCTGCTCCAATTTGTGATTGTATCTGGCATATTTTATTCATATTGTGTGAGCTATTTGTCCCATTGGTGTTGGCCCAAGATCAATTGTATCTAAACATAAAAAATTCTCCTCTTTTGAGCTGAGTTTTTTTGGGTGTGTGTATGTGTGTGTGTCTCTGTGTGTGGAGTGGGCAAATGGATAGTCTCTCTCCTCTCACTCCATCAATGTGTTCCCTGTCTCGGCCAGGTGGGTTGTGTAAGTCGAGTGGTGCCCTATAGTGTGTGTGTGTGTGTGTGTGTGTGTGTATCATCCCAAGAGTGTGTGTCGGATCATTATAGAGGCGTTGTGTGTGTTTCCATTGCGCTCACAGTGCCAAGCTAATTCCCAAAACTTGCTAAATTTAGATAATGTGTGGAAAGTTAGAATTTCACCTTAAGGCTTCCCAAACTTCATACTTGGAGTCTAAAGAGCTATTCTAAGGACTTGAGCATAGAATAATCACTTTCTATTTTTAAACTCTTATAATTGCTCTCAATCATCTCCTTTGTCATGTACCTTTGATCAAGGCTCCTCGGGATACATTTATCCTTCCTTGATCTATACCTATGACTAAGATAATTAGTTAGCAATTATCCTTTCTCTTTTGTGGACTTTTTCCCTTTTGGTCCCAACCCTTGAATTGGTTGATCCATTGGCACTAAATCAATTTCACTTGTTCTTTTTTTATTTTCCCTCGATTTAAGTAGCCAAATTAATATGGAAAATACTTCTAGAAGGTTAGAAATTAATATTTATGACAAATTGCACACAAAATTTGTTCTTGTACATGTCATTAGGCTCAATCTTTATTTGATGGTAGCCACACATTAAAGGTCAATACTATTGAAGTAGGAGGAACCTTGTAGCTTATCAAAGATGTCCTCTATGTGAGAAATAGAAATAATTTATCTATTGTGCTCTTATTTAGTGCATGATAGTCCAAACACATTTGGTAGGACCCATCCTTGTTTTTCACTAAAAGGAGAAGTGAGCAAGAAGGAGATGAATGTGGACGTGTCATTCCTTTCATTCCCTTTTTTAAAATCTTATTGACTTGGGAGACAATCTCCTCTTGTTGTGCATGAGAAACACAAGAAGGAGTTCTATTAGGAGAAATGATTCCAAACACTAGGTCAAGCTTATGGTAATCATCCCCTCTTGCGGGAGGTAGTTCACCTGGGATAGATTGAGAAAAGCAATCACTATATGATTAAACAAAAGACATGCGATTTATTTCATCATTAGCACATGAGTTGGTATTAGGTTCCATGATGGTGGGAGAGAAGTCTTTGACAAAACCATTTATGAGAAAAGAGAAGACTTTATTGCTTTTTGTATAAATATATGCGATCCCATTAGAATTGCACTTCCCTTCCTCTTCGTACCAAGACTCATAGATCTATCTCTATGATGAAAACTTATGACTCTACCATGAAACTTAAGTTGAGCAGCTATGTGATGAAATCGTGGTGCTCTTAGAATCACATCCTCATGAAGCAAAGGAGATACAAAGAATACTTCTTGTAGCATCAATAAGCTTTAGCTTTCTTTGTGACCATTTGGCTAACTTTGCATGATGTATGCATTTCTCACCCTTGCATTAGAAGCTTTCGGAGGTCATTTGGAGGGCCTTCTAAGAAATTCTATTTCTCTCTCTATAAAATTTCTTAAAATACCTTTGCACTTATTCAGTACATCCAAAAGGACAACTAAATACTCTGAAAAGTGAACCTAGCTTTTTAGCATTCCTTTGAAACGGTCACTTTTTCACTAAATGCGAGTGTTTTTTTCACGAGCTCGGCGGCTCATTTAGAATGTCTTATGTCATCAATGAAATTTAAAAAAATCACGAAACTCTCAACTAGTGTCAGCATTTGAAGATTTTGACACCACAAGTGCGTCCGAAATGCCTAAAACCTAAAAATCAAATGTCTACTTGCCCTTTCTTGACACCCAGAGAGGGAGAAATTAACCAAAAACCCCTAAAAATGGGTCTTGGGATCACGGTGCGCGAGGAACAACAAAGTGGATCACGGCACGCAGAGGCCACTTTACAAAAACAAAAGTTGTCCCTGGCGTGCCGTGATCCCAAGACCCATTTTTAGGGGTTTTTTGATAATTTCTCCCTCTCTAGATGTCAGAAAAGGGCAAGTAGACATTTGATTTTTAGGTTTTTGGGCGTTCCGAACGCACTGGTGGTGTCAGAATCTTCAAATTTTGACACTAATTGAGAGTTTTGTGATTTTTTTAAATCTCATTGATGACCTAAGACATTCTGAATGAGCGGCGCCAAACTCGTGATAAAGACACTCACATTTAATAAGAAGGTGACCATTTTCAAGGACCGTTTGCTCATTGAATGCATCTTTTATATTTTTATTAATATGAGGCTTTTTTCTACGTAACGTAATCTCTTCTCTGATTGGAGGAGCTCTTTTTCCTCTCTCTACTAAAAGGCCCTCCAAAAGACCTTTGAAATTTTCTAATGCAACCCTTGCTAGTGTTTATTGGACATGGCATAAAAACCATTGGCTGAATGAATCTAAAAAGTTCTTTGATGCACTAACCAAAGATTTTGTCCTTGATACCATGCAGTATGACGTGCTTTTATCCTTAAAACAATATCTAGAAGATTACATACATACTTTTTTGCAAAGGGTAATGATCTTGAACTCAAGTGATGTATGATGCTTTAGTTGAGAACTGGCTCTTTTACTACAACCTTTGTATGTTAACAATTATCTCTAGATAACATCTTTAAGAATATACTTAATGATTTGCCAAAAGTAGTAGCCAATCATCATCTTAAACTTTGAAAAGTGTTTAATATGTAAGCTTGTTTCTTACTCTTTTACTACCACATTGAGATGGTGTTTTTTCTCTTTATACATTGAGTCAAAGATAACACTCATACTTGTTTGTAGAAAACCTTGTAAAATGTATCCTTCACTTGGATGAAACTTTTCATATCCATTATACAAGAAAAATAAGACTTTATAGTAGAGATATGCTTGGTCTACTAAATGTAATAACTTTATTCACGATCCAAAAGAGAAAACTTGCTCAGTAAACTTAAAGGTTAAATAAACCCATTACTATAATATCTTATTCTTTTGTCTTTAAAACAAAGGAAAGAGAACTACCATTAATATTCACTCTCAACAACATGTATTACCTTTGTGGCACTTTAAATATTGAGAAACATATTCAAGGATATGCCTTATTCTCAAGTATTATAACTTGAAACCTTGTCATCGTAACATTAAATGTAGCTTAAATACCACAGTGTCCTTTAGCAAGAGAGACGTGACTAGCATCTCATCTACCATGCTAGGCAGCCATTGAGAAATGCTACTGAAATCCTATGAGAAAGCATAATTTACATGGTTTTTCTTGCCCAAACTATAAGCAACATGAAAAAACAAATATATGATTTAAAAAACAAGCGTACCTTTTTCAGCAAAAGAAAATATTTCCCCAACAATTCTTCCTTCTTTAAATAAAGAGCAAGTATGATTGCTTGAATTACTTCCTTGATTTTAATCTTCATACTTAGAGAACTTCCAACTCCTTGTGAGCAATTCCTTGATGAGATGCGCAAATTGGTGCTTAGAGTGCTCTTCTTTGGATTCCATCTTGCAACTATGGATACTTTGTATTGCACTCTCTTGATGTTTATTTTGCTACTTTCATCTTTGGATTGCTTAACACTAGAATGGTAACCTAACAGGACATAAAAGTGTCCTTTCAGGGTTTTGGGAAAAAATCCCAAAACCATAGTAGATCCACTCATTTTGAAAAATCCTTTCATGAGCTTATAGTTCAAGAACTACTACATATGGAAAAAATGAGAAACTTGTAAGTTTTCTTATCCCTTGGTCACTGCAAGCCTCCAAAGTTGATGGACCATTGCATTTTGCCCAAAACAGCAATTTCTTACGGTTGATTGCATATAAATAAGAGTGGAGATTTTTGTAGGGCGTGAGATAAAATGCCCCGTTAACTTCAATGGGTTGGTGATCAAAACATATGGTTGCTTTTACCTCACTAATTTTTTTTTGGGCAAAAAAAATAGGTACAAAAAAGTTGCATTTTTGCCATCCTGCGGACCTATCATCAAAGTTTCTATAGTCACGCTCAATACAGATACTATATACATGTTTTCTTAGTTCCCTTTGGGCCTTTGGATTCAAAAGGAGCCATGGAGCATGTCAAAAGGATAATGGATCTCTTACTAAGTGCAACCTTGGGGGCAATGATAAAGTGTTAAGTACAGCAAACATGAAAAAACTGGGTTTAGCATTATGACCTCTAGAAACCCATAGAAACTACCCAATATCTAGCCAAGTTTATAGTCCATGATTAGATATGGTTACTACCTACAACATACACACAATTGGCCTAAGAAACTAGCAATATTGAGAAAGTTATACTTGCTACTCTAAAATATAGCGTATTCTTCAGCAATCAAAGAACTCAACCATCATCATATACTATGCTATATAGCATATTAGGTCCCCCAAAACTCAAGGAAGATTAGCTTTATGTTATACATTACACTTACACAATCAAAATTGAATTTGGATATCAAGAAAGCCACCAAAAAAATCATAAAAGTGCTAATTTTGGCCAAAAAACAGGATTATGCAATTCTTGTAAGTTGGTCATAACTTTCAATTTTAACACTTAGCTTTCTCTGCAAGCATCAAAACATGTTGAGAACTATGAAGGCCTAACCTCTAGCCATCTAAACCTCACAAACATGAAGTTTAGAGTGGTATAGTTGCCAAAAATGGAAAAAAAGCCAAAAATAGGACCCGTTTTTTCACACAGTTTAGGTTCAAAAATGTTGTGCAAGAGTAAGGTTAATGGTGAGATCGATACTCCAGAAAAAATGCTAAGTTTTTTTCAGCTCATAAGGCAACTTTGTGGATATATAGCACCTAGAAAGAAATTCATTTTCATAGTCTTCAAATAATTCAAGCAAAATGGCCACTTAATAGGACATAAAAGTGTCCTGTTACCATTCTAGTGTTAAACATAACATTCAAAGAGAAAAACGGATGTTTTTTTTGGGAAGAGATTCATGGCAACATGCATGGTTTGAATGTATTTTCCTACTTTGTAAAAACTCTTGAAAACCTCAAGAGCGCTTCTTTCCTCTCTAAGAAAATCCAATCGTATATTCTTCATCATGTATGAAAGAAAAAGCTACTAAAGTTACTAGATGGAGTCCATTTCCCAATTTTTATCGAGGTTTTTATACTCCACCACACCTTTGTGGTTGAGGCTAAGTGCTAAGGCCACAATTGGTAGAGAGTGGACCCTTGTGTTTTGGGACTTTTGGCTTGATGTGGAAGGATATCAAGCCTTCTCCCCATATCCTTTGGTGTGGGGATTCGCCACTCACTCCATAGAATTTCTGCATTTCTCACAAGATACACAAATCATGGTTGTGGGTCATTGTAAGCCATTTTGTTCCCAAAAAAATATTTCAAGAACCTTAAAAGGCTATTCCTCATAAAATGAAGGTTTCTAACAATTTTGCACCGTCTAGCTTGTACTCCCCTATTGAAGGGTTCTTCTTGAATGGTAAAAATGACGTTTCGAGGTTATTTTCAAGGCCCTTTTGTTCCAAAATATGTAATAACAAATCCATTAATATTTTCAAGGAGCTTGTGAATGTTCCAAATCCATGAAATACTTAGGCTTAGTCATTTCCATTCTTGTTGATTTTGTAGCTAGTTTCATAGGTTGACTTTTTCTCTCTTAAGCCTAAACAGAGAAAATTGCTTCACAACAGAGAAAAGTTTTGATTGACCAGAATGATATATACTCTTTTGCATGTGAGTGATGATATCATCACACCGTTACATCATAGTCATCCTTGAATATGGGCTTACTTGTTCTGCAATAGTCATCACTCACATGCAAAAGATGAACAACTGATATCATAGTCATCCTTGAATATGGGCTTACTTGTTGTGTCAGTTGTTCTGCAATAGCAACACGACGAGGGAGTTGATTAAACTACTTGGTGATTAATTAACATTTCTTTGGTACTTAAACACATAAATGTCTTGTGGACATTTATGTGTCTTAAAATGTGGGAAAAACCATAGGCCATTTTTGCTTTCAAAACCACGCCATATAATTTTTTTGGGGAGTTGTATCCTTGAGACAAGTCTAACTTATAAGAACCAACAAGAATAATTATAGGCAACGTTTTTAAATAATTACAAGGACACTAAAGTGTCCCTTCTTTTCTACGTGACTGCTTATATTTCATGATTTTTTCATAGGTCGGATGAATTTTATTTGTCCAAAACTTTGTGTACCACTCCCTATACTCAAGCAATAAGTCCACGTGTTTTAGAGACAACATTTTTTTTCATAGAAGGTACATCTCTAATATATTGATAAATACTTCTATGCTTGAAAATAGGGTGCCAAACCAATTTTTTTATTGAGATATTAGTTCTCAAAACCACTTCATCTCATTTTTTAATGCAGGTACACCCATCTATCATATCACACCCTTGAGCGTTAATAAGGAGTGCTTATAAATTTTGTCTATAATTTTTTTCAAAATGATCTAAAATGGACAGTGTAATGTCCAATTGTGGTATCAAAGTAGTCTTAAGCATAGGAAGTGGACAAAAATAGGACTTCAACAACAAGTAGTAATTTCCACTGAAGCTTAAGAAACACAACAGTAAGGTAGGCTAAGATGCCAAACAGCGCACACATAGAGCTGTCTACCCCCAGGAACCCCTTTGTAGGAGGAGTACTGGTTAGCTTCACACCTACATAATCGAGAAACTGCCTAGCAACGTTTCGAGAGGCTATTCTGCACCATCACCAAAATCTTGCACCTAGCTCTCATACTAGTGTTAATCTTTGAGGGATATGGCGGGTGGAGCCGATGGGAATTCATGGCAGCTGGAGCGTGCAGAGCAAGGGCATGAAAAAACGAGAGAGAGAGAGAGAGAGAGAGAGAGAGAAAGAGAGAGAAAAGTACGAGTCGATGGATTTGAAAAGTATGATATGTGTATTATTCCTTTGTAAAACCTTACAATATATAGCAAAGGGTTGCCATGCAAACTTCTAAATGAAGTAGAGTTTATCTGCATGCCTTAGGACTTGGTTCCCACGGGTAACTGAACCCGGGCTTGGATGTCCAACATTGTTACTCAAACCAATTAATGGAGTTGTAAATTAAAGTTCCGTCATCCACTTCGGGTTGTAAAACCTCGCCACCATGTAACATGTGTAGGGGCATACTGTGCTTACAATCATCCTGAAGCACTCAGAGAGCTCTTTCTTCCTCTTATATCTATTATAATGATTATGTATGTGCATCAAAATATGGCGGCAAGCAAAAGAAGCGGCTTCTTGCCATTCCAAAGCAACGAAATCTTTTTTGTATTGATAAATACTCTCAACTCTACAAACTTATGTATTGAACCTTGCCTCTCTCCCTATCTTTAGGGCTATCTGATTCAAAATCGGATGCCTTTGATAGTGAGGTTAGGATTTCGGCTGTATGAGGACTCGATCATGACGTTTTCAAGCCTTATAGAGCTTAAAGTTGATCTTTGAAGAGTTCTACATTCACAGGTTTTCCTATTTTTAAACAAGTTTCAAATCAACAAGGAATTCCCTTTCAATAGGGGCACCCTCAAAAAATTCATTGTTTAATAGAGTGTTACTTTTCAATTCACTCATTTCTTGCTTGTGTAATTATGTTTGGTTTCCATAGCTATCAATTTTGCAAGTATCATGTCACTACGCTAGAGTCAAATTTAGATTTAGATGTGTGTGTGCGTGCACACGCACGCGCACGCGCGCGCACACACACACACACACACACACACACACACACACACACACACACACACACAGCATGCTAGTGGCACACACTCTCATGCCAAACTTAATCAAGAGATCAAAAAGTAGTATAGGAGAGAAACTCCACAATGCTTTAACATAGCCTACAAATGCATGCACACAAGCTACGGAAGGTTGAGCTTGAGTGGTTGAGAGCAGAGAGCTTAAGTTCTAAATTAGCAAGAGCCTTTTTGCAGTGTAACAAAGAAATGACTACGCATGTACATGAAACAAATGAATGACCAAGCAACTCTTTATCTCACACTTTGAAAACCTCTTCATCAAGAATGACAATCTATCTCAAATCTCAAACAATGTGCAAAGTTCTCAAACTAATACACATTATACACTATGGAGTCATCATCGTGAAAATGTAATATAGAATTTTTTTGAAAGTATAGATTATATGCATAATTTTTGTCGTAAAGAAAAGAAAAAGAGAAAGAGGAAATCACTTAATCGTGTAATGGTTCCAAACTTCGTTTTGAAAGCATATGCTTCCATTTCTAGAAGAATTAATTCCCAGTAGCATCACTTTATATATGTGTATGCACACACACATACGTGCGCACGCGTGTGTGTGTGTGTGTGTGTGTGTGTGTGTGTGTGTGTGTGTGTGTGTGTGTGTGTGTGGGGGAGCTTTGGGTTTAGCATGCAAGTGTTGCATTACCCGTTGCTCCATTCCCACTTGAGAAATCAAGTATTAAGGATGTTGGATACTCATTTTATGCATGAAGTGAACAAAATCCAAAAAACTTAGATTGAATGGGTGGGATTGGGGAAAAAGGTTTTAATATAATCCCAATAGTTAGTATTCACATCCACTGCTCAAGAAAACAAGGTGAGGAGGCACAAAGGCCTGCTAAGTTAAGGGGGGGATGAGATTTATGAAGAGCTAGTTTAAATGAGTGCTTACAATCACTGAAATTTTTGTTGTGTTTTAATATAAAATTATATTATCCATTTTGCATACATAATCATAAATGGTTTATATATTAGAAAAGACCCCACTTAAATAATAAGATGAAAGGTGCACATTGCAAATTATCATTCAAAAAATGAAAAGGAAATAAAATAAAAACATACATTTTATTGCCGATTATACATACATAATCACCAATGGTTTATGTATTAGGAAAGACCCCACTTAAATAATGAGGTGAAAGGTGCACATTGCATATTATCATTCGAAAAGAAAATAAAATAAAGAGAAAATAAGTTAAAAAACATATTAAAAACTAAACCAAAAAAATATTTTATTACTTTCATTAAAAAATATAGAAGTTAATAAGCATTAAAAATCAAGAAAACATAAAAATAATAAAACAATCTAATGAAATGAACCTTTGTGAAGTCCTTAAATGAAAAGAATCTTTACAAATCAAAATATAAAAGAAACATCATTGAATCAATATTTCACACCATGGGATCAAACTCCTATGTATACACTCTTTAATCGTTTGTTCTCTAAAAGCTCTTTCAACATATCAAAAAACTAAATGCAGCTTTGGGAAATAACATTTGTATGTCTAGACTATTTTGAAAAACGAAAAATTTGGTGGAATACAAATAAAATGCTCTTAACAAGTGAAGTCTTCACATGGGCCTTCAAAAGGCAAAAAAGTGATGATTGAGGGGTCACGAAAGTTCAAAATCTGTTTTAAAAAGGTTAAAAGTCATAATAATCTTCCACAGAGAGACATAGAGAGAGAGAGAGAGAGAATAGTGTTTTTTTTTTAATTACTTAGCCTTTAATGTAGGGAAAGATTTACAAAATTAAGCTATTAATTTCTATTTATGATTAAAAGTGCACAAACTTTAGCCATAACAATTAAGGTACAAAAAACAGAAATGAATAATTATCATTTTTAATTGAAAAGTCACTTGCAAAGCTTAGAAATACACATTTTAAAAGACTTTGAGCTATTAATTGTTTGCGTATGTATTCTTAGAGAACCTCATTAAAAGGGATCTAAAAGCATGCCTCCTTACAATACATCTTTCTCTATCTCATATGCCATGGAGGGAGATTGGATCCTTAAAGAATCGTGTATGTCACTATATTAAAGTACTCTTTCACAAAAAAATCTTTCAAACATATTGAAGATATTTTTTTTCATAAGTAGTTAATATAATTGATGAGATGACTTTATGTATATATATATATATATATGTGGTAAAGAGAGAGATTTAAAAATCTACTTTAAAACGATGTTTGGTTTAACATTTACAATATGAGACTACCAGTGTCAACTCTCAAACCATCCGACAAATCATATATTCACAATTATGAGCTTGGCACAAAAAAAACATTTACAATATGAGAGAAAATTTTGGCATTAACTCATGGCATTCATTAGGGGCATTGTCTTAACTTGCCTCACTCTTTTGGCCTTGACTAAAATGAGCTTTGTATTTTTTTGGTTCTTATTGGGTACAATAAAAAATCAAAACCCTTCACCAAATGTCTTACTTTCAAAGTGAGTAATTTTGCACAATTTTGAAGTCAATTTGTTTGAGAGATGTTGGAATTAAGGTTGCAAGAAAACACACACAGCTTGGAGAAGACGAAGGAAGCTCAAGGCACACAATAGAGAGTGTATTACTTAGTGTGCAATAGAAAGATAGATAGCCCTAGAATAAATGGGCGTGTATACAATGCACGGGGAAAAAACATCCTAGAGAGGGGAAAAAAAAGGTCAAGGCACACAATAGAGAGTGTATTACTTAGTGTGCAATGGAAAGATAGATAGACCTAGAATGAATGGGTGTTTGTAAAATGCACGGAAAAAAAACCTCCAAGAGAGGGAAAAATTACCCCGACTGTCCTAAGTGTGTTCACACACATCACCACCACATGTATATGGTAACAAATTCCCCCTAGAGTGATGCGGTGAACGAGAGCTAGCACATGAGTAAAGGAAAGTGCCATGCCCTGAGAACATGATCAATCCACAAAGGGGAGTAAGCCCAAAGCTTTGCAGAAAGCTTCGAAGTTCTCACGAGACAATGCCTTTGTGAAAAGATCTGCAAGGTTGTTCTGTGTTGGCACATAAGCCAAGCTGATCTCTCCTATTGAGAGCCTCTCCCTAACATAGTGGTAATGCACCTCAATGTGCATTGTGTGAGCATGAAAAACTGGGTTCCTCGCAACTGCCAATGCGCTCTGACCATCGATGTAGATAGTATTTGCAGTGTCGTGTCCAACACCCAAATCAGCCACCCATAAGGCGTCTGAGCCATACACACTCAACCGCAGTTGTGAAGAGTGTCATGTACTCAACCTCACAACTAGAAGTGGTCATATTAGGTTGCTTCTTGCTCAACCATGATATACATGAACTGCCAAGCATGAAACAAAAATGGATACTCGCTGTCAAAATAGCCAGCCCAATCTGAGTCTGAAAAAGCATGTAAGTTGGCGGCAATGATCCCCCCTTGGGATAAAATAAGCCAAGATATAAAGTGCCACTCAAGTAGCAAAAAATCCTCTTGACAGTCTGTCAATGCTTAGACCCTAGGCTATGCATAAATCTGCTGACCTGTGAGACTGCAAACTGAATATCCGATCGTGTGCTACATACATAAATGAGGCATCCAACAGCAGTTTGGTAAAGAGTGACATCTGCAGGATCACCAGCATCAAGAAGACTCAATTTCAAACCTATTTCCAAGGGAGTGGCAGTAGGTTTGCAATCCTCAAGTCCAAACTTACATTGCAATGTCTCTATGTAACTTCTCTGACACAAGGCAATTACCACCATCACATCGCTTAAATTGTATACCCAAGTAATGATGCAACAACCCCAAATCTTTCACCTTGAAAGTAGCATTCAAATCAGCCTTAAATTCAGAAATATGTCTCTCATTTATCAGCAAATCATCTACATAAAGAACCACAATGAGAAGTACATCACCCTGACGCTTTATATACAATGTGCTTTCTGCTGGACTGTTACGAAAGCCTCGTTTGACCAAATGAGTGTCAGCCTTCTAATACCAAGCACGAGGAGATTGCTTCAGCCCATCCAAGCTTTGTTACATTTGCACACCTTATCCTCTTGTCCTTTCTTGACAAAACCGCAATGCCGCGTTACATAAACTTCCTCAAATATGTCACCATTCAAGAAAGCAGTAACAATGTCTGATTGATGTACATCCCAACCAAAATGAGTTGCCAATGCACATAGAATATGCACAGTAGTCATACGACAAGTGGGAGCAAAGCCTCTTCATAATCTTTGCCTTTTTGTTGTGCATAAACCTTTTGCAACAAGTCGAACCATATAGCGATCAATCTCACCATCCCGCTTGCGTTTTAACTTGTAAACCCACTTTGTACCAATGACCTTTTTGCCAGGAGGCAAATCACATAAAGTCCATGTGTCATTTTCTATAAGTGCATCATATTCTAATTGCATGGCAACCATCCAATTTTTTGAATTTTGTGCTTCATCAAAAGACAGAGGTTCCTCAACATCATGTAAGCTAGACATAGCCAAAGCATAACAATCTGATGCATAAGATGCATGGCGAGAGCCTGAACGAGTGCGACTAGACAAAGGTGCATCCAATTTACTGTCACGCAATGTATGCACCATCCATTTTGGTATACCTCTAGCCTGCTCATTTTCAACCCTTTCTTCATCAAGTACATCATGTACATCTACATCAGTAATAGGCTGATCTATAACATTTTCAGAAACCCCCATAGGCTGTACATTTGCCTCATTGGAATTTGCATTCGAACTTCCACCACTGAAAAGAGGCAACAAAGTGTCATAAATATCCTATGAGCTGACATTACTATCTCTAGTACATGACAGCAAAGGCTGAACAGAATCTTCCACAAACACAACATCCCGTGAAACCAGAATACGCTTTGTTTGTGGATGATACAACCTGTAACCTTTGCTTTCAGCACTATAACTAACAAAAATACATTTGACAGTCTTATCATCCAAGTTTATGCGCTGTGTTTGTGGCACCAAAGCATATGCCAAACAACCAAAAACATGCATGTGCTCAATAGAAGGCTTTCTATCATGCCCTGCTTCATATGGAGTAATAGACGTCGCAAGGCTTTCATAGGACATGTGTTTAGTACATAAGTGGAACACATGATGGTCTCAACCCAAAAAGAATGCGGCAAAGCTTGACTTTTGACCATACACCGTGCTATTTTCGTAAGTGACTTTTTTCCCCCTCTCAACAAACACCATTTTGTTGAGGCATATAAGGCACTGTACATTGGTGTTTTATCCCACGACTAGCCAAAAATGCATTAAATTTATGAAACATATACTTACCCCCTCAATCCGAACGGAGTGTCCATAGTACATTTTGAGACATTTTCAACCATAGCCAAAAATTGTTTGAAGCACATAAAAACTTCCGACTTCGCTTTAAGCGGAAATACCCATGCATGCCTGGAGTAATCATCAATGAAAGTCACAAAGTAAAGGTAATTTCCCAACGACGGAGTTTGCATGGGTCCACAAGCATCACTATGCACAAGCTGCAACCTTTATGTGGCCCTAACTGAACCATCCTTTGGAAACTTAGAACACTACATTTTACCCAAAATACAGCCTTCACAAACATGTTTGACAAGTGCTTCAAGAGGCGGTAAAGAAGAAATCATATCAGATTTTTGCAAACACAGCAAACTAGTAAAATTCAAATGACCAAAACGTGCATGCCAAAGTTTTGCATCTGAAATAGCCTTTGAATCCAAAACTGTATTTGAAAAACTCCACCCACACTTGTCATACAAAGTGAGCTTATACAGCCCACGGCATAAAATGCCAGATGCAACAATTTCAGCACCAAAAGTTAGATCATAAAATGTACATATGTCATCCACAAATTTGACTACAAGTCCAAGTCTAGCAAGTGAAGATACAGAAAAAAGATTCTTCTTGATCCCAGGTATATAAAGTGCATCAACAAGTGTGAAAGAAATGCCATTTGCAGCAGTAAGCACAATCGTTCCAACTCCTTGAACCGGATAAGAGGCATTGTTGGCACAAGTGACTGAATTCCCATGAAGGACAGACTCGAGAGAGGTGAACAAATCACAATGTGAGGTAATGTGCTTTGCAACACCACTATTAAATTACCATACATGTGAATATGTAGCAACTGGCATGCATGCATCATGGACAGCAGGATTATAGGTACACTCTGCACTAAAAGCCCATTCTGCATCAACATCAACATCACAGTCTCCTTTCACAGAAGACTCAACAATAGCTGCATTTGTAGTGGAACCAGCATTTGCAGTGGAACCACCCTCTTTCTTCTTTGCCTCTTTGGCCTTCAACTTAGGACACTTCTTGATAAAGTGATCATTAGCTTTACAATAATGGCAACGCATCTTCTTTTTTCCCTTATCACCAGAATTTCCAGATAAATTACTGCCAGCAAAAGCATTAGAAACAGGTGATTTCCACTCGCAAAAGAACCATAAGAAGTGGTTGCATTGCTATTACCACCCTTTCTTTGAGCAACAATAAAAGCTTGTTCAACTGCACGTTGTCTAGTTATGTTCTTTCTAGAAAGTGACTCTTGCAACAACAATGTGCACAATGCATCAAACTTGACAACTTCAGGATTTCCTTGGGTCATAAGTCTCCAAGGACTAGCAAAAGTCTGGTAAGAGTCTGGCAAGGCAAAAAGAACAGTTTGCACAAGGGAACTGTCTAAAATGACTTCACCTGCAGAAATAAGTTGTTCATTGATATCCTTGACACCAGCAAAGAAAGTGTCTGTATCATCTTCCTCATGCATAATCTTCGACCCCAGCTCTTTACGCAACAATGGATTTTTTGTCTCGTTGTGGCTTGCATAAAGACCAACCAGAATATCCCAAGCCTGTTTTTGCAAATTTCGTTGAATGAATGTGAGGAGTAATGGTGCACTTCACAAACAACACAATCAACGCATGAGCTTGTGCATCCTTTACATCCCAACAAGCTTGTTCTGGCGTAGGAAAAACAACTCTAACAATAGCCATCCTTGCAGCAAGACAACATCCTCAACATCGCCTACATCCTCAGAACCAAGACGTACATTAATGCCCTGCATAATATTCCAGACGCCCTTTGACACAAGAACATGTTGCATCATGTAAGCCCACATAGGGTAATTGTCCCCATCCAATCTGTCCTCAACAGCAAACATCTTGAACACATCTGTGTTGTTGTCAGCCATGGTAAATGTTGCACCTGATGTGAAAACTACCCGAAAAGAGGAGAAACAAAGCGGGAACAACACGTGCTATATAGCACAAACCGTAGAAGACTGTAAGGGACCTGTTATGCAGAAATAAAACACTGACAAAAATTATGCACAAAATGATAAAATAGTCTATGGAGTACTGCGCCTGTAGTGGAAACGGAGGCCAAAAGGAGTCTGAATCAGAAATTCAAGCAAACTGAGCTCTACGATCACACCCGAATTTTTTGTTGGCCTACGAAGGCTCGCCAAATCTCACTGGTATCAGAGAAAGTGAGTAGGCATGCACTGGAGCTGTTGGCGACTAAGCCCGGGAGGACACAACCTGCTCTGATACCAATTGTTGGAATTAGAGTTGCAATAAAACACACAGAGCTTGGAGAAGACGAAGGAAGCTCAAGGCACACAATAGAGAGTGTATTACTTAGTGTGCAATGGAAAGATAAATAGCCCTAGAATGAATGGATGTATGTACAATGCACAAGAGAAAAAACCCCCTAGAGAGAGAAAAATTGCCCCGACGGTCCTAATTAAGTGTGTTCATACACATCACTACCACATGTATATGGTAACGAGAGAGAGAGAGAGAGAGAGAGAGAGAGAGAGAGAGAGAGAGAGAGAGAGAGAGAGAGAGAGAGAGAGAGAGAGAGAGGGAGGACGTGTGTCAAGGCCAAGACTGACAGAGACAAATAGAATTTTTTGCTTTCGCGATCATCTCAATTTCGTGTGTCAAAGCCAAGGTGGGTAGAGACAGAGAGTGTCTTTTGTTATGGCACTCATCTGGATGCAGGGGGCCCTTGGCGATGGTGTTTCATCAACAATTTTTATTGGCTTTGTAAGGTGCGATGCTAGGCATTTTGATTAAGAACAAACTCTGCTTTGTGGTGGAAGATACAGAGAGCCTTTGCAAGTCTAAGGGCATGGTTGCGATCCATGGTCGAGTCTAAGGACACAACAAGAGAGACAGTTGATATGTACGAGCATGATGGTGAAAACACCGAGAGAAACCGTCTATGTGAAGGCGATGGCGGAGGTGGAGATAGAGAGGTGGCGAATCTCTGAGCGAACGAGGTAGGGGGAGGGTTCTTTTCCTTTAGGATTCAAAGATCCGGTCCTAATTTAAGAAATGAATGGGTTTTTGGGGTTTTGAACTGAGTAGCTAGAACAAATGTAGATTTGTAGTTTTCTAAAGTGGCTAGGCCTCCATAATTTGCAAAAAATAAAAACTCCATCTAAAATGCAAAACTGAAAGGTGTATAAAATGAAAAGCTTCTTGCATTTGGGAAATAAGAAGACTTTTATTCTATATAAAGGGGTGGTCTTGCCCATATGCAATGTGTCATGCTTTTGTGAAATTTAATAATTTTAAAATGATTAATGGTACATTAAAAAGAATCAAAAGTTTTTAAAATTTATTATATTCAAACTTCAAATCATTCTTCGAAAAAAAATGTAATTTTTAAAACAAGTGATCAGCTTTTGGGAAAGATCATTTGAAAGGACATGGTTTCTTTCTTTTTAATTCTCTTCAAGACTTTTTAAGGTTTTTTGAGGGACACATGTCAAGCAACAAAATTTGGACTACCTTCATCCATATGGACATTAAGGCCTTTAGAGGCCAAGAAATCTAAAAGAGGCTCGAGTGGTGGTCGCAACTTGCTTGCAAGTGGCGACGAGGTAAAAAGAGAGAGGTTGGCACGTGCTTCTCTCTCTCTCTCTCTCTCTCTCTCTCTCTCTCTCTCTCTCTCTCTCTCTCTCAAGCTCTGCGAGCGGTTGCTTGCCGACTTCTTGCTCTTACACATACGGTCGCTCCGGGTCAAGTTGCTACGTGAACATGCGTGAGAGGAAAAAGGTGGTGCAGGCGAGGTGTGCAAGGTGTTGGCCAGGGAGACCATGCAATGCTCAGGTCGGGAGTAAGGGGGCGAGTTGTGTGCATCGGGGTCGAGAGCATGCCCAAGGGCTCTCTCTCTCTCTTTGTTTCTTTCTTTCTCAGAAGCAACTTTGTGTGTGTGTGTGTGTGTGTGTGCAGGTGCGACGTAACGAGAACAAGGAGGATTTGACGTAGAGTGAGTAATGTGTCTAAGTAAGTCGTGACGTGGAAAGGGCGATATCCAGAGGAAACTTGGGGATTAATTGAACTTTGTTTTTAGTATGCAAGTATATGTAACCTCTGAAAGGACATGATTTCTTTCTCTTCAAAACTTTTAAGGCTCTCTTGAGGGACACATGTCCAAGAATTAGAATTGAACGACCTTCACCTATATGGATACGAAGGCCTTTAGCAAGCCAAAAAAACTTTGTAACCTTGTTCTTTTAGGACAAGCCAATTAAAAAATTGTGATTTATAAAAAAATATAAGGTTTTTAACAGGATTTATAACTAAAATGTCTAAAACCTACCCTTGAAAATCAAGGCTCAATAAAATCATATCCAAGATTATTCGATATCAACCGAGATATGTGTGCACTCGTGATACCAATGCAAACTCATGACCCTAGATAGAGGCCCAAATTCTTCTGTGAATAGACAATGAAAACGGCCTCGTATCTCAAAGTACACTGTGCAATGGGATATGTAATGTAACTCTGTCTCTGGCTCTAGAAGACATAAGCGACATATCCTGCTATCTGCTGGTATCCCTCTGAATCTGCTAGTCTTAATCTCGAGCTGATGTGAGGATGTGCTTATCTGGCCAATGGCACAACGCAAACCAGACACCATATAATGAGTTTGCTTCTCTCTTTTAAATTTTTCTCCCAGTACAAGTGGATACAAAATGACCTTGCGTCTGATGATAGAAAAAGAACACAATGGCTTGTGTTCACAGGGTTCGTTTCTCCTCTAAAAACTTACCTGACTACATTTATGAACAGTTATTACTTGCACTCTTTATGCACATGAAGTAAGTGAGATCTTCATGTTCTATTGAGGAAGCTTACTTTTCCCCAGTGTGTTTTTTGATAGGCCAAAGCGCCTTGGCTTGTTTACAGGCACCGACCTCAGTATTCCTCGGTTAATGAGGTAGGCATTGTGAGTAGGCTCATCCCTTCTGTTGATCCATTCTTTCGTCCAACAGTGGAACCACTTCTTCTGCAGGGCCAGGTATGGACTGAGGGCCGATTGTTATCAGGAAAATAAAAATTATATAAATCTCTCAAATGTGTATAATTGACAAGCAGGTTGACTTGGTGATGTGGGGTCATGTGCACAACTACGAGTGCTCTTGTGCTCTTTTCCAGGGCCAGTGCCTTCAATTTCCGACAAAGGGCAGTGATGGAGTTAATATTTATCAGAGTAGCCCCTATAAAGCTCCTGTTAATGCTGTCATTGGCATGGGTGGATTTGCACTTGATAGCTTTTCTCCACTGGTGAGCTTTTTCAACTTTTACCTATTGATGACTGACTTTTACCATACTCTCTTCTCTCTTTTGTCGGAATTGATAATAATCTCGAAATTCTTCAGCCTGGAAATTGGAGCCTCTCGAGGATCTCAAATTTTGGTTTCACGAAGGTGGATGCAACACCTCGAATTCTTCATTTCTAGGTAGGAAAGGATAGTCAATCTCCTTCGTTTTCGTGCACTAAGCTTAGGAATATGCTTATGGAAGCTTGTTCAATGGACTAAGACCCTGGCTTTTCAAAATACCAACTTGGATGTCTAATGATTTTACTCAAGAGATCATTCTTTAGCGACCATACTGAGTTTTTGTTATGTTCGGCGGTTTCCCCAGCTTATCGCCGCTGATGGAAAAGGAGCCCTGGATTCTTTCAGGCTATTTAGATAGCAAGAATGGTGGAGTCTAAAGATCTTTCACAAGAGGTAAATCTAGTTTTAACAGAACTACAAAGGGCCTCTAGTTTGTACCTATGGTTGTGACACCCATTTTTTGGTTTCGGGTCCAAAATGACAAAAGAAGCTTTGCATACTAGCCCCTTGTAAACAAATGTACATAAAAAGCATTGAAGCGATCCGGGGCAGGCAACAAGAGAGGCGACCTCTAAACACCCCTCAAGGCTCCCGTGCTGCTCAATTGGGGCTGGGGAAACTACAAGCACAACAAAACAGCAAACCCAGTGGCACCAAAAATGAGGCGGTCCGGGGCGGGCAACAAGAGAGGCGATCTCTAAACACCCCTCAAGGCTCCCGTGCTGCTCAATTGGGGCTGGGGCAACCACAAGCACAACACAACAACAAACCCACAGCCAAACCCAAACAAGATAGGGGCACCACCTAGTTATGGTATGCGAACTAGGACGCAAGAGAGATTTTGGCACAACCAAGAAGATGCACCACACAACACAACACAAGCAACCTCACACCAAGACACACACAAAATGGACCAAAGAGAGCTAGAGCAAAGGGAAGAGAGAGAGGAAAGTATCTTGCGTAATACCTTATTTGTGACTTGCAAATGGAGATGGTTCGTTATGATGTTATCGTAGAACTTGTACAAAACTCACTCAATGCTTAGTGATTGCTAAACATTGCCAAAACACACACACACACTATCTTAGGGTGTGGGAGACCTCTCACCACAATACTCTCTTACAATGGACAAAAACTGGCAATGAAAAACACACTAAAACACTTTCTAAAATCAAGATCAACCGATAAAAACTCAAATACACAAGTCACCTTGAATTCACCAACCGTATTGCACAAATGGAAGGACGAAGATTTGAATGTCGAATGACGCCTTTGATGCACCAAACCTCAATTTATTGATGATGAAGGAGCATATACAATAGTGGTTTTGAGATTTGTGGAACTCACGCTCTCTCACTTGCAATGTGTAGCTTGAAGGGTTCTCTCACACCAAGAGTGAAGCTCACAAGTGGTTGCCACACCTAAGTCTCTCCTCACGCATAGAGTGTTGGGGTGCTATGTGAGATGTTGGAGATTGTTTTACAAGAAGGAGAGGGGCCTATTTATAGGTTGGAGACCCCTCATTAAGATTATTGGAAATCCTAATTTACAAGCTAACAAATCAGGATTATGATTTTTTTGAATATCAAAACATTGTGGGCCTTCTTTGTCTGCTTGAGTCATGGGTGTGGGCTCAAAAGAGAGCATTATTGATGGTAGATAAGGTGAAAGTAAGTAAGGAGAGAGAGAGAGAGAGAGAGAGAGAGAGAGTTACTTTGTACATGTTGACGGGAGCAAAGGGAACCCCCAACGGCCTCTAAAACACCGGGGACCGAATGGCGCGCCTCGAGCCTGTCATGGTAAAGCGAACAGGGGGCACCACCTAGCTTCAGCGGCTAGGACGCAAACAACACACCACCATAACAAAGTTTTCATCCAAGTGTGTGTGTGTGTGTGTGTGTGTGTGTGTGTGAGAGAGAGAGAGAGAGAGAGAGAGAGAGAGAGAGAGTGAGGGAGGGGGTATAGCGGCTTAGTACTTAGGCATCACAAAAGGATGGCGAATCCGCACACCCTTCACACATACACAAGCTCACTCCAAAACACAAGACTAGGTGGCGATTCCGCACACCTCACATGGGCAAAACATTGCAAGAAAACATACTCACAAAACCTCAAGCTTTATTTAGAGAATTAGGCGATGAAATGGGGAGCATAGGGTAGGGGAATGAGAAGGGAGAGAGTTGTAGAGCACATGGCGGATAGGTGGGAGTTGATGGCGAAGACTCGCACGAGGATTATGGCCATCATCCTTCATTTAGTTGCCCTTCATCTTCCATAGCCAAGGGAGTAGAGGTCATGCTCAACACAAGCATGGTGATTGCGGTGATGGTGATGGTGTGGGTGTGTGTGTGTGTGTGTGCACTAGGCACACACAGTGCATAGTGTGTTCTTTGGTGATGTTGTGTGTATTTGTGTGATGGTGACCCCTCTTTATATAGGGGAGGAGGGGGGAGAAATTCTAGAATTTAGAAATGAAGAAATCATTATCTACATAGGCCATGTGACTGTGGGCCCCACTTGTCTGGCTGTGTGTATATGTGCCAGAACAGCAGTCTCATGAGAGAGAGACTAAGAGAGAGAGATGGGTTGATGAAAAAAAGTGAGAGGTGACATGGAGAATAAAGTAATTACAAGAGGGGAGAGTGTTCAGAGGTGAATCTGTGTGCAGATGTGTGTGAACACAAGAAAAATCAGGTAACCGCTGGGTGGGGATGGGTCTGTGGGCACCTTTTTCAGTGAAACTAAGTGTGTGTGAGTGTGGGGGAGGCCATATGGCTACAAGACAAGAGAGATTTCGAATTTTAGAGAGAGGGGGGGGTATTTGGATCATGGGAGAGTGTAGGAGAGAGAAAAGGGGGGGTGGGGCATACTGTTTTGGAAGATAGGAGAGGTGGCATGTGAGTTAGGGGGCATTATTGGTAAGGACAAGGGGTGGGGTAGCTTCAAGGGAGAGAGAAAGGAGAAAGGACAAGGGGAAGAGAGAGGGGGTTGACCTTTTGAGTGGAGGAGAGGAAAAGGGACACACGGCGGGGCAACAGTGAAGAAAAAGGAGGCAAGGTGGGGATAGGCTGCCCCGCAGGCATGAGGTGGCCTATTTTACCTTTCTCATATATTTCCATAATCATACTTTATTTTTTTTCTTACTTTTCCAATTTCTTTTATCACTCCCTCCCTAAGAGGAGGTTTCCATGGGGTGGGGACGAGAGAAGAGGGGTATGTGAGCTTGGCTTGTGAAAAGCCCCCATCATTAGCCCTCCCCTTTTGGCTAGAGGCATTCATGTCTGTAGCTCTGTTTTTTCTTCCGCTTAGCTATAGGATCCGATATCGAGTTGCCCTCTGAACTAGCCATTCCATTTGGCCATTGGTGAGATTTCTGGGATATTCATGAATCTGTAACAGGTCTGAGTGATAACTTGTTCCTTGGAATAGTGTCGGTTGATTAAAGGGGAAGCCCATGGCTTCCAGAACTTTGTGCCAGTGTCCTCCTGGATCCCAAGTGAAAAATAGGATCATTGTTTGCAGTGTCCGAACAATAAAATTTGCATGCCAAATTGGATCAAATTTGTAACCACCAGTAGCGAGAGGGGAAATGAGCATCTTGGGTCCTGCAAAGACAAAACTGAAAATTATGATTCCCAAGAGTGTACCAAGAATCCACCATATATGGCCGCCTTGTTGGTGTGGTGAGCTCAAGTTGTCTTCAGAGTCCTGCTTACTGCCATTAGAAAAAACTGCAAGCATATCATGCTTCTTTTGGGTGTGCTCAAACATGTCAGCTTCCTTTACTGATGCTAACAAGCCACCTACCTTGCGGCTTAAATACAAGCGTAATCCACTTACCTTTCTCCAAAGAGAGGATGCACTATTTGTAAAAAATGGTACCAAATTGCGAATGAGGTCTTTATTCTTGCATTCTATCAGGCTTTTGTCTATCCATGGCTCCTTTGCTCTTATCTCCATGCTGATCTTCTCTCTATATGTTATAGCAGCTAGCCATAGCCATAGGTCTGATGCATCCCATGCAAACACAATGTTGTGTTGTGGAGGAGTTTGGAACATCCTTAAAAGGTTGGCAGCATATTGATCATCAAACTTACTCTGAACACCCTCACATAAACTGGAGGCATTACCCATCTCCAAGTTTATAACACCCTTCAGTAGACTAAAGCCATTACCCATCTCTAAGTCTATAACACTACACAATAAAGTCTTGCTCGGCTGCCAAGCCTTTGGAGCAATATCCAACTCCAAACCTTCAGTCATACTTACCTCTTCGTTATGGTCCTCATGTGAAACTGCCTTGATGCAAGATTCCTTTAGCTTGCTACACTCTCCTGGGTCCATGCTGGTGCACAGGCTTCCGTTTTCAAAGCCCTCCCCTTTGCTTGATATGTTGTCCATCTTCTGCAAAGCCTTGCTAACAGGTTGGTTTTCCTCTTCTCTTGTATCTTTCATGACCTTTGCATTCCTCTTACTCTGACGAGGCCTAATCAACACTTTACACCTTCTTACGCTTATGGCCCAATGCTGTCGATTGATCGCTTTGGTGCCTATTTCATTCAAGGTTAAAGATGTACTCACATTTGTAACACAATTTTCTTGACTTACCTCCCCCACCTGGGTAGCATCTTTTGATTCTTTAACCTCTTGTTCCACTGCTTCAGTTCTTTGAATAGTCTTCTTACTTGATCCTTCTTCTGTTACACTCATCTTGACCTCTTCTGCAAGACCAATGATACTTGGTGTGCGGGTACCAATTGGTGGTGGGCGTAGGATGATTGTAAGTGGTGATTGTGGTGGTGGTTGCATTGGTGATTGGCGTCGAATTGGTGTGGCCAGCTGTGGTTGCACCGCTGGTGGTGTGATTTGAACAGGTGGGATTGGTTGCCTGAGTGGCGGTGGTCTTGCTCTTGGTGGAGAGATCTGATTCTGTCTCCCCCCTCTATTGAAATTCTGCCTCCTCGGGTGTGGGCAGTAGTACATTTCATGGCCATCTTCCCCGTAGTTGTAACAGTGGTACTCTGGGTTCTGCCTTCGTTGTCCTCTTCCTTGTTCTGGGTTCCTGCTAGGTGCATGCCCTTGCTGCACCAGATGCACAGATAAACTCTCTAGTTGGGTGGTGATACGACTTAGCAGGTCTTGCTCTTCTGATGCCTCCTGCGGTTGGACTCTATGATTGGCTGTTGCAGTCACTGGGGTTGGTTGTATTGAGCTTGTTTCCTCTGACTCGTTTACTCTTGCTTGCATGCGTAGCTTCTTGTCTTTAAGACGGGCTACTTCGACTGCCAACTCATATGTTGCAGGAAACCTTCCCTTCACCTTCTCTCTAAGCGGCGACCATAGACCAGCAATGAAACGGTCCTTCTTTAAGAAATTAGGCGCTCCTTCACCTTCCTCCAGCGAGGCAACCCATCTCTCCCATAAGTACACAAATTTGGACTCGTAGGTGGCATACTCCAGCAGGCCTCCCTGCTTTAATTCTGTCAGTAACTGCCATAGCCTCTCCGAGGTTGTGCCTCCACCAAACCTCTTTACAAAAGCAGCCATTAACACATCCCATGCATTCTTGGTGGCCTGGGGCAATGCATTATACCAGGACTTGGCCTCTACTTTCATCAGTAGAGGAAAAATTCTAAGTCGTGAAGCATCATCATCTTTGTTGGAGACGATACAAGCAATGTCGAAATCATCCAGAAAGTCGGTGGTGAGATCCTCTCCCTTCTTTCCAGTGAACGTGGGGAAAGAAACACTTGCCATGGTAGTGACTCAGGAAATAACAAACCTCTTTTTTTTTTTTCTTTTTTTTACATTACATTAATAGTGCGTCTCATAGCAGCTTTTTTACAAGGGTGGGTGGATAGGTTAAAATAAGATAACGATAGAAACATTAAAGGAATGATGGTAATCTAATATGGGGAGAATGATAGGGTTCGGGGAATTGAGGATTTCTCCTAGTACCGCCGCACCGAATAGGTGTACGATCTTCTGTTGGTAGAAGACTTTCCTATCTACATAGATATTCACATGCATATGCTGCAAGAATCTGAACGGGAATGTCGTTGGCCCGTTTTCCATCATGCACAGAGGATGAAATACTTACTTATACTCTTATCGTGCCAGTGTTGATGAGTCGGCACATCCACAAGAGGTCGTCGCCTTTCATGGGCTCTACCTTTCCTTCGTTGCTCAGCACGTACGGGGTGATGGCGACGTGTCTGACCACTCCCAGCCTCTTGGCTAACAACAATTGCAGGTAATTTCCATAGTCGGCGTGTTGCATGAATTCTACTCCATTCAGTTGCAACTCGTCCCCAGCCCACTGGGTTTCTCCCGTGGTAGAGAGCTTCTTCAGGATAAGTTGTACAGGGAGAGGAGGAAAATCCTCCACTCTCTTTCCAAAACAGTGAGAGCAGTAGCCGAACCACTCTTCTCTAGGACATGGGAATCTTCTTACCACTTCTTCTTCCAGATTGTCGAAGTGGATTGGTAGCACTCGCATGCGTCGTTCAAATCGGTAGGTGACCTTTCGCCGCTTAGCTTCGGATGACCTCCTCTTTGGAAAACTGGGTACAACCCGGATTTCTGAGCTTGAAGCACTTGCTTGGCCAGATGCTTCTCCCTTCGGGGTCATGTGTTTCCAGACTGTCTTATCTTCTCCTTGCCTTTGGCTCGAGCAGCCCCTTTAGGCCACTTTGGAGTTATAACTTTGACTGTAGTTTCTTTAGGGAAAAGAGGTCTCACCGTTTGCTTCCCTTCCTTGATGTGAATGACTTCTTTGCGATGAATGTCGATGTAGATGACTTCAGCCCTTTCGCTGCCTTCGTTGGTGGCACTCATTGACAGTGTGCCTTGGTTGACAACAGTGATGGCACTTCACCGACCTCCCACCTGATGCTCTCAATTTATAGTTAGAACGAGTGACACGAGATGGAGAATTTACGTCTTGAATGTTGACGACACTGCAGCCTAGCAGTAGCACCTCAATGAAGGCGGCTAGTGCCTCCTTCGTCTCCTCTTCTTCCGTCCTCCAGTTAAAAAATTCCTACAGCCATTCGTCCATGATTGATAGTGGGCGTCACTTTCAGCATTGTAAACTGAAGGGTCTTAAAAAGCCCTCCTCCGTGGGGGCACCAAATGACGGGAGCAAAGCGAACCCCGAGCCCCCGACGGCCTCCAAAACACCGGGGACCGAATGGCGCGCCTCGAGCCTGTCATGGTAAAGCGAACTGGGGGCACCACCTAGCTTCAACGGCTAGGACGCAAACAACACACCACCATAACAAAGTTTTCATCCAAGAGAGATGGGTGCTTGGGAGTAATCATGAAAAGGAAAGGGAATGAGATCAAGTGTGTGAGAGAGAGAGAGAGAGAGAGAGTGAGGGAGGGGGTATAGCGGCTTAGTACTTAGGCATCACAAAAGGATGGCGAATCCGCACACCCTTCACACATACACAAGCTCACTCCAAAACACAAGACTAGGTGGCGATTCCGCACACCTCACATGGGCAAAACATTGCAAGAAAACATACTCACAAAACCTCAAGCTTTATTTAGAGAATTAGGCGATGAAATGGGGAGCATAGGGTAGGGGAATGAGAAGGGAGAGAGTGGTAGAGCACATGGAGGATAGGTGGGAGTTGATGGCGAAGACTCGCACGAGGATTATGGCCATCATCCTTCATTTAGTTGCCCTTCATCTTCCATAGCCAAGGGAGTAGAGGTCATGCTCAAGACAAGCATGGTGATTGCGGTGATGGTGCTGGTGTGGGTGTGGGTGTGTGTGTGTGTGCACTAGGCACACACAGTACATAGTGTGTTCTTTGGTGATGTTGTGTGTATTTGTGTGATGGTGACCCCTCTTTATATAGGAGAGGAGGGGGGAGAAATTCTAGAATTTAGAAATGAAGAAATCATTATCTACATAGGCCATGTGACTGTGGGCCCCACTTGTCTGGCTGTGTGTATATGTGCCAGAACAGCAGTCTAATGAGAGAGAGACTAAGAGAGACAGATGGGTTGATGAAGAAAAGTAAGAGGTGACATGGAGAATAAAGTAATTACAAGAGGGGAGAGTGTTCACAGGTGAATCTGTCTGCAGATGTGTGTGAACACAAGAAAAATCAGGTAACCACTGGGTGGGGATGGGTCTGTGGGCACCTTTTTTAGTGAAACTGAGTGTGTGTGAGTGTGGGGTAGGCCATCTGGCTACAAGACAAGAGAGATTTCAAATTTTAGAGAGAGAGGGGGGTATTTGGATCATGGGAGAGTGTAGGAGAGAGAAAAGGGGGGGTGGGGTATACTGTTTTGGAAGATAGGAGAGGTGGCATGTGAGTTAGGGTGCATTATTGGTAAGGACAAGGGGTGGGGTAGCTTCAAGGGAGAGAGAAAGGATAAAGGACAAGGGGAAGAGAGAGGGGGTTGACCTTTTGAGTGGAGGAGAGAAAAAGGGACACGCGGCGGGGCAACAGTGAAGAAAAAGGAGGCAAGGTGGGGATAGGCTGCCCCGCAGGCATGAGGTGGCCTATTTTACCTTTCTCATATATTTCCATAATCATACTTTATTTTTTTTCTTACTTTTCCAATTCCTTTTATCACTCCCTCCCTAAGAGCAGGTTTCCATGGGGTGGGGACGAGAGAAGAGGGGTATGTGAGCTTGGCTTGTGAAAAGCCCCCATCAATGTCTTGAGGTAAGGTGTCTTTTATGGTTAGGTCAATGCTATTTTGTGTTAGTATGTTAATCGTTAGTAATCACTAGAAAGTTAATGATATATTTAAAATGGGTAGAATGGGGTGGATGGTTGAAGTAAGATGGTTGAATGAAGTGAGAAAATCCTTGTGATGGTGAAGCTTGAAGAAGTTTTGGACTTACTTGTGTAGGTTCTCAAAATGACTATCGATCTTCTTCTTCGTCTTCCCTTCTTTACGCCACCGCCGCCAAGGTTGATTATCACGATGAAAATGGTAATTCCATTGATGAGATCTCTTGATTTGCAGAGGTTAAGAATGGTACACATGCAGAATTTATGTATATATATAAGGAGTAAGATGGAATTGTACTTTGGAGATAATAGAGAGAGGAATAGAGATGTTGTATGTACATGGAGAGCTCATATGAGAGCTATGGGAGTAAGTGGGGAGGTTAATGGTGAAGAAGGTGAGAGAAACCATTGAAGGTGCAGGTTTGAGTGAGGGATTGAGAGGAATGTGTGTGTGTAGAAGTGTGGAAAGAGGTGAGAGAAGACTATGGGCTACTTGTGAGAAAAGTGGGCAGATTGGGGCCCACTCAAAAAATCATAGCTCACCGGTGGTTACTCCAAAAATCATGAAAAATTTTGAGGTGATTTTTCAGAATGTGGGCTACATTTTCTCTTTTGACCACCGCTCCAAATTCGGAGTGGAGATAGATATTAAAATCCCATCAAAAGACCTGGTTTTTCTTCACAAAAAGTCTTCAGTGGCCCCCTCCTTTGTTGAATTTGTACAATGCATCCAAGAGTGAGCCCCTCCTTTGTCATATCATAATACAAAGCATCAAAGTTGCCCTTGACCCATGCATGGAGGAGGATTATTGGTGAATAAAGAAATATATACATGGTGGGACTAGTGTATGGACTATTCATGGACTTTAGCTCAATGAGCACATGGTGTTAGAATAATGAGTAAAAAAAATAATAAAAATATGGAGGAGTTATGGATATGGAAAGATATTGGAATCATATGATATGGTCCCTCTTTGAATTATTTTGGGTGAAAGAGGAAAAGGTATGCAAGTAAATAATATAATAAACGTGACCAATGAGTAGAAATCAATTTTTTGTTTTCACGAGGGTGAGGGTGAAAATGTGGGAGTGATTTATATAAAGAAAAAATATGAGGTTAGAGTATGTACATATTGGCAAAAAATATACTTATGGTGTAAGAGGATGAAAGAAGGTAAATTTAATAAAACACACACCTAGGTATAAATATTTAAATAACTATCAAAATAATTATAAAAATCCCTATATTTAGGCCACATATATAATGAAATATTTACACACAAATGGGCCATAATATTTATTTTTATTTTTATTTTTTTACTCAACTAGCCCAGTGACTAGCTAATTTAGGGTTTTTTAAGAAAATATGGGAAAAGTCCCCTAACTCACACATGCCTATGTATAGTGAAATGGTAGGGATAGCCATAGTGTTTGGGTGAATTTGGTAGGGTGGAGTAACTTACTATGGCAATTACAGAGACCCAAAAAACGGCTATCATTAGCCCCCCCCTTAGATAATGGTACATTCATGTACCATTTATCCGATCATACA
Source organism: Adiantum capillus-veneris (assembly GCF_014529385.1). Classification (NCBI taxonomy): domain Eukaryota; kingdom Viridiplantae; phylum Streptophyta; class Polypodiopsida; order Polypodiales; family Pteridaceae; genus Adiantum; species Adiantum capillus-veneris. The sequence continues at coordinate 26,097,051 of NC_140950.1, read as the reverse complement.
ACATGTAGATTGTGTAACATCTGTCTTTGTCTGCTCTCATCTTTGAAGAACCTTTGTTGTATGATTAAAAAACCTTGTGTGATATGAAAGGTTCTCGAGCCAATAGCAGGATGAAATGAAGTGACGGAGTAAACCTCCTCCATCGAGAAAGTTTCCATAAGCACCCCCCAAGATCAAAGATCTTGAAATATCTTTCCCAAAGCGAGATGTATGGTATGGAATCACTTACTGATTTTGATTGAAGAAACTTGTAGATTTTATTGTTGTCCATCATTGCATCTATCACTATGGAATGTGATATAAATGATTGTTTGCTCTTCCTCCTGTATAAAGTTGATGTATCTACTACGATTCTCAAGAGCTTGTATGAGCGAATTCCTGAACTGTAGCTCATAAAATTCATTCAACCTGGGTAGGCTCACCAAGTCAAAAATTATATGGCCTTCATGATTTAGGAAAGCTTGATCCATGCTTCCAGCTGCTATTGGAAGGTATTGCAAATAGTTTACCACATAGGTAGATAATAGAGGAAGGTTTCTATTGCCTCCAACACATTGGAAGAGAATAGATTTTGGTACTGATTGATGAAATATCCACATGTAGCAATCAACAAGTTTTTCATCTATGATGAATACCAGAAGCATCACAATGTGCGACCTCCATACACCAAAGAACCAAATGAAGAAGGTTTGGAAACATCCGTTCATCACCAAGTATTCATGTCCTCTTCCACTTAAGAATGTATGGTGTCCCTGATGAAAGGTATATGTTAAGAGAGGAGAAGTTGACCTTGAAGAGGTGAAACCCAATATGAAGATGATTGGGGCTTCAAAAGCTTGGATTTCCTTGCTAAGAGATTGTCCCATGAATGAAGAGCCACCCACTAAAACACCATTGGAGAGAATGATACCCTTCTGATAGTTTCCTTTTATGATTTTATCTTTTACTACTCTCCCATGTTCTTCATCCCCTTCTAAGCCCCCCCTTTGGCAAGGTTGTAACTCATCACATCGTACCACCTCAAAGGTTGATGGATTACTGTTTGATTTTGTGAAAACTTTGGCTTATTGCATGATAGGTTCCTCCATGCTTAACATACATGGGTCATACCAATGCTTTTCAACATCCTCAAACACTTCTTCAAGATTATCCTCACATTGATTCAACTCACACTCTTCTACTTTGTTTTGGAGTTGACATTCCATGTACACAATCATCTCTTTATGATCAATGTGGTCTATGATCTCTCCACCTATGATTTCATCTTCTTCTTCACTCTCTTCTTTTAGACAAGATACACTCTCATAACATTCCATAAGATCAAGGTTACCTTCAAGGTCTTCATTCTCCATAGAGTCATGTTGCACAAAAGCTTCGTCTACTCGGACTAGAAATTGATCCTCCGCCAAAAGGTTGGATGTATCCATTATTGAAACATCAATGCCATTTGAGATATCTTGTGTCGATTTTTGCATGCTTGTGATAAAGGTAGAAGAAAGAGATTCCACATTTGAATCTTGGCCACACACTTTAGCACTTGAATAATCAGTTGGCATGTAAGTAACTTCTTCAACATTTGTCGGAGTAGAAGGAGACAAGTATGGAAAAGGAGATGACTCCTTGATAGAAACACTTTCATGATGGTTGGTTCTTCCAGCATGATGGAAACCATTTTTGATGTAGAAGTACTTGTGAAACTTCCTTCGGGCAATAGTGACCGCTTCTTCAAAGGTAGAGGGTCCACTACAAGTAACCTTAGTCTTTAGGTAAGGAGACAAACCCGAAATAAATTGATCCATTTTTACATAATCTGGAAATGTAGAACTAAATCCACATCCTTCCCATTGACGAGAAAAAATATCCTCATAAGCATAGTAGTCTTCACCATGTTGTTGAAGTCTCCGTAGTGAAGCCCATGCTTTCTCCGTTGTTGGAACTTTAGAGAATCTGGCCTTCAAAGCTTTGGAAATTTGGGTATATCCATCTTCAATCTGAGAAGACATACTCCAAAACCATTTCTCAGCGTTGCCTCTAAGGCATAGCAATAGAAAATCCCCTTTTTCAATGTCATCCCTTTTACCAAGGATATGACAAACCATTCTAAAATCAGCAAGAAAATCATCAACATCTTCTTCTGGATTTCCGAAGAAGATTGGGATATCATCAAAGGTATAGCGTGTCATAGTCTCTCAAGCTAGAACCACACAAAGATTAGTTCCAAACAATCATCAACTAACTACACAAAGTTTTGAAAGGTCTTTCAACATGAATTCTAGACTTTTATGTGAAAATGTTTTTTTCCTTTCTTATGTTATGCATAATCCGAACCATATTCTAGATCAATTTTTGTTTCCTTGAAATTAAACTCGGTCATACATGTTTTCATGATTCATAAAATCTACTTGATTATGCTGAAATTCAAGCATTTATGCAATACAACAACACTAAGCACACAATCGCTCCTCAGTGGGGGCACCAAAATTCAGGCGGTCTGGGGCAGGCAACAAGAGAGGCGACCTCTAAACACCCCTCAAGGCTCCCGTGCTGCTCAATTGGGGCTGGGGAAACTACAAGCACAACAAAACAGCAAACCCAGTGGCACCAAAAATGAGGCGGTCCGGAGCGGGCAACACGAGAGGCGATCTCTAAACACCCCTCAAGGCTCTCGCGCTGCTCAATTGGGCCTGAGGCAACCACAAGCACAACACAACAACAAACCCACAGCCAAACCCAAACAAGATAGGGGCACCACTTAGTTATGGTATGCGAATTAGGACGCAAGAGAGATTTTGGCACAACCAAGAAGATGCACCACACAACACAACACAAGCAACCTCACACCAAGACACACACAAAATGGACCAAAGAGAGCTAGAGCAAAGGGAAGAGAGAGAGGAAAGGATCTTGCGTACTACCTTATTTGTGACTTGCAAATGGAGATGGTTCTTTATGATGCTATCGTAGAACTTGTACAAAACTCACTCAATGCTTAGTGATTGTTGAACGTTGCCAAAACACACACACACACTGTCTTAGGGTGTGGGAGACCTCTCACCACAATACCCTCTTACAATGGACAAAAACTGGCAATGAAAAACACACTAAAACACTTTCTAAAATCAAGATCAACCGATAAAAACTCAAATACACAAGTCACCTTGAATTCACCAACCGTATTGCACAAATGGAAGGACAAAGATTTGAATGTCGAATCACGCCTTTGATGCACCAAACCTCAATTTATTGATGATGAAGGAGCATATACAATAGTGGTTTTAAGATTTGTGGAACTCACGCTCTCTCACTTGCAATGTGTAGCTTGAAGGGTTCTCTCACACCAAGAGTGAAGCTCACAAGTGGTTGCTACACCTAAGTCTCTCCTCACGCATAGAGTGTTGGGGTGCTATGTGAGATGTTGGAGATTGTTTTACAAGAAGGAGAGGGGCCTATTTATAGGTTGGAGACCCCTCATTAAGATTATTGGAAATCCTAATTTACAAGCTAACAAATCAGGATTATGATTTTTTTGAATATCAAAACATTGTGGGCCTTCTTTGTCTGCTTGAGTCATGGGTGTGGGCTCAAAAGAGAGCATTATTGATGGTAGATAAGGTGAAAGTAAGTAAGGAGAGAGAGAGAGAGAGAGAGAGAGAGAGAGAGAGAGAGAGAGAGTTACTTTGTACATGTCTTGAGGTGAGGTGTCTTTTATGGTTAGGTCAATGCTATTTTGTGTTAGTATGTTAGTCGTTAGTAATCACTAGAAAGTTAATGATATATTTACAATGGGTAGAATGGGGTGGATGGTTGAAGTAAGATGGTTGAATGAAGTGAGAAAATCCTTGTGATGGTGAAGCTTGAAGAAGTTTTGGACTTACTTGTGTAGGTTCTCAAAATGACTATCGATCTTCTTCTTCGTCTTCCCATCTTTACGCCACCGCCGCCAAGGTTGATTATCACGATGAAAATGGTAATTCCATTGATGAGATCTCTTGATTTGCAGAGGTTAAGCATGGTACACATGCTGAATTTATGTATATATATGAGGAGTAAGATGGAATTGTACTTTGGAGATAATAGAGAGAGGCATAGAGATGGTGTATGTACATGGAGAGCTCATATGAGAGCTATGGGAGTAAGTGGGGAGGTTAATGGTAAAGAAGGTGAGAGAAACCATTGAAGGTGCAGGTTTGAGTGAGGGATTGAGAGGAATGTGTGTGTGTAGAAGTGTGAAAAGAGGTGAGAGAAGACTATGGGCTACTTGTGAGAAAAGTGGGCAGGCTGGGGCCCACTCAAAAAATCATAGCTCACCGGTGGTTACTCCAAAAATCATGAAAAATTTTGAGGTGATTGTTCAGAGCGTGGGCTACATCTCCAATAGCCAAAGTTCCTTATTGAAAATGCTAATAGCTTAATTAGAAGAAAAAAAAAAGCCTACTATTATAAAGTAAGTGGCAATGAATGACTTTTCTAAAGCACCTAAGACCTTTTCTAAGCCACCTTGTGACTACAATCTCTGTAAGTCACTCGAGCAGATGAAGAAAATGGCAATTAAGGATTTATGCAAGAGTCAAGAATTAGATATATGATTGTAAGTTGTATTCTTACGAAGAGTGTCAATAAAAAAGTTTCAACAAGGCAAGAGAAAATTATCTGAGGATCTAGTCTCAACCACCCCCCACCCCACCCCCCCCCCTCCTCCTCCTCCTCCCCTCCCCATAGTTGCCACGGCGTTTCGAAACGTTTTGTTTGAAACGAGTTTCAGAAGTTTCGAAACGGTTTCGTCCGAGAAAGAAACGCCAAAACAGAAGTTTCGTGCAAACTAAAGAAATGTACGTAAGTTTAAGTGGTATAAGCTGAGATCTATATTTTAAGCATTACTTTACAATTAGACATGAAAAAGAGGGAGAATAGGACTAACTTTCATCATTAGAAGCAAAACAGAAGCTACATTCATGACATTGAGGATTTCATGACCAAAACAAAGAACAAGAGGCTTCAAGGTTTACATGTAACGCTACAACCTAACGTGCGAAAACTTACGAGTCTTGACTTTACCTTTGAAACGTCCAAACTCATACAAAAACGTTTCGTACGTTTCATGAGTGAAGAAAGACGTTTCTTGGCAACACTGCTCCCCCCTTTCAAATACCTCTTTCTGTCTACACGTATCTTGAGAGACACTACACTCCTTTAGAGTTCATTCCCAGGTTTTCCACCTAGATATAGGTTAAGAGGGCTTCTTTGTAACTATGCCCAGGCTTGTGAGGCTCACCTCTTGAGCCTTGGTCACGGGCGGTGCCCGTTAGATGTCCAGCCTGATCAATTTTTTATTAATAGGCCATTTGTGTGGGCGCCAGTGACTCATCGTTTGTCAAAGCAGGATTCTTGTTGCTTTGGACAGGCTTGACCATGGTGCCGAAGGACACACAAGAGAGTTTATTATGTAGATGATGTTGTTCTCAACACATTGGATGACACCTTGCAGTAATAGATAAGGACCACTAGTAATACATTACTGCATGAGGGTTCCTCTACGATGGTGAGCTTGAGTCTTCCATCTGTGTCTGCCGTCGCTACTAGCCAAAGTAGAATGAACAGAGAATGCTAGTGCAATTAATGTTGCGATCATTCTGGAGTGGTCATTGCTCCCAATTGCATTCATCATCATCAATTTCACCTGATATCTACACACAACTAGCAAGTTCTTCCAGATAACATTAATCTCATATATAAATGACATTTATTGGAAATTCATGTTTCAAAGTTCTTCATTCACACACTTGGTTCATACTGAATACATTGTTTCAATCATCTAGACATCTCATCCGTCCAGAAGTTTTGATGCACCTAGATCCCTATGTAGCAATCTCATCCTACAGAAACTCTCGATGCGCTCACCACAGTAACCAATCATCTCATTCATATGAGAATTTTGATGCACCAGAATCATTCAACATGCGTAATCATTCATTTATTCAAATTCATCATTCTTGTCTCGAATCAAAAGGATATCCGCTTCATTCCTAAGCTGTCGTTTCTCTCAATCTCACCATCTCATCCTTGATTTCACCTGAAAAGTAGGCAAGGAGATGACTCACCTCGTTGCAAAAGAGTGGATGTCCAGCTCTATGCTTCCCAATCCATACAGAAGCGAGTTCCTCGCTCCTATTTCCAGTTATCTGTTTACAAACAACCAAATTTTCAGCACATCAATATCTCTTTCAATGTCCTTCCCAATATTTGGTTTATCTTCTCGTCAGCAATTCTATTCCAGCTCTTCCTACGAGTAAAGCTTCCGCTTTTCTGCACTATCTGTCCTTTCAACTTTCCATCACGTCCTGAGAGGAGACTCAATGGCTAATGAAAAATGCGGGCAACAAGACCGTGATGAGTGCATGGAGGGGCCGCACATTGCAAGCGATTTTGAGCAATTTCTTGTACATTCTAGATTATAGAAATCCAATCTACAAGGTTGAGAGCATTGCGACATGCTCTAAGATCCATGTTGATGCCACAGGATGCCCACAAATGTACGAAATACCTAACTATGGTTAACATAAGTATCAACTACAAAGGACAGTATCTATCTGTGTTTGGTTTTTTGTAATCATCAATAAATGCAAAAAAAAAATCCTTAGCTTGCACTTTCTTTCCAACATTCCACCAAAGATGCCAATAAAAGTAGCATGCTCATAACCTAAGACATCCTCCAAATAGACTCTTTTAAGACTTATCCTCTTCGACTTCAGGATCTTTGGTAGTCTCTGTACAACGTGTGTTTGCATCATAAAAAAACAGCAAAGTGCTCGAACAAAAATGTATGTTTGCCAACAAACCCCATACAAATAAAATCCAAAAAAAGAGATTTATTTGTCCTTGCATGTGGGTAAGAGATTTACATAGCATGCATCCATGTTTCGAACGTTGCTCACCGAATCGCAATGAAAGCACCATATTTGAACAAACTTTTCATTTGTGCTAGAAGAGAAGATACCTTAAGTTCACAGACCATCTAGGACTCCCAGTTAGAGGGTGCAATAGGAATGGTGTTGCACTAATATAGTAAGCCACTGCCTTTGGAGTTATTGAGTCGACAGCTTCACCTACCCCTCTCTCTTAGGGTGAGCACATGCACAATGTAGGTAACAATCTCTTCCTTTATAAACCTTTGAAAAATTTCTCCAATGTTGGTTTTAGCTTGCCACAGTGCTTCTACAGCTCCTTTAAGATCAATTTTTGCCTAAAAGGAGATTGATATGGAGTGAGTTTTTTTTTGTACATTGCTCTATTAACCAAATTTAGTTGAAAATCTCATTTTGAAAGCTCACTGCAGACAGAGCTTTCAGAGCAAGCTTCTGGAGCGAGCCTTTTTCTTTCTCTCACTCTCTCTCCCCCTCTCCCCTCTCTCTCTCTCTCTCTCTCTATATATATATATATATATATATACTCTATATATATATATATATATATAGATGGATCTCTCTCTCTCTCTCTCTCTCTCTCTCTCTCTCTCTCTCTCTCTCTCTCTCTCTAGTTCCGGTGAAATAGCAATGCAGGCCCACCAACACGCCCACACATCCCTGTACAACTTCACCGTCTTCCCCACCGCCACTATCAGAACATCAAAGCTCCATACTTACCGTTTGACAGCGGTAGCCTGCCGTTTGCAATGGAAGCTTACATCTCAACCACATAAATTTTCTGATTTTGTGGACGTGAAAGACCGACATCTTCAATCCAAGCCTTTCGACGGTTCAAGCTGTGTATGTGCGTGAACCGATGGTTGATGCAATCCAAGAGACCGTCCCCCTTCCATCGGTTGCCTAGGCGCATGTACGCAAGCTAGATCTTTAAGGTCTCTTGGGATAGTTTCCTACGACGTTAAAACTCTCTTCTTCTTCTTCTTCTTCTTCTTCTTGCACGCACTCGTGTTCTTGTGTGCGTGTTCTTCAAAGCTCTGCAGCTTTGAATACAACAGTGCAAAGCTCCTATTCAGGAAATCAACATGGGACAAGGTCTGCTATTTGCAGATCTATCTTACACGAGCGGGATCTACGGTTGGGAGCACGTGGGCCGCCCTTTGTATCTTGAGAAACTTTGTAAATTTGGGGCTTATGTAAAGCCCACCTTACCGTTTTGAACCCACGACGTCCCCATAGCAAGCCATGTGCTCTAAACACTTCCCCTCATGCAATTAATGAAATAAATTGTAGGTGCGCGCAAATTTGGCAATTAAGAGCAATTTTGTGAATTCCGGCTGCTCTAAATGATGGCACATGATCTACACGTACCCCAATTCTGCCTTCATTTGAACATGCCCTTATAATAACGGATTCATTGTTTGTCGGCTAGACGGAGCCACCTCTCTCTAAGACTCTTCGAGGTGTTGTGGACCTTTTAAAAGCCTTAAGAATTTTAACTTACACACTTCAGCAGTCGGAGACCCTTAAAAATATTGACTTTGTCTTGACAAGGGTCTTAGCGGCTACGAGCCTATGGAAATAGGGACTATGGAGTTCGCTATTCCAGGAGTGCACATTGGAAAAGGGGTCACATATACATATATATATATATATATATATATATATATATATATATATAGATAGGAACGAGGGATGGCTATATGACAATGGTTGGGTGGAGCTTTAGGTGTGCGTTCTAGTCCCCTCTCAAAGTTCAGAGGTTGTGATATAGTGGTTGATTAGGGCCCTTCTACCTTACTAGATTTCACTTGAATACCCGAAGAGCATGTACTTTTCCAACAAATAGGCTTGCTTCTCTCTCCTAGTGTAGGAACTTACATTTGCACACCGCAAATATTTTCCTTTCCTCCTTTTCAATTAACCGTTTTTCTTGTTGCACCCACTACAATCACAATGTGGGGTTTCTGCATCGATCACTTACTACTAAAGAAAGAGATAGGACAAGTTTAACAAAGATATGCTCATAAAACCTAAAGGGAAAAGGTACCTAATACAACGAAAGCAACAAAGGTAACTTTTTGGCCGTTTGATTTATTAGATTATAATGTCCAACAAGATATGGAGAAGTATATTTTATAATCTCTATGGAAGATATTGAAGGGAGAAGGAGACAAATAGTGAACAATCCCCTTTGATGGCCAAAGAAGCTCAAAATTTTCATGCTATATTTAGGCTTGGTGTTACATCTATGCGTTGTGAAGTTTTGTCACTCAGTTATGGAACATACTTTGTGTCAACGCATCCACACCTTATCCTACAAAAACGACAAAGAAGACAAAGGGAATACAATCTAGCTAGTAGAAAATAGCGAGCAAAAGGCCATGGAAACACTGGATATTGAGGCACTAGTTAGCATACCAATAAACTACATGTGGAAAAATTGGGGAAAATGAGCAAAAGGAAGACGTTCTTCAACTAGTTGATGGAAAGCCTGCAAAACCCATGGGACTCATAAAGAGAAATGAAGTCACTAGGTGAGGGGTGGAATATATGCATACATTTGCCATCGTGGACTTTGGAAGGGACCCCAACTACAAAGTAATTTTGGGGTGGCTTTTCACGAGACAATTTATGGTTGTCCAAGATTGGGGCTATGAATACATCGATTTGCGTCATGAAGGGGGTCACAACTAATTACCAGTACATAGCAAGAATATAGATTTTGAATCAGCTACGACCATGTCCCACAAAGAATATGAGGGAGAGACAATCGTTTGCTCTTTTAGGCCAATGGAAGTGACATTTTGGCTATAAACATAGCTACCAAAAAAAAGAGCTAATTATCCCTCAGATGAACTATATATGAATTCCCAAATGATGAGTCAATTAATTCACGAGTGGATGCACATCTAGGCTACAATACATATGTACCCCATCGTTAGACCCAATTTTGTAAATGAAGATGGCTATGACATTGTGACTGTGAGGACAATTCAAGTCGTCAAGGATCGAAGACATAAGAAGAAGGAAATGTTTAATGATTCTATATTGTCTAAACTTTTGTCTGAAACAAACATAGCGCAGTCCCATGAGGAGCTAGGGGTGCTTGCGTCTCTTACGTTCAAGACAAAAATGAATCATGAGCCAATTGAATCTCCAATTTTAAAGTCGATGAGACTATGAAAAACCTATCCGAGCTACTGGTGATCTTAAAGGAAAAGGTAAAAAACCTCTTATCCCAATATGTCTAAAAACTTTGACAAGGTAAACAGAAGAGTTAAGAAGAAATCTCAAGGAGACACCACAATCAATCAAACCATTTAAATAAAACTAAACACCATCCCAAAAAGAATTCAAGAGCTAAATCTTGAGTAACCCTAGCCAAAATGTGATTCCATATGATACTTAAACCTAGGACAAATGACCGCCAACATGATGATGTAAATCCCTCATGACATAAGCCATGACACAAGTACCAAATAAGCCTATAAATTTAGCCTTCTATTCACTCATTCAAAAAGTTCAATTATCAAGAGGATTTCCAAGTCTACATTGTGTTGTTCTCTCTACTCTATTGCGCGTGCGCACACGCACACACACACATCGTGAATGCTTCACTTATATTATCCACCCTAATCTCAGCATGTGGTATCAAAGCTTGCATGGTGATTAACATCTCTTAATCACCTTTTGTAATGGAAATGGCCCATAAACTTTGAGAATAGTGTAAGTAAGTGAATTAGAGTAAGCATTTTTATGAGACTACTTTGAGAACATAGAGGGTGAACTCAATTAGTGGTAGCAACATAACCATTATACTTAATTAACTTGGCACGAACAATACTTTTGTAAGAGAGAGAGTTTAGAAAACTTCATAATAGTTGTGGACCGGATTTATGTGGAGCCGTTCCCCCCTCCAATAGGCTTTTGTATTATAAATTCTCCCATCAAGAGAGACTTGGTATAATACAATCTTTGTGTTTCTTGTGACCTTGGTGATGCTATGAAGATGGAAAGCTTCATGCATCACGAGCATAACATAAACTTTGTAAAAGCATTAACCATCCCCGGCCTCAGTCCCAAGGCCTCAAAACACTTTCGAAGGTGGAGAGAGCTAGCGGGGAATGAGGGTAGGGAAGAGGAAGAAGAAACATTCATAAGAGAAAGAAATAGTTCCTCACTTATCATCACTCTTCTTGCTAGCATACATAATAGCATAGTAATGAGATGGAGAAGGTGGCAAGCTTAAGCATTGGAACATGGCTCTTGGTTGGATTTTCATTCCATAGCCAAGAGTGTTGGTGTAGGCTCTCAACTTCAAGCTTGGAGAAGGAGATGGAGTTCTTTCACTTTCACCAAGTGAGAATGAGTGAAAAATGAGTGTGTGAGAGGGTGAACACCCCTTGCTTTCCTTGGTCGACCCCTCCTTGTAGCTCAAGTTTGAAGCTCATTGGACCCCTCTAAGCCTAGCCAATCACATGCACAATGCATTTCAAGCAACATGGGTAGCCTTTGGACAAGTATCTTCCTTAGCCCTTTGAAAGAGAGAGCTTGAAAATATCTAGATATTTGTTGAATTGAACTAGAAGCTCATTGGACCCCTCTTTAGCCAAGCCAATAGGATTCAAGCACACCATATGGCTAAGCATAGGGAGAGCTTGACATGTGTCCATATGCTCCTTGAGAAAGGGGGTGCCTTTTGGGTGAGTGGGAGGTAAGATTCCCCTAACTTTGGGTCTTTTCCCCTCCTTTATGGGGTCTCTTTTTTACTCAAGCACCTTACCCCCTATGCATGGGAAGCTTCTCAAGCACCTTCCTCATCAAGCATGACAAGCACCTCAAGCACCTTAGCTAGCAAGCACGACAAACACCTCAAGCATCTTAATCAGCAAGCACGACAAGCACCTTACTCATCAAGAATAAAAAGCAACTCAAGCACCTTAGTCACCAAGCATGACAAGCACCTCAAGCTCGGGCCGGGTTCCCACCTCAAGCACAACCCTAGCTTGCCTAAGGGCTAAGGAATTTTAACACTAACCTTTGGAGGTCTTTAATGAAGCTAACCCTAAGGTATTTTAAGCTCCATTAGATGCACATTTCTCTTTGATAGACTATCTCCTTTTGGACCCCTATTAAGATGTAACCATCTCTCCTCTTAGTCCCCTGCTGAGATAAGTCTAGAAGTACTTATTACACATTACTCTTTGGTAAATAATCTCCTTTTGGATCCCTATTGAGATTTAGCCATCTCTCCTCTTGGTCCCCTATTGAGATAAGTCTAAAAGCACTTATTACACATTGCTCTTTGGTAGATAATCTCCTTTTGGACCCCTATTGAGATGCAACCATCTCTCCTTTTGGTCCCCTTCTGAGATAGGTCTAGAAGCACATGTCTCTATTCTAACTCTTGTTCTCGTTTATTCTCCCACATTAAATGATCAGTTTAATATGAGAATACAATGTTATATGCCTCAAAGGACTCAAAATCTCAAGAGAAGAAGGCCACCTTAAGTGTACCAGTTAAGTATTCTAAATAGCATCTACCAAGTATTTGGCATTGTGTACTTTTCAAATTTTAAACTTGATGGAATGTTGTGGGATAGCTTGAAAAATCTTTAAACTATTTTTTTAATGAAGTGCATCCTATTGTGAGGAGACTTCTCTCATTCAAGTTCTTTGGTTTCATTTTTTGATGCTTCTATGGTATTGTTAACTTTTTCTTCTTAGTAATTGTCTTTATTAAGTGATCCAAACAATCAGAATGTTCTTCACATTTGGTAGTGTTACAAAACGGTGTTTTTTGAACACCCTCAATCTTGGAAACATCATACTCTTTCTAGTTAGTACTTTGTTGTACATGCAATGAAGACCATTTATCATTTTTATGGAACTGTCAAGTTGGTGGTAATCTTTGTGTCTATACTTTATACTATTTTGACATAATCAATTTATACAATTCATATTATTCACATCAAATGATGTTTTTAAACACCTCCTTTTTTTGAGACACCATCCCTAAAACCTTTGAGTGAAGTTTTAAATCATGTACTTGATGTAAAAAATCTTTATCTTAACATAGATTCTTTGGCACAAACTTATATTAAGAGTTTTTATATTGTAGTTTTATGTTAAGAAACAAATTCAAAGTTAGAATTATGATAGTTCTCTAAGTAAGTGCCTCATTTAACTTTGTATAGTTAAATAAAATACCAAATGGAATTATAGGTGCAATAGATGACATCTTATGGTCTTAGGGCCATAGGACACTCTATATTATTGTTTAGATTTTTTTAATGTTTGTGAACATAGAGCATAGAGGGTTTTTCTCACTACCATAGAGGATATCCTATGGCTTTGGGGCCACATGGTCTCAATATTGAGAGTAGAGGATTTCTTTCAATACCTTGTGGCCCCAGGTCCATAGGGTGCAAACACAGAGTATAGAGGATTTCTTACTAGCACATAGGGCACCCTATGGTCTAAGGCCATATGGTGACAACATATAGAATAAAGGGTTTCTAACTAGCATACAAGGCACACCTTGTGCACCTAGGGACATAGAGTGCCAACATAGATCATAGAAGGGTTTCTTATTGGCATCAGCAACATCTTGTGGCCCTAAGACAACCTATAGCCTTAGGGACATAGGGTGGCACATAAATAAAGTCCCATATGGATTTGAAGCACTCGATCTCTTTATACATTGAGACCAGCTAACAATCCTAACCCTATGGCCTTGAGGTCATAAAGAGACATATTTTGGATTATCTTAAAGTCATAGATATTTCTACAAAGAGCACTATATGGCCATAGGTGCAATAGATGGCATCTCATGGTCTTATAGCCATAGGATACTCTGTATTATTGTTTTGACTTTTTAAGTGTGAAATATTAGTTTGAATGTTGTTTAAATTATCATGTATTTAAAACTTGATAGCATGCTACAAAACCATGACCAAGTATTTTGTTATACATGGATTAAGGTCACCAAATTTATGGCAAGAGTGTTTAATAGTGTTTGTCTTTACATATCATCTTTTTTAATTGCTGTAATCAATATATATTCTACTTTAAAATCATATCAATTGGTGTTTTTGACACCTCATTTTTTGAGAAACTACTTCTAGAAGCATTTATTGAATTTTGAAAAGCATTGACGTCATACGAATCCTCTTTCCAAGAACTATATTGGAGGTTTATTCTTAAATTTTATAGTAGAGAAATTAAAATAGACTCATACAATCATGATAATTTATCTAAATTAAAGGCAACTAGAGCTTAGAAATCATAAAATAACACAATCCTAGCATACTCGTTTAGAATTTGGGAAACAGGATTTTCCCAAATTATCTAAAATGGTGTTAACTATCAAAAAGACTATTAAAGCACATCAAATAGAAACCCTCTTCATATCTCAAATTTTCAAGTACCATGGCTTGCCAACATCTATTGTGTTGGATGGAGATCCTAGAATGACCAGTAATATTTGGAAGGGTCTATTTGAGATTCTAAGAACTAGATTAAATTTCTCTTCGGCCTATCACCCTTAAATGGATGGCCAAAGTGAAATAGCTAATCTAACAATTATTGATCTACTAGAAGCCTATGTAATAGAAGTAGATCAACACTCTCAATGGGAGAAGTACCTACCTCTATTAGAGTACTTAAAGTACATGGGAAGATCTTTGCTGCAGATGAGTATAGCCGAGACCTAAAAGAATCTTTTCAAAAAAATAAATAGGCTATATCCATCTCTCACAAGAAAACCAAAAGGCCGCTCCTAACAAGCATAGAAGGGCCTTAACTTATATAGAAAATGATTGGGTCCTACTAAAGTTTCCCAAGGCTCATTCAAGGCAAACTACATGCAAGAATCCTACGGAACATCAAAAGTACTATGCTAATCTAACAAAAAAGTACTGTGGTCCCTTTGAAATTCTTAAGCCAATCAATGAGATGACTTATCAATTAAAGTTTCCCAACCATTGGCTCATCCATAATGCCTTTCATGTGAGCCTAGTGAAGCCTTATAAAGGAGAGCCACCAAAAAAGGACATCACAGAAGACCCTCCCAAAGTTGAAGATCAAGAAGAGGTACTTCAACTCGAGTCTGTCTTAAGACATGAAGACAAGATGCTACGACATGGTAATGTTATCCGATGATATCTTATTAAATGTAAAAAATATCCTTTTGAAGATGCTAGATGGATGCAAGAAACTCAGCTAAAGGATAGTATGCACCTTGTCAAGGTTTATAATGACTCACTTGAATAAGAAAATGTAAATATAATTTTAATGTACAAAGTTTTTGTCTTACAAGACTCTCTCTTTTCTTTATTGTGCACAAATTTAAGAGTATGCATGCTTAGGATCATGTTTGTGGTGACGACGTCTCCCAAACACCAAGCAAAACTTGTCACTCTACTTTGGAAGTGTGATATGGACTAAAGAACAAACATGCTTGTGGAAAATGGTGTCTCTCAAGCACCAAATGGACTAGTCATCCATTCTGGAATAATGCCGTAGGGTAAAAAGGGATCCTCTACCTACTATGCATTCATGGACTAATGACTATGCTTTACCTTCCTTAGCTCATAGTCAAGGACGACTATGATTTCAAGAGAGAGGCAATGCCATAAAATATAATATCTAACTTTACCAAATGAATTTGGCATGTTAATCTGATCAATTAATATGAGGAGATAAAAGGGGACCAAGAGCTAGAATATAGATATGTGCTTTTAGACATATCTCAACCAATGGCCTAAATGAGAGATGATGGTATCTCTATTAAGGGAGATGTTCTACCAAAGAGCTAGGTGCAATAAGAGCTTTAGGCTCATCTCATCAAGGGACCAAGAAGAGAGATGATTCCATCTCATTAGAGCATCCAGAAAGGAGATAGTCTATCAAAGAGCAAGGTGCACTTGATGAAGCATTAAAGACCATAGGGCTAGCTTCATTAAAGCCTCCAAGGAATAGTGTTAAAAGCCTTTAGACCTAGGACATTAAGTTCAATTTGTCATTATTTAAGGTGGGAACCTATGCCAAGAAGCTTGTGACTAAGGTGCTTATTGACTGTGCACCTTGAGGTGCTTTAAGTCAACAAGGAAAGCTACAAAAGATGGGGCAAGCCCAAAACTTGGTAGAGGAAGAGACAAAAGATGGTACACATACTCACTCACAAGGCCATGCCCTCATGGGCCATAAGGACACATGTCAGTTCCCTAGCCCTATTGCCCCCAAAAGATGCTTATTAATATTGGCTAGCCACCTTAAAGGTCCAATGAGCATTTAGATTATTAATTTTAGCATATCTTTTATTAAGAAAGGCATTTTAATTTCCAGGTAATTGCTAGGAATCCCTAAATTCCTATTGGACAGTCTACCAAGGGGTCCAATGAGAATTAAGTAGCCCATAAGCTAACTTAATTTCTATTGGCTATTTAACCTAGAGGTCCAATGAGAATTTAACTCATTTATTTAAGTGCTTGAAGATTGTGAAAATAGGGGTAAGAAGGACACTTGTCACAAGGCTACCCCTGCTTGAAATGACTGAGGCCAACCATTGGCTAGCCCCAAAAGCATCCAATGAGCATGAAGCAAGAGTAGTATCCCCAAATCAAATTCTCATCTCTCTCTCTCTCTCTCTCTCTCTCTCTCTCTCTCTCTCTCTCTCTCTCATCCCACGCCCCCAATTCACTTGCCATTGTGTGTGTGAAGCACTCAAGTCATCTCCTTTGCCAAAGCTTGATAAGAGAGAGCCTAGTAGACACACAACTTTGGGTTATGGAGTGAAAATCCAACCAAGAGACAAGCTCAAAAGCATGCTAACATCTTCTTCACCTCTATTACCTAAGCTAAGCTAAGCTATTATGAGTGATGATATGCATGTAGCTTCTTTTTCGTAAGCATACTTCTCCTTCTCTCTTCTTCCTCAATCCCTGCCAACTCTCCTCACCTTTCATGGTGTTTGAGGTCTTGTGATAGAGGCTTCGGATATTTCAAGTTCATTTCAAGTTTGCTAAGTGTTGTTAATGCAAAACCTTGGTTTATAAAGATTCCCATCTTCATAACACCAAAGAGCACAAGATTCGTAATGTACCAAGTCTCTCTTTCAATGGGAGAATCTATAATAAAAAAGCCTTTTGGAGGGGGGGCTGGCTCCAAGTAAATCCGGTACTCAACTATTGTCAATGTCTCTAATTATCTCTCTTTTTCAAGTTATTGCTCATGCCATGTTAATTAGGAAATGTGTTTAATGTTGCTCTCTCCATCCAAGCACTCTCTATATCTACAAGAAGGAATCTCCTTAATGAAATGCTCACAATGTTATCCTTGTGCTACAATCTAAGTCAATAGGAAAATTCCATTATAGCTAAAACACTAATTAATTAAGAAAATTTCTCATTGGACCTCCCTAAAGGCTATCCAATAGGTTCTAGGCACAACATATATGAGGGCAACATGGGTAGGTGCTTGACACGTGTCCTTATTGCCTCTTGAGTCTTGGGCTTGCCTTGTGTGTGTGTGTGTGTGTGTGTGTGTGTGTGTGTGTGTGTGTGTGTGTGTGTGCGCGCTCTCTCTCTCATGCCCCTACCTTTAGGAATCACCCCCTCCTTTGTAGGGATCATCTTTGATTTGAACACTATAATCATCTTGGGCATGAAGCATGACAAGCACCTTGGTCATCAAGCACAATAAGCACCTCAAGCACCTTAGTCGAATCAAGCACGACAAGCTCCTCAAGAACCTTAGTCAGCTTAAGCACGACAAGCACCTCAAGCATGACAAGCACTTAGCACGACTTTGGTGCACATTACCCTTTAATAGACAACCTCCTTTTGGAGAGTTACAATATTCTCTTCTTTAGGTTCCCTCATGAGATAGGTCTAAAAGAACAAATCTATATTCTAACTCTTGGTGCACTTTCATTCCCCCATAATAAATGATCAATTTAACATGAGAAAATCATTCGGTAAGTTGAATATTAGATTTTATCATAGGCACCTTGACCTAGGTGCCCGAGATGGAAAGTGGGGGTATGCTCACTAGCTCTGCAAGCACTCACATGTTGCAAGGGGGAGAAGAACCTGTAAAAGTGGTAGACAATAAGTCTGGGTGCGCGAAGATACCCTGGCACATTGTCGCTAAGTTCCTCTGCTTCTGATCTAAGGTTTTAAATTTTGCTATTAAACATTTAAATATCCTGCTTGAGAGCTCCATCTCTAACATGACGTCGGCAAAATTGACCAAGGCATAGTCATCAGAATCAAAATTCAATCTTCATCATCTCGCTCAATGATATCTATATCTATGTCTTTTGACTCTACAACTAGAAGAGGGCCAATTGAGTTGAAGGGTTTGATAGCCTCTACAGACACGTTAGGTCCAAAAATAGGGCTTGCAAACGTGGAGGGAGCGACTGGCACCTACAACTCGCTAAGTAAATCAGGGTAATGCCCACAATCGATGAAAGAAGCCCCAAAAAGCCTAGTGGGATAGAGGGAGGGTAGGGACACGCTACACCTAGCACACTCTTTTATTTTCAAGCAACTTTTGAAAAATTTGCAAAAGTAACAAAAATTTGCAAAACACTAAAGTGATCAAGATAGAGATAGTCACCCCTTGCAAAGAAAAGAGGTGTGTCATAAGAGTGCTAGGACAACGATGACCGTACAACAAGTTGCTCTATGATCATGATTCTTTAAAGAGGAGAGGGAAAGCTCAAGCGTCCATAGCCTGTGGAGTTGCAAATTTGCGATTGTGTATAGTAGAGAGAAATTGCCTTATTCTTACCCTAACAAAACACATTAAGGTCATGTGGGCCCGTTGACACGCGATTATGGATCCTACCAACCTTGAAGCTCTAATACCAATGTTACGTCGACATGAACCATGCTACTACAAGCGTGCACAACAAGGGCAATGATGCTAGCTCACTTTCCAATTACAAGGGAGAATGAGGTTGCTCCCTCATTCCCGAGCTTTATAGTGTGTGGCATGTAATCTACACCTAGCTCAACCTCTTTGAACGCCGGCACGGGCGCCCTCACCCATCGAACCATGAATGGCACTCGTTGATGGCATTCCGGTCACGACCTTGACCATCTCGTTGTCATCGTCACAAGCATTACAACTTAGGTGATGACCTTAGTCTAGATCTTGCACATAATTTGTCAACCTAAATTGTATCAAAAAACATGTCTTGCTTTGAGCCTTTTTTTTTTTCAAAGTTTGCCAACTTCTCTACTCTAAAACTCTTAGTTGTGAGGTGTAGGGATCAGTCTTAATAGTTCTCAACATGCTTTTTCATGGTTCCAAGAAGAATCGAATGCTCGAATCAAAATTGATGCCCTAATTACAAGAATTTACCAATTGTGTTCTTTAAAATAAAATCTTGAACTTCATGATTCTTTCGGTAGCTTTCTGAAATCTAAAGGCAACTTTGATTTCATAGGTGTATTCAATAACATAAAGAGAATTTTCCTTGAGTTTTGGGGACACAAAGAATCGTTGATTTTTTCAATTTTGTGGAGTCAAACCCATTTTAGTGTATTAGAAGGGCTTTGATTCCCACTAACACCCCATATAGCTTACTATAAAAAGAATAGTTGATTTTTTCAATCTAGTGAAATACCCATTCTATTGTAGCTAATAAAGTTCTATAAAAATTGATAATTTCCTAGGCCAATTGCAAAGACTTTGTAGGTAATAACACATCTAATTACAATATTCAATTTTGTGTGTGTGTGTGTGTGTGTGTGTATATATATATATACTAAATTATGTGGAACTTTAGAGGTTATAGAGGAAAAGCCTAGATATTTTTCCTTAGTGAGAGCTTTAATATTTTTCTTTTGACATTCTCTAGAACCATTAAAAAACATATATATTGAAAATATTAAGGTCAAAAAGTGATTTCGACTGGCGCATTGATGCAAAGCTTAGACGTCTTCAAGAAAAACTTTAAGTAACATATACAATGACTCATCTCACATAATCATGCCAATCTATATTGCATCATCAAACAATGTTTTGCTACCATCCAAATAATACCTAGCTTATATTTTGGCACACATTTGCAGATAAAATGTTACGTCGGTTTTCAAAGGGAATTTCTTTTAGTGGTTAAGGTGAGGGCTTTAAGCTCATCCACTATGGTTCAACCCCTGAGAGATGTGGGTGTGGGTGAGTGGGCGCAATCCTGTAAAACTAGCCAAGGCAAGCGAAGCCTTGGTAAAAAAAAAGATGTTACATTGGTTAAATTTCTTGCAAAATGGTCTTGTATTTGTTAAAGATATTGCGCGCACACACACACAGACACACACACACACACACACACACACACATATATATATATATATATATATATATATATATATAGGCATCCGAGGTTTCATTTCCTACGCCACCAAATGATGTGGATAGAGTCAGAACATCTTGGAAGACTTTTATTAAAGAGGTACTATCAACATTTGGTATGTAACCTTATTATGTAGGTGGGTGATACTAGCCAAGCCTTAGATAGCTGCAAAGTCTTAGGAAATAATGTTGAATTCTTTTAATACAATTGGACATTTGATAACTAAACAACATCAATGCCATGTTTTCAAGACAAAGGGAACCACTGTTGGTAGAAACAAATTTATGCTTGGTACTAGATAAAATTATATCCTAGTTAAAGCTTTCCAAGTCCTTTATGTATGCTAATTAATTGCTAGAAACATTTTGAGACTTATAAGCAACAATAATATTTACTATAAACATTTTGATCTAGTCACGAGTCTGGATATGATTTGACAAAGATTATGTGAAGCAAGTAAAGATGGTACTTTTTAATTGATATTGGTGCCTTGTAGCGAAAGCCATGAGTTTCATGAGCACATGCTGGAAACAATATTTATTGAGTCCATCCATTGTCAATTCATATCAATGAAAAGAAGATGTTGCTAGTGTCCTACATTCAAGACCATTTGATGTCCCTAATCATTGGTTTGCAAAAAGTAGTTTTTCCAATCCACATAGATGCCCTCGACGATGAGTGCTGTGATCTTGGAAGGATCATGTGTCTCGCTCTCAAAACACTTTAGATAGGTGCTTCAATCCACAAAAGTAGGAAAATCTTCACTCTCCACATAGAGTAGGTTTAGGCCAAATGGTGTAATATTAGATAGCATGTATGCCATTATGAGACGCCCAACTCTGCCATTGCCATCATGGAATGGATGGATTGACTCAAACTTCTTACAAAAGAACCCTCCAAGCTTTAGAAGGTTGGAAACTCTAGTTTCAGGGCTCGTTTCGAAGGAAATGAGCATCTTCTTGGTCTCTTCAACCAAGAGATTCAACTCTATGGGTATCTTGGAGTAGGAGAGCTAGGTATGTTTTGCTTGATTGTCTATGAAAGTGAATGCTGAACACTTTCTAAATTTCCCGGCATCATACCATTCCTCAGTATCATCAAAGAGTGCCAAATGCAAACTCTTGATAAAGCTAGTGTCAAGCATTGGTTGTGGCACGGCTGATCTTTGGAGGGCGATTTTGGTTGCCTTGTATATATTCAACGTCGACTTCTTATTTGCATAGCCGTCAAAGGATTCATCCTTTGGAAGAAAAAGTGTCTCACAATCATTCTCTGCAAGAAAGAGCGCCTTTCTTGTTGCACCTAGAGAGGGGAGACCTGCATAGTCAATCCTACATTGTTTGGCTTCTATTTGTTTGAAAAATTCGAAGAGAATTTATGTAGAAAATCTTTGGTTTGTCCCCAACACTATCCAATCCTTCACCTTTGATGCTTGCTGTAGAGAACACAAATTTTGCTATGGTATCATATTTGCATTGTTTGTTGATGGCCTCCTTATGCTCCTCTAATAACAATGCAAACCTTTGTAAGTATTCTTTGATGTGAGCAACCATATTTGATGTAGCCTTTGGCTCAGATGGAGCACATCGCCAACGAGGATACTCGGTGGGACAAAAGAGCATGTCAATGAGAGGAAGTGTCAATCTTGTAGATGGATCATGCAGGTTATTCCAGCTAGCCGTGGAATGCACAGGTCGAGACTCCAATTCTATTTCCATTGGATTTGTGACAATGTAATATATAGGGAAAAGCAAAGGTGGAAAAGCTGCAGCAAGATTGCAAAAGCACAAAGGGGCACAAAAGCTACGAAATGGTTAACGTCTCAAAGTGATCTCAAAAGAGAATTGTGTACATACAAAAAGAAAGAAGTTGAAATTATAATCCAACAAAAGCATTAAAACAAGCACAAAATTATCAATTAGCATACAAAATGGGAGGTTATATAGGCTGCTTGTGCACGCGGGCCTTCACGAGAAGGAAAAAGCTACAAAACAAGGCGTGAACCAAAAGGTCACGAACCCCAACGTCAACTTGCGTGAGCAGAGTTTTGTGTGTGTGTGTGTGTGGGGGGGGGGGGGGACATGGGTGTTCTTCGTTTAATCACGTGCAGCATTATAAATTAGGAGTACAGCTTCTACTTTGTGCACGCTTTGTTGCTTGGGATAAGCTAGCTGACCGAATCAGATCAGAGAGGATCTTGCATGAAAGTAAGAAATCAAGAGATTATTAACTAGCCGACCGGCCTTGAATCGAAGAAATGCCAAATTCGTTTGCTCATGAGACCTTAACTACAACGTATAAGTCGGTAAGCATGATCAAAATATTTAAGGAAGAAAGATAAATTTCACTACAAAGTGTTAATTAAACTACTGCTATCATTGGAGGTGGAGAGGATTATATGGCCTTGGTAGAGAGGAGCCATTAATTAATGAAATATCTGACATGCAATATGGTAGCAATATGGCAGGTTGGGGTGCCGAGGTGGCGATGCTTTGCACAATATACAGTTAGTCAAATTATACAGAAGCATATTAGGTGAAATGTGGCCAATCCTACTACAACTAGTGTCGTCGGCTTAATTTTTGCAAGATTAGGTGATTGTAAGCAAGATTAGGAGAGATGCTCACCCTTCCACTGTTGAATGCATCAAGACAAATCTAGCTCTAGCTTATAATAAAGCTGTGTAAAATTGCACGAGCGGCACCTTATAGTGATTGAGCAAGGTGCAGAAACGGGATGACGTAGGCCGTGAATACTGCACACAATTAGGAGTTCAAACCAATGGATGGAGGCAATTGCACTAGTTACAACAACAAAACGTTAATTATGAGAGAGCAAACAAGCAACGAGAGCTATGCCTGCCACTAGCAAAAAAATAGCGCCCTTAACGTGTTGATTACAACTTGAAGACTAATTACACATTCTTTACAGCCTCATTTGCCGTTGTAGTAGTCATGTTATTTGCAGTGCAGTACCTACAAGGCGAACGAGCCGACTTAACTGATTCGTTTTATAGAAACGTAAAACCAACGTTGTTTCATCTAACCTAGCTTGATAAAGGTAGCTAATATCATCCGTATGCCTCACATTTTTCTTCAAATATTTCTCTTTTAGCTAAGTACGATGTCATTTGCTCTCATTTATTTAGATTTTCTCATCTTTGTTCTAGTAAATCTACTTTTGTTGTTCAATCGTGCCATCCTATTTCTTTACTCATTGAGAAAGGATACTCATTCAAAAGAATCATGAAAAATGTTCGTTCATTTTTGCATTGTAGTAAGTTTATTTTTAGTGTTTCTTCCTTTGGAATGTTCAGGATAATCAATAATAAATTCAATAAAAGTAGGGAGCCTAAAAGCCCACTTATTGTTTGACTTAGTAACACACTATTTTGTTGTTTTGATCTCTAGTGCTTCTAGTAGTTTTACTCTAGCTTGACAAATGCTAGCCTTCATCATCGCTGAGCATGCCCATCACCTCAAGAGGGTGATAGAAACTCAGCTCATTGGTTTTGTAGATCGAGTACGTTCAAAGCATGAATGACCTCTATAGAGACTCTATACAAACCTGCACCTACTCTTGGGCATTGACAACGTGAGTAGGAATGTCATAGATGTTTTCCAAGCTATGCATGATAAAGGTGATAATCTTATTCTTCCTGTTTGGACAAGTAGAGAAGTTGAGGTCCATTTTGTCAAGTTTGAATCTTTGTACTTCTTTGGTTATTTGCAAGCCTCCTCTTCGTAGGTTTGTAGTAGTATTCATTTTTTGATTTTGTATTTAGCTCACGCTAGGACTTAAGAATTTGTTCCTTTAGAAGCTGTTGTGTGAAGTTTGATTTCTAGGATAAAGGTTTTAAGATGTCTTTTCCTTTTTTGTTTACAGTTGAGTACTTGTTTTGAGTTTTAGCCAAGTAAGCTGCGTCGACTTATTTTATGTGTCGCTCTTCTAAAAACATTTTTACATTAATAATGTTGTGTTTTATCTAAGTTTGTTTATAGCGAATAATTTAGGTTGTTCTTTTTTTTCTCTTTTCTTTTCTTGAGTCCCTTGCTTTTATAGTGTTATGAGTGCTTTATTCCCTCTTATAATTTGTGAGTTTAGACTATTCTAAACTTATGAAGGTATATCTCCCTCAAAGCTTGAAAATTACCTGGAGATTTTGCTTGTGCTCCTCCAAGGACTTGGAGTAGATGATGATATCATCGAAGGATACTCCAATGAATTTGCGATAGGGTCTGAAGATTTTCTCCATTAAACGATTGAACATGGCTGGTGCATTAGTCAAGCCAAAAGGCACGAGTAGATATTTATAAACACCAAACATTGTATAGAATCGGTCTTTACTATATCTCCATTCACTATCCTTGTTTGATGATAGCCACTTTTAAGGTCAATCCTATTGAAGTAGGTCGAACTTTCTAGCTCAAATAGATCTTCTACACGTGGTATGGGAAATCTAGTTTTTATAGTGATATGGTTTAGCACTCGATAGTCCACACACATGCGATATGTACCATCTTTCTTTTGCACTAAAAGGAATAGAGAACAAAAGGGAAAGGAGCTAGGCGTCACCATCCCTTTGTCTACCAATTCTTGTCTTGCCTCATGATCTCCTCTTGTTGAGCTTGGGAAAATTGATAAGGAGGCTTGTTAGGCGGTAGCCTTGGACACGAAGCCTCAATTTCCCAATCAAGAGAGTAACTGCATCTTCTTGCCCCTTGAAGGCTCCATCGGCTACAACAATATCTCCCATCTCATGAGCTTGAATCCATAACTTGCTGGTCAACTCCATTGATATGAAATTGTAAGTAGAGCCAGGTCAAACAAGATGAAGGCATCATTCTCTCTTACTTTTCCCCAAGCATAGGAGAGAGGTGATCCTTTTCAATGAGCATCCTCTTTTGGAGCTTCAATCGTGGAAGCTATAGGAGTCTCATTACAGGCATTTCTTTTGGGACAAGAACGATAGCCATGTCCTTTCTCCCAACACTTAAAGCATTTGTGGTCCTTGCAAAAATCTTCTAGCTCTTCGGGATAGAGTTTATTTTACCTTTGTAAACTCCCTTCTCCTTGGACTGATTATTGTTGTTGTTGTTGTTGTTGGAATTACCTTGGAAAGAGTTTTGGGCATTTTTCTTCCCCTTTGCATCATTTCAATCTTTGTTTTCCATGGTCTTGGCATTTCTTTTAGCCCCTTGTTGAAAATTGATGCACGAAGCAACCATAGTGTGGTGGATTACTTTGATGATAGAACCAGGCCGTTGGGAGTTGATATACTCGGCCATTTCTTCAGGTAATCCCACACATAATTGTTACTTTTTCTCGGCGAAGTCTATCTTTTGAAAGACGGTAGCCTTGAGATGTAAATCCCAAAACTTGTCCACATATTTGTGTATAGACTCGTTGGAGAGTTCATTGCCATGAAGGCTAGCCCACCATTGACGAGAAGATTTTTTGGAAGTGCATAGCTACATGATGTAGCTTGGAGGACTCTGTGTGAATCCCTCATCTCCAAAGTCCACGTCGAATTGTTGGATGAAGTCCAATACTTTGTAAGTGGCACCAAAGGTGCCTACATAGGTAAGGAAAGAGATACTCTTTCCTCCCTCTTTGACTTTCTTGAGATTTTGAGACCTTCGCCATGCAGGGTAGGATTTGTGATGTCCTCTCCTCTTGTATTTTCTAGGAGAATAGCTATTGCTTTCATTGGAAGAGGAGGAAGGTGAAGAATAAGGAGAAGAGGGTGACCTCTTTCTTTCCTTTTTCTTCCTTTGTTTCCTCTCTTCCTTTTTGGAGTGACAAGGAGTAGGACTATGGGTTGACTGTTTCCTTCATGGAGCCACATCTCTAGAGGAACTTAGTGATTCACTTCTTTCTTGTTCTTTGGATTCCTCCTCTCTTATGGGAGAGAGTCTTCTTTTTGGAGTCTCATCAAGAGGCCTCCTAAGCTCTCTCTCCTCTTGGAGAGGAAGGGAAATCCCATAAGCATGAAGTTGTTGAGTAACTTCGGCTTGCAAAGTAGAGTTGCCCATAGCTTGTTGCAACCTAGTAACAAGATAATTTAACAAATATGGAGTTATCATCATTAGCACCTTCATGTGCAAAATCAAAGTTGTCAATATTCATTCTACTCTCTTGGTTATTGTCAGCCCTGCTAATTAAACTTAGGTATAAATTACTTTGTGCTTTGGTACTGAGGCGGTCCAGGGCGGGCAACAAGAAGAGTGGCCTCTAAGCACCCTTC
This sequence comes from Adiantum capillus-veneris, assembly GCF_014529385.1. Lineage (NCBI taxonomy): Eukaryota > Viridiplantae > Streptophyta > Polypodiopsida > Polypodiales > Pteridaceae > Adiantum > Adiantum capillus-veneris. The sequence goes on along the minus strand of NC_140950.1, from coordinate 26,070,515 downwards.
TAGGCTTCCGTGCTGCTCAATTGGGTTGGGGTTGGAAAAAACAACAAACACACACACAAACCCACAACCTAACCCCACACAAATTTGGGGCACCACCTAGTTTTGGATGAGAACTAGGACGCGTAAAGAGAGAGAGAGAGAGAGAGAGAGAGAGAGAGAGAGAGAGAGAGAGAGAGAGAGAGAGAGAGCTCAGGATGCTTTGAAATGTTCGACAGTGATCAAGCAAACACAATTATATATGTAAGAAAAAGAGAGAAGGGGGAGGGGGTGCTTGTTGCATTAATACCTTCTTACGAATCTGTCATGACCAATCAAAGTGAGATTAGTATTTGTTCAACATAGCTTGAGTAAATTACACCACAACACATCACAAGAAAAGCCACCCAATCACTGTCTTAAGGCCAGGGGAGTCCTCTCCACCCTATCGCCCTCTTACAATATGTGGGATTTATGGCTAAATTGATGACAACACCCAGAGACAAGCTATCAAGAACTTTAAAAAAACACCGAGACACTTACACATCATTGTTGTCCATTACTTCACGTTGGAAGAGAGACAAAGTATCCAAGCTTAGTCCAAATCCACCCTCCTTGATTCAACAAATGTTGGGCTTACACTAGTAGGAGAAATGATAGATTTCCTACTCTCAATTGAATGATCACTTTCTCTTACAATGGCATAGAGTTCCCTTGCTAATCACCCCTAATACAACACATGCATATGCATAAGACAATGAGCTTCCACTCAAGAGCTCCTTCTAGAGAGGTTGACCTTGGATTCTCAAGCTATAGCATAGTGCTCTTGCTTATGGCTCCCCCCTTTGTGCTAGCTACACCCTCCTTTTATAGCAATTTTGAAGGCTAGGGTTACTCCTCTAACCATGGTTGGGTTATATTTTCAGCACTTATCTAATTTCTTTTGCTTGGAATTATCAAGAAGTTGGTGTGGATAGATGAAGAAGAGAGAGAGAGAGAGGAGAGAAGTGGAGGTGATAGGACTTTTCATAGTAGGTTAGTGTTAGTAAATTAGTAGAGTTAGTATTTTTATTGATTTACAAATGGAATTGGATATTTACAATGGGAGTATCCATGTAGGATACAAATAAGGAAGAAAAAACTCTTAATAGGTAAGAAAACATGGATTTCTTACAATGTTGATGCTCCAAGTGTCTTGAGTAGGGTCAATTTTGACGCTTGTTGACGGTCCACTAGCTTTGACGGTACGTTTTTTCTCCACTCTTGACCTTCTTTGGAAGCCAAGGTAAGTGAACATGAGTAATCAATCACCATAATGATGTCTTTCAAGAGAAGAGGCTGAATTTTGTGGTTTTTTTTATAGATATGGGTAATATGGATGAGGAAAAATGAGACTAGGTGGTCAATTTTGGAATGGAAGTGTGTGTAGGAGACATGAGTTCACCATGGTTTCTCTTATTCTTCAAGGTTGAGAAGAAGGTGAGTAGGGTGCAGAGAGGAGTGGTGAGAGAGGTAGGGATGATGAGTGGAGAAGTGTGTGTGAAAGAGGAAAATGCTAAAGTGGAAGAGGGAGTGTGGCTGCATAGCATGGGCAAACTGGGGTCCACCAATAAAATCATAGCTCACAGCTCGTAGCTCAAAAAAATATGCAAAACATTGAGGTAAAATTTCAGCTCACGAGCTACAACTTTTGTTTGTATCACCTTTTCAAATTCGGGGAGCATGTGATCTTTAAAAATTCAGCAAAACCGACTGTTTTTTCCACTGTACAAAGTCCTTGTGAGGTCCTTCTTTGGATGATTCTTTTGAATACCTCCAAGAGTGAGCCCCCCATAGTGCATGCATGCATGCCACATACCCTTGACCTTATTTGGTAGGTCTATAATTGAAGATATTATTGAGATCATGATATAAGTGAATAGTACAACTAAGAAAATCAAATATTGAGGGGTCTAAAAAAATATGTACATGTCAAATATAAATAATATAGGTGGAAAAATAAAGGGGTCAAAATAAATCTCTCTCATTATAAGTCTACCATAAAAAGATGAATATTTTTGGTGGTCTAATTTATGAGAGTAATAGAGAATAGATGTAGGAAGGAAAAAATGACAATAGTGAAAAAATATACACATAAATAAACTAGTTTCTTTGGATTTTTGTTGGGATGGAGTTACACCAAAAATAAGAGAAGCTTGCATGAAATTATTTTTATATGGAATAAAGAGTACGCAAAATGATAAGAAAAAATATGGTAATGTTGAGTCAATGTTTATAGCATAAATAACACACCATAGGTAGAAATATTTAAATAAATACCAAAATAATTATGAAAAATCCTTTTATTTAGGCCCTATGTACAATGAAATGTTTACACACAAATGGGCCATAATATACTTATATTTTTTATATTCTTGGCTCAACTAGCCCAGTGACTAGCTAATTAAGGGTTTTTAAGGAGATATGGGAAAAGTCCCCTAACTCACACACACCTATATACAGTGAAATGGTAAGGATAGCCATAGTGTTTGGATGATTTTGGTAGGGTGGGTTAACTCACTATAGCAATTACGGAGAGCTGAAAAACGGCTATCAGTACCATCAGAAAACTTAGTTGCTACTCTTCTTACCTTTGAAAATTAGTTTTCAAGCACCCACACCCGTGGTTTAGACACTTTTGATTGCAAACACTAGTGGAGAGGGTCTAACATTTCTCGGTTGATTATGGTTCCTGTTGAGGTTGCTAGTATCTCAATAATGGTTAAGCCAAAGGCAAGCCCCGAGAGACTCCATTTTTAGACTATAGTTCCCAGCGGTGTACCTCCAACTCAATCCTTTTCAACCAAGATAATAGATCCATGTCCCACTTACCATATTGCAATGAACAGGTCCAACCTTTCATGGACAACTTAAGGACCTCTCTTCTTAATTAAGAAAAGAGAAACCAATAGCTCTGATACCAACATAATGGAAATGGCCTATGAACATTGAGAATAGAGGAATTAAGAGAATTATAGTGAGCGTTTTTTTTTAGGTTACTTTGAGAACATAGAGGGTAAACTTAATTAACGGTAGCAACACAACCATTATACTTAATTAACTTGGCATGAACAATACTTTTGCAAGAGAGAGAATTAGAGAACATGACAATAGTTGAGGACCAGATTTATGTGGAGTCGGTCCCCCCCTTCAATAGGCTTTTGTATTATAGACTCTTCCATAAAGAAAGACTTGGTACAATATAATCTTTGGGTGAAAGCATGTTAACCTGTCATGCTTTTTCATGTCCCGGACAATGCTAACTAGCACAATTTTGACATATGCTAACTAGTACAATAACTTGAGCTACATCTCCAAGATCTATGACATATGATATATCAATAGAAAGCACTTGAAACAAGAATCCAAATGTACAACCTCCGACAAATTTTGATATTATTTGTAAAAAATTTACCGGACGCCCAACTTTTTGAAGATGTGCTAACGTGAAACTGCTAACTAGCACAAAAAGCGCGACAGGTTAACATGCTTTCAGCCCTTTGTGTTCCTTATGACCTAGGTGATACAATGAAGATGAAAAGCTTCATGCATCACGAGAATAACATGAACTTTGTAAAAACATCAACCATCCCCGGCCTCAGTCCCAAGGCCTCAAACACCTTTGAAGGTGGAGAGAGCTAGCGGGGAATGAGGGTAGGAAAGAGGAATAAGAATTAACATAGGAGAAAGAGATAGTTCCTCACTTATCACCAATCTTCTTGCATAGCATAGCATAATAGCATAATAATAATGATGAAGAATATGGAAAGCTTAAGCATTAAAGCATGGCTCTTGGTTGGATTTTCATTCCATAGTCAAGAGTGTTGGTGTAGGCTCTCAACTTCTCAACAATCTTGGAGAAGGCGATGGAGCTCTTGCACTTTGCCAAAGTGAGAATGAGCATGCGAGTGTGTGTGAGAGATAGTATACCCCCAAGCACACCCCAACTTGCTTTGTTCGACCCCCCCCCCCCGTAGCTCATGTTGGATGTTGATTGGACACCTACAAGCCTAGCCAATCACGTGCATAGTGTATATCAAGCAACCATGCTAGTCTTAGGGCAAGTGTCCCTCTTTCCCCTTTGAGAGAGAGGACTTGATAAATGCATAAACAATTAATGAAATTAGCTAAAAGATTATTGGACCCCTTTAGAGGACAACCAATAGGCTTTAGGTACCTAATGAGGGCAACATGGAGAGGAACTTGACATGTGTCCTTATTGCTTCTTTAGACTAGGGTTGCCTTGTGTGAGGGTGTGTGTGTTCTCTCTCATGTCCCTACAGTTAGGGCTCGCCTCGCGATGAGTAGGGATCTTGGTTGACTTTGGGAACACCTTAAGCCCCTCAAGCACCTTAGTCATGGAGTACCTTAAGAACCTTAGTCATAAAGCACCTCAAGCACCTCAGTCAGCAAGCATGAAAGCACCTCAAGTGTTACCATTTAGATGTGGTAGTGATGTGTGTGAACACACTAGGACCGCCGGGGCATTTTTTTCCTCTTTAGGAGGTTTTCCCCCCCGTGCATTGTATACACGCCCATCACTCTAGGGCCATCTATCTTTCAATTGCACGTTAAGTAACATACTCTCTATTGTCTGCCTTGAGCTTCCTTCGTCTTCTCCAAGTTGTGTGCGTTTCTCTGTAACCCTAATTCCAACAATTGGTATCAAAGTAGGTTGCGTCCTCCCGGGCTCAGTCGCCAACTGCTCCAGCACACATCTGCTCACTTTCTCCGATTTCAGTGAGCTTTGACGAGCGTTCACAGGTCGACAAATATTTCGATAAAGCTCGTCGAGCTTGGTCTGCTCAGATTTTTTATTCGGGCTCATTGCGGCCTCCGTTTCCACTACAGGGAGTACTGCACAGGCTATTTTGTCATTTTGTGTAGAGTTTTTGTCAGTGCCGTTTTTTGCATAACAGGTGCCTTACAGTCTTCTACGGTTTGTGCTATATAGCATGTGTTGTTCTCACTCCGTTTCTCCTATTTTTGGGTAGTTTTCACACCAGGTGTAGCATTTACCATGGCTGACAACAACAACACAGACGTGTTCAAGATCTTAGCTACTGAGGACAGGTTGGATGGGGACAACTACCCTATGTGGTCTTATATGATGCAACATGTTCTTGTGTCAAAGGGCGTCTAGAAAATTGTGCAGGGCATTGATGTACATCCTGTTTCTGAGGATGTAGGCAATGTTGAGGATGTTGCAAGTCTTGCTATAAGGATTGCTGTTGTTAGAGTTGTTTTGCCTACGGTAGAACAAGCTCGTTGGGACATAAAGGATGCGCAGGCTCATGCATTGATTGCATTGTCTGTGAAGCGCACCATTGTTCCTTACATCCGTTCAACAAAATCTGCAAAACAGGCTTGGGATATTTTGGCTGGTCTTTATGCAAGTCGCAATGAGGCTAAAATTGCTTTGTTGCGTAAAGAGTTGGAGTCAAAGATTATGCATGAGGAAGATGATATGGACACTTTTCTTGCTAGTGTCAAGGATATCAATGAGCAACTCATTTCTGCAGGTGAAGTCATTTCATACAGTCCCTAGTGCAGACTGTTCTTGATGCCTTACCATATTCCTACCAAGCTTTTGCTAGTACTTGGAGACTTATAACCCAATGAAATCTAGAAGTTGTCAAGTTTGATGCATTATGCACATTGTTGTTGCAAGAGTCACTTTCAAGAAAAAATAGGACTAGACAGCGTGCAATTGAACGGGCTTTTATTGCTTCTCAAAGAAAGGGTGGTAACAGCAATGCAGCCACTTCTTATGGTTCTGCTGTGCGAGTGGCAAAACTTCCGTTTCTAATGCTTCTGCTGGCAGCACTTCGTCTGGCAATTCTGGTGATAAGGGCAAAAAGAAGATGCGTTGCCATTATTGTAAAGTTCATGATCACTTGATCAAGCAGTGTCCTAAGTTGAAGGCCAAAGAGGCTAAGAAGAAAGAGGGTGGTTCCACTACAAATGCTGGTTCCACTACAAATGCAGCCATTGTTGAGTCTTCTGTGAAAGGAGACTATGATGCTGATGTCGATGCAGAATGGGTTGTTAGTGCAGAGTGCACTTACAATCTTGATGTCCATGACTATAAGTGCATCATACTCTAATTGCATGGCAGCCATCCAATTTTTTGAATTCTGTGCTTCATCAAAAGACAGAGGCTCCTCAACATCATGTAAGCTAGACACAGCCAAAGCATAACAATCTGATGCATAAGATGCATGGTGAGAGCCTGAACGAGTATGACTAGACAGAGGTGCATTCAATTTACTGTCACGGAAAGTGTGCACCAGCCATTTTGGCATACCTCTAGCCTGCTTATTTTCAGCCCTTTTCTCATCAAGTACATCATGTACATCTACATCCGTAATAGGCTGATCTACAACATTTTTAGAAACTCCATAGGCTGTACATTTGCCTCATTGGAACTTACATTCGTATTTCCACCACTGAAAAGAGGCAACAAAGTGTCATAAATGTCTTGTGAGCTTACATTACTGTCTCTAGTACATGACAGCAAGGGCTGAACAGAATCTTCCACAAACACTACATCCCGTAAAACCAGAATACGTTTTGTTTGTGGAAGATACAACTTGTAACCTTTGATTTCAGCACTATAACCAACAAAAATACATTTGACAGCCTTATCATCCAATTTTTTTTGCGTTGTGTTTGTGGCACCAAAGCATATGCCAAACAGCCAAAAACACGCATGTGCTCAATAGAAGGCTTTCTATCATGCCATGCTTCATATGGAGTAATAGACTGCAAAGCTTTCATAGGACACCTGTTAAGTACATAATTGACACACATGATGGCCTCAAGCCAAAAAGAATGCGGCAAAGCTTGACTTTTGACCATACATCGTGCCATTTCCATTAGTGACCTATTTTTCCTCTCAGTAAAACCATTTTGGTGAGGTGTATAAGGCACTGTACATTGGTGTTTTATCCCACGACTAGCCAGAAATGCATTAAATTCATGAGACATATACTCCCCCCCTCAATCAGAACGGAGGGTGTCCATAGTACATTTCGAGACATTTTTAGCCATAGCTAGAAATTGTTTGAAGCACATAAAAACTTCGGACTTTGCTTTAAGCAGAAATACCCATGCATGCCTGGAGTAATCATCAATGAAAGTCACGAAGTAAAGGTAATTGCCTAAGGACGGAATTTGCATGGGCCCACAAACATCACTATGCACAAGCTGCAATCTGCATGTGGCCCGAAATGAACCATCCTTTGGAAACATAGAACACTACATCTTACCCAAAATACAGCCTTCACAAACATGTTCGACAGGTGCTTCAAGAGGCGGCAAAGAAGCAACCATATCAGATTTTGCAAACGCAGCAAACTGGCAAAATTCAGATTACCAAAACGTGCATGCCAAAGTTTTGCATCTGAAATAGCCCTTGAATCTGCAACATCATTTGCAAAATTTTGTCCACACTTGTCATACAAAGTGAGCTTATACAGTCCACGGCACAAAAGGCCAGATGCAATAATTTCATCACCAAAATTGAGATCATGAACTGTACATCTGTCATCCACAAATTTGACTACAAGTCCAAGTCTAGCAAGTGCGGATATAGACAAGAGATTCTTCTTGATCCCAGGTACATAAAGTGCATCAACAAGTGTGAAGGACTGCCATTAGCAGTAGTAAGCACAATCTTTCCAACTCCCTGAACTAGATAAGAGGCATTGTTGGCACAAGTGACATAATTTGCATGAGGGACAGACTCGAGAGGTGTGAACAATTCACGATGTGAGGTAATGTGCTTTGTAGCACCACTGTCAAAATACCACACATGTGAATCTGCAGCAACTGACAAGCATGCAAAATGACACATGGACTTTATGTGATTTTCCTCCTGGAAAAAAGGCCATTGGTACGAAGTGGGTTTACAAGTTGAAATGCAAGCCACATGGTGAGATCGATCGCCATAAGGCTCGACTTGTTGCAAAGGGTTATGCACAGCAAAAAGGCATAGATTATGAAGAGACTTTTGCTCCCACTTGTCGTGTGACTACTGTGCGTTTTCTATGTGCATTGGCAGCTCATTTTTGTTGGGATGTACATCAATCAGACATTGTTACTGCTTTCTTGAATGGTGACATATTTGAGGAAGTTTAAGGAACGCAGCCTCGCGGTTTTGTCATAAAAGGACAAGAGGATAACGTGTGTAGATGTAAGAAGGCTTTGTATGGGTTGAAGAAATCTCCTCGTGCTTGGTATGAGAAAGTTGACACTCATTTCGTTAAACGAGGCTTTCGTAACAGTCCAATAGAGAGCACATTGTATGTAAAGCGTGAGGATGATGTACTTCTCATTGTGGTTCTTTATGTCGATGATTTGATGATCACTGGACCAAATGAGAGACATATTGCTGAATTTAAGGCTGATTTGAATGCTACTTTCAAGATGAAAGATTTGGGGTTGTTGCATCATTACTTGGGTACAGTTTAAGCAGTGTGATGGTGGTATTGCCTTGTGTTAGAAAAGTTACATAGAGACATTGCTATGTAAGTTTGGACTTGAAAATTGCAAACCTATTGCCACTCCCATGAAAACAGGTTTGAAGTTGAGTCTACATGATGCTCGCGGTCCTGTTGATGTCACTCTTTACCAAACTGCTCTTGGCTGCCTCAGTTATGTATGCAACACGAGGCCAGATATTCAGTTTGCAGTCTCACACGTCAGCAGATTTATGCATAGCTCAGGGTCTAATCATTGGTAGGCTATCAAGAGGATTTTCCACTACCTTAGTGACACTTTACATCTTGGCTTGTTTTATCCCAAGGGGGGATCATTACCGCCAGACTTACATGCTTTTTTGGACTCAGATTGGGCTGGTTGTTTTGACACGTGAGTGTCCACAACTAGTTTTTGTTTCCTGCTTGGTAGTTCATGTATATCATGGTTGAGAAAGAAGCAACCTACTGTGGCCACTTTGAGTTGTGAGGCTGAGTACAGGGCAGTCTTCACAGCTACGGTTGAGTGTGTATGGCTCAGACGCCTTATGGCTGATTTGGGTGTTGGACAGGACACTGCCAACACTATCGACATTGACAGTCAGAGTGCATTGGCAGTTGCAAGGAACCCAGTTTTTCATGCTCGCACAAAGCACATTGAGGTGCATTACCACTATGTCAGGGAGAGGCTCTCAGCAGGAGAGATCAGCTTGGCTTCTGTGCCAACAGAGGACAACCTTGCAGATCTTTTCACAAAGGCATTGTCTCATGAGAAGCTTGAAGCTTTCCGCAAAGCTTTGGGCTTACTCCCCTTTGTGGACTGATCATGTCCTCAGGGCATGGCACTTCCATTTACTCATGTGCCAGCTCTCATTCACCGCATCACTCCAAGGGGGATTTGTTACCATTTACATGTGGTAATGATGTGTGTGAACACACTAGGACCGCTGGGGCATTTTTTTCCTCTTTAGGAGGTTTTTTCCCCCATGCATTGTATATACACCCATCACTCTAGGGCCATCTATCTTTCAATTGCACACTAAGTAACATACTCTCTATTGTGTGCCTTGAGCTTCCTTTGTCTTCTGCAAGCTGTGTACGTTTCTCTGCCACCCTAATTCCAACATCAAGCACCTTAGTCAGCAAGCACGACAAGCACCTTAAGCTTGGGCCGGGTTCCCACCTCAAGCACAACCCTAGATTGCCTAAGTTCTAAGGACTTTTTACACTAACTATTGGAGGTATTTAATGAAGCTAACCCTAATGTCTTTCAAGCTTCATTAGCTGGCATTACTCTTTGACATACCATCTCTCATTTGGATCCCTTTAACTTTGTCCCCATGTTGAGATAGATCTATACGCACATGTCTATATTCTAACCCTTGTTCCCGTTTCTTCTCCCACATTGAATGATCAGTTTAAAATGAGAAAATCATTTGGGTTGGTTGGATATTAGATTTTATGACACATTTAACCTTGGTACCTGCTTCATTCTCCACAAAAGCTTCCCACCTTTGAAATATGGAAAACACATCGGAATTATTATTTATCACATAAACCCATGTTTTCCTAGTTGCAGCGTCTATGAATGTTACATAGTACAATGAGCCACCAAGGGATGGTGTACTTGCAGGACCCCAAACATCAGGTTTTTTCCCCCGTGCATTGTATATACGCCCATCACTCTAGGGCCATCTATCTTTCAATTGCACACTAAATAACATACTCTTTATTGTGTGCCTTGAGCTTCCTTCGTCTTCTGCAAGCTGTGTGTGTTTCTCTGCCACCCTAATTCCAACATCAAGCACCTTAGTCAGCAAGCACGACAAGCACCTTAAGCTTGTACCAGGTTCCCACCTCATGCACAACCCTAGATTGCCTAAGTTCTAAGGACTTTTTACACTAACCATTGAAGGTATTTAATGAAGCTAACCCTAGGGTCTTTCAAGCTTCATTAGCTGGCATTACTCTTTGACATACCATCTCTCATTTGGATCCCTTTAACTTTGGTCCCATGTTGAGATAGATCTATAAGCACATGTCTATATTCTAACCCTTGTTCTCGTTTATTCTCCCACATTAAATGATCAGTTTAAAATGAGAAAATCATTTGGGTTGGTTGGATATTAGATTTTATGACACATTTAACCTTGGTACCTGCTTCATTCTCCACAAAAGCTTCCCACCTTTGAAATATGGAAAACACGTCGGATTTATTATTCATCACATAAACCCATGTTTTCCTAGTTGCATCGTCTATGAATGTTACATAGTACAATGAGCCACCAAGGGATGGTGTACTTGCAGGACCCCAAACATCAGAAAGAACCAATTCAAGTTTTTTAATTTTTTCTATCGTTTCTTGATTTTAGGAATTTTACCCTCTTTTGTTTACCATAAACACAATCTTCACTAAACTCTAAGTCCACTTCTTTCAAACCTGGTAGAAGCTTCTTTGATTGAAGGATTTGCATTCTTGTGGCACCGTCATATGCCCAAGCCAGTAGTGCCACACCCCACTGTCAACTTTTGTAGTTGTTGCACAAGCTGAAGATTGCGTGCTAACAGTACACAAGTAAAGTTTAGCAACCTTTTCTCCTTTGTGAACCACCAAAGATCCCTTTGAGATCTTCCAGCGTTTGTTTCCAAATGCAATGTTGTGAACTTCATCGTCCAATTTTCGTTAGAGATTAAATTCTTGCAAAGAGAAGGAACATGCCTAACATCTTTAAGTTTCCATTCATTTCCATTAGCAATTTTGACACAAACTATACCTTTGCCGACAATTTCACAAGATTCATCATCTCCGAAGTATACATACCCAAAATTACCTTTGGTGTAATCTTGAAAATGTTGCTTGTGCGGTGTTGCATGGAATGACGCCTTGAAATCTACTATCCACGAATTAGACACATTGTTTAATGAGATAATTAGAGCATCTTGGTCTACTTTACCTGCTACATTGGCCTCCAATGTTTTCTTGTTGTCTTGAGACTCCGACTCCTTCTTTTTCTTAGACCAGCAATCCTTCTTGATGTGGCCCTTCTTGCCGCAGTTTCAACATTCAAGAAGTGACTTTGTGCGTGACTTGCTCCGTCTTTGAATCTCTTTTTAGGCCTTCCTCTTGTTTCCACTGATAGTGCAACACTTGATGATTTACCTATGCTTCTATCATAATAACTAATATCTAATTCTCCTAAATGATTTTCTCATGTTAAACTGATCATTTGATATGGGAAAGTACCAGGGGAGAAAAAGCTAGAATATTGGTTAGGCTGGCAGACCAGGCATAGTATGGATCCAAAGGAGGGAAAATAGGGATCCAAAGGGGGGGCAATCTACAAAAGAGCAATGTGCAACAGTGGGCTTCAAAGACCCTAAGGTTCAGCCCATTAAGACTTCCAAATGCTAAGGTTCCAAAATTCAAAGGTAATGTCCAATGGTCAAGCCTTAGGAAATATTGGATGCTTGTGGGAAGACTCAAAAGTCTTCCCACATCCCTATCCTTGAGGGGTCAAACCCTTTTAGTAGGGGATGAGAGAGAAACATACACACACACACACACACACACACACACTCTTGCAAGCTCCCTTTACACAAAGGGCATAGTGGACACATGTCAGCTCCCTAGCCCAGTTGCCCCCAAGGTGCATTCAAATCCTATTGGATGGCCATAGAGGTGGACCAATGAGAATTAGGCTAGAGTAAATCTATTTTAATTCATTTAAAAACACTTGAAAAAGAACCAATAAAAATTAATCTCTCTAGAAGACTATTGGACAGTCTCCCAAGGGGTCCAATGAGCATTTAGTAGCCCAATGGCTTGCCTGATTTCTATTGGCCAAAAGACTAAGGGATCCAATGAGAGTTTAATTGCATTATTCAAATACATAACGCTCTCACAAAAGGGGAAAGGGGGACACATGTGACAAGGCTATCACTTATGCTTCTTAATTGTCATTGGCTAAGCTTTGCAGGGTCCATCAAAGAAAAAAAAGTGAGGTGTTTATGAACTTTCAAAACTTTAAGGTTATGGTTTAAAAACTTCAAGATTATCAAGAAGGTAGAACCCACATGTTTTGAGGATGATGTTAACGATGGAAAATGGGTGCAAGCTATGGATGAAGAGATGTCTACCCTTGATGCAAATGGAACATGATAGTTGGTGCCATTACCAAAGGGAAAGAAGTTAATTTGATGCAAGTGGGTTTACAAAATAAAGCATAATGGTGATAGCAATGTGAGCAAGTATAATGCTATACTTGTGGCAAAAGGTTATGCACAGACTTATGGGATTGATTATGAGGATACATTGAGCCCTAGAGCCACGATGGCTACCGTTTGTGTGTTTATTGCATTGGCTACAACTTCAAGATGGGTGTTGAACCAAATGGATGTAAAGAATGCTTTCTTGAATGGAAACTTGGAGGAAGTTGTGTATATGGAGCAACCACAAGGTTATGAGAATATGAGTCTACATGACTGTGTATGTAGGTTAGAGAAAGCATTGTATGGCTTGAAGCAAGCACCTAGATCCTCGTATAAGAGGATTGTGGCATTCCTCATTTCTTTGGGCTTTGAGATGTCTAATGCAAATAATTCATTTTATGTGCAAAAGAATGAGGCAGGAATTGTGGCGATATATATCTATGTGGATGAATCAATTGTTGGAGGTGATAATGTGGTTGAAGTAGAGGGTGCATAGGATCTACTTATGCAAGAGTTTGAGATCAAAGACTTGGGAGACTTATGATATTTCTTGGGCATTGAAATTGTTGCATAGAAGAGAGTATATGGCTGTCACAAAGACAATATGCTTTGGCAATGTTGAAAAAGTATGGTATGGCTTATTGTTAGCTGATTGCAATGCCCTTAGATCAAAATTTGAAGTTGGGGAATGATGTAGGTCAAGTACTTGAGAATGCTACCATGTACAAGAAGATTGTGTGTAGCTTGATCTACTTGACTATCTCATGTTCAAACTGAGCTACACAATTGTATTGGTGAGTCGGCTTATGCATTGTGCTAGGAAACCACACTTGGATGCAATGAGATGCATATTGTGCTATGTAAGTGTTATTTTAGTTTAATTCAGTCCTCTATTTCTGATGTGGAGTTGCAATTTCATGGTTACATAGATGTGGATTGGGCAAATAGCACATACAATCGTTGGTCTACAAACAGATACATGTTTTCACTTGGGAGTGTTGTTATCACATAAAGTAGCAAGATGCAACATATGGTTGCTCTATCAAGTATAGAGACAGAGTACATGGGCGCTACAGTGGCGGCTTGTGAGGTAGCATGGTTGGGATTGCTACTTTAGGACTTTGAAGTATAGGTATAGAGGCTGGTTGTCATCTATTGTGACAACCTCGACAACATACAGTTGGCATGAAACAAAGTGTTTCATGCAAGAACAAAGAACATTGAGGTGAATTACCACTTCATTAGAGAGAAGGTATTAGCAGACGCCATCGAGCTTGAGTATGTGGAAACAGAGGAGTAGGTTGCATATATCTTCACAAAGGACACCTTGTTGAGGTGGGGAAAAAAGTTTGAGAGAGAGTACCTTCCATGAGAGTGAGAGAGACAATGATCCCCCCCCCCCCCCCCCCCCCCCCAAATCACTAACAATCATCATCACTAGCATGCCTTTGTGGATATGCATATCCTCACCAGTGATACTAGAGTTGTACTACATCAAGTTGGTCTACCTATCAGACTGATGGCACACTTATCTATTCACCTCACTCACTAGAATTTCACACTAGACCATTGTACTAGTTTCCCTTTATCTTGTTATTTTCCCCTATAACTTTTTGTAGACCTTTTTCTTGAGTTAGTGAAGAAGAAGAAAAAGTATTGCCTCCATGTATGTGAGTGTGTGTGTGTGTGGTTGCAAGATCTCAAGCTATCTCCTTCCTTCTCTCTCTCTCTCTCTCTCTCTCTCTCTCTCTCTCTCTCTCTCTCTCTCCCCAAGCACGATGCAAAAGTCCCCCAAGCACGACGCAAAAGTCAGGCATCTTTCTACAGCAATCCAACTTCAGTAGCGCATCCAATAAAAACTTGGAATTAGGCCGGGTCTCCCATCCCACATCAACATACACATTTGAAGCACTAGGTTTCCACAAAGATTGACTATATAAGGACCTATCTAAAATTTTAGATTCAAAGGTTTTTGGTCATGTAAAATTTTTACTTTTTGAGAGCATTGCACACTTCATGCAATGCATTGTTTGTGCACCAAATCATGCAATGTATGGCAAAATGCACACCATTTGGACCTTGCAAACAAAATGTATATATGTACTGGCATTTTTGCTTAACATTGTCAAAGGATTGGACATTGTGTGTAATGGAAATCAATACATAGTTATTTACTATAGCTAACAGGTGGTAAAATCATGTTCGAGCTATGGGCTAGGTGAAAGGATATCACATTTATGTACATTTTATTATTCAAGTGCTCTTTATGAGCTATGATTATTATTATGTCCAACCGGGAAGTGTGTATTCATTTTGAGAATTTAAGAAATCTATAAATAAATACGTGCAAGAGGAAAATGCTCACTCTTGCACGGGGGGAGATTGCACTTAATGCCTACGTACTTCTTCTCTCTTCTCTTCTCTTCTCTCTCATTGTGTTGGTGTAGCACTCCACTCTAGGATGTGCACTTGCATGCACTCCCTTTCTCTATCTTGCTCTATGTCTCTCTCAAATCATGTATAGCTTGATTATGTGCTCGTGCAATTATATAGGTATGCAGATTGATCAATTTTATTGTCTATAGCATGCTATTTTGTGCCTTTGTTTGTAGCACATTGCCAACCAAAAGTTGGTAAGACCTTCCTCAAAGGAAACATAAATGTGCATTAAATTGTTGTGTATGTCATGCTTATACAAGCACTATTCATCTATTTAATAACACCACATATGGCTACTTCAAAGATATCACACCAAAAAATACAATCATAGCAAAACAAAGATTGATATCAACAACAATGATGACAACAATCAACAAAAACATGATGACAGTTTTGACAAACAACAACAAAATCTAAAGATCTGTGTGAGGGAAAAAATCCCTCAAAATACTAATGAGAATCTTTGGAAAAAAATGAAATGTGTAGCCTTAGTTTTGTGGGTTGATCCTAAATATGGCTATTATAAAATCTCAATTAAGGAGAAAGATATACTAAATCTAGGATTCAATACTTGATTTGAACATCATGAGTTTACGATTATGCCTTTTGAGCTTACTAATGCTCCAACAAATTTCAATCCATGTATGATTAATATATTTAGAGAGCATCTGATGAATTTTTTCTCGTCTTCTTTGATGATATCTTGATTTAATCAAAGACTAGGAGCTAGGAGGAACAAAAGCATCTTGTGATAGCCAGAAATTACATTCCATATGGGGTGGCCTCTACATTACACATAGCTTGAACATCCCCAAGCATCATCTCAAGGTAGGAGTAATCCTATAACTAGAGAGGGGCGCCACCTAGCATAAGTGCGGCTAGGACGCAGACCTAGATGACCTAGGGTAGCCAAGAGTGAGATTCCCTCTAGGTAACCAACATGAAATGGTGAAAAACAAATGTCCAGATGTAGAAAATTCCTAGTCAAAAGTCAGGAGTGTGTGTACAAGGGAGGTATGTGACAAGGTCAGAATGGAGCATACTGACTGACTAGAGAGGCCGCATGTGATGAAGCACAAGCAGAGTGATATACAAGAGATGAAACATCCCGTGAATGTGGGGAAAACAAAGCTAAGGAGAACAGAGGATGGACTCAAAGATCAAGACAGCATTGCACACTTTTATTGATGATGATGATACTTACAAACAGTGGTCTTGGCTGTTACCAACCTTGCTCTTGGCAATGGGGATGCATGATGGAATGCGAGCGCCATATGGTGCATGGCAAAGTTTGGAGTTAGTGGGAGGTTAGCACGTTAGTGGGAGGTTAGTTGAGGGAAACATTAAGACGATGCAACCACCGACAACATCAATCACCTGCATCAAGAGTGGCCCAGGGTAGCATGGTCTCGGTGCATTCAATCCTAACATGCTCATGTTGCCTTGTCGGGGTGATAGTGAGTTCCTTATATACATGGGGTGGTCATGACTAGTAACTCAACCATGGTGTGGTTGACAAATGGGATGATGGTGATGTTTCCAATGTTAAAATTCCCATGCTTGCAACCAAAACATGATGCCATGAGCTCCCTAGCTTGGGAGGTGCATTATGTGCTTAGTGGTGCATGAAATGTAGAGTGCATGGAGCTAGTGTGTTCTTCCTTCCCTTATGTTTTTTTTGTGCATAGCAGAGGCCTCTTTATAAAGGCTTGAGAGGTGGTCCTTACTTAATGGTCCTTGCAAATATCCACTGGTTGCTGTAGAGAGTCTAATGCCTCTCGAGTTAGACAGATAGAGAGGGAGAGAAGGTAGAGATAGAGAGAGAGGAGTTATGAGTGGGGTGGGGAGAGTTGTTTTTTACAATCCACTAGCCACTAGCTAGGTTATTAGGGAAGAGTGGAGTTCGGGGCATTTACAAGGGGTTTTGTTGATGGTTCGGGTGGTCGGTGTGAGGTTTAATGCTGCCAAAATTGGTATTTTGTTGTGTGATGCCGAGATGCTACGTGTCACTTCCTTTCGGTGCCGGTCGGGGTGTGCCTTCGGCATCTTTCCTTGATTTGGAGTCTGCTTTGCGTGAGTTGGCCGTCTTTGTCGATGGTCTCGATGTCGTATTTCCTTTTTTTCTTCTTATTGTGCGTAGGACGTGCATGTGCTTTTTCGAGTGTGTGCGTGTGTGTATGTGTGCTCGTCAGTATATGTGTGTGCTTATATTTTCTTGTGGGTGTGTTCGTGTGTGTGTGTGGGAACAAGAGAGAGGGAGTGATATTATTGTGTGTGTGTGTGTGTGTGTGTGTGTGTGTGTGTGTGTATATATATATATATATATATATATATATATATATATATATATATTACGCTGCAGGGAAATAGAGAGAGGAAATGAGATTGAGAGAGAGATGGGGAGCACATGGAAGGAAAGGGGTAATATTTTTGAGTGTGTGTGTGTGTGTAAGTGTATGTAGGTGTGTGTGTGTGTGTGTATGAGAGAGAGATAGATGAAATCGGTGGTGCCTGCGGGCTTGACGAGGGGAGAGAGAGACAGAGAGGGCGGAAGTGAGATGGGAAAAAGGGAGTGTTGAGGGGGTGAAGGGGCTGGTGTGGGGTAAGAATAAGAGAGAGAGAGATACCTTTTGTAATGTGCCCGCCTCGGCTGAACATAGAGAGTGCGAGAGAGAGGGAGCGCGAGCACTGTGCATGGCCTGGACGACAGAGAGCGAGAGGGGGGGGGAAGGAGGTTAACGGGATGGGGGGTAGCGGGCCAAGGGGGAGGGTGTGTGGCTGAGAGAGAGAGACATTATTGGCATGCGCCCTATGGGCTTGAATGAGGGGGAGGAGAGAGAGAGAGAGAGAGAGAGAGAGAGAGAGAGAGAGAGAGAGAGAGAGAGAGAGAGAGAGAGAGAGAGAGAGAGAGACCAAGTCCAAGGGAAATGAGGGAAGAGAGAGAATGAGAGAAGGTAAGGGGTAGAGAGAGAGAGAGGGCTTGGCGGACCAGGGAGAGTGGGTGATGGAGAGAGGGAGAGAGAGGAAGTGGATGAGGGGAAGAGAAAAGGGAAATGGCCCGCTTGAGGGAGAATCCAGAGGGGAAGAGAGGGGCTTGGTGAAGATGAGGGAGTGTGGATGAGAGGGGAGAGGAAGAGAGTGGCCTGGCGGCCCGCCAGAGGGAGAGAGAGACAGTGTGATATTTTATGCACCTTGTGGGGCTTGGTGGAAGACAGAGAGGGAAAATAAAGATGAGAGGGAGTGTGTGGTGCCAAAAGGAGGCACGGCGGCCTACTTCATGTGTGTGAGTTGGTGGCGGCAATAATAATACAAAATAAATGTTCGTTTTTGTTGTTTTTACTCTTGACTCTGCGAATGGGCTGATTCCTACGGCCTTGGTTTTGAAAACCGGCCAACTTCAGTTTATTTGGCCGGGCTAGAGGGCGGTGCAGCTAAACCGGTATCATTAGCCCTCTCCCTAAGGTTAGGACATTTATGCCTCTAACGCATTTGTTTGATCATTGTCATTGGAGGTGGAGGTTGATGGTGGATCCTCATCGGGAATGTCGATAGGTGGAGTCTGATCAAATCGTAGAAAATAAGGTTTGAGCCGCTAGCCATTGACGGGAGCAAAGCAAACCCTGAACCCCGACGGCCTCTAAAACACCGGGGACCGAATGGCGCGCCTCGAGCCTGTCATGGTAAAGCAAACAGGGGGCACCACCTAGCTTCCGCGGCTAGGACGCAAACAACACACCACCATAACAAAGTTTTCATCCAAGAGAGATGGATGCTTGGGAGTAATGATGAAGAGGAAAGGGAATGAGATCAAGTGAGAGAGAGAGAGAGAGAGAGAGAGAGAGAGAGAGAGAGAGAGAGAGAGAGAGTGAGGGAGGGGGTATAGCGGCTTAGTACTTAGGTACCACAAAAGGATGGCGAATCCGCACACCCTTCACACATACACAAGCTCACTCCAAACACAAGACTAGGTGGAGATTCCGCACACCTCACATGGGCAAAACATTGCAAGAAAACATACTCACAAAACCTCAAGCTTTATTTAGAGAATAAGGCGATGAAATGGGGAGCATAGGGTAGGGGAATGATAAGGGAGAGAGTGGTAGAGCACATGGCGGATAGGTGGGAGTCGATGGCGAAGACTCGCACGAGGGTTATGGCCATCATCTTTCATTTATTTGCCCTTCATCTTCGATAGCCAAGGGTGTAGAGGTCATGCTCAAGACAAGCATGGTGATTGCGGTGATGGTGATGGTGTGGGTGTGTGTGTGTGCGCTAGGCACACACAGTGCATAGTGTACTCTTTGGTGATGGTGTGTGTGTGTTTAGTGTGATGGTGAACCCTCTTTATATAGGGTAGGAGGGGGGAGAAATTCTAGAATTTAGAAATGAAGAAATCATTATCTACACAGGCCATGTGACTGTGGGCCCCACTTGTCTGACTGTGTGTATATGTGCCAGAACAGCAGTCTCATGAGAGAGAGACTAAGAGAGAGAGATGGGTGAATGGAAAAAAGTGAGAGGTGACATGGAGAATAAAGTAATTACAAGAGGGGAGAGAGGGGAGTGTGTTCAGAGGTGAATCTGTGTGCAGATGTGTGTGAACACAAGAAAATCAGGTAACCACTAGGTGGGGATGGGTCTGTGGGCACCTTTTTAAGTGAAACTGAGTGTGTGTGAGTGTGGGGGAGGCCATCTGGCTACAATACAAGAGAGATTTCAAATTTTAGAGAGAGGGGGGAGTATTTGGCTCATGGGAGAGTGTAGGAGAGAGAAAAGGGGGGGTGGGGTATACTGTTTTGGAAGATAGGAGAGGTGGCATGTGAGTTAGGGTGCATTATTGGTAAGGACAGGGGGTGGGGTAGCTTCAAGGGAGAGAGAAAGGAGAAAGGACAAGGGGAAGAGAGAGGGGGTTGACCTTTTGAGTGGAGGAGAGGAAAAGGGACACCCGGCGGGGCAACAGTGAAGGAGGCAAGGTGGGGATGGGCTACCCCGCAGGCATGAGGTGGCCTATTTTACCTTTCTTATATATTTACATAATCATACTTTATTTTTTTCTTACTTTTTCCAATGCCTTTTATCACTCCCTCCATAAGAGGGGGTTTTCATGGGGTGGGGACGAGAGAAAGAGGGGTATGGGAGCTTGGCTTGTGAAAAGCCCCCATCATTAGCCCTCCCCTTTTGGCTAGAGGCATTCATGCCTCTAGCTCATCTGTTTCTTCTTCCGCTTAGTTGTAGGATCCGATATCGATTTGCCTTCTGAATTAGCCATTCCATTTGGCCATTGGTGAGATTTCTGGGATATTCATGAAATTGCAACAGGTCCGGGTGATAGCCTGTTCCTTGGAATCGTGTCGGTTGATTAAATGGGAAGCCCATGGCTTCCAGAACTCTGTGCCAATGTCCTCCTAGATCCCAAGTGAAAAATAGGATCATTGTTTGCAGTGTCCGAACAATAAAATTTGCATGCCAAATTGGATCAAATTTGTAACCACCAGTAGCGAGAGGGGAAATGAGCATCTTGGCTCCTGCAAAGACAGAACTAAAAATTATGATTCCCAAGAGTGTACCAAGAATCCACCATATATGGCCGCCTTGTTGGTGTGGTGAGCTCAAGTTGTCTTCAGAGTCCTGCTTACTGCCATGACTAGAAAAAACTGTAAGCATATCATGCTTCTTTTGGGTGTGCTCAAACATGTCAGCTTCCTTTACTGATGCTAATAGCAAGCCACCTACCTTGCGGCTTAAATACAAGGGTAAACCACTTACCTTTCTCCAAAGAGAGGATGCACTCTTTGTAAAAAATTGTACCAAATTGCGAATGAGGTCTTCATTCTTGCATTCTATCATTCTTTTGTCTATCCATGGCTCCCTTGCTCTTATCTCCATGTTGATCTTCTCTCTATATGTTAGAGCAGCTAGCCATAGCCATAGGTCTGATGCATCCCATGCAAACACAATGCTGTTTTGTGGAGGAGTTTGGAACATCCTTAAAAGGTTGGCAGCATATTGATCATCAAACTTACTCTGAACACCCTCACATAAACTGGAGGCATTACCCATCTCCAAGTTTATAACACCCTTCAGTAGACTAGAGGCATTACCCATCTCTAAGTCTATAACACTACACAATAAAGTCTTGCTTGGCTGCCAAGCCTCTGGAGAAATATCCAACTCCAAACCTTCAGTCATACTTACCTCTTCGTTATGGTCCTCAAGTGAAACTGCCTTGATGCAAGATTCCTTTAGCTTGCTACACTGTCCTGGGTCCATGCTGGTGCATAGGCTTCCGTTTTCAAAGCCCTCCCCTTTGCTTGATATGTTGCCCGCCTTCTGCAAAGCCTTGCTAGCAGGCTGGTTTTCCTCTTCTCTTGTATCTTTCATGACCTTTGCATTCCTCTTACTCTGACGAGGCCTAATCAACACTTTACACCTTCTTACGCTTACTGCCCAATGCTGTCGATTGATCGCTTTGGTGCCTATTTCATTCAAGGTTAAAGATGTACTCACATTTGTAACACAATTTTCTTGACTTACCTCCCCCACCTGGGTAGCATCTTTTGATTCTTTAACCTCTTGTTCCACTGCTTCAGTTCTTTGAATAGTCTTCTTACTTAATCCTTCTTTTGTTACACTCATCTTGACCTCTTCTGCAAGACCAATGATACTTGGTGTGCGAGTACCAATTGATGGTGGGCGTAGGATGATTGTAAGTGGTGATTGTGGCGGTGGTTGCATTGGTGACTGGCGTTGAACTGGTGTGGCTAGCTGTGGTTGCACCGCTGGTGGTGGGATTTGAACAGGTGGGATTGGTTGCCTGAGTGGCGGTGGTGTTCTTGGTGGAGAGATCTGATTTTGTCTCCCCCCTCTATTGAAATTCTGCCTCCTCGGGTGTGGTTAGTAGTAAATTCCACGGCCATCTTCCCCGTAGTTGTAAGAATGGTTCTCTGGGTTCTGCCTTCGTTGTCCTCTTCCTTGTTCTGGGTTCCTTCCAGGTGTATGCCCTTGCTGCACCAGATGCACAGATAAACTCATTAGTTGGGTGGTGATGCGACTCAGCAGGTCTTGCCCATCTGATGCCTCCTGTGGTTGGACTCTATGATTCGTTGTTGCAGTCACTGGGGTTGGTTGGGCCGAGCTTGTTTCCTCTGACTCATTTACTCTTGCTTGCATGCGTAGCTTCTTGTCTTTAAGGCGGGCTACTTCGACTGCCAACTCATATGTTGCAGGAAACCTTCCCTTCACCTTCTCTCTAAGCGGCGACCATAGACCAGCAATGAAACGGTCCTTCTTTAGGAAACTAGGCGCTCCTTCACCTTCCTCCAGCGAGGCAAACCATCTCTCCCATAAGTCCACAAATTTAGACTCATAGGTGGCATACTCCAGCAGGCCTCCCTGCTTTAATTCTGTCAGTAACTGCCATAGCCTCTCCGAGGTTGTGCCTCCACCAAACCTCTTTACAAAAGCAGCCATTAACACATCCCATGCATTCTTGGTGGCCGGGGGCAATGCATTATACCAGGACTTGGCCTCTACTTTCATCAGTAGAGGAAAAATTCTAAGTCGTGAAGCGTCGTCATCTTTGTTGGAGACGATACAAGCAATGTCGAAATCATCCAAAAAGTCAGTGGTGAGATCCTCTCCCTTCTTTCCACCGAACGTGGGGAAAGAAACACTTGCCATGGTAGTGACTCAGGAAATTACAAACCTCTTTTTTCTTTTTTTCTTTTTTTTTTAACATTACATTAACAGTAGCGGCTTATAGCAGCTTTTTACAGGGGTGGGTGGATAGGTTAAAACAAGATAAAGATAGAAACATTAAAGGAATGATGGTAATCTAATATGGGGAGAATGATAGGGTTCGGGGAATTGAGGATTTCTCCTAGTACCGCCGCACCGAATAGGTGTACGATCTTCTGTTGGTAGAAGACTTTCCTATCTACATAGATATTCACATGCATATGCTGCAAGAATCTGAACGGGAATGCCGTTGGCCCGTTTTCCATCATGCACAGAGGATGAAATACTTACTTATACTCTTATCGTGCCAGTGTTGATGAGTCGGCACATCCACAAGAGGTTGTCGCCTTTCATGGGCTCTACCTTTCCTTCGTTGCTCAGCACGTACGGGGTGATGGCGACGCGTCTGACCACTCCCAGTCTCTTGGCTAACAACAATTGCAGGTAATTTCCGTAGTCGGCGTGTTGCATGAATTCAACTCCATTCAGTTGCAACTCGTCCCCAGCCCACTGGGTTTCTCCCGTGGTAGCGAGCTTCTTCAGGATAAGTTGTACAGGGAGAGGAGGAAGATCCTCCACTCTCTTTCCAAAACAGCGAGAGCAGTAGCCGAACCACTCTTCTCTAGGACATGGGAATCTTCTTACCACTTCTTCTTCCGGATTGTCGAAGTGGATTGGTAGCACTCGCATGCGTCGTGCAAATCGGTAGGCGACCTTTCGCCGCTTAGCTTCGGATGACTTCCTCTTTGGCAAACTGGGTACAACCCGGCTTTCTGAGATTGAAGCACTTGCTTGGCCAGATGCTTCTCCCTTCGGGGCCATGTGTTTCCAGACTGGCTTATCTTCTCCTTGCCTTTGGCTCGAGCAGCCTCTTTAGGCCACTTTGGATTATAACTTTGACTGTAGTTTCTTTAGGGAAAAGAGGTCTCACCGTTTGCTTCCCTTCCTTGATGTGAATGACTTCTTTGCGATGAATGTCGATGTAGATGACTTCAGCCCTTTCGCTGCCTTCGTTGCTGGCACTCATTGACAGTGTGCCTTGGTTGACAACAGTGATGGCACTTCACCGACCTCCCACCTGATGCTCTCAATTTATAGTTAGAACGAGCGACACGAGATGGAGAATTTACCTCTTGAATGCTGACAACACTGCAGCCTGGCAGTAGCACCTCAATGAAGGCGGCTAGTGCCTCCTTCGTCTCTTCTTCTTCCGTCCTCCAGTTAAAAAATTCCTTCAGCCATTCGTCCATGATTGATAGTGGGCGTCACTTTCAGCAACTAATTGCTTCTTCTCTGTCCAGCTGCAGTCGTTCCAAGTCAAGGATGTGATCTCTCAAATGCATGTTGGGTTGGTGAAGCTGGCTTGCCATCACTCTGAGACTTGCTAGTTGCACCTCAATAGGTAAGATTGCCTCCTTGCCAAATACCAAATGATATGGGGTGAACCCCCAAGATGTGTGGAATGAGGTTCGGTAGGCCCACAAAGCTGGGAATAGATACTTATCCCAATCCCCAGGGTGATTGTTAACCTGCTTGGAGATAATTTTACAAACCATTCCATTCACTTTTTCAACTAGGCCATTGCATTGAGGGTAATATGGTGAGGAGTGCCTCCTTGTAATGCCTAGTTTCTGCATTAACTCTCCTTCCAAGTCTGCTCTAAAACCTGGTCCTCTATCAGAGATGATTTCTAATGGTGTGCCAAACCTACAACATATGTGCTCATAGACAAATTTAGCTACCTCCACAGCTGTGATCCTAGTTGTGGCTGTAGCTTCCGCCCACCTAGTCATATAGTCGACTCCCATGATGATGTAGAACTTTCTTGAGTTGGCCCTGGGAAATGGTCCTATGGCATCTATACCCCATTTTTCAAATGGTCCATATGAGAGGATATGTGTCGGTTCAGGCATGAGTGACCTGGTGCCAGCCTTTTGACACAACTTACATGTCTTACACCAGTGGTGTACATCACGATTAAGGCTAGGCCATACAAAACCAGCTTGCAAGATTTTCCTACTTGTTATATCTAGGACAAAGTGACCACCACAAACACCATCATGAAAACTGGCAATTACCCCTGTAATTTCATTAGAGAGAGGGACCTTCCTGAGTATTTGGTCCTTACCCTTACAATACAAACCGTCATTGATAATCCGATACCTTGTGGCCTTCTAGGTAAGCCATTGAGTCTGTCCTTTTGTTAAATCCTGTGGACATTCTTCTCATTCCAAAAAATGCATGATGTCGGGTAAGGCGTCACTACCTTGAAATAGAGGGAGCTTTAGCTTTATAGCCCCAACCACCACTTCTTGCAGTCTTTCGCTTGCTAAGGCATCAGCTTCATGGTTTTGAGCCCTTGGGATGTGGTGTAGTTGAATTGCTTCAAACTTACCCAACAAAGTTTTTACACAGCTTAAGTGAGTCCTCAAGCTAGGATTCTTACATGTGATCCATACTCCAATTACTTGCCTTACCAAAAGTAGAGCATCCCAAAATATGTTAAGGTGCTTTACCCCTTGTCAAATGCACCATTGTATCCACTTGGTCTCTACTGCATACTCAGCTTCATTGCTAGAATGTGATTCTAACAAATGGCCACGCAAAAATACCTTGATACCTTTGTCATCAAAGACCACTATGCCTGCAGCTGCTTTGTCGGATGCTCGCTTGTAGGCTCCATCAAAGTAGAGAGAGTGTGCTCTTTCTAACATTGGTGGCTCTAAAAGTGGTCGAACTCCTTCCCCTTTAGATTGCTTTACCTTCTTCTCAAAGTTTTGGTAGGTCATGAGTCCCGCCAAGCTTGCCCTTGTCAAGCTTTCTACCTGTACCGTGTAGTCAAACTCTTGCAGACGAACTAGCCATTTAGTAATCCTAGCAGAAACATCCATGTGTTGTACAACATAGGGAAACATCTCATCCATGGTTAGAATCACAACTTGCCTAGGCAACAAATATGACCTAAACTTTGTAGTTGCAAATCTACGAGCTAGGACTAGGTGTTCCACTTGGGTGAATCCTTTCTCGGCTGCTGTCATCATTTGACTGGAGAAGTAGATTGGCCTCATGAAAGATGTTGTTGTATCCTTCTTGTAGCTGCATTTAGTGGTTTGTAGGTTTGCATTTCATCCAAGAAAGGGAGAGGGCAGTGGTCTCTCTTTGTAGCTGCATTTAGTGGTTTGTAGTCAACGCAGACCCTCCACTTACCATTCTTCTTGGACGTCACTACTATGGGTGACACCCACTCTGGGTTTTCCACAGGATAGATGAACCATGCTTCTAGTAGCTTCCTTACCTCGGTAAGGAGTGCCTTTTCTTGTATGACCCCCAGCCGTCGTAGCTTTTGCACAACTGGTTTTACCCCTTCCTTCAACTTAATATGATGTTCCACTACTGTAATACCTGTGATTCTTTCATAATTATCAATGAAAAGGTCAAGAAATCCCATCAACATTTGCAAAAATTTATCTTTCTCCTCAATTGTTAGCTCCATAGACAACATACTATTCAACCTACTTTCTCCTAGGCAAGGTAATTTACTTTCCTCTTCGTTGTTTTGCCCTTCTGATGATGAGTCGCGCCAGTCGTGCTTACCCTTTGTAGATCCTTCATAATAATGCCCATCACATCGATGGAACTATCACTTTCATTGATGGAAGTGGTCTCCTCCTCAGAAGTGGAAGACTCACTAGTGGTTTCATCTGCTAATGTCTCTAGATCCATTTGCTTCTGCTCGCCGGTCTTCATGTCGTAGTAGATTGTTTCCTTTTTTTTACCGGTCATGCATACAAGGCTAGTGCCCCAGTCCTGCTTTGCCTTCATGGCCATCAACCATGGGCTTCCCAAGATTAATGGATAGCCCTCCCCCTTAGTTGGCATCACAAAAACATCTACTTCTACCTCAGTATTGAAGGCTTTTATCTTCACAGCACTTACTACACCCGCACATTTTACTTTTGTGTTGTTTGCCATCTTTGCTTTGCATGGAGAAGGCCTGTCAACCTTGAGCCCTAGCCGAAGCATCATAGCTTCACTCATCACACAAATTTGTGTACCACCATCAATGTAGGTGTTTCCAACCCTCTTACCCTTTATGTTGACGTCGACAAGTGGAAGGATGTCATCCATGTTGCAACCCAAAATTGCTCCGGCTACCTTTACCTTGGAGCGCCTTGTACTTACCATTTTGGACCATTGTCGCCTTACCTTTGGTGCTAGATGTAGCAGTTGTGGCCATGTAATATTTGGTCCTTGCTCTGACACATCCAATGTTAGATCATAGGGCCTAGAACTCTCCCCTTACTGAAAGTCGGTGATGCCTATTTTCCATCGTGGCCTTGACGGCCTCTTGCTAGTCTCTCCTTTCATGCTTCTCTCATCATCAGATTGTGTAGCTTTCTCCCTCCTAGCTCGCTTTATAGTCATGGCTTCAAATGGTTCTACAAAGGCTACCTTCTCCTTACCCTTATCTCTCTCCTTTTCTCTGGGCGGATCCACTACTACAGCCTTTCCTTTCTCCTCTAACCTTATGATGTTTACAGGGTGATCAAGTGGTGGTGCCGGTGGAAGAGGTGGAATGGGTGCTTGTGGTGGTGCCTGGGGTGGCATAGAATTTGTGTTGGTGGGGCTGGTGCTCGGGGTGGAGGTGTTCTCTCTCTAAAGGGTGACAATTGGTTTCTCCTACTTCCTCTATTATAGTTTTGTCGTGGTTTGGGACAGTAGTACATATCCTGACCATCTTCTCTACAGTTGTAGCAGTGATACTTCCTATTTTGTCGCCGTACTCTTCCCGAGTCTTGATCTCTCTCCTGATTCCTTCCTTACTGTATCAAGTGGACAAACAAATTCTGTAGCTGGTCAGTAATGTGGACCAACATATCTTGTTGGTCATTTCTTACCCCAGGAGCCGTTGGTGGTGGAGGAATGGTGGTTTTTATGGTTGTTGGTCGACGCGATGTTTCTCTTCTGTTGACTTGGTTTCTTTTGCTTTCATCCCGCAGCTTCTTGTCCTTAAGGCGAGCAATCTCCATGGCTAATTTGTACGTAGCGGAGAATCTACCCTTCACCTTCTCTTTGAGAAGCGACCACAAGCCATGCATGAACCGGTCCTTTTTTTGGAAAACAGGTGCAGCTTCCTCTCTTGCCAGTGACTCAACCCACCGTTCCCACAAATCCACAAACTTGGACTCATAAGTGGCATACTCTAAAAGACCCTCCTACTTCAAGTCTCTCAACTTGTCCCACAGCTTCTTTGAAGTGGTACCTCCCCCAAAGCACCTCTTAAAATCAGTTTTTAAGGGCTCCCAGTCATCCTTAGTTGCTTGTGGAAGTGCGTTGTACCATGACCTAGCTTCTAGATTCATGAGATGCTTAAAGATTCTAACCCGAGATTCATCTGTATCTTTGTTGCTTACTACACATGCTACTTCAAAGTCATCTAAGAAATCTGTTACCAAATCCTCCCCCTTCTTTCCTTCAAATGTTGGAAATGCAATACTTGCCATGATTATTGAGAGAGAGAGAGAGCTAGAAAGACACACTACTTAGCGTGCAATCAAAAGATTTTTTTTTTCTTTACAAGGAGACGTGTATACCCTTTTTATACTAGAACATAAATTTAAATCTCAAACAATACATTGCCTTGTACCAAAGGTAACACAAATGGCTGATCTAATGCCAGAACCTCAAAGAAGTGCTCCCCACACAGCATGGTGTCGATGACGTGCTCGTAGTGAGCCTTCCAGTCCATTACCTTGATTGAGCGTACTCGTATCACAATGTGTGATCTGCCTTGAGGTAAATTGTACTGATTATGTGAAGCTTAGAGGTGCTTAGTCATGGTCCAAGCCTGTAGGAGAGGGTGGTGTTCTTTCCTGAAACAAGCTCAGTAGATCCTAGTCTCTCTCTAGTGAAAGCGTGATCATGTGCTTCCGTTATCTGTGATGTAGCATCAGGTGCGACTTGGAAACTGACTATGATAATTACCTCGGTGACTTGAGTTACCCGATTCTCAAAGTAGAATAGTGTTGATAAAGCTCCCTCCATCTTGTTGTTGCGGGTTGGTCATAGGTTGCGGACATGGTCTCAGCTTCCTCCTTCTTGTCCTTGGCACCGGCCTATGTATATCCACTAGGTCTAACGTTCTAGTTATCTTTCCCACTGCAAATCTATCACCATTACGCCTGGCACTCGAGCCTCAATGGAGATGCGAAGTTCGTCTAGTTGTGCTTGGAGCTCTTCTTCGTATGTCGTCTAGTTAGAAAACCCTCCTAACCATTCATCCATCCACAAAACTTTAGGGTTTTCAACCTTGTAAACTGGAGGGTTTCATGAAAGGATCCTCGGTGGGGGCGCCAAGAAAATGATAGCCGGAAATGACATGCCCTATGGGGTGGCCTCTACACCACACATAGCCTGAACATCCCCAACCATCATCTCAAGGTAGGAGTATTCCTATAGCTAGAGAGGGGCACCACCTAACATAAGTGCGGCTAGGACGTAGACATAGATGACCTAGGGTAGCCAAGAGTGAGATACCCTCTAGGTAACCAACATGAAATGGTGATAAACAAATGTCCGGATGTAGAAAATGCCTAGTCAACAGTCAGGAGTGTGTGTACAAGGGAGGTATGTGACAAGGTCGGAATGGAGCATACTCATTGACTGAAGAGGCTGCACGTGATGAAGCACAAGCAGAGTGATATACAAGGATGAAACATCCCACAAATGTGGGGAAAACAAAGCTAAGGAGAACGGAGAATGGACTCAAAGATCAAGACATCATTGCACAATTTTATTGAGAATGATGATACTTACAAACGGTGGTCTTGATTGTTACCAACCTTTCTCTTGGCACTGGGGATGCATGATGGAATGCGAGCACCATATGGTGCATGGCGAAGTTTGGAGTTAGTGGGAGGATAGCACGTTAGTGGGAGGTTAGTTGAGGGAAACATTGAGAAGATGTAGCCACCGACGACGTCAATCACCAGCATCAAGAGTGGCCCAGGGTAGCATGGTCTCGGTGCATTCAATCCTAACATGCTCATGGTGCCTTGTGGGGGTGATAGTGAGTTCCTTATATGCATGGGGTGGTCATGACTAGTAACTCAACCATGGTATCGTGGAGAATGGGATGATAGTGATGTTTCCAATGCTAAAATGCCCATGCTTGCAACAAAACATGATGCCATGAGCTCCCTAGCTTGGGAGGTGCATTATGTCCTTAGTGGTGCATGAAATGTAGAGTGCATGGAGCTAGTGTGTTCTTCCTTCCCTTGTGTTTTTTTTGTGCATAGCGGAGGCCTCTTTATATAGGCCTGAGAGGTGGCACTTACCTAATGGTCCTTGCAAATATCCAATGGTCGCTGTAGAGAGTCTAGATGCCTCTCTAGTAAGAGAGATACAGAGGGAGAGAAGGTAGAGATAGAGAGAGGAGGTAAGAGTGGGTTGGGGAGAGTTTGTTTCTACAATCCACTAGCCAGTGGCTAGGTTATTAGGGAAGAGTGAAGTTCGGGGCATTTACAAGGGGTTTTGTTGATGTTTCGGGTGGCCGGTGTGAGGTTCAATGCTGCCAGAATTGGTATTTTGTTGCGTGATGCCGAGATGCTACATGTCACTTCCTTTCGGTGCCGGTCGGGGCGTGCCTTTGGCGTCTTTCCTTGATTTGAGTCGGCTTTGTGTGAGTTGGTTGTCTTTGTCGATGGTGTCGATGTCGTATTTCTTTTTTTTTTTTCTTGTTGTGCATAGGACGTGCATGTGCTTGTTTGAATGTGTGCGTGTGTGTATGTGTGCTCGTGAGTATATGTGTGTGTTTATATTTGCTTGTGGGTGTGTTCGTGTGTGTGTGTGTGTGTGTGTGTGTGTGTGTGTGTGTGTGTGTGTGTGTGTGTGTGTGTGTGTGTGTGTGCACTCGTGAGTATATGTGTGTGTTTATATTTGCTTGTGGGTGTTTTCGTGTGCGTGTGTGTGTGGGAACGAGAGAGAGGGAGTAATATTATTGTGTGTGTGTGTGTGTGTGTGTGTGTGTGTGTGTGTGTGTGTGTGTGTGTGTGTGTGTGTGTGTGTGTGTGTGTGTGTGTGTGTGTGTGTGTGTGTGTGTGTGTGTGTGTGTGTGTGTGTGTGTGTGTGTGTGTGTGTATATATATATATTACACTGCACGGAAATAGAGAGAGGGAACGAGATTGAGAGAGAGAGGGGGGAGCGAGGGCACTGCGCGTGGAAGGAAAGGGGTAATATGTTCGTGTGTGTGTGTGTGTGTGTGTGTGTGTGTGTGTGTGTGTGTGTGTGTGTGTGTGTGTGTGTGTGTGTGTGTGTGTGTGTGTAAGTGTATGAGAGAGAGAGAGAGAGATGAAATCGGCGGTGCCTGCAGGCTTGACGAGCGGAGAGAGAGACAGAGAGGGTGGGAGTGAGATGGGAAAAAGGGAGTGTTGAGGGGGTGAGGGGGTGGTGTGGGGTATGAATAAGAGAGAGATACCTTCTGTACTACACCCACCTGGGCTGAACAAAGAGAGCGCGAGAGAGAAAGAGAGAGAGAGAGAGAGAGAGGGAGTGTGGGTGCTGCGCGTGGCATGACGGACAGAGAGTGAGAGGGGGGGGAAGGAGGTCAACGGGATGGGGGGGTAGCGGGCCAAGGGGGAGGGTGTGTGGCTGAGAGAGAGAGAGAGAGAGAGAGAGAGAGAGAGAGAGAGAGAGAGAGAGAGAGAGAGAGAGAGAGACATTATTGGCATGCACTCTTTGGGCTTGAACGACGGGGGAGAGAAGAGAGAGAGAGAGAGAGAGAGAGAGAGAGAGAGAGAAGAGAGAGAGAGAGAGAGAGAGAGAGAGAGAGAGAGAGAGAGAGAAGGGAAGGGGTATAGAGAAAGAGAGAGACCAAGTCCAAGGGAAATGAGGGAAGAGAGAGAGAGAAGGTAAGGGTAGAGAGAGAGAGAGAGGGGTTGGTAGACCAAGGAGAGTGGGTGATGGAGAGAGGGAGAGAGAGGAAGTGGATGAGGGGAAGAGAAAAGGGAAACGACCCACCTGAGGGAGAATCCAGAGGGGAAGAGAGGGGCTTGGTGAAGACGAGGGAGTGTGGACGAGAGGGGAGAGGAAGAGGGTGGCCTGGCGGCTCGCCAAACGGAGAGAGAGAGTGTGATATTTTATGCGCCTTGCGGGGCTTGGTGGAAAAGAGAGAGGGAAAATAAAGATGAGAGGGAGTGTGTGGTGCCAAAAGAGGCGCGGCAGCCTACTTCACACGCGTGAGTTGGTGGTGGCAATAATAATACAAAAAAAACACTCGTTTTTGTTGTTTTTACTCTCGACTCTGCGAATGGGTTGATTCCTGCGGCCTTGGTTTCAAAAATCGGCCAAATTCAGTTTCTTTGGTCGGGCTAGAGGGCGGTGCAGCTAAACGGTATCACTTGTATGCAAGGTTCTTGAACTCCTTTTGAAGAAGCAACATCATGCTAAATGGAGCAAGTGTACTTTTTTCATTGATAAGGTGGAACATGGGTTTCATTATTTCCGAGGATGGGATTGGTGCAACTGAAGTGAGTTTGTGCTAGGAAGAGCAAGAAATAGGGCCATGGATATCTACAGGTGCATTCTAGGGAGATAAAACAATTATAAAAGTCCATGGCACACAGGTGGATGTAGATATGTATGCATTTTGAGGTTATGTTTAGCAAAGTGCTCTACTATGGGACTTCTCAAAGGTAGCTAATCAAAGAGCTTAAAGTGCAGAAATGGAATTTTAAAAGGGGGTTTCCAAAATGCCGTATAGGGTCCAAACGGCTGTCAATCGATGATATATAGCTCAAGTTATGGCAATTTGAAGAAAAAGGGTACTTTGCAGAATACCATCACATTGGATAGGTGCATCATGATGGTCAGAGAATATGTGAGCTGACAGGACTCAAGTGTTCAATTTATTGAGCATGTTAATCTTTTGGATCGGTAATCAGATCCCAAGATATGAGCAGTTAGAGTTTTATCGGTGACCAATTTCGTACCATTTTGATTGCCTTGCCATAAGAGGTTTTTTAAGGCTTTCTAGGGTTTACAAAGGAAGTATGAAGCATATGGGGCTAGTTGGAAGCGGCGGCTTGTCAAATAGAGTTGCAATCATTGAGATATTAAAGTTTGAAGTTGGCAGTGGGTAGAGGAGATGCGGCATCATATCATTTTTCCCATTTTGGGGCTCGTTGTTTTTACTGATGCCGGTTTGCCAAAATAATGATTCAATGTCAAGAAAGGGGGTTTTTACTTGACCTCTATAGATGGATAGTTGACACTTAGGCAAGAAACTTGTACAGTCCAAAAGAGTGCCCAAAAAGAGGTTTTTTTGGGGAGTTTCAATTTATTTTATAACTCACAAAGGGGTGCAGTGTATGGAGGACCGCCACATAGTGAGCGAATAATCCCACATGGAGGGTAGCAACTATGGAACGCGGGGTATATATAGTAAAGCATGAACTTATGTGTGGTATTGAAAGGGATAGGAAGGGAGCTATGGCTCCCTCTCCCTCCTTGCCCGTGGGGCACTGTGGCGGTGGACTTTCATTTACACACACGCGACATGGTGGTGCTTTGTGCTGGATTTGCTAGCAATGACGGTTATTGGTGGTGCCCATTGGCAGTGCTAGTTGACGTTGGTGATGCCTTATTGGGGCCCGTTCTCATTCAATGGGCCATGGGCCCTCACCCTTTTGGTGGGCATAAAGGGAGCCCCCCGTGGTGCCCAAGGGGTAGGGTCCCAACTTTCACAACCTTAGGCACCCTGATGCCATTGAGGCTTGGTCTGTTACATGTGCACGCCCTTGTTGAGCCTTCAACAATGAGTTACCCTTCATCTTGCAGCATGCTTCCCATCGTAGTTCTCACAACATAGTGCTACCTTCAACAAGGGCTGCTGCAAGGGCAAACAACCAGGATCCAAAATTGTGGACCGTGGGAGGCTTGTAGTCCCAAATGCGGATTTCGAATGATAGAAAGCTTCTTGGTGTAAAGAGAGACCTTGGGCAGGTCGTCAATACGATGTAGTGGATTGTAGTAGAGTGCACAATGGGCCCAACCACCTAGAGGGATTAAGTGAACACAGTGTGACATGTAGACTATGATAGAGAGAGGAGCATTATGCCTTCTATTTCACCTTAACAATATGAGAGCATGGAGAAGAGAATTTGGTAGCATACAATATGGGTGTTGAAGATGTCAATTAAATGCCATCAATAGAAGAAGGCTAATAGATAAGGCCATGCATGTCACTAGATGATTGGGGCACTGCTGGAATGGCTAATATGTCAATATTCCGGTATTGAGAAAATGAACTCTTTGAGGGCTCAAGAACGAGTGGGTGGTAGATATTGTCAAGGTGTGGGACAACTGGTGGGATATTTGAGGTCTCTTGGTTTTGTTGCTAGGAATCACCTACAATGTTAAAACTTCTCTTCTTCTTCTTCTTCTTCTTCTCTTTTCTCTGTGATCTCTCTCTCTCTCTCTCTCTCTCTCTCTCTCTCTCTCTCTCTCTCTCTCTCCCCCAAATCTCATGAGAAGATTCATGAACAGCCATGGGAAGAATCTACTACGGAATGACCCAATGGTTCAACAAAGGAAGTGACACCTTCTCAGCGGCTATGAAGAGGTCTCTCTTGCCCCTCAAGATGAATCAAGTAGCTCCCTCTTCCTGACATACTTGAATGAAGAGGAGTTAGAACTTGCCAAGCAAAGTTTTGCAACTAGCAGCCCGACACTCAACCTCTCAAAAAAATCCCTTTGAATCATATACTGACCCCATAAATCCCTTGCAAGTTTTTGGAGATTATGTTGGGGGATGCACACCACAAACCCTAGACATTGGGTAACTTCACACTCATGGAACCGCTTTCTGAGGGACTCCTCTTACTCTTAAACGGTAAAGAAGAGCTCTCCTTGAAACTTGGTTTACAACATGTTTTGGAGATTCCTCAAACATTATTGAGAGATCGCTTTATGAAGTGTGGTTGTGAACATGTGGGTCAGGATGACCATTGCAAGGATGGGAATATATTATGGTTTGACCATACATTGTGGATGATGATGCATCATCTTCCTATCTTCTTCCCGGGCTCAAGTTTAAAAATGTCTAATATTGCCTTTCTCTCTTGGATTGAGAAAGAGGCACAAGAGGCCATAAAAGCTTTACTGGTTCACCTTTATTACAGGGAAAAGTTGAAGAATGCTATCCAAAGCATCGAGTTTTGTTTAATCAACAAACCCCCACAAGAAGTATCAATCTTGAGGTTGATAACTTTATACAACATGCTATTACTCCATGGAGAGACATTGGAGATGCAAGAACAAATAAGCGTGCTCAAGGAGGTTTCACAAAACAGGCCCGAGGTTGTGGACGGCAGCCGTATACCCCTCAAAGATTGGTTGGTTTCACTATGACCAACTCTCAATGGTCGCTAGCCTCTCATGTTGACTCGGCTTATAGCTCTTGCACACCATTCAGCACACCCACTTATCCTGCCTACTCCTCGCAAAATTTTGCACAACTCCCCCCCCCCCCCCCCCCCCCCCCCCCCCCCCCCCCGTACCCACCCCTCCTTTAACCCTCAGTGTGCAGCTAGCACAAAAGACCTATTGTATGATTGAAAGTTGAATCTGCTTCCTTGTTGTTTGCTATAGGTTATCAAAGATTTGTATGGAAAGCTATGCTTTGAGAAAATACCTCAAAAGAAAGGCATCTTTGTTCCCATCCATTTTGGATTTATGTAATGTCAAGGCCTTCTTTGAACTTTTTTCTTTGGATTGAATATTGTCACCACTCAACTTTGGAATGATTGTCTCTTTACATGGACGTTCGATGCCCCTTTGAAGGTGAAAATGTGTAATGCATGTATTGTTTTCACCTTGCATAAGGAAATGACATACACATGTTTGTGTAAGCAATTCCATTCACATATGGACCCGACATGGGGACATGTCCTAACCACTGATATTAGCACTTTTATGTCCCCAGACTTGGCTTGATTATGTGACTTTGGACTCTCACATATAGCATCTACTCCACGCAACTTGGGGCAAGCATATGAGGAACGTTGTCGTGTCTTGGACACACTCATGCATACCAAATGCATCAAAGTCCCATCAAGCCTTACACTTGATGATGCATGTGAAGCCCTACAAAGGCTATTGTTTCAATTTCCTCCCCCCCCCCCCCCCCCCCCAAAAAAAAACATCGGTTGTACCCTGACCTTCAATCGGAAATTGTACAACTCAAGCATACTTTTTTCATCTCTTGCTTGACACCAAATAACATGGTACTTTTATGTAAAAATCTCATTGTTAACGAGGCTAACAAGAGATTGCAAGGTAAGGACTTTACATTGTATGCTCAAAACATCAAGGATACACTAGCTCAAATTCGCTCATTCCTTGATCCCATTGTATCTTTGAGCAATAATGATCTCCTCTTCTTAACCGCCTCGTTTAAAAGCCATAAAAACTCATTCCGATGGATAACATAGAGCTCTACATGCTGCTATGCAAAGATTTCCCTCTTAATGGCATGCTTCTTAAAAATGTGCATAGGACATCTCAAACAAAGAGCTACAAACTTAAACCAAAAAGCCTTATTATGCCATAATCTCCACATCATCCCATATAGTGAATTGTGGACTCAATTTATGAATGTGCTGATGGTCGGTTTTCGAAACTGCGACCGCGCGAACCACACCCTAAGGAAGGGAGGTCATATTACCAAAGAAGAAAATTAAAAACAAAAAAAGCTCTTTACCATTCACCACCCCCCCTCTAGGCTTAACCACTAGCGGGGCGCTGCCAGTTTGGCCACACACCCTCCATTATCGCTAGAAGACGGACTCACTCTCTCTCCTACTCTGACGCTGCATCACCCGGCCCTGGTGGGCGCATGAGACATCTATGCCTCTGTCACACCCTCCAGCGGGCCGCCACAGCTAATGTATATTCTCCCTCTCTCTCTTCCAAATATTCTTTCTGTCTCTACCTTTGCTCGTCCAAACCCTCCAGCAGACCGCCTATCCCCAATTTTTCCCCTCGTCCACATTTCACTGGCCTTACTACCCCCCCCCCCCCCCTGTTTTCTTCCTGGCGGACCACGGGTCTAGCACCCCCTCTCCCCTATCATCACTAAACTCTAGCTCTCTCTGTCTCTCTCTCTTTGAATCAGTCCCGTGGGCCTTAGATGATTCTCTCTTCCTCTCTCTCCCTATCTTGTCTCTCCCACCCCTATCCTCTCACCATCACTCACAACCTCTCTCTCTCCCTATCTCACTTTCTCTTCCCATGGCGGGAACCCGCCTTATGGGGGAGATTTCTTATATATATATATATATATAATCTCTCCACCCCCCTCCCGTTGACTATGCTCAACCCCCCCCCCCCCCCCCCCCCCCCTCCCCCCGGTTCTCGGCTCCTGATGGCCCGCTGCTCACCCCCCGCCCTCGCGCAGTCCAGACCCAGCCCCATCGGGCGCCGATTGAAGCCACACAACAACCCCTCCCCCCCCCCGGTTCTCGGCTCCTGATGGCCCGCTGCTCACCCCCGCCCTCGCGCAGTCCAGACCCAGCCCCATCGGGCGCCGATTGAAGCCACACAACAACCCCTCCCCCCCCCCACCCTCTCACCCCTTCCCCCTCTCCACACCCTCTCCTTTCCTCCCTCGCGCTCTGCGTTCACCTGTAGCACAGGCAGCCCCCCCGATTCACGCGCACCGTCGCCCTTGTTCCCAGCGCTCACACATACGCTCACAGACACACACGCACACACCCACTCACACACACACACACACACACACCCGCCTTCTCTCAGCCCATTCTTCTCCCTTGCCTCTGCCATAGCAGGTCCGAATTTACAAAAAAAAAAGCAACAAATTATATATATTGTTATATATATATAATACCCCACCCCCCCCCCCGTTCCCACACACGCTCGTGTACACACACCTATACATATACACATACACACATGCACCCATACATACACACGCACGCATAAACACACACACATAAAAAATACAAAAAAAACGAAGGACCTTATGACAACGACGCCATCAACAAAGGAGGACAACCCGAATCACGCGACACTGACAACAAAAAGAACAAAGGCAATGAAGGCATGCCCGACCCCGAAAAGATGTACGCACTACATTGATGCACCGGCAAGCGGCCAATCATCGGCATCACACAACCACGACACCATTTATCAGTCAACTGTAGGTCATTATCATCATCATTTTTCAAGTTTTCACCCAAGCTTTGTAAATTCCCAATTTGTAATTTCCCTCTCTCCAGGTGATGGTCACAAAGGCCCACCTAGAGGTTTTCATTTTTAATAACTCCCAATACAAAGCAAGGGTCAACCACATCGGGCCCACCGCCTTTGTTTGTCTCCTCGATTAGCTTACCCTAATCAAGCCAGATTACCCTAGTCTAAAGCAGCCAACACCTATAAAAGGGCACTGAGAGGTCACTATCGGGGGCGGGGGGGTGCAGTTCATGAGAGGTCAGCACTCGGTAGAGTTTTAGTGGGAGGAATTGACACTATTGGCATCATGGGGAGGGGACTTGTGTGATGGTTTGTTTTGGGAATTGCATCATGTGAAGGGAGCTACGTCCACCTCTCGACTCCAATGGTCGATGCACACACACATACACATTCTTGGTAGCAAGTTTCATATCATTGAGTCGTCTTTAGAGAACGCACCAAGTAGATTCACCATCTCTTCTCTCTATCTCTCTATCACCACGGTGTGTCACCTCGCCGGAAGGAAGGTCATTGTAAATACGGCAAGAAATAGTTCTCCCTCACACCCCCAAGGGTTTTCATCATTTGTCAATGCTCTCTCTCTCTCTCTCTCTCTCTCTCTCTCTCTCTCTCTCTCTCTCTCTCTCTCTCTCTCTCTCTCTCTGTGTGTGTGTGTGTGTGTGTGTGTGTGTGTGTGTGTGTGTGTGTGTGTGTGTGTGTGTGTGTGTGTGTAAGTTTGCGGTGTTCACATCACCGTGGTCTGCGTCCGACCCGCTCAAAGCTATGTGGTGTCCCCTGTTTGCTTTATCGTGACCGCCTCGAGGCGTTCCATCGGCTCCTGGCATTTTAGAGGTCGTTGGGATTCGGGTATTGCTTTGCTCCCGTCCTTTGGTGCCCCCACGGAGGAGGGCTTCTAAGAAACCTTCAGTTTACAATGATGAAAGCAACGCACCTCATCAATCATGGACAAATGGCTGAAGTAATTTTTGAACTGGAGGACTGAAGAGGAGGAGACTAAGGAGGCACTAGCCGCCTTCATTGAAGTACTACTGCCAGACTGTAGTGTCGTCAATATTAAAGAGGTAAGCTCCCCATCTCGTGTTGCTTGTCCTAACCACAAATTGAGAGCATCAAGTGGGAGGTCTATGAAGTGCTATCACTGTTGTCAACCAAAACACACTGTCAATGAGTGCCAGCAACGAAGGCAGCGAAGGGGCTGAAATCATCTACATCGACATTCACCGCGAAGAAGTCATCCACATCAAAGGAGGAAAGAAAATGGTAAGGCCTCTCTTTCCTAAGGAAACTGCAATCAAAGTTATAACCTTTACTCCAAAATGGCCTAAAGGGGCTGCTTGAGCCAAAGGTAAGGAAGGTTAAGCCAGTCTGGAAACACATGACTCCAAAGAGAGAAGCGTCTGACCAAGCAAGTGCTTCAAGCTCAGAGAGTCGGGTCGTACCCAGCTTGCCAAAGAGGAAGTCATCCGAAGCTAAGCGGCGGAAGGTCGCCTATCGATTCATACGACGCATGTGAGTACTACCAGTCCACTTTGACAATCTTGAAGAAGAAGTGGTAAGAAGGTTCCCATGTCCTAAGGAAGAGTGGTTCGGCTACTTCTCTCACGTTTTGGAAGACGGGTAGAGGGTCTTCCTCCTCTCCCTGTACACCTTATCCTGAAGAAGCTCTCCACCACGGGTGAAACCCAGTGGGCTAGAGACAAGTTGCAGCTGAATGGAGTGGAATATATGCAGCACGCCGACTACGATAATTCTCTACAATTGCTGCTAGCCAAAAGGCTGGGAGTGGTTAGACGCATCGCCATCACGTCGTACGTGCTGAGCGACGAAGGAAAGGTAGAGCCCATGAAAGGCGACGACCTCTTGTGGATGTGCCGACTCATCAACACTGGCACGGTAAGAGTATAAGTAAGTACTCCACCCTCTGTGCATGATGGAAAATGGGCCGACAGCATTCTCGTTTAGATTCCTGCAGCGTATGCATATGAATATCTATGTAGATAGGAAAATCTTCTACCAAAACAACAGAAGATCGTATACCTATTCGGTGCGGCGGTGCTAGGAGGAATCCTCAATTCCCCAAACCCTATCATTCTCCCCATATTGGATTACCACCATTCCTTCAATGTTTCTATCTTTATCTTGTTTTAATCTATCCACCCAACTCTGTAAAAAGCCGTTATGAGCTGCCTACTGTTGTTAGTATAATATAAAAGAAAAGAAAAAAATTGTAATTTTCTGAGTCACTACCATGGCAAGTGTTTCTTTCCCCACGTTCAGTAGAAAGAAGGGAGAAGATCTCACCACTGACTTTTTGGATGATTTTAACATCGCTTGTGTGGTTTCCAACAAGGATGATGACGCTTCACGACTTCGAATTTTTCCTCTACTGATGAAAGTAGAGGCCAGTCATGGTACAATGCATTGCTCCAGGCTACCAAAAATGCATAGGATGTGTTACATGCTGCTTTGTAAAGAGGTTTGGTGGAGGCACAACCTCAGAGAAGCTATGGAAGCTACTCACGGAATTGAAGCAGGGAAATCTGCTAGAGTATGCCACCTACGATTCCAAGTTCGTGGACTTATGGGAGAGATGGGTTGCCTCACTGGAGGAAGGCGAAGGAGCGCCTAATTTCTTGAAGAAGGACCGTTTGCTGGCCTGTGGTCATCGGTTAGAGAGAAGGTGAAGGGAAGGTTTCCTGCAACATATGAGTTGGCAGTAGAAGTAGCCCGCCTTAAAGATAAGAAGCTGTGCATGCAAGCAAGAGTAAACGAGTTAGAGGAAACAAGATCGATCCGACCAACCCCAGTGAACTGCAACAGCCATTCATAGAGCCCAACCACAAGAGGCATCAGAAGAGCAGCAAGACCTGCTGAGTCGCATCACTACCCATCTAGAGAGTTTATTTGTGCATCTGGTGCAGCAAGGGCATGCACCTCTCAGAAATCCAGAACAAGGAAGAGGACAACGAAGGCAAAACCAAGAGTACCACTCCTACAATTGCGGGTAAGACGGCCATGGTATGT
Source organism: Adiantum capillus-veneris (assembly GCF_014529385.1). Lineage (NCBI taxonomy): Eukaryota > Viridiplantae > Streptophyta > Polypodiopsida > Polypodiales > Pteridaceae > Adiantum > Adiantum capillus-veneris. The sequence goes on along the minus strand of NC_140950.1, from coordinate 26,029,340 downwards.
ACTACTGTCCACATCCAAGGAGGTAGAATTTCAATAGAGGGGGGAGACAGAATCAGGTCTCTCCGCCAAGGGCAAGACCACCACCCAGGCAACCAGGGTCGATCCCACCGGTCCAGATCCTTCGACCACCTGTACAACAACAGCAACCACCACAACCTCTCATTCCACCACTACCCCCACCACTTGCTGTAAACCAAGCGGTGAGTGTTATTAGTTTGGAGGCTAAAGGGAAGGCAAAGGTAGAAGAATTAGTTCAAGAGAATCACAAAGGGAAAGCAAAAGTAGAAGAAGTGGATGCTATGGGAGTGAAGCGTGCTAGGCACTAGGAAGCCTCTCAAAGAGAAGAGAAAATGAAAGGGAAGGCCGAGTCTAGCAAGCAAGTAACTAAACCGCGACGGAAGATAGACATCATGGATTTCTCACTAGGTGAGTATGCTAAACCCTATGATGTGTTGATACAGGGCCCAAAGATAACTTGGCCCCAATTACTCCACCTTGCACCAAGAATGAGGAGGCAATGGACAAAAATGGTGAGTACCAGGAAATCAAGAACAAGGATAGCTGGGGCTATCTCTAGAAGGGATCTCAACGACATCCTACCAACTATGGATGCCCACATCAAGGGGCAACGAATCTCAAATGTCTACATAGATGGTGGCACGCAAATATGCATCATGAGTGAAAAAATGATGCACCATCTAGGTCTAGAGGTGAGTACGCCGGCACCCTGCCAAGCCAAAATGGCAAATAATGTAAGAGTGAGATGCGTAGGCATTGTGAATGCGGTCAAAGTAAAAGCATTCAATACAGAAGTGGAGGTAGACATCTTTGTCATGCTATACAAAGGGGAGGGCTACCCTATCATTCAATTGGGAGACCATGTCTCATGGCTATGGAAGCTAAGCAAGACTGGAGCACCGGAATGATTTAGATGAAGAATGCTAAAGGGAAGTCCATATTCTATGACATGAGGACTGGGAAGCAACGCAACATGATCTTGGAGGCTTCATAAGATGAGTCCACCAACGACCATTCGTCTACCTCAGGAGAAGACACAACCACCACTGACGGGAGTGACAGTAGCATTGAAGTGATGGGGGTCATTCTTAAAGACCCAAAAAGATTGACACAATCTGAAACACCCCTGACAAACCAAGAGGAACCATTAGGTACGCAATCCTTAGAGGATGCAGGTAAATTACAAAGGATGCTCTCAAATGAGTTAACCCATGAAGAAAGGAAGGAATATGTCTCCATGCTGGGTAATTTCACTACAGTGTTCATTGATGGCTATGATAAGATCACAGGAATCACAGTAGTACAACACCACATAAAACTCAAGGAAGGCAGTAAACCCATGGTGCAAAAGCTCAGAAGACTTGGAGTAATTCAACAAAAGGCACTACTTAAAGAAGTGATAAGTTTGCTACAGGCAAGTTTCATCTACCCTGTCGAAGACTCAGAATGGGTCTCCCCAGTAGTAGTCACACCAAAGAAGAATGGCAAGTGGAGAGTCTGTGTAGACTATAAACCTCTCAATGCAGCCATGAAGAGGGTTCACTTTACTCTCCTATTCCAGGATGAAATTCTCAATGAAGTGGCGGGTCACGAGTGATACACAGTGTGCGATGGCTACTCTGGATACTTCCAGATTAGTATTGTGAAAGAAGACCAGAAGAAGACAACCTTCATCACACCTTGGGGATACTTTGCTTATAGAGTGATGCCTTTTGGCCTCACTAATGCTCCGGCCACATTTCAGCGCTATGTGACCTTTGTTTTCCAACCCAACTTTGGAACGTCAATACGGGTTTTCATAGATGATTTTTGCATCTATAGTTCATGAGCCCTCCATTTAAGCAAATTCTATGATGGCTTAACCAGGCTGCAAACCTTGGGTGGCCAGCTCAACATGGATAAGTGTCACATTGGTGAAAGCAAGGTCACTCTCCTTGGCCATGTAATTTCAACAAAAGGGATTGAGGCTGACCCTAGCAAGACTCAAGCTCTGGTATCTTTGTCATCACCCACCACCACTAAGCAGTTGGTTTCTTTCCTTCAGAAGGTAAGATACTTAAGCAGGTTCATTCACTTGCTATCTCAAGTGGTCCTCCCTCTACAGCAAATCACCCAGAGAAATGTCTTCTCATGGAGTGAAGAAAATGAGCAGCAATTTACCGAGGTGAATCAAATTCTAGCTAAGCTTCCAACCATTTCACCCCCTAAGTGGGACGAGCCATTTTATGTGAAGCCTAGTGTACAAAGTGATACACTCGGAGCCGTACTAATGCAAAAGGACCCCCAAACTTCTTTCATGCATCCTTTTTACTTCTCTAGTCATGTCATGACCCCGTCAAACAGAAAAGGGATTTACCGAAGTAGAACACATGGTTCTTGCACTAATGTTTTCTACCACAAAGTTCCGCTCCTATCTTCTGCCTAGACCCTTTGTAATTCTGACAATGGAGGAGGTCTTTCCATATGTAATGTGACACATGGATGTCTCATCTAGGATCTCTAAATGGCTGGTTAAATTACAAGAGTTCAGCTACACCATGCAAGTGGAAAACTCCACCAGGGCTAGTTTAGCGGGAATACTCACTCATCGCCACTATGAGAAGAGGCTGAAGGTCAATCCGGAAGCAAAAGAAGAAACACCAATGGTAGAAAGTCCTAAGCTAGAAAGAGGTCACTCTCTATTCTTTGACGGAGCATACAAAAGAATGGTGGACCAGTCTGCAGTTGGCATAGTCATTTTCAATGAGCAACAAGAAAGGGTATTCTCCATCGGCCAGTTACTACACTCCCATTCCAACAACAAAGCAGAGTATGCAGCTCTAATTCTTGGGTTGGAACAGTGTATTTCACAAGGAATTCAGTGCCTAAATTTGTTTGGCGATGACTTGCTTTTGATAAGGCAGATAAACGACACTTGGGTTTGTAAAAATCAGGTTTTACTTGGTCAACTACGCCAAGTTAAGGATCAGGAAGTTTGAAGAAGTGAAACTATTTCATGTCCCCAGAGCAGAAAATAAGGAGGCAGATGCTCTAGCCAAAGAAAGAATACAAGACGTTCCCGTAGGAGCAATCAAACTGAAACTACCCCTCTTTCAAGGTAGTGATGATATGCCTGATATCATTAACTTATTGATACAGGAGAATGTCCGGAAGGGTACACCAAAGGCCAGAAACAGTGGCTGATAAGGAAGGCTACCAGATACCGCCTTGTAAATGACCACTTGTATTGTAAGGGCAAGGATTGAATTCTCAGGCGAGTGCCAACCTCTAGTGAGATCACAGAGGTAATTTCAAGTTTCCATGATGGCGTCTGTGGTGGTCATTTTGCTCTGGATATCACCAGTAGGAAGATTCTACAAGCAGAATACTCTTGGCCTAGCTTGAACAGGGATGTACACCATTGGTGTAAAACATGCAAGGCTTGCCAAGTGGCCAGTGATCGCACATTAACCTATGAGCCACAGACTCCTATCATCTCATATGGTCCATTTGAGAAATGGGGAATAGATGCAATCGGTCCTTTACCAAGGGCCCAATCAGGTAAACTATACATTATAGTGGGTGTAGACTACATGACTCGATGGGCAGAAGCAACAGCCACCACCCACATTACAGCCCAAGAGGTAGCAAAGTTTATTTTTGAGCACATCTGTTGCCATTCTAGCACTCCTCTAGAGATATAATCAAAGAGGGGACCAGGTTTTAGAGGCAATCTGGTGGGAGAACTGATGAAAAAGTTAGGCATCACACGTCGACATTCCACACCATACTATCCTGTAACGGCCTAGTAGAAAAGGTAAACGGAATGATTTGCAAAATCATCACAAAATAGGTGAACAATCACACAGGAGACTGGGATAAGCATCTCATGACAGCTCTATGGGCCTACCGAAGGACGTTTCGAACATCATTAGGTTTCACCCCTTTCCATCTAGTTTACGGAAAGGAGGCAATTCTACCCATTGAGGTACAAATAGCCAGTTTCCGAGTCTTGGCTATCCAGATACAACGCCCAATTTTAAATCTCTGAGACCACATCCTAGATCTGGAGAGGCTCCAACTAGATAGGAAAGAAGCAATCAATCACTATGTAGCGCAGGTAGAATGACGCCAGCTCACCTTCAATCAAGAGCTTAAAGAAAAGGGACTAGAAAAGGGTATGTTAGTGCTGAGATACGATAACAGATTCGACACCAGGAAAGACAAGAAATTTCAACCCAGATGGGAAGGACCATTCATTGTCAAAAGGCGCTATGACAACGGCAGCTATAAGTTGATGGAAGCAGATGGGAGAATTCACAAGACTAGAGTCAATGGATGGAGGCTGAAAAGGTATATTCTTAGGTTTGATCCAGAGTTCATGCTAGACATTCCACAAGAGGGAGAACCCTCTAATTCCATAACTAAAGATGCAGAGGAAGCGCTAGAAGTATGAATGCCTCTAGCCAGATGGGAGGGCTAATGACGGCCGATTTTTGAAACCGCGACCGTGAGAACCACACCCTAAGGAAGGGAGGCCATATTACCAAAGAAGAAAACAAAAAAAATCTCTTTACCATTCACCAACCCCCCCCCCCCCCCCAAGGCTTAACCACTAGAGGGGCGCCGCCAGTTTGGCCACACACCCTCCATTATCGCCAGAAGACGGACTCACTCTCTCTCCTACTGCTCGGCTCTACCAATATTCTCTCTCTCTCCTACTCTGCCCCGCTGCATCACCCGGCCCTGGTGGACGCATGAGACACCTATACCTCTGTCACACCCTTCGGAGGGCCGCCACAGCTAATGTATATTCTCCCTCTCTCTCTTCCAAATATTATTTCTCTCTCTACCTTTGCTCGTCTACACCCTCTAGTGGACCACCTATCCCCAATTTTTCCCCTCGTCCACATTCGACTGGCATTACTACCCCCCCCCCCCCCTGTTTTCTTCCTTGCGGACCACGGGTCTAACACCCCCTCTCCCCTATCATCTCTAAACTCTAGCTCTCTCTCTCTCTCCCTCTCTCTCTCTCTTGGAAGCAGTCCCACAGGCCTTAGATGATTCTCTCTTCCTCTCCCTCCCTATCTTGTCTCTCCCACCCCTATCCTCTCACCATCACTCACAACCTCTCTCTCCCTATCTCACTTTCTCTTCCCATGGCGGGAACCCGCCTTAGGAGGGAGATTTCTTATATATATATATATATATATATATATATAAAATCTCTCACCCCCCCTCCCCTTAACTATGCTCAACACCCCCCCCCCTCGTTCTCGGCTCCTGATGGCCTGCTGCTCACCCCCCTCCTCGCGCAGTCTGGACCCGGCCCCGCGAGGCGCTGATTGAAGCTACACAACAACACCCCCCCCCCCCCCCTATCCTCTCACCCCTTCCCCCTCTCCACACCCTCTCCTTCCCTCCCTCGCGCTCAGCGTTCACCTGCAGCAGGCGGCCCCCCGGTATTCACGCGCACCGTCTCCCTTGTTCCCAACGCTCGCACAGACGCTCACAGGCACACACACACACACACACACCCTAGCACACACACACCCGCCCTCTCTCACCCCATTCTTCCCCCCCCCCCCCCCCCCCGCCTCTGCCGCCGTAGCAGGTCCAAATTTACAAAAAAAAAAACAACAAAGTATATATATTGTTATATATATATAACACCCCACCCCCCTCCGTTCCCACGCACGCTCGTGCACTCACACCTATACATATACACATTCACACATGTACCCATACATACACACGCACGCATAAACGCACACACATGAAAAATACAAAAAAAATGAAGGTCCTTATGACAACGACGCCATCAACAAAGGAGGACAACCCGAATCATGCGACACCGACAACAAAAAGAACAAAGGTGACGAAGGCATGCCCCGGCCGACCCCGAAAAGACATACGCACTACACCGACGCATCGGCAAGCGGCCAATCATCGGCATCACGCAACCACGACGCCATTTTCAGTAAACCGTAGGTCATTATCATAATCATTTTTCAAATTTTCACCCAAGCCTTGTAAATTCCCAATCTGTAATTTCCCTCTCTCTAGTTGATGGTCACAAAGGCCCACCTAGAGGTTTTCATTTTTAATAACTCCCAAGACAAAGCAAGGGTCAACCACACCGGGCCCACTGCCTTGCTTTGTCTCCCCGATTAGCTTACTCTAATCAAGCCAGATTACCCTAATCTAAAGCAGCCAACACCTATAAAAGGGCACTGAGAGGTCACTATCGGGGGGGTGCAGTTCATGAGAGGTCAGCACTCGGTAGAGTTTTAGTGGGAGAAATTGACACTATTGGCATCACGGGGAGGGGACTTGTGTGATGGTAGTTTTTTTTGGGAATTGCACCATGTGCACACATACACATTCTTGGTAGCAAGTTTCATATCATTGAGTCGTCTTTAGAGAACGCACCAAGTAGATTCACCATCTCTTCTCCCTATCTCTCTATCACCACGGTGTGTCACCTCGCCGAAAGGAAGGTCATTGTAAATATGGCAAGAAATAATTCTCCCTCACACCCCCGAGGGTTTTCATCATTTTTCAATGCTCTCTCTCTCTCTCTCTCTCTCTCTCTCTCTCTCTCTCTCTCTCTCTCTATCTATCTATCTATCTATCTGTGTGTGTGTGTGTGTGTGTGTGTGTGTGTGTGTGTGTGTATAAGTTTTTGGTTTTCACATCACCGTGGTCTGCGTCCTAGCCGCTCAAAGCTAGGTGGTGCCCACTGTTCGCTTTACCGTGACCGTCTCAAGGCGTGCCATCGGCTCCCGGCGTTTTAGAGGCCGTCGGGGTTTGGGTATAGCTTTGCTCTCATCAGTGCATTGAATCTACCAAAGCATGCTACCACCCTATATTCAAGGGATGTGAAGAACTGCTACGAGAATATCCCCCACCTCGGGGAACATGGATTAATCCACCACATAATTAAACTCATACAAGATGATTTTTTTGCTCAACAACAATACATCTCGTTCCGAAGATTCCCCACCCAGTGCACAGAAGGAACATGGTCTTCACACTCATTTAAATTGGGATTATCATTCACCTTACACCAAATATTGGAGATCAATTCTTGGCTCATCAATAACATGTACATACAAAAAAAAGGATCGATTTATCGCTAGAAAAATGGGATCCCTATGGGGCTTGCTTGCTCCCCCCTGTGGTGTAATCTCTACTTACACTCATTGGAATTTTTCTTGGCAAGAATCCTTAAATCTCCCAACCCAACTCCCACCCTTAAGAAGTTGGGGTCACCCTTTTGGTACTTGATGACATTCTCATCATTGACTCAATGGATCCCCTATACTTCATTAACAAACCAAACTATCTATCCTGATTGCCTCTCCACTGAAAGTGGAATTAGCACAAATACAAAATTCCTCGATCTTTAGTTATCAATTGATAAGGAAAAACTCAATAAATATCTCAATAGAAAGGAGGAAAAACTCCCTTGACAACCCATCAAATTTATTCAACAATTTAGTAATCGACCCTCGAATTGGGCTCATAAGGTCATACTTTCATAGCTAAAACCAATCCTCTTTTGCCACACCTACCCAGTAAATGTTGCACACGACATCCGAGCACTTGTCCAAGCTTTTTTCCATAACGGGTTTGAAAAAGCTAAGCTATGGAGGCTGATTAGAAACCATTTGTAGGGATATGTAGCTTCCTCCCATACAAGCCTACTAAACGAGGTCTTGGGACACCTAAAAGTTGGAGGGCACTAGCACCCCTTAGGGGGCCTAGTGCCCCCTAAAGAGGGATTAAACACTCATACTAGTGTGGGTGGAGGAGGGCCTCTCTCTCTCTCTCTCTCTCTCTCTCTCTCTCTCTCTCTCTCTCTCTCGCGCGTCCCCCTTTAACCCAAGGGAAGCACCTCTTACATTGGATAGACTTCTTAGCAAACCCCCCCCCCCCCCCTCATGGAAGGCCCCTCACATATACATATAAACTATATTTAACACCTTCCCAAAAAGAAAAAAGAAGGGGAGAGGGAAACATGAGTGCCTTTACTACTCCATATACACACTCACTTTAATAATACCCATAACTGATCACTACCCTTCCACATGGGAAAAGAAATATCCCACTCCCCCCATCCGTCTCTTTCTCTAGGAGGGAGACAAAAGGAGAGAGCACATATATAAAGTGTCCTTTTCCCAAGACATTTTCACCGAGGGAGAAGAACATTACCACTTGTTGCAAAAATATCACACCCCACACAACCCCCAAATGGACTCTTCTAATTAGGTTTTGTGAGTCTATTGTTTTCTTGCTTTGTGCATTAGATGGATATCTATAACATGTAAGAGCATCTCATGACACCTTCCTTCCACCTAATGGACTAATAATCTCTTTTTTTTGTGGTGACAGTGGCAAGTAACAAGATACTCCTTTGTCTAATCCACATGCATGGAAACCATGGACCCTCCATGTAGCAAGATTACATATTGAAAACCCTCCTTTTTTCCTCACTATCACGACATCTATTGTACTCAAAATGTTAAGATTACTCTCAAATAGGTGGTTGCAAATATTGGTTGTCTTTTTCCATGGTTCAATATGCTTTTTAAAGGATAATTTTTTTTGAATACCTTCTCTCTCTCTCTCTCTCTCTCTCTCTCTCTCTCTCTCAAACAAATCTTGCTTCATGCAAGGAAGGGCGACAAAGAATGCGGGTGAACATCACCCTTGAATTTTTAGTCATTTCAATGGTTCTTCAACAGCATCCACACAGGACATTGGCCTGAGATTATAGGTCAATGATGTACACAATCATCAACTAGCGTATCGTAGCCTTCATGGGCTAGTAACATGTCTACATAATAGGATGCCACCTGCACCAAAGCTATGGTAGGAGGTAGGGTACCTTAAGAGCCTAGCATAAGGTAAATAGGTGTGATGTCGGGGCACTGGTCAAACCTTTGTAAACTCTCTCAAAGTTATGCAGTAAAGTGAGCAAGAGCAAGCCTCAAGCATATTGTTGCAATAGCTCATCACCCAAAAGTATCTCCAACACCCCTCTAGCATCATTACCATTTTCTTATGTTATCACTCTTGATTGACGATAATTAATAGTCGGGACTGTCAGGTCTATGGTAAGACCAGGTAGGCCAAGGGCCAATATGGACATGCAATAAAGGGGAGTCTTATTATTAGCAGGGCCTATATAGGGCATGATTGGGTGGTGAATTGCATGGTCCAGTCCCCTTTGCCTTACACCAGTATCAGAGCTCAGGGGAGGGGGGAGCTATGGAAGAGGGAAAAGAATTGCATGGCTATGCATGTTCTCTCTCTCTCTCTCTCTCTCTCTCTCTCTCTCTCTCTCTCTCTCTCTCTCTCTCTCTCTCTCTCTCTCTCTCTCTCTCTCTCTCTCTCTCTCTCTCTCTCTCGATCGGTCCTTCACGGAGGGTCAGGTCGTGAGCATCTCTTAGAGGGGATGTGAAGGCTGTGGGCATGCACCCTAAGCAGGAGATGGAGGGACTATCAAGGCCGTGGGCACGTGGCCTAAGAAGGATATTTCTCATCTTGACATTATGCATGGGCAAAGTCCCCTTGCAAGGAAGGTGCAAATGGAACTTGCATGAACTGATGGCGGCATGGCACTAAAGTGGATAGCCACACTGAGAGGAACAAAAAACGCTTATGTGTCATCACCTTTGGAGTCTACATGTCGTGCAGTGAGTCCCCCGTGTTGTCAATGCAGGTTCACCATCGTTGCAAGGGCATGTGCTCTTTTTTTTTCTTCTTCCAGAACTAGACGCCCTAGGGTGCCCAAGGGGCCACCCAAGGGTGAGCCCAAGGGTGCTTTCCCTTGTGAGGGTCCATGGTGCTCCAAGAATGGCTTTCAAGGCAAGACTGACCATGATTTTGGAAAGGCTACTTTGGCAGAGTTTCAACGAGAATTTTTTGCAATTTTTATACACAATGCAAACCTGAAGCATTTGCAATGGAATCACAACCATGACACATGACGGATTCATTCAAAAACCTTCATGATCATCCAATTTCTGATAAGTTTCATCCGTAGGGTGCTTGGAAACAAGTGCAGGTACGCTTTGTTTATAAAATTAAGATAGCTACTGATTGTCAAATTTTATGCTTTCAATACGGATATCTGCTTGAGACAGTTGAGGACCGGCAAGCTCAAATTTCTCTAAACTCTATCTCAAATTTGAGCATGGGTACAAGGTAGCATATGGTTGTATCGGGAATGAAAGGGTCATAAGATCGGAGCAAGGATTTGTATGGCCAAGGTACATCAGTCATGTTTAGATGAAGGAATACCATTTTGTATGACACTACCCATATTGTCTATGGTGTATGACTACGTATGAAGTTGCCAACAAGCAAGGTTTGTGTAGACAGAGAGGCTAGAACAAGGTCCACAATGATTTTATTTATATATATGCTCATGTGATCTACCTTTCATTTTACACAAACACTATACAAACTTAACAGAGATAGCACGACTATATCTAAAACCCATTTTTGACATTTCCAAGTTTGATCATGTCCCTTTAACTCAGTTTGCATACATGCATGGCATATCATTATGTATAGATTAAGGAGCAAGACTCCATGCAAGGATACACAAAAGCCTGATATAATGTATACATCTACGTATGTTTGGATTTTGCAAAATTGGGTTTCTCCATGCCATGATTCATTGTTATATTCCAATTTGCAAAACCTTTAATGTAAGCACGACTTACATTGAGTTACAGCAAGGTTGTAAGTCTATTGGGCCATAGATCTCATTGATCAATATCTCTTTTGATATGTCCCCTTTGTGCTATCAAGAGGAGGAAAAAAAGCACCACTTCTAGATGGGTGCATGGTCACTCCAAAGAATTTACAACTTGCTACAATCCATGAAACATAAGTAGACAAAGGATGCCAAGGGTGGTGGTCACAAAAAAATGATAAGTACCTGAAATTTAAGTTTCAATTTTTAATTTATTCCATCTTGCAAAATTTTCTACAATGCCAATTTGACAAGAAGATGCTGCTTCGTTCATGCAAAGTGTGGCAATTTTGTGACTTTGATATTTAGGATTCAAGAGCTATCTCTTGTACTATTGGGCAATCTTATGACTCTCAATAAGCTGCATGATTTGGCAAGGCCGTTTTTCTTTGCAAACTCGACAATATTGATTCTCCTCTGCTTTGACATTTGTGTGTCAACTTAAGCATATGTTAGCTAAGAGCACTTAGACCCCGTTCTATCTCATCTCCTCGATGAACTTTTGTGAAGAAAGGCTTCAATTTATGGCATTCTGCCCTAGAAGCTTCCAAAGTTTGGGACATGTTAATAGCATACAAACTTGGGAAAGCTTGGCAACATGTCTACCAGTTTTTATTGGAGGTCCGTATAAACCAACCCAAGGGCATACAAGGTACATTTGACAGCTCTAAATGTTTCAACATACATGGCTATGAGCCACATTCGAGCAAAGGCAACTGCTCTCGGAGGGGTGACAAGGCTAGACAATTTTAAGTTCTACTTGTATTTTTGTCTTTCAATTTTCAGCTGAATAAGATTTATGTACTGTGCAAAGCAGAATGCTTTGACAGACTTTCTAAGAAGAAAGGATTCTGTTCCGTGCCACATTACTATCCATTGACTCAAGAGCAAAGATAATAGCACACAGTTTTAGTAATAAGAGGATATAAGCTCACAATTATGGTATGCAATGACCAAATGTGATGTATCCATGCCAGTACACATTGTACAAGTCACATATGGAATTTTCTCACATTGTGGAGATCTTCGTTAAAGCCAAGGGCTTATCACACTATTTTTCTGATATGCATGCATAGCATTCTAATATTATGGGCTCATTCCATTAAAGCATGGTTTATGCTTCAGCTATAACATCAGCTACTCTATTCAGAAGGAGTCAAAATCTAGTTGTGAATAAAATTCCAACTTTGAGACAATCTATGCTTAGTTGCAGCACTGACCGTGTCTCTAAGAGTGATAATTTTAGGGGTATGATCCAGATACTATATAATCGCTCCGTAGGTGTTGAGGATCACAGTATGATCTCATCACTATTGTACTTTTAAGGAAAGAAGTTCAAAATCTACCAAGGGGTAGTGAAAAAGTTCAACTTCCCAAGTTGATTCCAAGCACTATTAGACACAGTAGACTATGTTGGTCACCATTGGCTGCTAGTTTGATCAGTTTTCAAACAGAGTCTAAGCAAGGGGTTTAACATTCTAGATTTTAACAAAGGGGTTTAAATTGCAAAGGCAACACCCAAGGCTACTTGTACAATACTGCTTGATTTTCACTAATCTCTCCATTAGTGCTCCTAGGTCTTTTCAAGTAGGAGATTTGGTCAAGTGCATTTGACTACAAGTAAGTGAGCGATATGTTCAACCTGGAGATATACGTCCAATCTTATTTTATTTCATTTTTGAATATGCTTTAATTGATTTTCCCAAGTAGGATGTATAATCTTCAATGCTTTCATCCACTTTGCTCTTCAGAGACATGACAAGGTCATGTAGAAGCACATACTTTTGAAATGTAGTGTCCTTGCTACATTTTTGCATTATGCATTTAAGGACCTACATGATAGAGTTTTGTTTGGCACATGTTGTCACAAGAGGAGCAACATGGTCTAGGAACCCATGGATTTCACTTTAGCCAGTGTGGAGCAAGGATAACAAGGGTCCTTCTCACTCATATCATAGAGTGTTTACATTTACCTCCACACACAAGTACGTCCCGTACTTGTAGCATGTTCTTTTTTTGGATATCCTTATCTAAGACATATTCCACATGTGGAGAATATGAGTCTCTGTGACTAACACTAGCACCTACTATTTCCATTATGTGTCACGACAGAGTCTCTAAGTGCTCGTTACATCCGTTTGTTAGACCATTTTTTGCACATCGTATTAGAAACAATTTCAGTGGCAAAAAATTGTCAAATACCTATAGTAAGGCTTGTTAAGATACAAGTTCAAATTAAACAACTTTAATGTATGGTTTCTTATATATGCAATAAAGATATGTCCTATTAATGAACTAGTGCATTTGGTACCTAGATGTGATGAATTTTCACATTCTATTATGGCCCAAATATGGTAGCACAATTTTCACATGGGAAGTATTTAGTTCTTTCTCGGTGACCCGTGAGCATGAAATTAGCCATAAGCATTGGCAAGTACAATTATGGATATGCATGTTTGGAATTTTTTTACTAAATGCAGGCATGACTAGGTGTTATGGGCCCTAGTGTTTAGCAAAGGCTGATTTGGAGTGGCATGCACATTCCTGACATTGATAGCTTCTAAATCATTTTGCACTCTATGTGCACTATCTCTATGACATTGATTGTAGATCTACCAATCAACAATAAAGGTCATGGCTGTTGAGATGTCGAGCTCTACACCTTGAGCTGGCATCCACTACGGGTCTTGGCCGCTTACGGCATTTACTCACTGGTGCGTTAGGTGACCGACACGGAGGATCTCTGCCAGTGATTCTACAGCTGGACTACACTTATAGTGCCAGCCTAGTACGCTTCTAGTGAGTTCACACTTAGTGACCGCATGTACATATGTGCTACTTTTCAGCTTTAGCACTTAGTCATTTTGTACTCTCTTTTCTGTGAAGAAGAAGAAGAAGCTTTCCATCTCTGTGTGCTTTGTGCTTGTCTTGTGTAGCTCTCTTGCATCCTCATTCTTTACATGGTATCAGAGCCTGGTGCAGGCAAGAGAGGCTAAGAGAGCAAGAGCATCACAATCCCTTCGTTCGCAATCCACGACCAGATGCCGAAGGCGCCTCGCGCAGCGGAAAAAATTTTAGGGGTTTTTTGCACAAGTTTCTGAACAGGTCTCCAAAGTGCAGTATACAGAGATTTACTGTACAAGTACAGTGGTTGTATGTACGCTTGATTGTGGACACTCGTTGAGTGTAGAAAGCGTTACAGGAACCACGATAGCAGGTTCAGCAGATTTGCAAGTTTTTGCAGATTGCAGCTATTTTGTCTTAGTGCTTCAAGATGTCTGACGGTTTCAGTCAGATTGTTACTAAGAAGCTTGAGAAAAATAACTACCCTGCATGGAAGTTCAGAATAACAAATTTCCTAAAAGGAAAAGGTTATTGGGACTATGTAGAAGGAGACAATGAAAAGGAACCAGAGATTCCCGAGGCAAATGCTACAGCAGAACAAAGGAAAGCTTTGAGGGACTGGCAACAAGGCCAGAGCAAAGTGATGTATTGGCTTTCTATGAGCATCACAGATGGCATGATGGGCTATCTACAGGATGCTGAAACCCCCGCCATTGCATGGAAAAACTTAGGCAGAGTGTTCGAGGTGAACACCAAGGCCAGGAAGCTTCAACTAAAGTCGGAGCTAAATCAGGTTAAGAGGAACAACCTCTCCATCAATGATTATGCTTTGAAGATCAAGAGCATCATTGAGGCTCTTGGATCTATTAAAGTCTCAGTGGAAGACGATGACATTGTCCGTGCATGCTTGGATGGTCTAGGAGATGAGTATGTACATTTTAGGTCTTCCATGAATACAAGAGACGACATCCCCGTGTTCCAAGATTTGATTTCTATGCTTATTCTTGAGGAGAAGAACCTTGACACATCTTCTTCTCATGGCAGAAATAATTCTGAACAGGCCTTCTATTCTAACTCCAACAGAGGTAGAGGTAGAGGTCGTGGTCGAGGCCCAAGGGGTTGCAGGGGCCAATTTTTGGAAGGTCAATCAAATCAAAACAATACAAGTGGCAGGGGAAACCAGTCTCAAGGCAGGGGGAGTCAAAGAGGTCGTGGTGCAGGATCAAGCAGGCAGCAACATACTCCAGATAGTAGAGAATGTTGGACTTGTGGTGAAAGAGGTCACATGTCACGTGACTGTCCAAAGGGAAAAGCAAGTAGAAAGAGAGAACAGGGCAACTATGCATCTACTAGCAGAGATGCAGATGACAGCAAAAACGAGCGCATGTTTTTTATCCAACATGTAATGAATACAATGACTGCAGAGAATTCCACCCAAGATGATGTTTGGTATGTGGATTCAGGTGCCTCTAATCACATGACGTCTCGTGGAGAGTGGTTTAGAGATATGCGCAAACCAGATGTGTCAGGCTATGTGCAGACAGGAGATGACACAGCTCACCCCATTGCTCATGTAGGGGACATACCTCTAAATACGAAGAGTGGGAAATCAAAGTACTTAGCAGATGTACTTCATGTCCCAAACATTACAAAGAATCTTGTTTCTGTTGGACAAATGGTTGAGCAGGGTTTGCAGGTTCGCTTCAATCCAAATGGCTGTTATGTAGAAGATTTCCAGAATGGTTGTAAGCTGATCATAGAGGGCAAATGTGTGGGCAGAATGTTTACGCTAAATGTAGACATGCCTGAGGTAAAAGCTGCATTATTTGCACAGGGCACAGGTGTTGTGGCTGATGTTGACATTTGGCACAAACGCATTGGCCATGTCAATGAGCAGAGATTGCGCAGCATGCAATCAAAACAGATTGTAAAAGGTTTGCCCAAATTCAAGGTGGATGGTATGCATAAAGTGTGTGCAGCATGCCAGTTTGGAAAACAGTCAAAGGGCTCATTTCCACATGAGCGCAATGTATGTAAAAAGCCACTTGAGGTGGTGCACACAGATGTTTGGGGTCCAACCGATACTGCAAGTATACATGGTTGCAGGTATTATGTCTCTTTCATTGATGACCATACAAGGAAAGTATGGGTCTACTTCATGCGTAACAAAAGTGAAGTGTTTGGTCACTTTCAAGACTTCAAAGTCATGATTGAGAAGGAGACAGATATGCAAATCAAGACATTGAGGTCAGAAGGAGGGGGAGAGTACTTCTCCAATGATTTTTCAAATTTTCTGCGAATGCATGGTATACACAGGCAGTTTACATGCAGATATACTCCACAGCAGAATGGGGTCGCAGAAAGGAAAAACAGGCACATTGCAGAGGTTGCACGTGCATTGATAAATGAGAAGAACATGCCTCATCATTTCTGGGCTGAAGCTGTAAATACAGCTATGTACATTATGAACAGGACACCTACAGCTGCGGTGCATGATGTAACACCTGAGGAAAAGTTTACAGGTACAAAGCCTGATTTGGCACACTTGAAAGTGTTTGGCTGCATAGCTTACGTGCATGTACCAGATGAGTTGCGTAGGAAATTGGATCCTAAAGCAGAGAAATGTATTCTTGTGGGATATTCCCTTGAACAAAAGGGGTACAGGTGCTACAATCCTACTACACGAGAATTACGAGTGAGCAGAGATGTAGTCTTTGATGAGATGAGCAGCTGGTACAGTAATGCACATGGCACTATTGGGGCTGATGTAAAAGATGATGTGGTTGTACAAAATGTGAGGCCACAGTCACAGGTTTTGAGTGGACCACAAGAGTCCTCTTCTCGTGGCTCTGTTGAGAAACCATGGAATGGTAGACTACGTACGCAGGTTACTCCACCAACAGGTACAGGGAATGTATCACGAAAAGGAAAGGAAAAGGTTGATGAACCTCCCTTTATGGTTGATGCATCATCGGGTTTTTCACATGTAGACATGGATTCAGATGGTTCTGAACAAAGTCTTGATGAGGAATTTGGAATTCCGGCTGTCAGGACACCTGGTGTAAGGAAAGTACAAGAAGATGCTAGAGGGCAAAGGAGTGACCCAGGACCGTGCAGATCTAATAGAGTCAGAAATCCAGTTCAAAAATTGACTTATGATGGGTATCTAGCGCATCACCGAGCCTACATGGCTAAGGTGATACAGGATGTGGAGCCCACATGTTTTGAGGATGCAGTTGGAAATGTGCATTGGGATGATGCAATGAATGAAGAGATGGCTGCATTGGAAGCAAATGACACATGGGATTTGGTGCCATTGCCAAGTGGCAAGAAAGCTATTGGCTGTAAATGGGTGTATAAAACCAAGCATAAGGCTCATGGTAACATTGAGCGTCACAAGGCAAGGCTCGTCGCAAAGGGTTATGCACAGACGTATGGCATAGACTATGAGGAGACCTTTTCTCCAATGGCAAAGATGACGACAGTGAGAGCTGTCATAGCAGTGGCTGCATCTAGAGGATGGATTATGCATCAAATGGATGTAAAGAATGCCTTCTTGAATGGTGAGTTGCAAGAGGAAGTGTATATGGATCAGCCACCTGGTTATGTCGATCCAGGTTACCCAGATTATGTATGCAGACTTCTCAAAGCTTTGTATGGTTTGAAGCAGGGCTCTAGAGCATGGTATGACAGGATTGCCAAGTATCTTGTCAGTATTGGTTTTAGGAGAGCTCATGCTGATCATTCACTCTATGTACGTGAGAGTGATGTGGGGATTGTGGTCATTACCATATATGTAGATGACCTTATTATTGTTGGTGACAATGCTATGGAGATTGACCATGTGAAGGGTCTTCTCAAACAGGAGTTTGAAATGAAAGATTTAGGCGAGTTGCGCTACTTTCTTGGCATTGAGGTGATTAGGACTCCAGAGGGTGTATGGCTATCACAGAGACAGTATGCTTTGGACATGTTGTCAAAGTATGGTATGGCTGATTGTAAGCCAATTTCTATTCCCTTGGATGTGAATGCAAAGCTGAGTGCAGAGAAGGGTGATGTTGTTGAGGATGTCAACATGTACAGGAAGATTGTGGGTAGTCTAATCTACTTGACTATCACGAGGCCAGACTTGAGCTACACAGTAGGCTTGGAGAGTCAGTTCATGCAACTTCCGAGGAAGCCACATTTGGATGGAGTACGACGCACACTTAGGTATGTGCAAGGTACTCTTGACTACGCATTGTTCTATGCAGCAGATGCACCATTAGCATTGTATGGGTATACAGATGCAGATTGGGCAGGTAGCATTGTTGATAGGAGATCTACGAGTGGCTTCATGTTCTCTTTTGGGAGTGCTGCTGTTACTTGGAGCAGCAAAAAGCAGCCTACGGTTGCTTTATCGAACACAGAGGCCGAGTACAGAGGTGCAGCAGTTGCGGCGTGCGAGGTAGCTTGGCTACGCACATTACTTGAGGACTTGGGAGTGCACGTGGACCAGCAGATTTTCATCCATTGTGACAACCTCAGCAGCATGCAGTTGGCTAGGAACCCAGTGTTCCATGCCAGGACCAAACACATAGAGGTCCATTACCACTACGTTCGAGAGCGAGTGTTGGTGGGCGACATCGACTTGGTCTACGTCAGCACAGAGGAGCAGATAGCGGATATCTTTACCAAGGCCCTCGGAGCTGAGAAGCTTCGACGTTTCCGGACTATGCTTGGACTCTGCGACATCCAGAGCTCAAGGGGGAGTGTTGAGATGTCGAGCTCTACACCTTGAGCTGGCATCCACTACGGGTCTTGGCCGCTTACGGCATTTACTCACTGGTGCGTTAGGTGACCGACACGGAGGATCTCTGCCAGTGATTCTACAGCTGGACTACACTTATAGTGCCAGCCTAGTACGCTTCTAGCGAGTTCACACTTAGTGACCGCATGTACATATGTGCTACTTTTCAGCTTTAGCACTTAGTCATTTTGTACTCTCTTTTCTGTGAAGAAGAAGAAGAAGCTTTCCATCTCTGTGTGCTTTGTGCTTGTCTTGTGTAGCTCTCTTGCATCCTCATTCTTTACAATGGCTTGGTTTGGGTGCTTGTAGATCAACTCACTACAATTAACCATAATGGTTGTTCTTAAAATTATTGATTCAACAATAGTGCAAGTAATTGTAATCCCTATTTACCAGCCATTTTGGAGGATTGTCTATAAACGGTGGGGAAACGCACCTCAGTAGTGTCAATTATCCAAAGAGGATAGGCAATTTACAAGTGTTAATCTTGTGCTAAAGGATATGCTAAGCGTGTACATTAGAACCAAGCAATCCAATTGGCGATGTTATCTCTCTAGTTGGAATTTGCTACCATGAAGCAAAGCATGTTGCAAGACTAAGTTTAGCCTCTTCATGTTTAAATCAGGTTCTCAACCTTGAACACCGGTTATGGTGAGGTTGTTTGTTGATGAAGAATGATATTAAGTCAAAAATTTATACTTTGCTTATTAGCTACATCGTTTAGTTACTTTCTTAGAAAGTGAAAAGAGATACTATTTTAGATACAACTTACTTGTGAAAACTTGTTTAGCATACTCAAGTGAGTTCTAAATGGAGTCTATATGTTACGATGGCCAGTTACACAAAACGGTTACAAAGGGACAACAATGTGGAAAATCAAGATGCTCGTCTTGATTCATTGAACCTCCTACTAAACCGTATTTCGATCAAATGGACAATTGGATCCATGAAGGATGCCACTGTAGAAAACATTAGTGTTCTTATAAAGATATCACCACTTTTGTTTTTGAGGATGAAAATGATTCTCCAAGCGGGGAGTAATGTTAGGTCTACAGTAAGACCGTGCATTCCAAGGGCCAGGACGCACATGTCATAAAGGGGAGTCCTATTATTAGCAGGGCCTAAATAGGGCACGATGGGGTGGTGAATTGCATGGTCTAGTCCCCTCTGTCTTACAGGGACCATCTTAAGGGGACTCAAAACATTCCTTCTTAATACAGGATCCAAGACATCACAACATTGTAGATTTTTCATTCGTTGTCTAACCGGCCTTGGATAGGTTTTGATAGCATGTTGCCTTGAAGTTTTAAACATTTAGTCACCGTTTTTCTTTTTTAAGTTAGTGAAAACATAACAATAAACTCCTTGGCTTTTCAGAATCAAAAGCATATAACCCTTCTCTACCTCAAAAATATCTTGATGCATATCTAGAGATTTGCACTAATCAAAATGTCAAGGTTGATGGGTTATACTCTTTGAGAAAGAGTAGAAGGTGAAAGACATTGAGGCAAGTTGAGGGGTGCCAGTAGGTTGAAAAGGTACCAGAGATGGTATTATTAAGTTGTCAATATCAAACCAAGATGTAGCATGCAACAAGGTGGTGGTTCCCATATAATTCAGAATATAAAATAGCAACAAAAGTAAAAGAATGTGAACAAATAACTAGATAGAAGTAGATAAGAGATATTTAGATTAAGATAAAGCTATTATAGGAAGGCTAGAAAATAAAGTTGTGATACATGTAGCTATGTACGAAACCATGGGTATTTTTTTAAATGAAAATCCTTTTTCTTGGTTTAATTATCACAAGGCTGTCTTTAGAGTACTTCCATTGTTTTGAAGATAAGCATCTCTCTCTCTCTCTCTCTCTCTCTCTCTCTCTCTCTCTCTCTCTCTCTCTTGTTGGGTTAGATGTGAAAGTGTGCTCCCTAATCACCAATGGCTTAGCATTAGGCTATGGAGGGTGGAGTCTTAGCTTAGCCATGGTGTTAGGATTAGGGTTAGAGAGATGGAGTTTAGGGTTAGGTTATGCCAAGTGCAAGAGCATAGAGAGAGAGAGAGTATAGACACACTGATAGACTTGACTTAAAAGTACAAATTCTTCATTAGAGAATATCCTTTTAAGTAGGCTTAGTGCTTTACAATTAGTGGCTAGAGAGGTTGCCTTGCTATTGGACCATATCATCATTTATCTCTTTGTAGGTTGCTAGAAGGAATTCGCATATGGTGCCACAAGTTGGGCTTACCCTAACAATCACTCCATTAAGCCAAACTTGGGGCTTTACAGAGACTTCATGTGTTATTGGGTTCATATGTTCATGTCATGGTGTACTCCTTGGCTAACATAATTCATCTACTTTATACATCATGGCAGTTCAATTTGATTCGTCACCATGGTTCAATGTCACATGATACATCATAGTAGTCCTCAATCGAATTCATCACTATGGTTCACAAGTGAGACTTAATAGGTTCACTACTTGTCCTAGGTAGTACAAATTTTTTCATTCATTCATTCATTTTTGTAAGAAGAGGTCATCATCTATGTCCTCTTCAAAAATGTCTTCATTTTGTTGTCGTTTTCATTTGTTGTTGTTGTTGTCGTCTTCTTCAACTTCATTTCATTAGCTTCATGTGTTGTTGTCTTCATGTTTTTATTTTCATGTTGATGCTGATCTTCATTGGTCCATTGTGTTGAGGATGCAATCTTTGTCTCCAATAGTGTGAAACACACATACATATCATGTGTTGTGTGTGTGTGTGTGTGTGTGTGTGTGTGTGTGTGTGTGTGTGTGTGTGTGTGTGTGTGTGTGTGTGTGCGCGCGTGTGTGCATAATGTGAGGCCTCATGAGGAAGGCATTACCATGTATCATGGTAGTGTCTAATCCCCTTACATAGGTTGGCACGATCATAAACTTGTCTTAAAAGATTGAAATGTAATTATACATTTCAAGTGTTCAATCATGTGTTTCATACATCTTGAAGTTTGCAAACATGTGGCTTTGTGCGAAGACCGTTTTTATGAAGTCACTCTTCACCTCTTGTGAAGCACCTATTCACAATCTCCAAGCTTTGATGTTCAAAGTTTCTTGAAGAAATTGAGAGTGCCCGGCTTTATCTCTTCTTGGAATTCTTCTTGGAGGCTATAGGCTTTATGGTTTTGGTGTGATAAGCCTCTAGGAAAGATCTGTAGTTGATTGAGCATGGGACAACCCCTTAAGGGGTTTGGGGAGCCCAAGGTAGACCATGAGAAAAACTTTTATGGTCAAAGGTTAAGCCTTATGGGCCTTTGTAGGCTTGTGGCTTAGGGCTCCTACCCGTGTGACCCACAGCTGGTGGACCCAGAAAAGGATCCAAAATGCCACACTGAGATGGCATTGCATCTAGATGTGTGCAAGAAGTTGCATGCAAGAATTATTGCTTGCGGAATTGAATGCCAAATTAAGCTGCAATTTACCAAATTAAGCTACAATTAACCGCCTGCTGGCTCACGTCACTCACGTCTGTCCGAGTTGCCCTCTATCCAAAATAAGGCAGCTGTAGTGACTTGGACCCCCACAAATTTTACCTGTACACTAGTAATGGTGTAATAGCCACCATGACCACCTTGTTTTCTTGTGGGAGTTTTCTTAAGATAGGATAAAGCCAAATTAGCAGGAGCTCACACACAGACACACACCTAAAATTGGGATGTAATTAGGAGGTCTTAATCTCATCCAAAAGCAATGATTAAGGACTCGTTTTGAAGCTTGAGAGAAGGCATTACACACACATGTCACAGTTCAAAAGAGAGCTTGCACAAAGAGTAATTGGAGAATTAAGATCATGCAAAATCTAGGCTAAATGAAATGAAGTTTATAAATCGATTAATTAGGTAAGGAAAGAGATTTCCCAATCAATCTAGCATGGAAAAGATGCACACTAATCAAAAAATTACGCACATACACACAATTATTAGAAGGTCACTAATCACAAATCACTTAATTAAGGAGGGTAATGACCCAAAGGTATTGCCAAGAACATGCCCAAGGTAGTGATTAGGGAGAGAGAAGAAAAATTACGCACATACACACAATTATAAGAAGGCGACTAATCACAAATCACTTAATTAATAAGGGTAGTGGCTCAGCGGTAGAACATGCTCAAGTTAATTAGCAATGCTAGTGATTAAGGAGAGAGAAGAAGGGGGATTAATTAGTCCTAGGTATGAACCGTCAGCTTTGATACCACTTGTTGGGTTAGATGCAAAATTGTGCTCCCTAATCACCAATGGCTTAGCATTAGGCTACGGAGGGTGGAGCCTTAGCTTAGCCATGGTGTTAGGGGTAGGGTTATAGAGATGGAGATCAGGGTTAGGTTATGCCAAGTGCAAGAGCACAGAGAGAGAGAGAGAGAGACAATGATAGAATCAAAAGTGCAAATGCTTCATTAGAGAATAGACTCTTAAGTAGGTTTGGTGGTTTACAATCATTGGCCAGAGAGTTTGCACCCTCTTGCTATTGGAAAATCTCATCATCTATCTCTTGTGAGGTGGTTAGAGGGCATTTCCATATCGTGCCACAAATCGGGCTTACCTAACACATCTCTCTCTCTCTCTCTCTCTCTCTCTCTCACGCGTGTGTGTCCCCCTCCCCCAAAAAAAAAATAAAAAATTATATTTGAGCTTCTTGTGTGTATACAAGTCAAAGAGGGAGATGTGATGAAGAAAGACTTGCAAAAGCACATATCAAATTTCATTAAAGCCATTCCAATATTGATATTGATTTTACTTGGTTTTCAATAACTTCTCTTTTTTTGGGTGCCGAAGGTGAAGGGAGTCTCACTAGTATCTTCTAAAACATTTATTTGGGAACATCATGTTGCATTTTAAAATGTTTTGGTCATGATGTAGTGTTTCTAACGAAAATTGGGTTCTCAAACTCCTCTCAAGCCAACCCTTTTGAACCCAACCTTATACATAATTTTAGCTACCAAAAAGACAATCTTCAAAATGAGTAGGTAAGAGTAGTGCTGCTAGTCAACTTGTCAAATGTTAGATCTCTTGTATAGCTTCTTGACCACATTGTGTTATCCCTATTGCATAGAACACGCACACCCCCTCCCCCACAAAAAAAAAAAAACAAAAAGAACACACACACACACAGACAAAACAATATCTGGTGATAAACATCATACGTATTGTGGAGTGGAGCCATCACAATCAATTAAATGTAAGTTTGAGCTCTAGCTTAAGATGAGGTTTTGTGATCAAGTCTATTTGGTACCAAATTTCTTCATGAGCTATATGGAACACTTAGAAGGTTTTTGGGGTGTCATATGACTCCTTTCATATTTCAAGGAAAACAAGCAATAGTTTGACACGCATCTTTGTGCTTCATTAGTAGAATGGAAAATCTTTAAACAAGCCCTTTTATTGACAAATTCAAGAGATTTTGGCCTTCATATAACAAAAAAACCTAGAAGATCATCTTCTATACAACCACCCTGATCTTGGGAGGGAGTAGATTGCAAAACCAATCCATTCTATTTTGCATCCAAATCACCACGTATTGTTATTTGAAACAAAGATGGAAATCCAAGAACCTTCGTGTCTTGGATAGAACATATGTTGTGGCTCAATTTGATGATATTGTGAGTCAGAGCATTGAGATTATATATGTTGTAGCTTCAAAGAGTGGGGCAACAACTAGTGCCAAAGAATGGAAACAGACAATTCTTTGCATCATCTTCTTGGGTGGTGACATTTAGTAGCTCTTTGTCTATATCTTGGTGCGTATTTGCACAAGCCCCCTTTTGGAAACAATGCCCCCTCAAGGCACATGTAGTGCTTGAGGTTGATTGCATATTCTTTTCTCAGTAAATATAAAATCTCCACTCACAATTTTCTATAGGAAGGGACTTTTTCTTAGGGTTTCTGTCGGATGCCCTCTTCCTTGCAATGTTGGCCTACCCTCTAGCTCGTGAGTGGGTTGACTCTTTGGAGGGGGGATGCACATGGCATCTGTGGTCAGGTAAAGCGAACAAGCTGGTTTTGTGGTGTGGTTTTTCACATGGTGCAAAGGATCACCTCAGGAGGGAGGCACCCTGCTACCCAGTCCCAATATGCAGCTCATCTCTCACCGCCACCCTTTTTTCTTGGATGCAATGGAGGAGATCCCTTCGGCTAGTCAATGCTACTAAATGGCACCTATGTCAAGTTAAGTTTGTGTAGGAGAGGGATGCCACAAGTAGAAGATGCATGCCAGCCCTTTGTGGGACTCTGCATTTTGTCAGGTTTGGGTCATGTAAAGTCAAGTTGGCTGATGGTCAGTTCAAAGGCAGTAGTATTGGTTCTCGATTGATCTTCTTGGTGCTCCTAAGTGTTTCTCTTGGGGGCTTGGAAGTGGCCCTACTCCTACTAGGAGCGAATCGACTCGTTAATGGGGCTTTGAACACTAGAGGCTTAGCTGCTTTAGTCACAATTGGAAAGGCGTTTGCTACAGGCTCTCAGGTTTCTAGTCCGTGTGGAGGTATGTTTTGGTCAGACATTGGTGCCAACAGTGAATGGTATGATTGTGGTGGCATCAAACCAGTCTATGGTAGCCTTAGGCAGTCGTGCCCCATCTTATTGAAGGCGCATGGATCACTTTAGCAGCCTAGCTTTTGAGACTCATCATCTTTGGCTGGTTAATGGAGGTACCTACTCTTGGATGATTTGAGGACAAGGGTAGTGAAGCTCGGCTCTCCACCCATCTGTATGCCTTTATAGGCAACCCTCAAGCTCCTTCACATTGGCCCTTGGCATTACATTATTCCCCCTTGGAAAAGTGTTTTTGTCCTAAAAAACAAAAGTGGTATAGTTCTTCTTAAGAACGCTAATGTTGTTCCAAGTGGCACCTTTTGCAAGTCGGTCCTTCCACTTAAGTGATGCTTGATGTTGCACCTGATAACAAGTACGTAAAGCATGATAGTATAAAATACGCTTTGGTTCTTGTGGCAGGTTGGAGATTGGATGAATGTTTTCTTAGACAATTTTCATGAAAACCCGGATGAGTACAAGAGTGCAGAGGTAAAGAGATTTTATAAGCCATATCCCTAACTCGCTTGAGTACTGTGAATGACCCATAGTATCTAGAATATAATTTATGTAGTGACCTAGTTGTTAGACCTTTTGAGTATTTTGGCACACGTAAAAATACCTCTTTTCCTTTCATTAAAAAAATGAACAAAAAGGAGATCTCAGTAGGCTCACTATATGTAAAACCTATATATTGTGTGCGTTCAAGAACTATTTACAAAAACCCTTAGTTACAAATTTTTACCAAGGGCCCTTTTTTTATTCAATCTATAAAATTATTTTCACGATTATTTTTTCAACACCCTTCTGTATGTGAACAATTTTCATGAAAACCTGTAATGGCTATTGCCCACACAGGAGCAATAGGCATTACGGGAATGATTACCCGCAACTACATTATATGAACATCAACGCACAGAATGACAAGAGAAGGAAGTACAAAGCACACAAACACAGAACAACCCTTGCTTCATTCATCTGTAATCCAAACACAGAGTACAATAGATGATGCCATGAATATCATAGAGATTGGTTAAGTTACATCAAAAGACAGGTATGCCCCTCCATATACAACCGCTCCTCCAGCGCAGATCGGGAACAGTGCACACACTCCTGTCCCATGATATCCTATGAAGAACTGCCGCTCCGACTGCCGCATACCGCATGTCTCCTGACTCCTGATCCGCAGTGTCCAGACCTCCGCAGGACCGCATGTGCGGCTAATGCCGTAACACCTGGCACGCACGGTGGATTGCGCGAACCCACAATCAGCCCCTTCGGTTGGAAGGTCCCGGT
This sequence comes from Adiantum capillus-veneris, assembly GCF_014529385.1. Lineage (NCBI taxonomy): Eukaryota > Viridiplantae > Streptophyta > Polypodiopsida > Polypodiales > Pteridaceae > Adiantum > Adiantum capillus-veneris. The sequence goes on along the minus strand of NC_140950.1, from coordinate 26,003,087 downwards.
GGTTGCTCTACACCCTGCTCTGGTGAAGAGGAAACATCAATATAGCCAAAGCCCCAAAAATCTGCAGTTGGGCTCAATAGACCTCATCCAAAAGACGTGGATCTATCTCAATTTGTTACGGCCAAGCAGCCCGAGGAATAAACTGCATTGGCAAGGAGATAGATTGAGGCGACTGTGGCAGAGGAGCAAGAGGTGTATGCAAGGGATAATAACGAGTAAGGTAGCGATTAAGAGCAGCCCAAAATGGAGGGCAAGGTGGGAGACTGAGAGAAAAGGAATGAGATAAGGTATCCACCCAAAAACAGACCCTGCGCCTCTCCTTACGAAATTGACGAATCATTTTCTCCAAACAAGAGACATGAGCCTGGGCTTCAGCACAATCCTCTGTAGCTTGTGCCCAATCAGCAACATCAAAACCCTCTGGAACAACACTCTTACCTCTGTCAGTGTTGGATGACTCAGGTTGGTGCACCACAACCTGCTGAGCGGGTGGCTGTGCTCCCACCTCAGCAGCCAAGCGTGTGCTCCAGCTTTGTAATTGATTATCTAAAAAAGTTCAGAGATCCTCTTGCATCTCCACTGCCAATGCATCCAAATCAGTTATGTTGATTATTACATCGCCAGGGTGCGAGGTTAAGTAAGAAGCTAGGCTATGCTATGTTCTCAACTGAAGAAGTTCTTGTTGAATAGACCTTACAAACTCAGCATTAGCCCCTCTTAATCTTTGTATTTTTGCCCCTTGCTGGCGAGTAGTGGCAGTCAGCTGTTCATTCTGAGTGTTTAACTCGTCAATCCGAGTCTGTGAAGTCGCTACCTGCGCTTCCAGCTCATTGACTTGTCCCTCTGTGGCTGGGGCTGGCCAGGCCGCACGAATAGACTCTACAAGTCTTCTCAAAAATGTGTCGCATGCCTGTAATTGGTCAGCAGGGGTCGTTGATGCCGTAGTCTCCCAGGGTAGCGCTGCGGGGAGAATACCTCCCATCGAGGCAGCAGCATTCGTAATACCCGACATTTCCGGTTGAGCGGGGACGTCCGCAACCGCAGAGCTCATCCGCAAGGGAGTCGTACTGCTAACTCTTTCCTCCATTTGGCGGCGCCAGCGAGCCACCGCAGAATCTTCCGCAACAGGAGATTAAGTTGCTGGAGGTGGTGTTGAAAATTGCTGCTCCGCACGACCGCGCTTGCAGCTTGTTGATCCTGCACCTGCAGTGGCCATCTCCTGGGCTCCAGAGGATACCACTGCCGTTGATGAACCAGGCAATTCCACAGTACCCACCTGTTGCTGATGTGTTTCCCTCTCCGCCGGCACTGCCAAGCTTTGTGTTTGCGACAGAGGAGGATTAGTGCCTTGGACCACCAAGCGATCATCTTCAAAGTGGCAAAGAGGACGCAGGGCGAGAGGAAACACTTCTCTCAAAGGAAAGATCAATTTGAGCAGTTGGCCCACCTTTGTATTGGTTGGGGTACCCCTCCCCAACTGTGCCATCACTCGTTGGAACTTCGCCAGCAGTCGCTCTCTGACCACTGCTGCCCAAGCTACTGGCCCAAAGTTGGTTGAATGCAACACATTTCTAGCTCGGGTCGAAATAGTATACGTTTTGGCCTGTAGCCAAATCGCCTCAAGGAACCACCGATATGCATCCCTGGTTGCCACATCTGACAACCCTGACAGTTTATACTCCCCTTTGACCTTCCAGCCAAATTCCTGCTCGACATCTGCAGCAGGGATCACATGGGAGGCTCGCACCACGCCATCGTTGGGTAAACAGCAACATCTTGAGATTCTTTCTGCTGTCAACTGTATCTGTTGATTGTTGAGGACCACCATATCCCCAGCCGCGAGTTGCTCGATCAAACGTGCTGCCTGCGGGTGCACTGGGATTCCTTGCCAATCCAGGTTGGCGAACACACGTAGCCGCAAGTCTTGCAGCCATGCGTCCACTCGTCGAAGCGCGAGCTGCTGCACGGGAGTGAAAGGGACACATTGCAGAAGAGAAGCTGTCATGGTGGCGATGAGATGCAGGAGCAGAGAATAAAACACTAAGAGCGCGCGACACACAACACTAGAGAACCACAATAAAAAACGTCTGCATGCAATAGTAACCCTTCCACAATGAGTTCCCAAAATAGGGCGATCCACGGTGTCGCAACCATCATAGATCTTTTCCCGCTTCCCAAGATTGCATGCAAAAGAATCCCCAATCATGATTGAGGCGGCTTTCAGCTCTTGTACCGCAGCAAAGGGGCACTGAATCGTGGTAGGTAGAACATAATTGCGCAGTCTGAAACCATTGACAGGCACAGAAATAACCTCCCCCGGCAAATCCGCCAAATAAAAAGAAATAGCCCGCATGCTTGAAAAATCCAAAATGGTCCTGACCACCTTAATTTAAGCTTCCCCGGCATCTTCCCGAGATGGGAATTGAAGACAAGGACCAACTGTCCTCGAACAAATTGCCGTGCTTTTGGGCGATCCAGCCATTTTTTTCGCCTAGACTGCAGATCCTGTAGCACCGCAAATCTCTGCAGCCGATCTTCGTCCAGTTCCTGCAAAAAATCCAATCAATAAATCACGGAATCCTCCGAAAGAAGCCGATCCGCAATCAACATCCGCAAACTCGGAATCACATGCTCCACCGGAGTGATTGCCTCCATGCCAAATGCTAACTTAAAAGGAGTTAATCCTGTTGCCACTTTGTAAGCTGTCCGATAAGCCCATAAGGCAGAAGGAAGTTTCACATCCCAATCCGTTCTATTCATATTCACTAACTTTGTCAAAATTTGAATCAATTGTTTATTGGTTGATTCTGCTTGCCCATTCGCCGGAGGATAATATGGAGAAGATTTCCTGTGCAATACAAAGTAAAACCGCAGCATTCTCTCCATCACCTTATTCAAAAAATGACTTCCCCGATCACTAACCAGCTCAATAGGGCAGCCATATCTAGAAAAGATATCCTTATATAAGCATCCCGCCACAGAAATTGCAGTGTTTTCCCTCAAAGGCCATGCCTCCACCCATTTGGTAGCGTAATCCGTGGCTGTCAAGATATACTTATTCTCTGTGTGAGTTGCCACTGGTTTAAAAGGACCAACAAATTCCAAACCCCACTTTTGAAAAGGCTCCAAGGGCAAGACTGGCTGAAAAGGCATTCTCGACCGTTTGGTAGGTTGCCCCAAAGGCTGACACACATCACATTGTTGCACATAGTTTCTCGTATCTTGAAACAATGTGGGCCACCATAATCCTGATTGGAGAACCTTTCTAGCTGTAATTAGTGCTGCAAAGTGACCTTCGGCAATACCCGTATGTACTTCCTCTAGGACTGCTTCCTGCTCCTGTGGTAGCACACATCGGAGTAACACCTCTGCCACCGTGCCATAATAGAGCTTCCCCATAATGATCTCGAAATTCCAGCTTCTAATAGCCATACGTTTCCTCGGATGGCTGGTCAAGAAGGCATGTCGCCGCTGTCGAGAAAATGAAACATCTCCTCATACCATGTCCATGGAATGCTCCGAATGACCCTTACCTGACTCGGGACGGTAATATCTTCTGCAGCGACTCCTGTTAGAAACAGAGATGCATCCAAAAATTCATCAATGACCCCCGTCGGCGGCTCTCCAGAGTCTAGCCGGGATAGGTAGTCAGCCACCGCATGCTGAGCCCCTGGCCTGTGTGTGACCTCAAAGTCAAATTCCTGCAACAGAAGCACCCATCGGACCAATCTTCCCATCAAATTCTGTTGCCTTACCAGGTATAACAGAGCCGAATGGTCCACATGGAAGAAAAACCGTCGGCCCAACAGATAGTGCTGGAATTTCTTCACTGAATAAATCATCCCTAAACATTCCCTTTCCGTTACTGAATAATTTCTTTCTGCAGATGATAATCGTCTACTGGCATAATAGACCGGTCAGAACCATCCTTGACTTTGTTCTTGCATCAACACACTACCAATAGCGCGATCTGAAGCATCCACGAACACATGAAAATCCTGCCCCCAATTCGGTGCCAGCATAATCGGAGCTTTGGAGAGCTGCAGTATTAATCTTCGAAAAGCCAAATCACATTCCTGTGTCCATTCGAAATCTATAGCATGAGCTGCCTATGTAATCGGGATTGCCAAATGCGCGACAAACCGCAAATGCCTCCCATGCCATCAAGTTTGACCCAGGAAAATATGGCACTGTTTCTGATTCCTCGGTGCAGGCGCTTCCATAATTGCGGCAATTTTATCCGGATCCACAGAAATGCCGTCTTCAGAGATGATATGCCCCAGGAGCCTGCCACTACGAACAGCAAATGCACACTTTAAAGGATTCAAACTGAATTTTACCTCTCTGCATTTCGTAAAGCATAACCGTAATTGTTGCAAATGCTCCAATTGTGCTCCAAAAACACTGAGATCATCCAGAAAAATCCTCAAAAAATCCGTCAAGTAAGGCCCAAAGATTTGAAACATATCCCGTTGAAAAGTGGAAGGTGCATTCCGTAATCCAAACCACATTACCGTGCAGGCAAATACTCCCCATGCGGTAATAAAAGTTGTTTTTGGTTGATCGCGCAATGCCATTCTGATTGGATTATATCCACTAAAGCCATCCAGAAAAGTATACATCTCATGTCCTGCTACATCATCCAAAATGGAATCCAAAAACGGGAGAGGAACAGGATCTGGAACAGTAGTGGCATTCAATTTCCGGTAATCCACACAAATTCGGATTTGCTTATTTTTCTTTGGTACTACCACAATTGGAGAAATCCATTCCGGATTATCAATAGGGGTAATAAAACCCACTTCCAACAGGCGATCAATTTCCAATTTAACTTGCTTTGCCACATTCGGATTCATCCTGTACGAATGCTGCTTCACGGGCACCGCATCCGGTTTCAGATTGATCGTATGCTGATAAAACTTAGGATCCAATCCCTGCATGTCCGCATATTCCCATGCGAAAACATCCTTAAACTCTATCAGTAATTTGATCAAATCATCTCTAAAACTTGCTTCCAACTGCTTATTAATGTATATGGGTTGCGACTCTGCTTGCTCCCCAAGAAAAACCTTCTCTAATTCATCTTCCTTAACCCTTGTAATTTTTTCCATTTGCACCTCAAACGCTCGTTCTTGATGAATCACGTCCTCCAGTGACTCAGGACTTGGAAGCACCTATTGTTGGGGCTCCCCTATTCCTCCTGGAGTTCCTGAAACCCCCACCGAATGCCCTTTCGGAATCAGAGAAATATCCACAAGGTATAGAGAAACCAAATCCGGATTCGCTTTGAGAAATTGTTCCTCTTCATCCTCTTCTAATCCTTCCACCATATTAATTTTTTCTGCTATCACCGGCCATGCTGCCTGAACTGGTTGTCGGCATGTTCCCAACATCACACGCACTTTTCTTTTACCCTTCTTTACTGTAAGCATATTTGCTTCCCAATTATGTTTTACCCTCGCTTGTCGTAACCAGGGTCTCCCCAAGATAATGTGATAATCCTGATTATGATCTTCAATATTCAAAACTACTAAGGAAACAGCAAAGGACAAGCTCGCTACATCCAAAACAATACCCCGAAGTAAACCCACTGGTTGCACTCTTCGCTGATCTGCCATGTGGACTACAAAGGGTGCAGGCTCCCAATCACTCAGACCAAAACGCTCACACGCTGCTTGGGTGATAATGTTTACCCCCGCTCCTCCATCCAAGAGTACCTTGTCAATGTATGTGCCATGGTATCGAACTGAAAGTTCCGGAATACGGGTATCCGTGATCCTATTCGCCGGCAACGGGGCTGAATCATCATCCTTGCTTTCAACCTTCCCAATGGCGACTTCCCTCAGCTCAGTGGCCGTTTGTCGTAGCAATGCATTATGGAAATTCGGGACCAATTTCAGTAATGAACCCAGAGGTACTTGAATTGGTGACGTGAGAACCTCTTTCCAAACTGAATTCCACTCCTCATGTTCTTTAATATCACCCTTAATTCCAGCTTTCCCTTCCCTTATTTCCAGGCCTACAGTGGTTGGCATAGTCGATGGTCCTACTGTCTTTACTGGTGGTGCGGATTGTGGAAACCAGGACACGGTCTTTTTCCGCACCTCTTTCTGAGCCGTCCAATCCGGAATTTCCACATCGGGAATTGGAACCACATTTTTACCCGATCGCGTGATTAATGAAACCGCTGGGTCAGACTCCTCTAGTCCTTCCATCTGAACCATAGCCACACTAGGCTGTTTCCCTGCAGCGCATTTCTGCTTTTTCCGATCGTATTCCATAGCTTCAGTACACTCAGATCGCCAATGACCATCCCCCAAACAAAAAAGGCATGTCTTGGGGCGATTAGGATCTCGGCCACCTCTTCCGCGGCCTCGTCCTCCCCCTTGACCCCGTCCTCCTGCTTGACCTTGCAGAGGCGGCTCTGGTGTATGAGCATGAGCCATCGCCACAGCAGGCTCTTGTCCCTGCCCTATCTGTGGTTGTTGCCAGGTATAAGAGTCCCCTCGTCTCCGACGACCCCGGCCATTGAAATAACATTCCACTGTATTATGAGTATTGGTCGTGAAAATCGCACACCACTTCTGATTCATTGCACATTCCTGAGTAGCATGGCCTGGATTCCGACATTGGGTACACCAAATTTCCTTCAGACTTTTAGCCACTGCAGCCGATTCCGTCGATCCGGAGGATACACCTTTCCCGTGACGCTAGGATTTTTTCCGTGGTGTCTCTTCCGATTCTTTTCCCGAATCGCTGTTGCCTGAGTCCGAGGAATCAGATCCTACGGATTCCGACTCCGAACTATCACTGCCACTGTCCTGTGACTTCCAATGAGATTTCTTTCTATCTTTCTTCTTTGACTTCTTTGGATGTTCCGTATCCTCTAAAGCCTCTCCTGCTACTACAGCCCTAGCAATTACAGTATCCAGTGGAGTAGTTACCTTATCCACTGTCGCCATAGACGTTCTGAGATCCTTGTTGAGCCCCCGCAAAAAATATTCATTCAGTACTTCTGCTGTCGGTCTTTGTGCCTGAGGTACCCTCTGCAAAAGCATCCGAAATTTTGCAGCGTAATCCTCCACTGGCAATGTCTTCTGCCGGAGCGTTCGAAGCTTCTCCAAATGTTGAGGGACTGTCTTTTCCGTTTGAAACCTTCATAAAAATGCTATAGATCCGTCAGCATACGTCTGGAAATGATCATCAGGATATTCGGATAACCATTTCACAGCTTTCCCTAGGAGTGTACTAGATTCAAATACTGACTGTTGATGGAGAGAAATCACCACCCCAGGATGATTCAATCCATAAGCTTTATTGAATTGGCGTAAATGTGCATCCGGGTCTTCACTCGAAAGACCTCGAAACCGACTATACTTAATCTGAGGATGAGCCATCACTCCTTGCCCAACTGTTCCTCCTCCCCCCAGAAAAAGCTAACGAGCACTAGGAGGTGGGGACAGTGGCGGAGATACTCCCGGACTGCTTACCGGAGACGGTGGTGGAGCAACCTGTGTGGGTGAGGGTGAACATACGACATGAGGACATGACTGACTGCGCGGAGTACGTCTCGCTCGCCGCAACCTCCTACCACGCACCGGGCTTGGTGATAGAGATACAGATTCCTCAATCTACGGTGAAGAAAAAACAAATTCATCTGAACCGCCTCTCCTCCGACGTCTTCCTACAATTGGAACCACAGGGTCAGGCGGACCCTGCGACCTAGTGCGCATGCATATTCATCGCAGGCCGTTCATCATGCATCGTGGTCGCCATATGTAATGGCTATTGCCCACACAGGAGCAATAGGCATTACGGGAATGATTACCCGCAACTACATTATATGAACATCAACGCACAGAATGACAAGAGAAGGAAGTACAAAGTACACAGACACAGAACAACCCTTGCTTCATTCATCTGTAATCCAGACACAAAGTACAATAGATGATGCCATGAATATCATAGAGATTGGTTAAGTTACATCAAAAGACAGGTATGTCCCTCCATATACAACCGCTGCTCCAGCGCAGATCGAGAACGGTGCACACACTCCTGTCCCATGATATCCTATGAAGAACTGCCACTCCGGCCGTTGCATACCGCATGTCTCCTGACTCCTGATCCGCAGTGTCCAGACCTCCGCAAGACCGCATGTGCGGCTAATGCCGTAACAAAACCCGGATGAGGACAAGAGTGCAGAGGTAAATAGATTTTATAAGCCATATCCCTAACTCGCTTGAGTACTGTGAATGACCCATAGTATCTAGAATATAATTTATGTAGTGACCTAGTTGTTAGACTTTTTGAGTATTTTGGCACACGTAAAAATACCTCTTTTTCTTTCATTAAAAAAATGAACAAAAAGGAGATCTCAGTAGGCTCACTATATGTAAAACCTATATATTGTGTGTGTTCAAGAACTATTTACAAAAACCCTTAGTTACAAATTTTTACCAAGGGCCCTTTTTTTATTCAATCTATAAAATTATTTTCAAGATTATTTTTTCAACACCCTTCTGTATGTGAAACTATGAGAAAATATAGAATAAAATAATCCCTACAGTGGGGGGTGCATCTTACAAACTTTTGGATGCCACTATAATGAAGGGTTAATTCAAAACCCCTTATTCACATTTTGCAATTTGGAATTAAACCATCCTTTGTTCTTTACAAACTTACAACTTATTAAAAAATTGGATTAAAATCCCTCCCTTGTAAATGTAAATGTGCAGATTTAGTAGGAATAATACACCCTCACATTGAGCCCTTGTGAGATACCTAAAATTGAAGTTTGAAGAGAAGATATTGGGTAATAGATATGATATTCTAGATATGCTAGATAGAGGGATATTTTAAGAAAAACAATGATTACTTGAAGTCTTTGCTATGAACGGGATCCAGGAAGACTGGTATTTTTTGAATAGGGAGTATATGAAATCAATGGTTTTCCATATTATCCAAGAGGTTTTGAAGGGTACAAAGAGCTTAAGAGAGGACTTTTAGGGTGAAACAAGTTCAAAGGGCTCGTCAAGGTCTTAAGGGTTCCAAGGGTTATAAAGGTTCTAAGGGCTATGATCCAAGAAATTCTTTGTTGATCAAATGCCTATGTTCAATAGAGACTAAGTTTTGGAGTCTCCCATTTGATCCTAGAGGAGGCTTTGGGATCACAAAGGATGCACTTAATTCTACAGGTTACCATGAGGTTGGCACATGCCGAAGGAGGTGTGGGTTCAAAGGGAGTGGAAGTCGTGTTGCAATACAAAGGCTTATTATGAGGTTTCATCTTTGTATGATCGAGTGATGTCTGTGGAGGTGTTTGTGTTGGAGTGAGAAAAGAATCTTTTAAGTATTTTTGAGAGAAAGGCCTTGGACTTTTCAGACTATCGTCTCTTGGAATGCAGTGATTGTAGGATATGCCCAACATGGTAGTGGGAAGGAATCTTTGGGTTTTTTTCTTCCACACCATTGTTAGAAGGGGGCTATCACAGAACATGTTTTCCTCTGCAATAATTAGTGGACACCCAACAAAGGAAGGCAACCCAAGGGTCACTCAAGGGATCTCATAAGCCTTGGACCAAATATATGGCCTCTCAAAAACTTGATAGAGGTTTGGTAATGTGAAAATAAGGGAATGAAAAGCATGAGGAAGCAATCATATAGCAAAGGGAGGAGGCACCATGGAGTTTTGTGCTAATCATAGCTATACCAAAGGCCGATTGGCTCTAGATTTTTCCCTTTGGCCCTCCTTCATTGTATTGATTTTAAGAATTCCCCCATCTTTAGTACACAAATTAGTGATTGTTGTTTGGTTATTACGCTTCTGCCATAGTTTATGATGCATCTTCAATAAACCCCCAAGAGAAAGAATGCACATCATTGGGGATAACATTATAGCTTTCCACTTATTATGTCCTTTTCATTAACAACAAACTCTTTTGCAGTTGGCACATGCACTATCTCATATTTAGCTCTGGCAATCTGTACAAAAAAATGCTTGGTGGCTATGAGTTTACAACCGCTTTGTTAGTCAAAATCTAAAGTTGACAAAATTTTATTGCGCTTTTGACAATTTTTTTTGCTTTACTTGCAAAATCCACAAATCAAGTCCAAATTCAATTTTGAAAAGACCACCAGGCTCTTTGTGACTAGCTCTAGCTATGTTACAAGTCTCGCCTCAATCTATGACAAAGGAAGATGGATCACAATTCATGTCCCTTTGTTTCAAAATGTGATGAGACTTGGTACACATCTTTTCCTTGTCTATCGATCCTAGTTATGTGCTTTTTGTGTGATTTGGAGAAATTTAGAAGTCAACCCCTAGGTTTGCTTGGTGGTTTTTCGTCTTGAAGTTCTTTTGTCACCTTTTGACCACGTTTTGAACTTTCTTGTCCTTCTTGCTTTCAGAAGTTTTATTCACAATGTTCTCTACTAAAGGCTAAACTAGATATGGTCTCTGTCCAGAAAATAAAAAAAGGTATATGGATCGTGGTCCATGTTCCATCAGATCTGGAATCCAAATTTGGCCCATTGGTTACTTATCATGTGAATAGTCTACTCCCAAAACTTTTTTGGATTTGGACAACTTTTTGCCAATCAAAAGAAAATATTTATGTTTTCTTTGTGGTTTTTTAGCTAGCTTTAGATATTTACCTATTTTGACCAACTTTTTTTCACTTTTTGCTATTGTGCCTTTTGGGAAAGGTGTTTCAAATGGTATCAGCTACCTACTGGTCAAATCTCGGTCCCAAATGATGATCAAGATCCATGTTTGACAACATTTTGGAATGAAGTTTGGTCAGTTGGTTCTCTATGTCTTGTAGAGACTAAGTCCCAACTTTTTTTAAATTTGGATCACTAAAAGTTGGAAATCCCCAAATTTTTGTCAATTTTCCAAGATATTGCCAGTTTTGTCAAATTTTTTGAGTTTGAGTGTAATTTTTAGTGTCACTTTCACTTCAAAATTGTGGATCATGTTGCTAGGAAGCACTTCCAGTCCAGTGGTATAAATTTTTGGTCAAAAAATCATAGAGGTACATGGATCATCATCCATGTTCCTCCAACAAATAGAGTGAAATTTTTTAGTTTTCTTCTTGTGAGTTTTGTGGTTCCTTTTTGCACAAATTTTTTAGTTTGTTTTTGGTGTCTCTTTCACTTCAAAGTTGTGGATCTTGTTGCTAGGAAGCACTTCCAATCCAACAGTATCAATTTTTGGTAAAACTATCATAGAGGTATATGGATCATGATCCATGTTCCTCCACTAAATAGGATAAAACTTTCCAATTTGCTTCTTGTGAGTTTTGTGCTCCCTTTTTGCACCAAATTTTTAGGTTTGATCATCTTTCAAGCTTTAACCATCAAATATCCCAGTTTTTAGTATAGTCTCTTTTGCCAAAATATGGTTTCTGACAGTTTTTGTTGTGAACTTTTCAGCCCAATTTGATGGCAGCAATTACTACTTACCTTACTCCTAGGTACTGAAATGAATCTATGAACAAAAATAGACAAAACAATGAAATTGGAAGGTGAAATGGGTAGTAGAACAATACTTTCAAAGCATCGAGAAAAATGCAGAATGAAATGCCTTTCATATCTCACCCACAACAAGGATTTTATATTTGCGAACTTCTGTTTTTGAGCTTTTGCTATTGAAACATTATTTTTGAGATTTTTAATGCTTGTATTAAAATAATGATATCTTAAATTATTAGTGTGGTGCGAGAAAAATCTACACTATATTGGCACATTGTTCTAAATAGCCACAAGTACCCCAAGTTGAGCCGTATGATTTCTAGCTGTTTAATTAAGAAAAAGGTTGATGAATTTTCCCAGGAGCACAATGGAGATTGCATTTATGAGCTAGACCCTATGTCGGACAGTGTCCCCAAAATATTAGGAATGGATCAAAAGTATGATGGCCATTGTTGGGTTAAGCTTGCTCATTCCAGAATGAGGTATCCACCTATACGCAAGAGAAGTAAATGTGGCGGATATCTTGTTTGCAAAAATATATTGTGCTCGATCAATGCGATAAACCAACGGCCAAATGAGATAGCTTGGATAGGCAAATTGCTAACATCAATTACGTCAGTTGATATGTTGAGCTCCAAAAACGGAACACTATGGTGCTTCCACTATGGTCAGAGTCCTGTTTTGCTTGGAGAGTGTTCCTGTGTTGTCTATTAATTTCTCATTGAATACAACTAGACCCGATTGTTCATCCACATTGGAATTCATAACCACCCTGTCACAAAAGGAGTTTGCGATCGGCAATACAACAGACGAGAGAACTTGTGTCTCGTGTGGTGTCTAAAACACCAATGATTGGACCTAGGCATTTGCAATTGCATATTTCAAAGGAGAGTGTAATGGGACGGTTGTTTGAGAAAATAGGGAGCAACTAAATAGCAATGATCTCCTCTCTATATTGGAGAAGATGCGACCATTAATCCATACACAACGGTGTTGTTTTATTTTCTTGTCTCCAAATCTATTACACGTCCTCTTGGCTGACATGCATGTATGTAATATTAATCTCAGGTTTAAACACTAGATGAGAGAAGCAACTACTACCCGCATTAGAGTCAATGTGGAGTCCCAATAGATTTGGATGAAAAACAATTGCGGCTGTAGGTTTTTCCATTATATGCTATTTCTAGGACAATCAATAGACCGTAATAAAAGATGTCACGTTTTCAAAATTTCGATCAATGGACGTGGATCTCATGTTGAGCTAGTAAATAGAATGCGACAAGATGGGAGTGGAGACTTGTGGAGAAGCAGGGTAGTGGGGTGGACAACAATGGTAACACATGTCTATGATCATGTATAAGGCCTGCAAAGACAACTTCCAAATTCTTCTTCTTTCCTTTGTAGCATTGATCAATCATTTATCATTGCACGATTCAAGAAATGCAAACAATCCATCAGTGAGATGAAGGAAGAAGACACGCGGATGTTCTAGGAAATGATGAATGCGGTGTTGTTGGATAGTGGTCATTGTCTATTTGATTTTAGAGGATTCATGGTAGATGAAGCTGGAGAAAATTTAAAATCTATTTGAATTGTATTCAACGGAGGAACTGACAAAGTTATGGAAGGAAGAAAATTCTCATGCTTGTTTCATTGGGAGCAAAACTTGCACATGCACACCATGCAATACATGCATAAAAATTTACAGGATGAGCACAAGCGTATGTGTGAATTATGGCATTGTGCAAGAAGCGAGGAAGAGGCAACCAGCTTGTACAAGAGCTTGGTGGGCTTTTGGAAAAGTGTTCAATTGTAACTTGTTGCAAATGGATTGTTGGCTAAGTTGGTGGCATGTACGGTACCCTCGATGGAGAAAACACTTTGCTCGGGTAAACATTGCCAAACAATTTTTAAGGAAGTCCTGTATTTTAGTGTTCAAGTGCAATCTATTAATAAAATTATGTTGTAGGAAGTGGATGATTTGGCATACATTCCGACTACAAACCTTGCTAAACAAAGCACGCGAGTTGGCTTGGTGGGTAGGGAAACAAAGAAATGTTGAGCTTGTACGATGCATGCGTGTTTGATCTATCAGATGCTTTGTTACAGAGTGTGAAGATGCTTGAATTTGTTGAGGGTAGATATCATCGAACTAGACCTTTTCTCTCCACCCTCGAAGGTGTTTGAGGTCTTGGGACTGAGGCTTGGGATAGTTAATTCTTTCTTCAAAGTTTATGTTATGCTCGTGATGCATGAAGCTTTCCATGTTCATTGCATCACACCTAGGTCACAAGGAATACAGAGATTGTATTGTAACAAGTCTCTCTTGATGGGAGAAATCATAATACAAATGCCTATTGGAGGGGGGACCGGCTCCACATAAATCCGGTTCTCAATTGTTGTAATGTTCTCTAAATCTTCTCTCTTGCAAAAGTATTGTTCACGCCAAGTTAACTAAATGCTATATTTATGTTTCTAACTTCATTTATGTTCACCCGCTATGCTCACAAAGCAATTTCTCAAAAGTAAACTCTTTAATTTCTGCTACTCTCAAGTTAATAGGCCAATTCCATTACAATTAGGGTCAAGACAAGTGTAACAAAGGTGATCTTGCTTAGCCTTCAAACACAAAAAATTATCCCTTCTTTGCTATGAATTTATGGACCTTGGTTCATCTTTAGGAAGAGGTCTATTGATCTCATTGATAGAAGTGAACTCTGGTTTTCGCTTCCTACCAATAGATAGTTCAATTTCAATAGGTCTAGCCACATCAAGGACATCTGTAAAATTTATAATTTGTAGACTCTAAAGTTTGGTCTTCAAAGGGTTGTGTAAACATGACACAAATTGTGCTACTTTGACTTCTTGAGTCATTCGGGCCGGAGCGCACTTAATAAGGGTCAAGAAATGTTAATAGTATGACTCTAAATTTTTGGTTCCTTGAGTACGATCAAAAAGCTCATTCATGCGATCGGAGTGATAGACCTTATTTTGATAATTCTTCTTTAACTATGCTTTAAGATAATCCCAAGTGGTTATATTGGGATTCATAGTATTCTCATCACAATGATCCTTCCACCAATGCTTGGCCATCTTTTCAAGTTTAAACTTGAATCAAGACCTAGGTATACCATAACTTTAAAACCATAAATGACTAAGCAAAACCACCATACCCTATGTGAAATCGATCAGTCTACCCATTCACATCCGCTCCTACTAAACAGATAGAGAGAATTTCACTTTGCAAGGAGCGAGACAAAATACCTCCAACTTACCTGAGCCAATTATAAAATGAGACCGCTTCGCCTCCCTCCATGAATTCAAAATCATACTAGCAGGTGGTAGAAAATTAACACTAACCATACCCGTTCAAGCACCATGCCTCTTTGGTGCCACACCGAGTGTTCAGGCCAAGCCAAGGAAAGATCCCCAATGCATTACTCGGGTAGTTTATTCAACCCCCAATGCACTAACTATGTAGATGAGCATAACAAAAATAAGAAGATCTAAGCAGCACCCACGATTCAACAAAGCCATAGGTCATTGACCCTTTCATCTAAGGCTAAGCAATGTAGATGATCATAATCTTGTATCGACACTACTATAAGAACATAACACATGAATCCAATCAAAATAGCATCTTGCATATACAATCAGGCTATAAAGGGTCTCTAGCCTTACACGTATGAAATAAACCATCCAAAAAACTTCATAATCCAATCCAAAAACATAAATCATAATCCAATCCTCATCACATGGGTAAGCACTCCGTCCTACTCTCGGTGATGCACATCCATCCTGCAAAACCACTTTAATATATAATAGCATTTTGGTAGCATAACCAATACCAAAACAATAATCCAAGAGACATGCTGGATTCCACAAACAAAACCATAAGGGATCTTCAGCCCTTGACCATAAACCATACTTCTTTACTGAACGGACTCCCAAACTTGGGATTTTGGCTATACATGCTACATTCAAATTGAGCCAACACACATGGACCTTAAAGAACGAATTTTTTAGTATGCAAAGATGTTTGACCAGTAGCTAAACATAATCTCAAATCACCATTTTGGAAGCTTTTAATCATATGTAAATTATGTGCCATGACCGCACCCCACCCTCTTTACACATAGAGCTAGTTTTTACCTAGAAGGGTAGAAAGCAATACACACATACACATGACACATCCACATATTTCTTCTAGGCTTCTATGCATCATAAAACATCATCACATCAATCCAATCATGATTGAAATAGCCCCCTTACTTTGATCAACCTATCATAATTTCACATGTAGGTACAAAACAATTTTTCACTATTTTTGGATGCACACATGACATGAGAGTGTTTGACCTCATACCCATGTATCAAGCTCAACACTAAAACATAGACTATCACCTTGTCCCATCAGTTTACTCATATGTGACTCAAGCTAACAACCTTGACACAAAAAGAAAGTTGTTTTATGCAAAATTATCCATACAGTTTGGGTTGGCTAACCATACATCCACACATAATTTTATGGACATCAAACACATGAAAGCAGCTCACCAAAACAAACAATAAAAGATATATGAATCTCACATCAAATCTCACTCTTAGGTAGCACCCCTACACGTATAGGTAATCCCGTACAAAGAACGATTAATAACTCACACTCATAAAGTGGTAATGGTTATCTAAATACATTTATTAGCATGTTTAATCAAGGTCTTGATTTGCTAAGTGGGTTTTTCCATCCAAAAACTCTATATAGTGGCTCTGTAAGGAGCCTAGGATCCAAAATATTGACTAAGGGTAGTGGGTAGCAAGCTCTAATTTAACCATAACTCTTCATTCAAGAAAAATTTTCACATAACACATAGAAAATAAAATTCTTCAAATCATGTGGTTAATCACTTGATTCCTAATGATTTAAGAGATACGACCAAAACAGTGTCCCTACCGCCTAAGTGACGTGAAAGCAAAGAGTGCTTTCACGTTTTAGGTATCTACGTGATCATAAACACATTGTATCTATATATTATTGTGCTAAACACAATGAAACAAGCATGGGGAATCCTTATGTAGGTCCAACAAGCTCATACATGCCTATGCACACTGAAAAGCAACCACCAAGAGCGTAGTTTTTCTACATGTGACAAAATCAGGTGTAGAGAAAGAAAAAAATGTTGACTATGGAGTTTAGTGCTTCTTCCCGTGAACAAGTAATGCTTTTTGTGATCCAAATTCTTTTTACTTTGCCACAAGAGAGAGGTGATGAGAGCTAAGTAAAGGATTCTACCATGAAGTTGATGTATAGTGCGTACATCGTGGAAAGAGAAGAGAATATAGTTGTGAGGTCCCCAACCCCGAGAAGATTGGGGCGACTTGATAGATGGCCTTCCTTTATTCTCCACACGCCACAAGCCAGGTCGATAAATCTAGGATTCTAATGAAGCTGTTTCCTAACATAAAGATGAAATCCCATTGACATATTTAGAATCCATAAACAATGTCTTTTTCCCCACGTTTAAGAGGCACGACCGCCATCCATAAACCATAAATATGATATGAAACTTGGTCTAAACTAAATAGTAATTTTATGTCACGTAGATTTGGGCCATATCGACTCTTGGAACAATGAGTCTCTAATTTCACTTCTCTTAATAAGAGGGAGTGGAGAGTTTCTCAACTAATTAAGACCACCCATCCTTGACTGGCAACATGAGCCAACCACCACTGTACACCCCACACTCACACTTTTCACCACACTGTTTAACATATACAAACAGTTCCTTAATTAATTCCAAACACACGTTCTTTTATACAGCCCTTTAAACAATACCAAAAAAAATCAAACAAGGCCTAATGAAGACAGCCTTATTATTCAACAAAAATAACTTTTCCAATTTCTCATGAGTTACCGCTACCCGCGGACTTTCACTGTCTAACCAACAGAGTCTTTGCAAAGGATTTATTCGCTAACCACGGATTGCGCAACCTTCCCATCTCACTAACCGCGAGGCATCCCGCTACCCGCAAGGCATCTTGCTAACCGCCAGGCATCCCGCTACCCGTGAGGTATCCCGCTAACTGCGAGGTATCTTCCTAACCGTTAGGCATCCCGCAAGGCATCCCGCTAACCGCGAGGAACAAAAGAGAGCCGATAACCTCAGCTTAACCTTCGTTAACCGCGGAATCATCTCGCTGTCCGCGAGAAAAAAGAGATATTCTTTTAACAATTCTTCTCTTTAAATGATTCTTCAAACATGGTCAACCAATTCTTCATATCAATCAGAAGCCACTTATCAAACAATAACAATTTATTAAGCAATAACAATTCAACAAACAGTGACAATTTATCAAACAGTTCTTTCACTAATCTATAAAAACATATACTTGTTTCTTGTGATAGAATCACGTTTCTCGGACAGTTTAAGGGTTCCCTATGCTTACCTTCCCAAGTCATCATGAATAGCAATACAGAATTATAAATTTGTCTTACCGGATTAGCGACATGTTCGATTACCTCCCGTATTTGAGGTTGGACAACTTCAACTTTGACTTCTTCCGCAACCAATACCTCCGCTTGAGCAACATCTGGAGTAGTTGATGCCTTCCTTTGCACCTTCCTTGGAGGTGGAGCGACATGAGCATCCTTTGAGCTTCGGTCACTCGCTTCGGGGCCATCGTATTGATGTAGAGAAGAGGAAAAGAGAGAAGAGAACTCCAAAATTTCAAGGACAACACGACGATTATAGAGGAAGACTTGGAGATGGAGATGGCTTGAAGGTAAGAGCTCGAGGGAGAGAGGTTGAGAGAGATAAGATAACTCCGACGTCAAGGCAAGAGAGCTTCCACTTCTGAGAGTGTGTGTCCTCAAAGTGAAGAGAGAGGGGTCTTTATATAGGCTCTCAAAGCCAGCTAAGAACAGAGGGAGGAATGAGAGATAAGTTCACGCACGTTCACGACGGCTGGGGAAAAAAAATCTTTTTCTTTTTTCTTTCTTCTTTTTCTTTTTTCTTTTTTCTTTTTGTTTTTGTTTTTGCGGACATGGATTTCAATGCACAATTTCGAACCTCTTGGATGAAACTTGGCTCCCAAGAAAAGAGCTCTAAACTAAGCTCCTCTTCTCTTTCTTTCCTAAAAGTACTCCTCCTACTTCTTCTCCTCTCAAATTACTCCTCCTCCCCTAAAATTGCTCTCTCTTTCCTAAAATTACTCTCTCTTTCCAAAGGAGTCTACTCTTATCTTTAGATACAATCTTGAGGTTTAAGTTTCCCATCAACCTTATTGTTTTCAAGTGAATAAGGTTCATAATTAATAGTTCGAAAGTCCGATTTTTGATCCGATCGTTCCATTAGAATGCTCTTTGACTCAATAAAATGAAAACCTCTACTATTTGCAAAGTAAATGAAATACCTTTATTGAGAAATATTGGGTACATTACAATAGTAAGAGAATAAAGAGAGGTTGTCTTTCTTCTTCATCTTGCAAAGGAGAGATATTCTTATGGAGATGGTGATGGAGAGCTTGCACCATCTTCTTATAATATGTATGTAGAGTTTCACTATATTCTATGGGGTCACCACATAGAGTTGCAAGCTTGCCAATCAACAATTCAATATTGCATTCTATTTTCAATATTAGAATCCAAGTTCCCTTGTCTTTGGCATTGAGTGACAGCTTCCAAGGTTTGGCATTGCCTTGAGGTAAGAAATGGACCATGGCTCTTTGAAGTGCCTCCACAAATGGATGTTGTACAAGGAGAAATAGAGACCATACAAAATCCATGAGATGATGTTATACATATCAAGCACATTTTTGCAAACGTTTAAATTTTCTACAATATTGTTCCCTTGACCACACTTTTTGCCTCCTTGCTTAGGAAGGAGCCCCACCATTTTTTTCTACCCTTGTATGATGTCCATTAGGGATAGGTGTTAAGGTATTCCATGTGACACAAGAGATTAAGAGTGATGACTTGATGCTACTCTATAGGCAAGAATGGAAAGATCCCAAAGTGTTTCAAAAGATGGAGAAAGGAGATGAAGAGGAGGGAGCTAGAGGAGCATGGATAGAGTCAAGGGTGAGAAAGACGATCATGGAGAGAGGTGATATGAAGAAGGTGATGCATATGTGTATAAAATGGAGATGGAGATGGAGGAAGAGGAGCATAGAGAATATGGAGAGGGAGGTGGAGGTGGAGGAGCATGGAAAGAGGCAGAGAGAAGGAGAAAGTGATGTAGACCTATACAAAGTGAAAATGGAGAGGGACATAAATGAGCATGGAGAAGCATAAAAATATTTTGAGATATGGAGATAGAGATATAAATTTACACAACATGGTAGCTTTTAGGACTATTAGTAGATATATCTCTTAAGGAGAGAGGAGGTTTGGAGAGAATGCATCATGATGGTTAAGCTCCAATTCTGATATGGCTCCTAAGGAGAAGAAGGAGGATTGGAGAGACAACACAGATGTACTAGCTATGGCCTCTACAAATAAACAATAAAGGCATTTTCCATCGATATAGGGAATTTGAGAGAGAGAGAGAGAGAGAGAGAGAGAGAGAGAGAGAGAGAGATCTACAACACAACCAAAAGAAGAAGAGGGGAGGCGTTGGGGGGGGGGGGGGGGGGGGGGGGGGAGGGGATGGTGTGACAAGTTTTTGAAAAGTGGGGGTGGAATGATAAGTGGGAAGTGTGGTACATCTACTCATAGGCTAAAGGTAACATCCAACTAGTTATGGCTATATTTATTTCTAGGTGGTTGGATGTAATCGTACATAAACATTCAAGGAAACTTGAGGGTGAGAAAAGGGTAAGGAAAACGTAAAGATCTAAGAAGCTAAAAACGCTAGGAAAAGGAAAAGTGTTACATAGTGTATGCAAGGGAGACCCCTTCTTTATAGATACAGAAACATGTCTTTTGACTTTCCATTATCCCCAAACTTTTCATTTCTTACTCTCTCACCCCATCACTTTTACATTTTATATGTTTTGCAAGGTTTTTTACTTTTCTAAAATGGTAGGGGCTTAATCATTAGAAATTAAAAAGTATTCCTAATGGCTTCAAAAAAATTAAAAGGTATTCTTAATTCAAAGATTCCTCTCAACAACAATAAAAATGATGTGTTAGTTTATAGCACATAACAACAAGCAATGATAAAGTACATAGATTTGCAACAATATTAGCTCGGAAGGACGGATACAACATTGAGAGAGAGAGAGAGAGAGAGAGAGAGAGAGAAAGAGCGCAAAGAAAATGCTAAAGAGAAGAGAAGAAAATGCTAAAAGAAAAATGAAAGAGAAAAAAAACACCTATTTATATGAGCACAAAAAGTCTTTAGACTTTCCACCTTCATTTCTCTTTTGATCTTTTCATTTCTTAAACTCACCTTTCATTTATGCATTTAATATGTTTTGAACAAAAATTTGAGATTGGGAGATTTAATTATTAGAGATCTCTTTCATTTTAAGTTTTATTTTTTTGAAATGCAAATATGTAGTTTTTAACCTAAGCCTCTACGCTCGGTCAAAGCTAGAATAGCGTTTTAAGCATTTCATTGAAGGGCCCAAGAAGACTTTATTGAGGTCCTAATTGCCTAACCGTGATTTTGCATGGCCCATATTATAAGCTTTATGTGGGATATCCTAAACAGAGTTCTTTTTACAAACTTGTTTTATCAAGTAACACAAATTTACTACGCCATCTCCACTGTCGTGTATGACATCATTTAACAATACGGATAATTTTGCCTAATCTATGCTTGTGCTATGAGATTCTTTTGGAGCAGCAGTTGTTACAGAAGCAAGGTGGCTTGACTTCATCTTCTTCATTGACATGACAAACAAAATATGAAAAATATTGATTACATTTCATTGACACACCAAGCTTAGGTTTCACACGCAAGCTTTTAGCATAATGTTGCATGTTGTTATGAAGAATTTAGCAAAAGCTAGACGTCTCAGGTACAAGTTAATCAAAGCAATCCAACAAGCTGCAGGGGGGGTCATTACAAAGTCCCATGATGAAGATAGATGAAGTAGCCAAGTTCCAGCATAGTGGATGAATACTTCAAGAAGAAAAACAAAGAAGTGAGAAGGACCAAGTTTTGGTGGATACAGGCGCATACAGGCGTATGCACACCAAACCCTATAGACACTCTATTTTTTTCCAAGAAAGCCATGTAATTCAGCCTAAGGTGAGTTGTAATCATGATGTGATTAGACAATACCCTCTTTATTTCTCTGAGTCTACACCTTTGTAAGAGACCGGATGGCCATGAGAAAGCCCCCTAACTTTTAAAGTCAAAACCCTTAGTTTTGAGGGAATAAGGATCATTAACTGGAAGAAGGAAAAAACATGCACTGTGGAGGCTTCTTGTGACTACAACTTGTAATCTTCTTTTCTCCTGAGCTGGTAATCAGAATTTATTTCCGAATAGCACATTGCGTTTCTTGTCTCTTACTCTACAATCTAAGTGTAATCATTTTCAATTCTGTTGTGGTTCGCGACGTATTTTTTGTAAGCTAAATGCATTGATTTGGGGGTTAAAATGTTTTTTTTTTAATGTTTTGACCATGGATAAGTGTTTCTATGCTTTAGGAAGACCTTTCCAAGTACTTCTGTTTTAGTTTTCTGCACATTTTCTGTGATGGATCGTGATTTATGTACCTTCCCAGATGGTGACAGAACTTGGTAGGATTGAGCCCTTAAGTGTTGTGATACCTCTCCTTAAGTTTTGTGGCATTCCGGATTCGTTTGGATACCGAAAAGGCGTGACGACGTAAAGTGGTGAGATTGGACGCATATTGATTGTCTGACTAGGAAGTGATTGATTTTCTTTTGTCGTAGAATGAGTAGCCCCTGAGTTCACTTTGGTGAGATTGACACTCTCATTAAGTCTCCGTACCCCATCCCGAGTCGCTTCCTTGCATATTGACATTATGTAAGTACAAAAGAGCTAAGTTGCAGACATCTCTACCGGTGACCTGCTAACATTGGCTCCACTGCCGGGGAAACCGATCCTTAGGTTGTGAGTGACTCAGTGTACAAAAAAAAAAAAAAAAAATCTCGCTTCAAACTTTTGATACCTGTTTCGCTTACCCATAGACAGTGAAGCAGCTAAATGTAGGTTTAGTGCTTGATAGAGACTGGAGTCTAAGACTAGCGAGTGTTATTCCTTATGAGCAAAGAAAGCTGTGAGAGAAATACAAGATAGTATTTCGCTCTTTGATTTTTCACATGCTTGGAAAGGGTTGTTCCACCACGCACGTTGTTGTTATTTTCGTACTGTTAAGTTCGGTTATGTTCGCAGATTCATTTCAGTTTATAGGAGTAGATTAGGAAACAAATTACACCATCATTTGTGGCCTAAAGGATCGAGGGAAAAACTGTCAAAAACCTTATTTTGGTGTTGAAAACCATAACTCTGAAAGGTTGAAGAAGTGGCTTCAAAACTGGACCAAACCTAGTAAAACTTTCAAGAAGGGGATAAAAACACTTGTTGGAAAAGATTGTGCAAAAAACTTCCAATTTGCCTATCCAACATGGATCGCAATCCATGTACCTTTTTGACAAAATGTGCCAAAATTATTTCCTTTGCTAAGAACAGGCTCTCAGTCATCCGAACCTTGAGTTTGGTGAGAATTAGAGGGCTAGAAGATCATAAAAATCAAAAGATTGGGGTAAGCAAACCAAAACCTTGTTAAAAGGGGAAAACATGAAAAAAGTAAACTTTTACTTGCCCAAATCCAAAAAGAGATGAGAATTGGAACCAACTAGAAGCAAGGAATCAACAGAATCAAATTTCATGCCGAGATGCTTCCTAACATGGATCGTGATTTCTCTTGGTAGATCTTGTGGCTCGAGGGGATGTTGTGCAGACACGATCCATGTGTTGTGATCTGGGGCAGGTGGCAAGTTGTCAGCCATGCCGATAGCATGGTAGGCAATTCTTGTGAGTACCTCTGGTGCTCCCAGATATGTTATCTTACCCTCTTTCTTTGTCCCTTCAGTGTGGACAACACGTACCACGCGTGGTCAATTGTTTGCTTGGTTGTCGACTTTAGAACTTGTGTAAAAATGGTTGCAACCGCATGATTGGGTATTGTGTACCTTGCCGGTCTCTTTGTGAGGAAGAGAAAGTGTTGATGATATAATCTTGCAGGTTCTTCCACCTATTTCTGGATGAGATCAGTAAATGTTGGAGCAACGGTTTCCTTGGTGAAAGTGCCTGTTGTTTTTTTGTCTCTTGCCCTCATGGTCATTCCTTCCGTCGGCAATTTGAGAGCTTCAACGACTATCTCTTTTGTAATCACCACTTCTACCTTGTTCCCTTGCTAGTCAGAGATTTGGGGATGTTCCATCTTCCTTGATTGTAAATAGGAGCTCATAAGCTTTTTGGAAATCCACTCCACATGGCTCTTGTTTGTAGAACTCTCTAAGCCCAAGCCTTCTGTTAGCTTCTTTTGTCTCGGGTTTGGTTGCGACATCATAGACCTCTTTTGGTAGAATTTGTAGTTCTATCCGATGTCCTTCTTTGCTTTTGAATCTACCTGTGAATATTGTGGTGTTGTTCTCCTCCAAGTGTTCTTTTGACAAATAGGTTTCTTTGGCTGTCTTTACTGAACTGGGATCCAGTTGGTATGGTGGTAGCTCTTGCAGCTTCTTCTTTTGCGAGACCCTCTTCTTGGCCTTCTCTGCAGCTTGCATGGCTCCTGTTAAGTTAATAGAGTGTCAAAATTAGCTTGCATGGCTCCTGTTAAGTGAATAGAGTGTCAAAATTAGCAAATTTGGCAGATTTCACTCTGAAATGTCCTGCAGTCTGAATTACTAACAAACTGAGTCCAATTTGCTTCAAATCAATTGTTGAACATGCATAGATGCATAAAAACATGTAAAGATCAAAATTATGAAGTCCAAACAAAAAATTGTAACAAAAGTAAATAATCGTGATTAGTTACAGCTGAGTAATTTTGTCAATATTTTACAAATTTGGCATTATAGGCTTGAAGCATATATCAATTAGATACTCTAAGTGAAATATGGGCTTATTTGGGTGCACAGGATGAAAATGGTGCTAGATTTAGGCTTTAGGTCTTTGAAACAGTATATACAGAGGTATTTTAAGATTTTGAGCTCCAAATTTGTTCAAACTTGGCTAGTGGGCTTAGCGCATCATGTATTTTGGTCCTATGATAGCAAAGTTGCAAATTTTTTCCATCTTGGCCAAAAAGTAAATAATCGTGATTATTAACTTTTTCATCAAAATGAACATTTTTTGGTGCAACTTGGTTCTATGCATGGTGTAGACCCTGTGTATATGATATAAGGTGATTTGGATCAAAAAATATGACTCATAACTCAGAATTTGTCTTGCAAGGACTTCTTCGCGTTTTTTGATAATTTTCTAAGTTATAATTAATCATTTTGGCTCATACTTGAAATTTGGCATGTAATAGGTGGGTACAAGTGATAGGTGAGGTGATGATACCATTTTCAACTCAAAATATTGTAAAAGTAAATAATCATGATTATTTATAGCAGTCGATTTTTTCTTACAAAACTTAAAAATTTTGACCTAAACACATTCTATACACTTAAACAAGTGCTAAATTACCTGGAGTGGAAGCAATGATGATTAAACACAATTTAAATTTCTTAAGTATATCATATAGACATCAATGGACAAATAACACAATCTTGGGTCAGGAAAAAGCTCAACCTGTGTTGGGACATCAACCTCCCTTACCCCAGGAAAATAGGGCTATGGTAAGGATTTCTCAACCCATATAACCACCTTCTGATCAAAGTATGATCCAGGTAGTCTCATACCGAGAAGATTCAAACAATACTCATGAAAGGAAAATTGATAGGAATGCATATGCTCCAGAGGGACATAATCCATGGATAATTCCAGAAGAAATGTCCGAGCCTTCATACATAGCACAACCAACTAAAAATCATTACTTGGTCGATGAGAATATGCTCATGTTTATGGCAAATCAGGGCTACAAACCTAGGGGATACCCTCCTAGAACAGGACAACCGATGGGAGCTCCACAAGCTTCTCCACCACCTATAGGACCATGCTATGAATGTGACAGTGATCATTGGGATAGAGTTTGTCCAAACAAAGGAGAACGGGTGAAATTTTTTGGATTCTGTGACGGATGCACGACCGACCATCTTATTCCACACTGCCCAAAAAACCCCGAAAACAAAGGAAAAGCTACCATGAACAAAATAGGGATTGTGCCAAGCTCAAGTGGATCAAAAACAGAACCGAACATTCCAATAAACGCGGTCACTGGATCTCAAGCACATGAGGTAGCAAGGAACGTCCCAGCCAGCCAAACAGAGATAGACAACTTGTCTGTCCGAACCCCTAGAAAATCCTGGAAGGCAAAATGAAACAAGATGAAAGCCAAAAGAGAAAAGGAAAAAACGGCATTGGAAAACAAATTTTTGAAAACAGAGGAACAACTTCAAAGGGAAAGAGACCTTAAGGGCAACAACGAGATAAAGAAACCATCGGATCTGCCATCAAGAGGGTCAGTCTTAGTAGACAAGGTGTTCGAACCTTTGGACGCAATTCTGAAAGCTTACAAGGCACGGCTAAAGCCTAACCAAAACCAAGAGGATAGGTGGTTAACGTACCCTCATCCAGGCTATGAGAAAGAGAGGCTAAAGATGTGCAAGGAGCTCATTCAAGCCGCTCAAGCACTTTTGGAACCATCAGTTCCTACGACTCCAAAAATCAAGGTACTCATACGAGAAAAGATTCAGAAGTTAGAGGGGCGGGGAATTGAAGAGAATAACCTACCCAATCCTGTAGACGAAACACCTTTGGATACGAGGGTGATAGCCAATACAACAGATGGAATGCATTCTCAAGTACCACTGCCAATTTCGGAGGTAGAAGAACAATGGCCTCAAGAGCTATGGGAACAGATCAGGAATAGAAAAGATGGAAGTGTCACACTTGTGTCAGCTCCTATCCCCGAAATCCACCTGGAGCATGAGCTATACCCAAATGACATCCGATCATTATATGGAGATGCAGGCACATCAATATCGGAAGATAGTAAACCGTAGACGTTGAAAACTTTACCTTCATTTATTGGTAACCCTGAAACTCGATCGGAGGTAAGGAAAGTCCCATCTCAATGGAAAGCCAATCCTAAAATGATGGATACTAAAACTCTTCACGAGCTGATGTCATCCCCTATCCGTTGTACACTGACTTTGTCAGAGTTAATGCATATCAGACCTCATCTTTGGGACGAGGTCGGAAAAAATTTGAAAAAAATAGGGCTAGTAATTCATTCACTCGAGGCTTCTCGAAACACACTAAAGAAACAACCCTCGAAACAAACTAAACATGATCCAGTACCAGTAAACAAGATAGGGGATTATTGTGAAGGTGAAGAAGAAAATACTACCCTACCGGTAATGTACAAGGACGTAAAATCGATAGCGATATTGGATAGTGGAGCCAGAATTGCCATAGCCACCAAAGCAATGTGGAAAAAATGGGAAAAACCTGCTCTAAGGAAAACTAGAATGAAAATTAAACTAGCGGATGGGTACCTGGAGAGACCTACTTGCATCTTGGAGCAGATTGTAGTAACCTCTTGTAAAATTACATATGAACACACATTCGCTATTATGAATTTCGATGAGAGCAACAATTTTGACATCATACTGGGCAGACCATTCATGCGTCAGCTCAAAATGGTGCAAGATTGGGGCTACGACTATATCTATCTCAGGAACAAGGATGTCACTACAAAAATTAGTGTCACAGATCATAGCTATAGAGACGTAGAAAGAACCCCAGGAGAAGACTTGCATTTCACAACTGACTAAGAAGGAGGAATATCGGCTTGGCTCCAGAACAAAGCTCACCAATGGACAAGAGAAGCTTCGGATTGTGGAAGTCTAAAAAGGAAAATTGCATTCTTGATAGGACTGCACAAGACGAAGCATACATACCAGAGCCTTTTCCAAAAAAGATATTCGAACCTTTTGGATGGCAACAAATACTAGCTACTCTTGATGTTTGTGTAAACGAGGTGACCCTCACCAAATTCTGTGATGAGGAAGGATATGATATCATTCCATTTTAGATGATGAATGTCCGCCTAACTCCGAAGACAGAGGAAGACGTACCTGACAAGGAAGGGGTGGCCGAGTGCCAACGCATAGTGGAAGAAATCTCTGTAAGAGACCTTGTCCAAACGGATGAAGAAGATTTTCAAGACTCGATTGATAAGACGCTAGAGGATAGCACGGACGACAAGCTGTCTAGTAGCTCGAGTGAGAGCATCAAACGGAAGGATCAACAAGTGATCTACTATGATTTCTTAAACCAAAACCCTCGAAGACAACGCAAGTATCGAGATAAACGAAGAAACAACCACAACGAGGACTCAGTACCTTTATTAACTGACAAAACGCAGTACTTGAGGTTAGTCGAAGCGACTGACTGCCTCAAGGACATGATATCAAAGCAATATATGAAACCTGACTCGACCAAAACAAAATCAAAACAAAAACCAAAAAAAGAAAAAAAATATCAAAAAATCGATTGAGTTGTCCAAAATGGAGCGCAAAGTCCAATACAATGAATTAAAATAAGCTTTGAAGGAAGTTTGGACAACAGAAATGGAAACTGTTGAGAAATCAAGTAATGATAAATTCGATGCACCTTCCCACTATAAGAAGTATACCATTCAGGATAGGAAGATAGTAGTGCAAAAACCCAAACGAGATCCCAAAGAACCACAAATTTCATATGATGGGCTTGAAAACACCAAAAGCATCAACTTAGCAGAACCAGGTGAGGAGCCTAAACCAGCATATATTGCCACGGACCTTACTAAAGAGGAAGAGAAACTTCTACTCGATACGCTCAGGCGATATAAAGATGTCTTTGCATGGTCATACAAAGATCTAAAGGGGATAGATCCTGAGATATGTCATCACATGGTTCCCCTTAAGAGTGATGCCAGACCACACAGACAACGTCCTTACACGTACAATGAAACTTTTGCCAAGAAAATTAAGGAGAAAATAGACAAACTTACGAACGCTGAGTTTATCTACGAGATTGAGCACACCAAGTGGGTGTCCCCAATTGTGGTGGTACCCAAAAATAATGGCAAACTGCGTGTGTGTGTAAACCTCAAACAAGTAAATGCAACCACCATCAGGGATAACTACCCACTGCCAATAACCGATCATGTTATTGAGACGATAGTAGGGAAAGAGGCCTATAGTTTCTTGGATGGGTTCTCAGGCTACAACCAATTGACAATTAAAGCAGAAGATCATCATAAAACAGCTTTTTCAACAGAGTGGGGTATATTTGCATACAGGGTAATGCCTTTCGGCTTGACCAATACCCCGGCCACATTTCAAAGACTAATGACCCATGCATTCAAAGAATATCTTAGACAATTTTTGGAGATCTACATGGATGATCTTTGTGTTCATTCCCATCAACGAAGTGACCACATCACTCATCTGTGAAAAGTCTTTGAAAAATGCAAAACGTATCGTATTTGCTTAAGCCCGGAAAAATGCGTCTTCATGGTAAGACAAGGTAGAATTTTGGGCCACATTGTGTCCAAAAACGGAATTTCAAGTGATCAAGAAAAGGTGCAGATAATTGCTGCACTATCGAGACCAATGAAGATAAAAGAAGTACAAGCATTTATGGGGCATTGTGGATACTACATGCGTTTCATATATATGTATGTTGTAATAGCTAAGCCATTGTACGCCCTCATAACTAAGTTTGAATGGACGGAGGAATGCGAGCAGGCTTTCCAAAAATTGAAGCAACATTTAATTTCAGCTCCAATTTTGCAAGCCCCTGACTGGAGTAAAATCTTTCATGTCCATGTGGATGCATCAGCCTATGCCATCGGGTGCATATTAGCCCACCCAGGAGAGAAGAAAATGGATTTTCCCATTTGGCAACTAAACAACGCAGAGAGAAATTATACCACTACGGAAAGAGAAGGTCTGGGAATGATCTATGCTGTCAAGAAATTTAGACACTACCTTCTCGCAAACAAGTTTGTCTTCTTCGTGGATCATCAAGCACTACTATATCTAGTAAACAAACCTTGCAACACTGGAAGAATTGTTCGTTGTTTTACACTGTTGCTTGAGTTTGACTTCACGGTGGTCGTAAAAAAGGGGACCACACACCAAAGAGCAGATCATCTTTCACGACTATTTCATGGGGAAGCACCTGAGGGTATTGATGATGACCTTAATTATTCATATCTGTTTAACATAGAAATGGTGCCGAGATGGAGCCAACGAGATGGAGCCAAGAGGTCATTCCTCTACTCACAATCGGCTCATTGCAAATAGAAAGACAACCATCAATTATCCATCACACAAAATCTCGAACTTTTAGCAAGACGGCTGTACAAACACGGTAAGGATGGGATACTAAGACTATGTGTACAACCCGAAGATACCACCTACTACCTCAAACAAGCTCATATACAAAATACGGGATTTCACACTGGTGAAACACAAACAGGCCAATGGTTACAAAGACTAGGCGTCTACTGGCCAAACATGGAACAGAGTGTCCATAAATATGTAAAATCCTGTGATAGTTGTATAATACAGTCCCCAATGGAACATGCCACCATGTTTTGTGTAGTACAAGCACCTACATGGAGTGCTCACATAGTTGAGTACTTAAAAAACCAAACCTTTCCAGCGGAATGAGGCAAAGCAAGAATGAAAACTGTCGAAGAAGAGACCAAACACTATCTGCTCATTGCCAACCAACTGTATACGCGGGGAAAGGACAAACAATTATGGCTATGTGCTACAAAAAGGGAATATTACATCATCCTAGATCAAGCACACTCAGGACAACCAGGGGAACACTTCTCTGCTGATAAAACGGCAAGGCTCGTGCTACACTCAGGCATATGGTGGCCAATCCTGTTCATGGATACAGCGACATACGTCAAACGATGTGATGAATGTCAACGCACAAAACCACCCCAAAGGAGAGATAAAATGCCACTGAGGCCAATGATGGGTGTACGTGTTTTTGCCAAATGGGGCATTGACTTCATTGGTCCCATCATACCTCCAGGATACAGGACTCGCGCACAATACATTATCGTAGCAACAGACTACATGATGAAATGGGCGGAAGCAAAATCAATCCAAAAAAATGATGCAATGACTACAGCTTAGTTCCTTTTCAAAAACGTATTTACGCGATATGGACTACCAATCAAAATAGTGAGCGATAGGGGAACACACTTTGTGAACGACGTCATTGAAAGACTCCTTGACGAATTCATGGTGGTCCATCACAAGTCATCACTCTATCATCCACAAGCCAATGGACAGACAGAGAGTACCAACAAAATCCTATGCACCGTGCTCACCAAGATAGTCAGTGACTCAAGAAATGATTGGGTTCAAAAGCTACACACAACCTTATAGGCTTACCGCGTAGCTTTTTAGACTTCCATTGGAACCACTCCCTTTAACCTAGTATTCGGGATTAATGCGATCCTACCATTGGAATTTCTAATCAAATCCCTCAGAGTGGCAACACAATTAGGATGGACAAGTCATGAGCTATCGGAGAGACTAGACACCCTAGAACATTTAGATGAAACCAGACTTAAAGCGATAGCTCGGATATATGCTCAGAAAAAACAAATGAGAGCTTTCCATGATCAATACATGATTGGAAAGGAGTTCCAAAAAGGGGATTACGTTCTCATGTATACCCTCAAATAGCACTCCAAAAAACTCAAAAAGCGAGGAATAGAGCCTTTTGTAATCCATGATATATTGTAAAGTGGCGCCATCAAACTTGTAACATTCGCAGGAGAGGAAATGCTTAATTGGACGAGTGGTTGCAGGTTAAAGAAATATCTTCTTCTGCTGACACCAAAAGAACTCGCAACACTCCATGCAGCAACTCAACGCAGACATCAAGCACAAGACATTCGGGAACAAGCACAACAGGAAGCCAAACTCAGAATATTAAAATGCAGGGAACAAGCAAACTTCAAGAGGAAAGCACAACAAGGCATGGCTATTAAGAATGCTCCGATAGCATCCATACAAACGGCAGCTACATGGTTAGGAGGAATAGATCTACGCATTCAGTTACAACTTACCGATGGCACCATCGAAAGAGCGTTAATGGACACAGGGGCCAAAGCTAATGTGGTTAACTACTCCACTTTCAGAAAAATCACACAGGAACCTCTAATGCCCAACACTATGGGGTTCAAAGTAGCAAACAAAGGTACTATGGATAGTCTAGGCCACATAAATTTACCAATCACCATTGATGGGACAGTTTATCCACATCAATTTCATGTGGTCGAAGATCAACATCTTAACGAAGCAGTTATTCTGGGAGTGCCGTGGATGCGCACTTATCAAGCCACACCAAACTGGCAGGACAACACTTTACTCATCGAACACGAGGGCCAATCTTTAGCCACGCCATTCGTACAAACGGACCATGTATGGGAACCTCTACCATCGCCACATACAGCAGCTCAGCGATCATCCACCACCATGGTCACAAAAATATGGGATAAGAAATCAATCATGGAAACCAAGCCTAGGCAATTGTGGATACCTAAACGACAAACCAATATACGTAAACCTACATTGCCTACATAGAAATTCAACCACCACAAATTGCCCACTACTGTTGTCACACGGCCTAACCCAATGGACCACTATCTTTGACATCCAAACACACTCAAATGGGTATGGCAACCAAAACAACCTCGCCTTCACGATGCCTCTTCTAGCGGATCCATACCTAAGCAATTTCGATGGCAACCCAAACAATGCCACAAAGCAATCCCACCGGCAGAATCAAAACTTT
The DNA here is from genome assembly GCF_014529385.1 of Adiantum capillus-veneris. Lineage (NCBI taxonomy): Eukaryota > Viridiplantae > Streptophyta > Polypodiopsida > Polypodiales > Pteridaceae > Adiantum > Adiantum capillus-veneris. Next base: position 25,970,703 of record NC_140950.1, on the reverse strand, counting down.
TGCAAGTCATAGTCAAACACAGAGCGCGTCTTCTCCAATTACTATTGTTCGGACCACGCAGCTTCCAAGAAACCTCGCCACCAACAGTCACTGAACATATTGTTCAGCACCTATCTCTTGCAGAGCATTTTGTTTTCCCATGCATATCCTCCATCAGCATCATAGAGCCACATGAAGGGGATCAGGGAGCACCACAGACGGAGAGTGAGAGAGAGAGAAGGAGACACACATACGATGTGGGTGGGGAGACTCAAAGAGTGAGCAGCCCCCTATACACTTATGCTATGTATAAGGTATACAAGTCAGTGGGCGCCCAGACTCTGGGCGACCGGGCAAGGCACAGGCGCCTATACCCCAACAACCTCCCACTTAAAGGCGACTATGCCTTTAAGCAAGAGAACCTAGTCTAAAGACTACAAAAGGGGAGAGAAAACCACTCTCAACCGATGCCCACTGGCTGGCTGTGATCGTGTGCATCCGGCTGTCCTGCTCCCGTGTAAGTACATACACCACCAGACATGCCACACACGTACTGCAAGTATGTACGCAATACCTGCATATCTCCCTATACAGTATACTCACTATAAGTATAGGGTAACAGTGGGTGGGCGCCCATGACCTGGGCGACCGGTCAAGGCACATAGGCCTTAACCCTAACACCACACTATACGGCTATGCATAGACACGCGCTTTAGTCCCAAGCACTCTGACACATGTTCGTCGGGGACGACTCACTCTAAGAAGGGGGGAAATGCGACTGGATTATCATTTGTATATACTAGTATTATCATCTTACTTCTTTTCTCTCCGTTTCCTTTCCTTTCCTTTCCTTCTCTTTAAAAAACACATAACAAGTTTTTCAGAGCCTGACAGACTCTTAGTTGGCATAATCATGAGCCATACCGTCACCATCTAATACCAGAATAAGAGTATGTATATAAGGGAGGCGACACTAATTTTGGCTAATTTTTGGCCGACTAATAATCATTGTAAATAATTTTCTTTTACAAAAAAGCAAAAAACGATAGGTAATCAACAAAAAATTTGATAAGTCGAGCCAGGAAAGTCAGAATCGACTTCAAAGCGAGGACTTTGAACATGGCAAATATGGGAAGATTCAACACAAGATGAATTTTGAGCCAGCTTCTGAAGGATCAAAACTGCAGATCGAACGCCATTTGTAAACCGAGTGTCAGAATGACGAACGGTTCGAACCGAAGCTGATATGAACAATAAGATATGATCAATGAAGGTAACTATAACTGGGGCATTCCGAGTAGACTGGGAACATATAGTCAAAAAGGGCAACATAAGCTCATTTGCATTTAGAGAGAGAGAGAGAGAGAGAGAGAGACAGAAGCATAGAGTTTTCGGAGTTGCTTCTGTCCACTGCGACCACCTCGGTGATCTTACTACACCAGATTTGACAGGTATGATCATTAACCTTGCAAGAGCATATGTGTGTGGCCCATACTGCATCAACAATATCAAAACAACAAATCGAAGCAGTACAAGGTCACAAAATTGACAAACTAACAGGGCCTTTGAGAAAGTCCAAAACCCATCAAAAACCAGAAATAGTTCATCAGTATACCTCAACTAACTGACAGAATCAGCCAAGCTAAAAACAACAGAAAAAAGTGTTGGAACATGAATCACGATCCATGTTCCCCAAACCTTAAAATCATGGAAAGATCTACAAGAGCAACAATAGAGGGTCAGGAACAAACTCCTATGACTGATTTTTCAAAATGTATCCCAACATGGATCGTGATCCATGTTCCTTTTTGCCAAAATCAGGATAAAAGTGGCTCACTAGCTGGACAATGTACAAATAGTATGGGTGTTGCAAAATGATCTCAAAAAGTGCTCTAAAGATCATCAAACCCACTTGGATTGCTACTTTCAGTTTTTAAATGGTCTTTTGATCAAATTACTGCTAAAGTTATTTGGGAGACTTCACACTCTCCTCGGAGCCTATCAACAAACAAATGTAACCTAATAATGGTGGTAGGATCAAAACTAAGCAAAAGTTTACTTGCAAAATGGTGAAACTTGCAGAATTCAGTTTGTCTTCTCAAAAAAATTCAATGTCTAGAAAAATTTGCCAAGGAACCAAGCAAAGGTATGAACAACAGACCTAAATCATCAAAAATCAAAGCAAGGAGAGATCTCAGGCAAAACATGACACCAAAAATGGTTGCCAGAAACAGATTTGGTCAAAAGGAAAAAACATTGCCATAAACTAAAAAATGGGGCAAACTATGGAAAAATATGTCCAAAGTTGAAAAAATTTCACCAGTGTACTAAGAAAACCTATAGGAACAAATGTGCACAAGAACTCTATCAAAATTATGTCCAACATGGATCGCGATCCATGTACCTTTTTGCCCAACATAAGTAAAAACCATGCCATCTGATTCAGTATGATCAAGAAAGCCAAGCCATGGAGTTTCAAGCCATTTGAATCCCAAAATCCACTTCAAAAAGCCAAAATCTTTAAATTTGTAAATGGTTTTCAAAATTCAGCCCAAGTGTCAAACCATTGATCCAAATCCCAAATATTTTGGACCAAGTCATAATCTAGATGAACCCTACCAGATGGTATCATCAGATTTCCAAAATATTGCCCAACATGGATCACGATCCATGTACCTTCAGCTCTAAATCCAGAGAAAATTGCTCAGTAGCATTTCGTTATGCCCAGGAACAACTTCCCAAAGTTAGAATTTTCAAATGCATCCCAACATGGATCACGATCCATGTTCCTTTTTGCCAAAATTCATCTGTTACATTACAGTCTTGTGCCTATAGTAATCCTAGGTGCACTGGTGAAATTTGGTCAAATTTGGAGTAATTTTGACAAAGTTATGCTCACTTTTTCATTTTATGGTCAAATTTACACTTTCCGACAATTTTGATCAATGGCTAAAACCTATTTTCACTTGCTAAAATTGGCAACAGGATGCCTCGAAAAAAAGCGATATCTCATCAAATGAAAAAGCTCACCTCACCGAACAAGTACTTAAAGTAATTCCGGCGAACATTTTCATCGGAAGGTTTCAAGCAGCAGACGGAGAAATTGTAAAGACCACCACTCTTTCCACAGGAAATGTGGACTTTGCACCAGAAACCAGAAGTGCAAGCAGGGATCAGGTGCCTACAGCTCGACAACTTCTTACGACAGCCTCCTTGGGGAACAGACTTTAGACGAGCTCACGAGCTCATAAGTTCAATTCAATACAATGGGGAAGCAACTCTGACAGACAAGGATGGGGCAATCGGTTAAGGTAAAAATGACAACGGAAATTATCAATGAAGCCCTCCATCTGCCACAAGGGACACACAATCTATTGCAAAAAACGAAGGCAATAGACAATGATAAAGCCTTTTTGAAGCAACGAGGCCACAAGTTGACGTATCAAGACCTGATCTACTCAGAAACTGAACTGCCATTGCGCCTTATATAACAACATTTCAAGGTACAGAACCCACCTAGATATACCGAACCTTTGCTGCATATGGCAGTGGTAATGGCGATGGGCTTGGCTGAAGGCAAGGTGGTCAATTGCGACTTTGGCAACTATCTTCTTGACACTATTGTGGAAACAAACCTGAAGGGGAGTCAAAGAAGTAAAGCTTACATGAACGGGGGACCAATGCTCACACGTATAGCCTATCAAGCACTACGAATGATCGACGATCTACCACCTGCCGAAGCGCAGATACATCTGATCCACAGATCCAAAAGAGTTGTAAGATCAATGGCAGGACCTTCTACAAGGCCGAAATCAGTAGTCAAACAGACAAGGCAAAGTGCACCGCTAAGGAATTCTGACAGCGAGAAGACCAAGTCGGATGCTCGGAGTAGCCAGGAAGAGGGGTCCCACCCAAGAGACACTCCTTCAGAGTACCAGTCTTTGGAGGAGGAGTAGGACATCCTATACACAGTGAGGGCCATACCCAGACTAGACCCTACTCACCTCCCTCAGTCCTCCAGACCGTTCCACGGAGCGACGTAGATCTATCTGCATGTATCCCTCCCACTTGGGATCGACACTCAGACAAGACTCCGGTCTATCTCGAACGCCAACCCAATGTGAGGGCCATACCCAGACTTGACCCTACTCAGCTCCCTCAGTCCTCCAGACCGTTCCAAGGAATGATGTAGATCTATCTACACGTATCCCTCCCACTTGGGACCGACACTCGGACAGAACTCCGGCCTATCTCAATTGCCAACCCAAGGGGGTACATCCCTTCATTCAATGATTCTATCCGCTTCTCATAATCAATCTGTCCTCGACAGCTTTCCGCACCCAAAATCGTGGTCCTTAGTCTTAATTCTCTTTATCTTTAACTTGAGGATCTGCTCTTGCTTTCTTGTTCTCCCTTGGTTCATGGTGATAACCCCTTTTTCCTGACAAGCAGGCACGACAGTTATCACTTTCCCCTAAGAAGAGGGATCTTGCAATCCTACCTGGTCTTGCTCGTCTTCGATTACCCATTTTTATCCCACGTAGTCCTAGCGTTTAACATAAAAGTTTTAAATCAACATCCGGCCATCTGACCCTCCGGATCCGCCCACCCATCGAACCATTTCATGAAAATCCCTTCCCGAGGTAGTACTTAACTACTACGAAATCAGGAAGACAACAGTCTATCAGACATCATCAAACAACAAGCAGCATGCAATCTGTTGCATACCCTCGTTCAAGGAAATTCATCTGGTTGTTCCCACCAGATCTTTATTTAGAAACTTTTAATTCATTTTCTTTCCTTTATTTGCTATAATTAGCTTGTAACTAGTTTTATTACTAATCATGCAACACATTTAGTTTCAACCAATTCATCTTACCTCCCTATTCAGGCCAAGATAATCGCTTACGGCCATCAAAATGGCAACACCTTCACAATATTCCCAGAATTAAGTGTTTGAGAAAGGCTCATCAAGTAATTTAATCATTCCTTCCTAAGCATTTTATTTCGAGAGGTATAGCACTATCTAGTGACAGATGCACAAGATAGCCCCTATATTCCTAGTCTTTCCAGTTCCTTTTTAAGCAACCAAGTCGAACAAATTTCCTTAATTAAATTCACATCATCCTCCCTGAGAATAACCTTCTCAGCCAACTATTTGCATCAGGCCATACCAGGATTATGGCCGATTTCCAATTAGATACCGCGGGTACTTCACCCGACCGGGCAAAAATAAAACAAACCCATTCATCCCTTATCCCTCGGGCATGAATGACCTAGGTATAACAACTTGCCGGTTACGCTGCCCTGGCCGAAAAGGGCCAATCTCCGACAAGTTCCCCAAGAGAATCTTCTCAATGGTCCGGCCTTTCAATCAAATTGACCCCAAGAAGATCCATCTTGGTTCCGGGTCATTTCTAAACAATCTTCAAAACTCCTAGTTAAATCTATGTTTTGCAATGGGCTATCCCTATCACCTCTCGAGATTCCTTTTAACTCTTAGTTGATAATTTTTAGGTTCATTCATTTATCAACCTTAATTCCTACTTTCATTAATTATCTACTAGCCAAGTTTATTTAGAAAATACAAGCGAGTTTTTGCCATAGGCATTTGATGAGTAATGTCTCTTCAAAAATGCCAACTTTTTAAGTTCAATCCCCGTTTTGTACGATTCCCAAGTTTTTGCAATCCTTTGCCATCCATGGGACATCTCCATGGAAGCTTGTAGAGTTTTCGGTTCAACAACCCAGAGATCAATTCCGTGAAGTTATCCCCTATCTCCCTCATCCCGTATTTGCAAACAAACTTGAAATTGAAAACTTTAGAAATACTCTTCAATACCAAAAGTTGAACTACTTCTATCGAGCTTAGACAATTAATCTTTTCTTATGGTACCTAGCTTTCCATTTTAAGAAGCTAGAAGGTCATCCTATAATGTATGAGTTTTCGAGCTTTCCATTAAAGCTTAAACCTAAAATACAAGGTAGTCACTAAAGCTTACACCTAAGTGCAAAGTTATCATTAATAATTAGCTTAAGAGAGCAAATCTACCTTTGAAGCTTAACATTATGATGCATAGATACTCTTATCACTTAACCCTAATTGCAAGGTTTCCATTAAAGCTTAAAACCTAAAAATGCAAGGTAATTACTAAAGCTTACATCTAAGTGCAAAGTTACCATTAAAGCTTAGCTTACGCGTGCAAATCTACCTTTGAAGCTTAACTTTATGATGCATAGATACTCTTATCACTGACCCTAATTACAAGGTTTCCATTAAAGCTTAAAACCTAAAAATGCAAGGTAATCACTAAAGCTTACTTCTAAGTGCAAAATTACCATTAAAGCGTAGCTTAAGGGTGCAAATCTACCTTTGAAGCTTTGCTTTATGATGCATAGATACTCTTATCACTTACCCTAATTGCAAGGTTTCCATTAAAGCTTAAAACCTAAAAATACAAGGTAATCACTAAAGCTTACTTCTAAGTGCAAAGTTACCATTAAATCTTAGCTTACGAGTGCAAATCTATCTTTGAAGGTTAACTTTATGATGCGTAGAGACTCTTATCACTTACCCTAATTGCAAGGTTTCCATTAAAGCTTAAAACCTAAAAATGCAAGGTAATCGCTAAAGTTTACATCTAAGTGCAAAGTTACCATTAAAGCTTAGCTTACGAGTGCAAATCTATCTTTGAAGCTTAGCTTTATGAAGCATAGATACTCTTAATAGTTAACCCTAATTCCAAGGTTACCATTAAAGCTTAAACCTAAAATGATGCACATAAACCTTCCTAGTATTAAAACACATTTAATTAAACGTACTAGAAATGGAGATTACCTCCTCTAAGCAAGAGGGATGTGGGGTTGAAGTCCTTCTTGAAGAGATGTGAGGCTCAAGGAGGAAGGAAAGGGATTTATGGTAAAGAGGAAGGAGAGAGGAGCTTCTTCACAAAACCCTCGAGGGTTTGGCCTTCAAGAGAGGAAGAGAGTTGAGGGTTTGGCCTTCAAGAGAGGGAGAGAGCAAGCGCAAGGTTTAATGTAAACCTTGTTTTACTTAAGTATAGTTTTGAGCATGACAAGTATGCAAGTAGCTTATCAATATATGTGTCAAAATACAAAGGAGAGGGGGTGCTTATATAGGAAAAAAGTGGGTGTAATTTTCTCTTCTCAATTCCTATTGGACCCCAAATTCTCTTCTCAAATGGTATTGGACCCTATTTCTCTTCTCAAATGCTATTGGACCCCAATTTTCTTCTTAGTTTTTATCTCTTAACTTTACGTTTCAATTAAGTTAGTCCCTTTTTCTCCTAGTTCTCGATCTAGATCAGTTCCCACGCGGATCTTCATGAGGAAGTATAAAAATAATCTTAATCTTTTTGGAAAAATATAGGGACGACGTAATTTCTTATCCAAAATATCCTTGTCTTTTCATTCTAGAGTAAAGTCCCGTTGTCCGCATGACTTCTTTGTCGGTCTTGCTTTTTTAAAATTATTTTCTAGGCTGAAAAAGTTTTGAATGGCTCTAGGGTTTAGGGAGGGACCTTACAAACTCCTCAATAAAAAGAAAGAGCTGTCCTCAGCTCGGGACATGCTTTAGAGAATAGTCTGACTCGATCTTTGGTCAACTCATGATTGAAGATGTTCAGTAACTTTAGGATATTCAGATTAAAGGGTATTGAAACTGGTATGGACCTTGAATAATACACTTTTCTTCCATTTTTAGTGCTGACTCAAAAGTTTGAATCATAAAGGAGACTAAATGACTCAGGATTACTTTAATTATTGAGTGTGATCTTACTCAACTAGGTATTTTTTCCTTTGGTGTGACTGGATTGTGTTTCTCTTGTGAGGTCTGAAGATCATTTCTTCACTTCGTTCTCTATCTAGCCTCAATACACTTTGTAAAAATCTTATCATTCTTATCTAAACTTTAACTTTTTCCGTTTTGAGCGTTGACTCATTTCTCTATTGATATCATCCATCTGATACTAGGTTCTTGACAGTTAAGGATTTCATACTGATCTTTCAATTAATCTTGCAATATCTCCTCCCTTGTGTACCCAATTTATTTCCTCTATCCTTATTTCTCTTATGTCTAAAGCTTATTGCCCCATCTTTCACTTGGTAATCAGATATTTCACGTATCATAACAATTAGACTTGTAAAACACCATGGACGATTTGAATCTCAAAAGAATGGACTAACTAGAGATGCTTGAATTCCATAAATATGATGATTGATTACATCCGCATAAAAATTACATCAAAAGTGCCATCGATATCTTGAAGAATAATTATAAGTTGTTCTGAAGAACCAACCAAAAATTTGACTGTGAGGAAAACTTGTTCGTCTTTGCTAAAGCTTCTAGCGGAGCGGTGAAGATCAACGTAGCTCTTTTGCCTATCACTAGCTCTCTTCAAGTTGTCTCTAATGACTAGAAGTTGATGATCTATCTCTTCTGGGGTAGACTTAGTGGCAGGAACATGAACATCTTGGTCGGCTAATCGAAGAGGGACTAAATATTCCTGACCATACAAGGCTTTAAAGGGTGACATTTTGAGGCTACGATGGTGAGAAGAGTTATAAGCAACTCAACTAGGGAAAAAAACTTGATCCATTTCTGGGGCTATTGGTTGCAGTATGCTCGAAGCATATCTTCAATGACTTGATTCACTCGCTCAGTTTGACCATCAGTCTCCGGATGATATACTGAGTTGAGATTCAGTTGGGTACCTAGAGATCGAAACATGGCTTACCAAAACTTAGAAGTAAAGTTGGCATCCCGATCACTGATGATTCTTGTAGGGATTCCATGTAATCTTACTACCTCTTTGACAAATACTTAGGCTATGTCGATGACGGTGGCTGTCTGCTTGACTGGAATTAGATGAGCCACTTTAGTGAGCTTATCTACTACGACAAAAATAGAATCATAGTTTCCAATTGTCTTTGGAAGACGAGTGACAAAGTCCATACTCAGACAATTCTCACTTCATCTTAGGAATATCTAGGGGCTGAAGCTTTCCAAGTAGTAAAGAAGACCATCTGCTAAGGTATAGTCAGTTAAGTGTTCCCTCTGGTTCTGAGCTTGAATCTCTTGCAGAAGAGGTCTAAAATAGGGGTCTGCCTAAATTTTTTGTTGAACTTCCTCGGGTAAAGAAGAGCTAAGGAGTGAAATTAGTCAGGGTTGATGAGGACAGGACTGCTGGTCAAGAGATCTTTGAGTCTATTGAAGGCATCATCTCTCCCCAACAAAAAAGAAAGAGTTGTCCTTAACTCAAATAAAATATGTAATTGATGAAGCTTCTTGAATACGTCTCGCCACTTAACTTCTTGTTAACGCTTTCAACTTGACTTCTCTCTTACACTTCTTCATCCCCAAAAATTTTCTAATATAATATTAGAGTTATGGAAAATCTTTCTTAATAAACTATCTTCTTAATAAGTCATCGCGTTTGTGGATTCTTCCATACGCTACTTCCTCTTTATAAGCTACTGGTAATCCCTTCTTTATCAGCACTTGTTATCCTCTTATTTTTTCGATCTTCACTCTCTTGTAACTTAGTCATTTTCTTATCTGATGGCGTCTTGGCAAGAAGATTTGGTTCTTCCTGTATGCATCTCTCACTTGCAGAGTGCAGATGAGGCAGTTAAAAGACAGTTCTTAGAACGATACAAAGATCTCCTCTTCCCTCAGCCAAATGCTTGTGTCAGTCAGACAATATGGAAGACATGGCGACATCTCACAAGAGTGACTCTCTGGGGTGGAGACCATTTCCGCAACAATACCCGACTTGCTATGGCTACAGAAGCTCTAAGACTTGGCCCTCAATACTGCTGCGTTAAAAGGACACGAGATCTTAGGTTCTTCGTAAGGTTGTCCTTGCTTGTGCAGTTTATCCCCCATTTTAAGATTTATCTCGATAGCATCTGGAGTCTTCCTCTTAGAGGTTCTTTTCTTTTCTCAGCTCATACCCGAGAAATTGCTCAAACTGTTTCTCGTAGAACCATTCCAGAGCGTGGGTGTCCTAACATGTGTGGCGCTTGCGATACTTGGTTATGTGACCATATATTAGAGGATCTTCATGAGTTGTAAACTTTCTTCCCTCTCCGTAATTACTCCGTGCCTCCCTTGTAATCCTTTTTGGCTTTAATTGAAAAAATAACCCTTTTTGAAAAAATTGAGTATTGTCAGTATTTCCTTTCCTTCAAATGTCAGTCTCTCTTCTTCAATGGTCAATGAGTTTTTAATGACTTCTCTTTACTGTGTACTTTTAATTTATGAATTGGTCTTTTGTCTACAATAGTCTTGAGTAAAGATTCCCACTTTAAAGTTCTTGGCTAACTCATAAGTTTGTTTTCTTATTTCTTCTCAAGTCTTGAATGATCCGCAGAATTTGTGAGCTTATCTCTTGCACTTTCCCATCTTTAAGGGATTTCTTTTGGTCGGACTTTAAAAAAAACACTTGGTCCTCACTTGTACTCTTAAGATTCTTTCTTATGACTTGCAATTTGGCAATCCAATTCTTCACTTGATCAAAAAAATCCTTTTATTTGAAGATTATCTTAGTACGATTTACAGTAATCTTGACTTCTCATGAAGTCCTAACAATAGAAAACTCAAAAAAATCCGCAACTCTTGCGCTCAACAAGACTTCTTCAATTCAGTGGATAACTACTCAATTTTTTCATTGTATTGATGTAAACAAAAATGCCATACTTGCCATTCCATGTAGTCTTCAATAAATTCCAAACTTCATAAATCTCTCATTTATGAGCTTCCTCAAATGTTCCAACATAGCGAGCCTTCGCGCTAGCATCACAATTTCCATCCTCTCATAGATAATCTGTTGAATTTCTTCTAGCAGATCCCAAGCCATCTTGAAAATTTTTGAATTATTTATTGGAACATCAAGACTTCACTTTGTAATATAATTGAAATTTGGGTGCTAGACTCAGTTGTTTTTCTATCATGCATTAATCTTAAATCCAAAATTTTAGATTCCAAGGTCCAAGATTCAAAATTAGGCTCTGATAGCACTTGTGAGGGCCATACCCAGACTCGATCCTACTCACCTCCCTCAGTCCTCCAGATCGTTCCAGGGAGTGACGTAGATCTATCTGCAGGTATCCCTCCCACTTGGGACCGACACTCAGATAGGACTCCGGTCTATCTCGAACGCCAACCCAATGTGAGGGCATACCCAAACTCGACCCTACTCAGCTCCCTCAGTCTTCCAGACCGTTCCATGGAATGATGTAGATCTATCTACAAGTATCCCTCCCACTTGGGACCGACACTCAGACAGAACTCCGGCCTGTCTCGATTGCCAACCCAAGGGGGTACATCCCTTCATTCAATGATTCTATCCGCTTCTCATAATCAATCTGTCCTCGACAGCTTTCCGTACCCAAAATCGTGGCCCTTAGTCTTGATTCTCTTTATCTTTAACTTGAGGATCTGCTCTTGCTTTCTTGTTCTCCCTTGGTTCATGGTGATAACCCCTTTTTCCTAACAAGCAGAAACGGCAATTATCGCTTTCCCCTAAGAAGAGGGATCTTGCAATCCTACCTGGTCTCTCTCGTCTCCGATTACCCATTTTTATCCCACGTAGTCCTAGCGGTTAACATAAAAGTTTTAAATCAACATCCGGCCATCTGACCCTCCGGATCTGCCCACCCACCGAACCATTTCATGAAAATCCCTTCCCGAAGTAGTACTTAACAACTACGAAATCAGGAATACAACAATCTATCAGACATCATCAAACAACAAGCACCATGCAATCTGTTGCATACCCTCGTTCAAGGAAATTCATCTGATTGTTCCCACCAGATCTTTATTTAGAAACTTTTAATTCATTTTCTTTCCTTTATTTGCTATAATTAGCTTGTAACTAGTTTTATTACTAATCATGCAACACATTTAGTTTCAACCAATTCATCTTACCTCTCCATTAAGGCCAAGATAATCGCTTACGGCCATCAAAATGGCAACACCTTCACAATATTCCCTGAATTAAGTGTTTGAGAAAAGCTCATCAAGTAATTTAATCATTCCTTCCTAAGCATTTTATTTCGAGTGGTGACAAATGCACAAAATAGCCCCTATATTCTTAGTCTTTCCAGTTCCTTTTTAAGCAACCAAGTCGAACAAATTTCCTTAATTAAATTCACATCATCCTCCCTGAGAATAACCTTCTCAGCCAACTATTGGCATCAAGCAATAACAGGATTATGGCCGATTTCCAATAAGATACCGCGGGTACTTCACCCGACCGGGCAAAAATAAAACAAACCCATTCATCCCTTATCCCTCGGGCATGAATGACTTAGGTATAACAACTTGCCGGTTACGCTGCCCTAGTCGAAAAGGGCCAATCTCCGACAAGTTCCCCAAGAGAATCTTCTCAATGGGCCGGCCTTTCAATCAAATTAACCCCAAGAAGATCCATCTTGGTTCCGGGTCATTTCTAGACAATCTTCAAAACTCCTAGTTAAATCTATGTTTTGCAATGGGCTATCCCTATCACCTCTCGAGATTCCTTTTAACTCTTAATTGATAATTTCCAGGTTCATTCATTTATCAACCTTAATTCCTATTTTCATTAATTATCTACCGACCAAGTTTATTTAGAAAATACAAGCGAGTTTTTGCCATAGGCATTTGATGAGTAATGTCTCTTCGAAAATGCCAACTTTTTAAGTTCAATCCCCGTTTTGTACGATTCCCAAGTTTTTGCAATCCTTTGCCATCCATGGGACATCTCCATGGAAGCTTGTAGAGTTTTCCGTTCAACAACACGGAGATCAATTCCGCGAAGTTATCCCCTATCTCCCTCATCCCGTATTTGCAAACAAACTTGAAATTAAAAACTTTAGAAATACTCTTCAATACCAAAGTTGAACTACTTCTATCGAGCTTAGAAAATTACTCTTTTCTTATGGTACCTAGCTTTCCATTTTAAGAAGCTAAAAGGTCATCCTATAATTTATGAGTTTTCGAGCTTTCCATTAAAGCTTAAACCTAAAATACAAGATAGTCACTAAAGCTTACACCTAAGTACAAAGTTATCATTAATGCTTAGCTTAAGAGAGCAAATCTACCTTTGAAGCTTAACTTTATGATGCATAGATACTCTTATCACTTAACCCTAATTGCAAGGTTTCCATTAAAGCTTAAAACCTAAAAATGCAAGGTAATCACTAAAGCTTACATCTAAGTGCAAAGTTACCATTAAAGCTTAGCTTACACGTGTAAATCTACCTTTGAAGCTTAACTTTATGATGCATAGATACTCGTATCACTGACCCTAATTACAAGGTTTCCATTAAAGCTTAAAACCTAAAAATGCAAGGTAATCACTAAAGCTTACTTCTAAGTGCAAAGTTACCATTAAAGCGTAACTTAAGAGTGCAAATCTACCTTTGAAACTTAGCTTTATGATGCATAGATACTCTTATCACTGACCCTAATTGCAAGGTTTCCATTAACACTAGGTTGGTAACCTAACAGGACATAAAAGTGTCCTTTCAGGGTTTTGAAAAAACCTCCAAAACCATAGTAGATCCACTCAGTTTGTAACATTCTTTCATGAGGTTATAGTTCAAGGCCTACTACACATGGAAAAATTAAGAAACTTGTAAAATTTCTCATCTTTTGGTCACACCAAGCCTCCAAAGTTGATGGCCCAGTACATTTTCATCAAAACAGTCATTTCTTACGTTTTGTTGCATAAAAATAAGATTAGGGATTTTTGTAGGATTTGAGATAAATTCCCTAGTTGACATCAATGGGTTGGTGATCAGAACATATGATTGCTTCTCACTCACTATTTTTTGTTTTGCCAAAAGAAATAGGTACAAAAAAGTTGAATTTTTATCATTTTGCAAACCTATCATCAAAGTTTCTATAGCCACGCTCAATACAAATAATATATGCATGTTTTCTTAGTTCCCTATTGTCCTTTAGGTTCATAAGGATCCATGGAGCATGTCAAAAGAATAATACATCTCTTACCAAGGGGAATCTTGGGGACAAAATGAAGTGCTAAATACAGCAAACATGAAAAAACCGGGTTCAACATTAAGAGTTGTAGAATCCCATAGAAACTATTCAATATCTAGCCAAATTTGATCCTTGTGACTAGATATGGTTACTACCTACAAAATGCATGTAGTTGTCACAAGAAATTAACAATATTGAAAAAGCTCTACTTAATATACCAGAATGTTTCGTTTTCTTCTATAATTGTAAAAATCAAGCATCGTTGTCTACTATGCAAAATAGGGTATTAGGTGCCCCAAAACTCAAGGAATATTAGCTTTATGTTACAATATGCAACATAGAAAATCAAAACTGCATTTAGATATCATGAAAGCCACCAAAAAATTCATAGAAGAGCTAAAATTGGCTAAAAAACAGGATTTGACAATTTTTGTAATTTGGTCATAGGTTACAAGTTTAACATTTATTTATCCCTAGAAGCATCAGGACATGTTGAGGACTACTAAAGATAGTTCTCTAGCATTATAGACCTCACAAACATGAATTCTAGAGTGGTATAGTTGCAAAAAGTTGAAAAAAAACCAAAAACACGACCCGTTTTTTCACACAGTTTAGGTTGTGAAATGTTGTGCAAGGACCAGCTTGGTTAAAGATGGAATTGATATTCCAAAAAAATGTCGAGTTTTTTCAGCTCATGAGACAACTTTCTAGACAGATAGCACCTCAAAATCCATTTTGAAACTCTTGACATAATTCAAAGAAAATGGTCACTTAACAAGACATAAAAGTGTCCCACGACATAAAAGTGTCCCATTACCAACCTAGTGTTAAAGCTTAAAACCTAAAAATGTAAGGTAATCACTAAAGTTTACTTCTAAGTGCAAAGTTACCATTAAAGCGTAGCTTAGGAGTGCAAATCTACCTTTGAAGCTTAGCTTTATGATGCATAGATACTCTTATCTTAAAACCTAAAAATGCAAGATAATCGCTAAAGTTTACATCTAAGTGCAAAGTTACCATTAAAGCTTAGCTTACGAGTGCAAATCTACCTTTGAAGCTTAGCTTTATGATGCATAGATACTCTTAATAGTTAACCCTAGTTTCAAGGTTATCATTAAATCTTAAACCTAAAATGATGCACATAAGCCTTCCTAGTATTAAAACACATTTAATTAAACCTACTAGAAATGAAGATTACCTCTTCTAAGCAAGAGGGATGTGGGGTTGAAGTCCTTGAAGAGATGTGAGGCTCAAGGAGGAAGGAAAGGGATTTATGGTGAAGAGGAAGGAGAGAGGAGCTTCTTCACAAAGGGTTTGGCCTTCAAAAGAGGAAGAGAGTTGAGGGTTTGGCCTTCAAGAGAGAGAGAGAGAGCAAGCGCAAGGTTTAATGGAAACCTTGCTTTACTTAAGCATAGTTTTGAGCATGGCAAGTATGCAAGTAGCTTAGCAATATATGTGTCAAAATACAAAGGAGAGGGGGTGCTTATATAGGAAAAAAGTGGATGTAATTCTCTTCTCAATTCCTATTGGACCCCAATTTCTCTTCTCAATTCCTATTGGACCCCAAATTCTCTTCTCAAATGGTATTGGACCCTATTTCTCTTCTCAAATGCTATTGGACCCCAATTTTCTTCTTAGTTCTTATCTCTTAACTTTACCTTTCAATTAAGTTAGTCCCTTTTTCTCCTAGTTCTCAATTTAGATCAGTTCCCACACGGATCTTCACAAGGAAGTATAAAAATAATCTTAATCTTTTTGAAAAAATATAGGGACGACGTAATTTCTTATCCAAAATATCCTTGTCTTTTCATTCTTGAGTAAAATCTCGTTGTCCGCATAACTTCTTTGTCGGTCTTGCTTTTTCTCTAGGCTGAAAAAGTTCTGAATGGCTTTAGGGTTTAGGGAGGGACCTTACATACACACTGGGATATACCTGGTTGAAGAAAAAGGCTACACACTTCGCAAAGGCTATCTCCATTACTCATGGAAGGAGGACAATGGAAGAGGCTCAGGCATTGAGGGAAAAGCTCCGCCAACAAAAGCAAGATCAGCATCAAACCCAAGAAACAAAACTGGATGATGAGAAAGAAGATGATGAAGCCAAGAATACTCCGCTGCTACGTAGACAAACAGAGGCTTTGGAAAGGATCAAGCAACAGAAGAGGCAGGAAGCTGAAGAAAAACGAGAAATTGCTAGCACCATGCGGTAGCGCATTCACAATGAGCTCAAGCGAAAGATAGAGCAGAGGCAAAAAGAAGAATCAAAGAAGCCACGTGTCGATGATCTCGAATCATCTGACGAATCTAGTAAAAGTAAAAAAGAGGAAAGTCACTCGCAAGGAGAGGAACAACACGACACACAAGACCAACAAGGTCAAGACCTTGGTTCTCCCAAGGATGCTGAGACACTTTCAAAGACTTCGGAAAAAGAGAAAGGAGAAAGTGCAGGACTATCGTGTCGTATCTCTCTTCTCTCTCTATCTCTCAGTCTCATACACTTGCACGCAAAGTGTCCATTCACTTTGTTTTGTGATCATAGCATTCTCTCACTAAGAACGAAAGGGTCCACCTTCCATAAGAACAAAAGGAACCTTGAGCACAGTTCGGAGCACTCATCTTGAGCAAAGCGCACACAATCATTCCGCTGCACCTAACAACTCCCCATGTGAGAAACCTGTTCGGCCGAAACCGTCTCACACTGGCCATGCAATGTCCACTTGCACCTTTTCAAGGGTTACGGGGAAAACAAGTAAAAATAAAATAAATAAAAATATGTAATACATATTTAAAGAAGACAGCACGACAAATACACCTCCTAGTGACAGTATGAGAGCATACAAGGCAGCTCTAACAAGGCTCGAAGGCAAAACAGACCCAATTATGCCAGTCTTGATCCTCCTTTTCAATGGACCACATTATCCATTCTCGTTACAGGCCAATTTAGCGGCTTTTCTCCCCTCCCATTTAATAATTTAGCTACTATTGTACTTATTTTGTTGATCATAGGAGACTCTTTTCTTTTGTGCACTGTACCCTCTTGACCAGGAGATGTAGCCACCTTTGGACAGATCAAAGCTAATAAAAGGATCATTTTTGTGCACACACGCGTGCACCTGCACACGCGCGCACATAAGACATATACAGATCTAAGTTTACTAACATCAATGAATACATCAATAAATTCCTTAATGTCTTCCTCATGTTGCTCGAGACCTATATACAACTTTGCTCCAGCGGGAAGAGCAGTTAGTCATACGAAGAAACACAATCCAAAGCCACCTCACTCTGAGGGGCCCTCCCTAGGCAAGGTCTACGACACCCCATGCCTGCTCCAAAGATGACATGCACGACCCCCTGCAGATATAAACGCATAATTATCCGCCACAACCAAACTCAAAAGGGGCAAACGATCAACCTAGCTGAGCAGTCACTCCAATCAAGGGTAGGAAGAAATCCAAATGAAAATAAATGCCTTACCAGGTTATGAAAACAAGCCTTACCATAAAACTGTTTGTTTGAGGTCAAGTAACGCAGCCTTTTGAATTTTAAACCTAATTCAACTGATTCATGTCATGACATTCAACTCAAAGGCTTCATACACAAGTAAAATGACTCCAGCCACAGCAGTAGAGTACAAAATGGAACTCCTTAGTAATTAAAAAATTAATCTTGGCCCATTATAATGAACAGTATCACAATTGTTGCCGCAGAAGCAACAGAGGAATCACCACATACATGAAACCTACAAAAGTAACCCATAAGGTCATTCCAAGGACTACACAAATACAAAACTAACCCGTTGGTCAGTCGAAGATGAACAATTACAAGGAAAATGTGGTGATCATTGCAAGACCTGACAGCTCTATCTTGTTTACACTTGACGCAAACCGTCCCTTTCAGACGAAAACTGCTGAGGGAGCTGAAAGGGCGGACCGGTGGACTCCAATGTTTTCACTGAGATGCCGTATAGTAATGTTAGCAGTAATCAGCCATTGGGTAGAGTCAAAAATTTTCAATGTGTCTGTTTCTAACCAATTAGCAAGACCCTAAAAATGTGGCTGCTAGATTACACCAACACCAAGCCATCACTAGAAGAGAATGTTACAGGATAATGTTCTAAAACGAATTAAGGAGCTCCTGCTGTAGGTCTGAAGGTTGCTGTAGCCACATCATAAAGCCACCTAAACAACACAACAATTCTAGTGTCACAACTAATTGAAACTTTGAAGTACCTTTACAGAGAACAATGAGAGCATGTAGGCTCCAAGAATATAAGCTACCTGCAAAGAAAAATTGGAACAAGGCCCTCTCCTGTATTTCCCCCTTTCAAAAGCTCCTGTCGTCTTTCCATCTCCTTAGCATAGCTTTCTGGCTGTAATACTAGACACTGCCCTTGAATTGTCCCCACCAAATTATTGTCCCCATGATTGGATTCATAAACCTGTTGAAAAAGGGCAAACTTTCTTATTCAATCACAAATAGTTAAACACAACTAGCTTTAGATTATTCAAGTTAGAATCCACACTACCTCATGAACCTCTGGATTGGAAGGACGGCCAGGCAGCATAGCCATATCAGCAGGATAATAGCACCAATTTACCCTAACCCACTTTGCTCCAGAGTTGGTATCCTCCCAAAGAGCCTATATACACAAAGCACCCACCATCAGAAGCTTGTTCAACGGTTATTGTAACAGAGGTATATGGGTTGGAAGTCACCTGCAGCCGAGCAATGTATGGAGGAACATTAGGGGTCTCTGGACGAAACAATGCGCAATCTTGTAGCCGGTACGTATAACCACCAACAGTGCATGCTGAATAGAACTTTTTCCCATCACTTCTATGTACCGCATCACCAACCCACTCTATACCAAACCTATCTGGTTCCTTTGAAACCTTTTCACAATCTGCCTCCTCACCTGATCCTGCAGAAGTTTCGTCCAAGCTTTCAGAGTCCTCAACAGAGTTCGACTGCTTCTCTCCACTCTCTGCTCTGCTGACATCAAGCGGATGAGAGCTGACATTTTGCGACTCTAATGGCTTTTTTGATTGCAGATCTTTTCCCACTACTTTTGCAGCCCCTTTTCCACCCTTTGGCGGCTGAGACTGAGGCTTTGCGGGTAACATTGTTGGAGATTGCCCAACTTGAGAACGCAGGAAAGCAGATCGTGTGGTGGTCTGAACCTGAGGGTGGGTGGTAGGCTCATGGGTATTAGTAGCCTGGCCTCCTTTCAAGCTATCACCTTGCGAAAAACTATCTAACAGAGCAGTAAAGCTACCGCCCAAATTCCCATGGTTTAGGATCTTTTGAGATGCTTTGCTAGATTCGGGAGCCTGATCATCAAGCTTTTGCTTTGGTGGTGATGTTACTTTGCCTGAAGCTTCCTTGTTAATTTTTCCATCAGCACTACTGGTGGCTGGCTGCTTTGTCTTCTGTGCATTAGAGGGGCTCTTTGCAGGACTCTTCCCTGATATTCCATTTGCATCAGAGAAAGAAAAACCAGCCTTGACTCGCCCATATTTGGAAGTTTGGTCCTTGTCTTTGTTGTTGTCACTACTACAAGTGGGGCATTGCCAGTCACCTTTTGGAATGCCCGTCATCAAGTACGATTGCAAACAACGTAAGTGAAATACCTTTTCACAAGTATCGCATACAAGCACACTGGCTGTCTCCCTGGCAACCACCTTGCACATTTCACAAGGCATTGCCGCAGTCATAAAAACTCTTGAATGAGCTGGTTGGAATGGATAATCGGGAGGGTATCTAGGCTGTAGGAGCTCATGAATGGCCTGAGTAAACTGCATGTGTGAACCAGCTGCCTCACCATCCTGTTCAGACGGTGAAACTTCTCCTTCAAGTTGCAAGAGACCCCCTTGTGAAGTGAGTTCCGACTGATCAGAACTATCATTCGCACCATGAAGAAATCTAGAGGCTGCACAATCAATAATGAATACATAAGGAGAAATCTTCCAATAGAATTATTATCTAAACAACCAAAAGCCATAATCCAACATATTTCTAACCCAAATGAAATGATGTTGATCCCATAACACTGTTAACAATAAGCTATGAAACTAAGTTGCGAAATGTTTCCTGCACAAAACACCTTGAAACAGCAAACTCCAGGACTAGGAAACATAGACAAGCATACAAAGATCCCAAGATATTGAATACTACATCAAGAAATGCCCCGTAACATCAAGAACTCATGGGCATAGTCTTTCTCTCGCATCTATGTCTGTACAAGGGAGGCTTTGGTTCTTTGTGATCGTGCTTAGAGGAAAATCTTGCAAAGAATTTTTGTATTCTATGAGAGATTTCGTTCTCTATTTGGTATGCAGAGAATGCTCTTAGTTTCTGGTTATGCAACATTACAAAATTTAGATAAAAGGCTTTCTTAAGAAAACTAAAAGACTACGGTTTGAACCCCACTCTTAGCATAAGTTTTTCAAATTAGATATTATATTGACCCACCTATCCAGACATTTCAAAAGGTAACGAAACACTCGTTCTGCCTGGAAACGCAGAAACGGCGTTTCCAGGCCTCTTGGGTAGTGTTTCCTACAACCCAGCTATGCTTGATACAATTTTAAGGCCAAACTTGCAGATGACACATAGTGCTTCAGGACAACCATGAAACTAAGTTATGAAACCAATCCTACATGTCTAGCGGTGACACCTGAAATACACCAGTACATATAAAAGTTTTTTCAAGCCAACCAGCATACAGGCTGGCGGATTGGAAAAGACAGTGAATTCCTTTTTAAGACAATGATTTTACCGGAAAGTAGAAACTTATGAGGGTCAGAATCGTCCATAGTCCTTTCGGTTGTCGATGTGCCCATGCCAACACCTGCAGGATCCACCTGCAATTCTTACGAGTTAGCATGAGAGCTCAGCCATCTACTACCTGTTTATAAATCCTGCCCATGCAACTGCTAATAATAGCATTATCATCACAAAAGGTGCAATAAAGACAACAAGAAAAAGGGGGGTCAATCAATGATTAATCACATCATCCATGCCTAAATGGATGATTCTTCCTCACAAATGTTTTCACCTTCATACTATGTAAATAAATACGCTATATTGCTTGTGGGCATTGCAAGGCCCCCCACACACAAGCAAAATGGACACATGCGATCACGATAGAAGCAATGATACAATGGTGATGCATTTCATAATCTCAAATACCATGGCCGCCTTCACTGTTACTCAATTCTAGTAACATGTATGGGCAGTTTCATGAATTATAGTTAACATTGTCACTGTTCGTGTCTTTTGTACCATGTATGAGGGCAGCCGAAAGCAGAAGATTCATCATGAGTACAGGATATACATGCATAGTGGATTAGCAAAGCATTACTTACCGCAGGCGGCTGAAACTCCTCCAGTATTTGTTCAAACGTCTTCACTTCCTGACCCTCCGGCTTGCGCAACCCAAGATCTTCAATGAGATTCTCAACCGCATCTTGAGACACAAGGTCCCTTGGACCAAGTTCCTGCACTAGAAAACCGAGGTGGCCATATGCCTCTGCTTGAAGCCTCCGTTCTTCCTGGGTCGGATCCCTTCCAGCTCGTATGAGGCCTAACCCTGCCAAGACCAATACAATGTCTGCCACATGTTTCATCATAGACTCCACGTCAAATACTTTCGGTCTCGTTGCACATAATTTCATCCGCTTTGCAGCTGGTTCGATCGAAGTTTGCCTTTCAGCTAGATCCAGAAAGAAATTCAAAGGCAATCCAGCATGGCCATCACCCACAGCATCCTTTGTGAAACCAGCATCTGACGCAAACATACCCCTGCTCTTCTTCCTTGAAGACAACAGCTCATTTCTAGGTTTCTTCTGCGGAGAGAATGTTCCATTACCTGTATCACTAGATATTGGAGGCTCCTCTTTGACGAGGAGACCAGCCCCACCCATGGCTCCTACGCAACATGAAATCAAACTGTGTTGATGTAGGAAGCTGAAACAACAGAGGAGGGAAGCCTCAGAAGAAAACGCCCAATTGCAGAGAGGCAACACGTGTTGCCATCGCTGAAGTCGGCGCTTGCAGGAGAGGTGACTGTGGAGATGGTCGATCACAACATCATCAACCCGACTCGAATTTTGCCGGGCAACGGAACAATTGCCAAAAATTGCACACACACACAAGCGCGCAAGGCAGACAAGAAAGAGAGCAACTTACCTTCCTTCCTTGGTCCTTATTCGAAATGGCTCTTCTTTTAACCTTCCACAAGCCCTAGAGTTCCCCTTTGTAGAGATCTATGTATTTGGGTCTCATGGAAATGTAATGAACTACAAGATGAGAGATGGAGCAAAATTCGTGTTGAGGATGACGAATGAGTGTTTTTCGGCTAGGAGAACGGAGAAACACACTCACACACACACGACTCATTTTACTCCTCCAAGGTTGATTATGTTTCTTTGATTAAACCGATACATTATTCGCATAATGATGGTGTAGAAACAATCATAATGCAATAATGAAAGAGCATAGAGAGATCGGGATGTCAGAGAAACAAGGCCATGAAGAGGGAGTTTTCCTCTTGCTTCCTTTTGGTCGTATCATTCCATTTGGAAAATACATTTCTTGTTGAAACTACCATGTATCCCTCAATCTTATCTATGTTTATTGCAAAATAGAAAGGTCTCCTTGCTTGCAGCTTGGTATTCATGGTAGATAGTGAGGTAATAAAAGATGAGTTGTTAAGTAGTCTACAAAAGATTTTAGTGCATTGAGTAGGAGTAGACATGGTTTTTGTTCGAGAAAGGCATCAAATATGTCCTTATGGGTTTTCTTTCAAGCATAGTTGACCTACCTCTTCTTTTATCAAAAGATTAACAAACTCTCCTTTCTTGCAATTTGGTTTTCACGTAGATAGTGAGTTAATTAAAGAAGACTTGCTAAGTGCTCTACATCAAAGCCTAGAGCATTAAGTTGGAGTAGATATTGATTGGTTTGAGAAAAGAAATCAAAATATGTTCTAGTGGGTTTTTTTGCAAGCATAGTTGACCTACCTCCCCTTCTGCCTCCACAACTAGGGTTGCAATGAAGCAAGCATGCATGGGGTGCACACACATGCATATCACCTTAAGGGAGGATACGTAATGACCAAAATTTAGTGTAAATTCATGTAGACATGTAGTAGTGTTAGTGTGTATACACGCTTCATCATGGGTACTTTTCTCCCATTGAATCCCTCCCCCCCAAGACATTTGGTATGAAAGTACACCTTATTTGTTAGGGTTTCTTATAAGTTGTGTAGCCCTAAGGTTATGTATCTATCAATCTAATACATATAGGATAGACTACAAAGTTCTAGTGCTTAGGCTTTGTGTCTTCTCCTTCTGCATCTTCTTCCTGCTCTATGTTGTTTTTGTTTTCCTCCCTTTTCCTATTTCATCATCTTCAACATTTGGTATCAGAGCAATGTGATTTCCGGAGTCTCTACTTGTGTTTTCACGTCCACACATGCAATCGTAGTTTATAGGTAGTTTTTGGGAATTTTTTAATGGAAGCATCCTAGAGTATTCTTATTAGGTGACCTAGATGTTTTAACCCTCTCTTAAAGTCGTTTAATCCCTCATAATTATGTTTTGAGTAGCATAGCAGAAGATACTTTGCGGAGGCATTCAGATCAAGAGGGTGTATTCTCTATGGATTTTCTTCAAGGAAACAGTTCTTTTGGGAAGCAGCTTGTCTTAGCTTTGTGCTAAGATTTTGTTGAGAGTTAGGTTTGGATTAGAGAGGAGATTTGTGAATCTATTGAGATTCTCTTGCTCTTTTATGTGCATCTACAATATCTATAGAAAAAGGAGATTTTTGGCGGGTTTCCATGTGTGTGTGATGCAAGAGTGTGCACGTGCATGTGTGTATGCGTATGCGTGTGCGATGAGGAAGGTGATGAGAAGAGGGAGATGCTTCCTTGGTGGAGTCCAATAGTGAGCAATGTCTCACTAACTCCTTCTATAGAATAAGGAAGAATAGAGTTAATAGATAGATTAGTGGTTGTTTGGAAAGCCATTTGGCCATTACCCTAACAACCTCCCACTTTATAGCCAATGTGGACTAATTGGAGTAAAACAAAACTTGTACAACTATGAAGCATGACAATGGCTTCACACCACACATGTCAACTCTATGCATCATGCAAACCGCTCCAAAGCTAAGCTCTTCATAAGAGCATCCACATTGTCATCTGTATGGACTTTGACAAGCTCGATCTGCTTATCTGCCAACACATCCTGTATGAAGTGATACCTCACCTCTATGTGTTTCATTTTAAACGGAATCACGGGATTCTTTGCCAAAGCAAAGGCACTTTGACTATCACAATGCAACAATGGAATTTGTTGATCCTTGTTTAGATCTCCCACTAAATGTGCCAACCATAATTTCTCCTTGTTGTTGGCCTCTAACGCTCCACATACTCAGTCTCTGTAGTAAAAGAGGAAATGCACTCTTGAAGACATGATCTCCAAGAGATAACTCCTCCAGCAAATATGAAAACATAGCTAGATGTAGACCTCACATTTTCTACATTTCGTGCATAGTATGCATCTACATATCCAACGACGTATGCATCATTGCATAAGCACCTGCTTGTTGTACCTCTCAAGTACTTGAGAATATACTTCACTACATCTCATTGTTTCTTGTTAGGGTTAGCCATGTAACGGTTCATCACTCCCACTGCAGATGCAATGTCTGGCCTCATAGCCACCATAACATACATGAGACTGCCCACAACTAAGGAATATGAAATATTGAAAGTCTCAGATTTCTCAGCATCCAATTTAAGAGAATCGTCCTTGCTGAGTTTTCACATATGCCGACATTGGTGTACTCAATGCCTTCCCCACCTTACATATTGAAACCATGCTAGACCTTATGTATGTACGATTCTTGAGAAAAATCAAGAATTCCGTTTGAAATGTAACGTGTGATATGCATACCACAAAAGTGACTAGTTTCTCCCAAATCCTTCATAGCAAAATTTTGACCCAAAATTTGCTTTAAATTGGAAATCTCAAGAGAGTTCTTCTCAATGATAAGCATGTTGATATATAACACAAGAAGAAGGAGTGATCCATTACTAAGCCTCTTCGTGTACAAGCAGTGATCCTCTTGAATCTTTTTATATTCATGAGACTACATAAATGTATCTAGTTTTTGATACCATTGCTTGAATACTTGCCTCAAGCCATATAACGCATTTGTTTTTCTATGAGACTGCATTGGAGAGAGCAAAGGTGCTTCTATCTTCCTGGCTCTTGAAGCTCCATGCAATCCTCGGTCTAAAGGAAGATTTCCATGCTCTTCTCAATAACCTATCACCTTCCAAGTGTTTAGGGCCTTGGGATTGAGTTCAACGAAGTGTTTTAAGTGAGAATCCTAGTCACGATCACTACCAAATTTTAGAGATTCCATCTCTTCAATTTGTGCAGCTAGAAGTGCGATTAGCAAGATGTATTCCATGCATCTTGAGAAATCAGCACATCATTGGTGGGAAAGCCTATGCTCCAAGGGAGAAGCTTCAAAGACTTAAAAAACATGCCGAGTTGCTATCATGAAGTAATTTTTATCCAGCACGGCCTTCGATCAAGTGCTTATGGCATGGCGAAGCCTAAAGCTTGCATCAACTTCTTGAAACAAAAGTAGCAATTTGGTGTTGGGCTCCCTAAAGATTGGAGAGACTATGTCATGCACAAAAATACTCGACCATTCAAAAGGCTATCAACCATTCAATGGTAGCCTCCAACATCAAATTTCAAGGTTCAAACAAGACCAAAGAATGGGAGGGACAAGCCGTAGGAGAAAGTTAAAAGCTAGAATCAAAATGTTTCTACCAAAAGTGGGAAGCCTAAAGACAAATCTGGCCACCAAGGTAAGAATCGATTATCTCCTAGAGATATAGCATGTTATCCTAAAGACAATAGATGTTTAAATGTGGTGAACAAGGCCACTCTTACCACGCATACCCTCAGAAGCATGTAAAGAAGGAACCCCCTAGAACTGCAATGGAATTTGTTCAAGAAGAGGGCGGTCTTCCACCTAGAATTCCTTTATGCTATGCATGGGGCAAAGTGAGAGAACATGATGCACTCATCCTCTTTGATTCTGGTTCCACACACAATTATATATTTGTGGGATTAGCATCATTGCTAGGGATGCATGCTCATGAGATGGAACAAGCATATGTTGTTGAAGGACCCTTTGAAGTCCCAAAGACTCCAATCACACCTTTGATTGGAAAGCTAAGGCTTCACATGAAAGGGTATGTGGACAAAGAGGAATTTTTCATCTCTCCACTCAAGAATGAGTATGTGTTGCTTGGAGCCCCATGGTTTGAATGTATGGTTGCTTCAATCAAGTTTCGAGAGGTGTTGGTAGCATTTCAACACAAGGGTAGAGACATCACTTTGCAAGGAAATGAAAAGGGGCACACCATCCCCATTGTATCTCATGACTCCTTTAACAAATCAATAAAAAGATCTATTTTTAAAAAGTGTGTGGTGTGTGTGAAGTGCGAGGGAGAAGAAGAGAAAACATGGAGTGTTGGTGGAGTTCTCTGTGAGGATTTTAAATTCCACTACTCCTTATTGTTCTATATGATCAAAATAATAGATAAGGTTAGTAAAATCAATGTGATGGGTGTCTGGCAAGTTTCTATGAACCCTAACAATCTCCCACTTGAAGGCCAACCTGGCCCAAATGGTCTATGCATGTATAGTTGTGAAGCAATCCTATGGATTCACCCTACACACATCATATCCATGCAATGTGCCAACCGCTCAGAGGATAGGCTCTTTGTGAGAGCTCTACAGGGTTGTCATCCATATGAACCTTGACTAGCCCAATGCGCTGTTAGCCAATATGTCACGTACCACATGATAACAAACTTCTATGTGTTTTGACTTGGAGTGGAACATGGGGTTCTTTGCTAACACCATCACACTCTGACTATCACAATACAACACTACAATTTGAGTAATGCCAAGATATCCCACTAGGCGAGATAACCATATAGCTTCCTTGCTAGCATCAGAAAATGTCACATACTCTGCCTCTGTGGTAGAAGTTGGCATAAAAATTTGGAGACATGATCTCCATGACATGACTGCTCCAAAAAATAGGAAACTATAACCAGATGTAGATCTTCAACTATCCACACAACCCGCATAATCTGCATCTGTTGCATCACTATTTGCAAAGAGCAAGCACTTATCTGCCATACCTTTTAGATATCTCAAAATGTGCTTCACCACTTCCTAGTGCTTTCTACCAGGATTGGCCATAAATTTTCCAACCACTCCCACTACAAAAGCAATGTCTGGTCTTGTGGCTACCATGTCATACATAAGACTGCCAACTATTGAAGGCACCTTGGCTATTTTTGCTTTCTCATCATCATACTTGGGAGCATCATTCTTGCTAAGTTTTTCTTATGCATACATTGGGGTACTCAATGTAGCCTTCCCCCCTGCATATTAAAATGTTGCAAGACCTTGTGGATATGTTGTTCCTATGACAACTCCAGTATTCCACGTTTTGTATCCCGCTTGATATGCATACCAAGAAAGTGGCTTGCATCCTCAAGTCCTTCATAGAGCAAACTGTATGCTAATTGACTTCTTCAAGATATCAATCTCATCTTTAAACTTCTCAACAATGAGCATATCATCAATATAGAGTATCAAGATAATAAGTGAACCATCGTTCAGCTTCCTGGTATACAAGCAGTGATATTCCTAGATCCTTATATAACCTTGGGACGGCATGTACTTGTCAAGCTTCATGTACCATTTCCTTGAGCCCTACTTTATTTCATACAATGTCTTATGCAATCTACACACCACTTCTGCCCTTTTAGGATTTTCAGGTTTGACTTCAAAACCCTCTGGCTGCTTCATGTAGACATCCTCATCAAGATCCCCATGAGTGAAAGCCATCTTCACGTCCATCTGGACAAGTTCCATGTCCTTAGTGGCTACTAGTCCAAGCACAAGATGCAATGTAGTCATCTTAACCACTGGAGAAAAAATCTCATCAAAGTCCACACCTTTCTTTTGCTTGAAACCCTTAGCAACCAATCTAGCCTTATACTTAGGCTCGGGATATTTTGTTGTGTACTTCTTCTTGTACACCCATTTGCAAGGCAAGACTTGTTTTACCTCTGGAAACTGTGTCAGTCTCCAAGTTTCATTTTCATAAAGTGATACTCAGATCCATTGCCTGCTCTGACCACACTATCTTCCATCTCAATAGCCTCTTGGTAGCAGGTAGTCTCTCCGTAGTCAGTGACCAGGAAGGAGTCTAACCCTGGCTGAAAACACTCAGGGGCACAAGATACACATGTAGATCTTCTTATTGCCTGACTGTTGGACTCTGCTCTCTCAGGAGCATCACTAGCTCTCTCTCAAGCATTACTAGTGATAGGTACATCATTAATGGACTAAGATGTTTGTGTAACTGGACTTGAGACTACGTCCTTGAATTTCACTTTGCGATACTCAGTCTCTTTCATAGGCTTTATATGCATCTTTGACTCATTAAAGATCACTTGTGAGCTACAAATAACTCTTCAAGACTCCGGGTGCCAGAGATAATACCCAGATAATAACCCATCTCTCCATTTGCACAATAGCCAATGAAGATGCATTTATGCAACTTGGGATCCAACTTCTTTCTAAGCTCTTTAGGCACATGTGAGAGTGCCACACACTCAAACACATCTAATCTATCATAATTGAGTTTCTTGCATGTCCACATCTCCTATGGAATCTTGTAGTTCAACGGTGTACTAGGCGACGTATTGATTATATGCACCACTGTAATAATATGCACCACTGTAATAATAGCCTCTACTCTTGAGGTAAATTTTCCATGGATAGCATGGAAGGGGCCCTCTTCTGATTAGTTTCATTTATGCGCTCAACAACTCCATTCTGACCAGGCTTGTACGGTGTAGTAAATTGTCTTCTAATGCCTCATTTTCTACAGAAGTCAAACTCACTGGAGACGTACTCTCCCCCATTGTCAGTGCACAAAGCCTTCAACTTCTTGCCTGACCAGTCCTAAACCAAAGCTACTAGAAGACACTAAAGACTTCATCTTTCCTCTTCAAGAGGTAGACCCAGATCTTTCAATAGAGTCTATGAAAGTTAGGAAATATAATGCCCCCCCTAGAGAGACTCTATTCTTTTCTTCTTAACTGCATTATTTCATAGATCCTTTATAGGTTCTACATTCTCAAACCACTCCCCCACAAGGCCATGGTTTGCATTCTTGGTCATCACAATGTCTCCATATAAACTCTTTTCCATAAAGCTTACTTTTATCTCAATGAGCTAAAGGTGGAGCATGGAACAATTGAGCGTTAACTTTGATTTATTAGGTTTAAAGCTAATTAAGTTTAGGGTTTGATTAGTTATGTGTAGGGATACTTTAAGTTTTACGTTTAGGATTTAGCATTTTAGGGCTTAAAAATTTACGGGTAGTTTAAGTTATGGAGTTTATGTTTTAAGATTTAATGAGTATAAGATCTTTTTGTGGAAGGTGTTGTGGGGTGCTTTGCCAACAGGCAATTCACCTTTTTAAGGAATGCCTAGTGATTAGAGGCCTAGTAGGCAAGATATGCAAATGGATCCAAAGGACTTGGAAGATAGGGTTCTTCAAGAACGATTTGTTCTTAGGAGGGAAGGTGATGGGAAGCCAAGCAACACTATTTTACACTCAATAGTTAGTTTTTGCTTTTTTCAGCAAGTTTGGAAGACCAAGAATCATCGAGTATTTGAGAATGACTTATCAGTAGCCAGCTTCATTGAGATTATCTAAGAAAGCAGGGAACTAATGATTACCATTGGAAAAAAGAAGAATACGGAAGAGAGGAATCAGATGATTATCGTCGTCATGACACCTAATGGTGGATAAGGTGGGTTATGCCTAGCCTCTGTTGAAGGCTTTGTACTTATTGGTGTATTGTGCGGGCCCACAAGGCTCGGGATGAGATTGAGGCTTCTTTGTAATTTTCTTTTATGGTGAGTTCAATACATCCACTCACTATTGTGAGTTTAACCAAAAAAACAAAAAGATCTAGTGATTATGTGCCCTAATTTTGGTTTTGTTAATCAGGGTTTCTCTGAAGAAAGTGGACTTATTGTAAAGTTTAAGGATGGTTTATCCTTTTAAGTTATTTTAGAATTTAGGATTAACTTATTAGTTTTGTTAAAGAAGAATTTGTTTAACAGTTTAGGTTAATTTACGATTTACCTTTTTCTTTTATGGTGAGTTCAAATACATCCACTCACTATTGTGAGTTTAACCAAAAAAACAAAAAGATCTTGTGAGTATGTGGGGCAAGAGGGAAGCCTTGGAGAGCCGAGCGTGAACTGTATGCTCGTCTGTAGAGAGCTGACACACCCCTGATCCATGCATCTGAGAACCCCATCCGCCGCAAAGTGCCCTCAAGGAAGTCCTAATCAACACTGTCATACACCTTCTTGAAGTCGAGAAGGAGTGTCACAAGATCCTCGCCTTTGAGATGAGCTAGTGCAACGCCTCCCAGAAGGTGAAGATGTTGTCAACAAGGATGCTACACTCCTTGACAAAACCAGTCTGTGTCTCATGTATAAGGCTCTCCAAAAGCGATTGAGTTTCTCAAACTCAAAGCCTTTGCTAGAATTTTGTAGGCTGAGTTAAATCATTTGATTGCTTTGATGCATCATACAAAGTGTGATTTATATATATGCATAAAAGATCAAGAGTTTTATGAAAAAAAGATTTTTTGTTGGTTTTTTTTACTTTAAATATTTTTATAGGTACTGAAGAAACTTCATGATAATGCTTTAAAAGAGAGATGTATACATCAAGAATTGCATGCTAAAGCTATTTAATCATACAAAACTTTCATACAATCATGGTTTCATCCCAGTGATCATCATATTCTATCATTCATTTAAAAGTGTTTATGATCCATTATGGTTTCTTATTGCCTCGTCACCTCCTACACTCTCTATACAATACAAACAATAGATTCTTCTTTCAATTATCTTTGTGTGTACTTCACCTAAGGCTAGTAGCCTTAGCTCTGATTGGAGAGGGAGGTCAACCAAGAAAGGAGAGCACCACCATAGCCAAGCTCTAACACCAATTGAAGGTCCTTGTGAAAGTGGTTCAAGCATAGGTGGTGTGTGCTCTATGTGGAGAAGAGAGAACAAATGTGGGTGGAGCAACCTCTCAATCTGATAGTGAGACAACTCCTTATTTCTTTCTATATAAATAATAAAGGTAAACGGAGTGGATGGCTGGAATGTTTGGCCCCCGGTAAGAGGTACACCACCTTTATCCCAAAAGTAAACTATTTTATTTAATATTTAATTATTCAAACTATTTAAC
Source organism: Adiantum capillus-veneris (assembly GCF_014529385.1). Lineage (NCBI taxonomy): Eukaryota > Viridiplantae > Streptophyta > Polypodiopsida > Polypodiales > Pteridaceae > Adiantum > Adiantum capillus-veneris. The sequence goes on along the minus strand of NC_140950.1, from coordinate 25,939,310 downwards.
ATTGATGTGATTAACATTGGCTTGGTAGCAAGACACTTTTAGTATCCTTGGATACTTGTGTATCCTCTTAATTTAACAAATCTCCTAGAATTATTGCTTGAGATACCAAGGAAGTTCTAAAGTGCTCTATATCAACAAAGCTAGGTTATGACATGAAAAAAAAACGTGGAATTTTTTCGGGCTAATTATTCCACCTTCAGAGTTGGGTTTAAATGAAATTTTAAACCTAACTCTAGCCAAAAAAATGTGCTCGATTTTACATGAAATTGGCATTAGATCACCCAAAACACAGCTTAGTGACCTTTAAAGTGCTACATAGCTAGCATAGGTAGCTATAAAGGTGTTTTTATGCTTCTTAAAAATGAAAGGCCTATGTATTGAGCTATGGTCCATAATGTGGAAAATTCTCTATGTTTATTTGCTAGTAAAATTCACATTTTGATGAATATTTTGGAATCAGAAGAAAATTTTGAGCGTGTTTCTGGATTTGTCACTATGTAACTCTTCTTGCTTGAGTTTTGTGGCACCTGATACCCTGAATAGAAAATAACATGAAGGTGGGACAGAGTTTCCATTTTACAAAAAATCAGAGTTATTTTGAGTTAATACTATGTTTTCTTTAAATTGCTAAATTTCACTCAACAAACATGGTACATTTCAAAATTAGGTGCAAATATAAGCGTACAATTCTAATTTGGCACCAACTTGATAGGTTTATATGCTATATGGAAGGCCACATTATGGAAGCCAATTTTTTTTATCTTTGTAGTTTTTGTTCTTCATAGGTGTGTTCCAAATTGTCCTAGTGAGACATGTTTTGATGTTTTTGTGCTTGAACATGAAAGTAAAGAACCAAAGTGTGTAAAGTGAAAGCATTTATAAAGGTAATGCTTGTATGCATAGAAGCATTGATGATAGGTCAATAGTATGCAAAAAATGCACTTTCTTGTACCTAATTCTATGTTCAAAAGAAACTATTTGGCCTATAAAAACCATATACTTTGGTCAAGAACACATTGATGTTTATGCAAAAAATAAGCTCGTTTCAGGAGATTTTTGTACCTTGTGTAAAATGGGGATCATAAAGCAAATATGTTGTTTTTGGTCAAATTGAGCACTCCTTTGGCTTTGAGAGCTCCTCATGACCATATAGTGACGATTTGTGAGTGTCTCTTTGTTTTCCATCATAAAGTGTGGTATTAGCTTTGACTGACGCAAATAAATTCTACAAACACATACATAGGAGGATTTTATTTTTTCCCAAAACCCTGAAAGGACAATTTTATGCCGTGTTAGGTTACCAAAGTAGTGCTAATATAATTACACAAAAAAAGACACATGAAAACACACAAAAATCAATTAGATTAACATTCAATCTAATTGACTTAAACAAAATATTCCATCTAATGTATTGTGTGTGTGCGTGTGTGTGTGTGTTTGTATTGGTCTTGTATTATAGGCTAATACTTATACACAAATAACATTATACTCAAAAGATAAATTTATTTTAAACATAGGAAGGTGGTTTGCACAAAAAAATGACTCATTATTTATTAGCGGATCATCGTGATGGACGTCAATAGCATAGCTATCTCGCACTAACATAAGATGTCAATACTCATGGAAGTGACTTGGATGGGGCACATAGACTATTTGAGGGCGTCAACCTCAAGAAGTGAACCTGTTAAGAAAACATATCGACTCAATAAGCTAACCATTACTCTCTGATAAAAAAATATACCTAAGTCCTATCTCATTTCTCTATATCTCACGTTATTTTATCAACTAAATAGACTCATATCATCACAAAACTTTAAGGGAAGGTGTACTAGGTCTAAGGGCACAAGTCTCAAAGTTTGGTGGTCATCAGACATGGTACCAAAATCATGATTCATCATGTTCCAGATCATGAAAACTACAACACAATAGTCTAGATAGGTCACCCTAAGTTCTAATAACACTCTCCTATGGTCAAAAGTGTCAAAAATCATTGATTTTAGCACTCAAATCTGCAGATAAGACTCACAGACACATAGTGTGAACCACATCAAAACTTGAAATGCTTATACTTAGGTGAAAGAGCATGAAAAAAGGAACACAATGCACTTCTCAAAATTGAATTTGGACTACCATATCAAGAGAAAAATGAGTTACAAGTTGTAGCTAAGTAGCCTCCTATAGTCGTACGTACACAACTCTCTAAAATCCAAAAGATAAGGTGTCTTTTTCAACTAAATCCTTTGGCTTATATACCTAGGTTTTTTTAAATGGCCAATGGTTGGCTCACGTGGCTTTGGGCTCATGATAAAATATTACAACTCAGAGTGTACGACTTTTGGATCATAATTACATAGACTCAATTATAAGGCTTGTCAAGAAACATAGAATAAATTACATCAAAAATGGGCTTGGACAAGGTGTAGTCAACTAGGAGGGTGCGGTCAAACACTCCCCCCTTCCTAGAGGTTGCACGCCCTCATACAAGTCGTGGAATCTCTAGTAGTCAAATTTCCTTTTTTCCAATGTCTTTGTGATCTTGTTAAACTTTGCTTCCATGGAAATAATTTGTTTTGATGGAGAGATCTTTGAACTGGTTGTTCAACAATGTGATCTAGTACACCATGTACCTTGCCTATATATCTTTAGTGAGCGGGTTGAAGATGGTGGAGTCCAGCTCAAAAAATCTCGTCATGAAGGCTTCTTCAAAATTTTGCATATAGTGTGAAGGTAGGAACATCACCTATGCATACATCCCCATAATGATAATATTTGAGGTGTCTTTTGTCTCCATATTCTAGCTGAGGCCATCAGTTCCTTCTAGAAACACCTCCCAAGGGTGTTCAATCTTGTCGATGTTTTCAAATGCTTCGATACATGTGAGGATCATCTTGGCAATCTTGTATGTCATTTGGCAGGTAAGGCCTGAGACATTGCTCATCATTGTGATTACAACTTTGAGCATATGTACCACATATGACTCTATGGGTTTATGGTTGTGAGCAAGCTTTGCAATCACTGGATATTTGAGCATGATAGTTGAGCATTGATGGCCTCTTACTCTTCCGTGTGTAGTACGTCTCCCATAATTGCCTTCTTGTATAAGGTAATATGTGAGGTCGATCCTTAAATGTTGGGGAGCATTCATGTATGTTGTCTCCTCTTTGGAATTTTTCTCAAACCATTTTTTCCTCCCGAGTGGTTGGCTCTCCAAGATGAGAAACACCTTCTCTGTTGTCACTGGAACATCTTCATAATCTCCTTTGGCATTTGGCTCCAGAGCTCGTAGTAGCTTCTTTTTCTAGCGGAGGGTTTCTTGTTTCATCAATGCTAAAGTGACAATTTCATGGCCAAAATTTTTCAAATGCTCATCAGGTTTGAGCATCAGTAAGCTGCCGATTCTAAGACCTTAAGCTTGTAAAGCCTATATTCTTAGTGAGACACTTCAGGCATGTCTTCTATCCACTTCGTGAGCTCATCTCTGGCATCCAAAGACTATTTCTCTTCTTTGAGCTCTTGCAATCCTCCCTTAGATGATGTACTTAATAAGTCCATAGGGGGCTTGCCAATGCTTTCAAACTCTATATGCTATATTTGGGTGAGTGGTACAATTGTCTTTGTCTTGAGAGCACCCAATTCCATTTCTTTGGCGTGCATCTCTATTTAAGCAGTGAAGTTTTATTTTGCCTTTGACAGTTGCTCTTGAAGCTCTTTGCTCTTTGGGATTTTGTTGCGAGCATTCTGGCCATTAGGAGTTGCTACTACAATTTCTTGCTCAAGCTTTGCTTTCAAAGAGGTGAGCTCTTCAACATTTTTCGTATAGGGTTGTGAGGTGGAGGCAGGAGTAACTACATCTTGGATAGACAAGAGAGTGGAGAGGGTGTGCTTGATGCCATCGCAGGATTCACACAACTTGGAGTATTATCAACTTGCTTCTCTAAATATTTGTAGATGCTTTCAACATCTTCTTTCTCTTTTGCTAGAGCCACTTGGAGTTGCTCTTTTTCCTCTTGCAGGTTACTGACTTGTTGTTTGAGCCGCTCTATCTCTTGATTTTCTTTTTGTGTATCGGCCTTGGCATCTTTAGCATCTTGTATCCGCAGCTATGTGATCACCTTCTGGGAGCCTTCTGCCATCTAAAGTGGAGTTCAATCATCTCAAGATTCTCTTTAAGATCAAATTGTTCAGGAATCCTTTGAACTTCCACCACATCTTCTTGTGTAGTGGTGGTACATCTCTTTTTGCTTGTGTCTCTCATTGCTGAGAGGTTTCTGCAGCTTGAGAGGTTTCTGCATCCTGATCCATCTTTAAAGGAGTTTCTTTGCTTTCCTTGAGGTGTCTTGGATCCTCCTTGGTCTAGTCTTGATATTTCTTTTCTGCTTGATCTTCTATTTTCTTTGTATCAGGAGGAGGTGGAGATGGCGGTTTTTTGTGAGACATGTTGCTCTGTTTTCTCTGCATCCTTTGTTTGTATCTTTAGTTGATTCCTTGTGATGTGACTATTGGCTACAAGGAGAGTCCATTGGTGAATCTAATTCTGTTGTCTTTTAGAGCTTGGACGTTTTTCTTGCCAGCTGCCTTGTTGCAGCCGATGGTAGGGTGGGAATCACCCTTTGTGAGCATTAACGCTAGGTTTTTCTAAAAAGCATGGCTGTCGTCTGCAATAGGGCACCGATGGTGAGGGAGAAGAAACCCGCTATGTGTTGCTCTGCACGGCCTCGTCCAAAGATGGGCTATGCCTATCTTGCCATCACGCTCCCATTTAGCCCCTCTGAGCCTCGTTTTGGACATGTCTCGCCCATGCACCTTCTGCCTCGCAAAGCGATTGTTCCCACTGGCTTTGTTCTTACCAGGGGGTTGTTCCCGTGGCCCCTCCTCCTCTTGAGCTTCGTCTCAAAATCCCTGCTTCTTGCGGCTCTTCAAGAAGCCATTGAGGGGGTAGAGACCGAGAGAAAGAGAGACCACCAAGCAAGCCCACGCTCCCATGCTTCATGGAGAGGGAGAAAGATCGAGAGGGAGAGAGAGAACAAGAGTCCTCCATGGTTGCTCTCCCTCTAGCTTTGATACCAATATAAGAGACTGAGGACTGGACCATGAAATTCTCCATCCAGCCATGCCCTATATAGGCCTTGCTTGATAATAATAAGGCCCCCTTGACCGCATGTCCATCTTGGTCCTTGGCATTGTGCTCGGCTTACCCTAGTCCTGACACAATATTCTTTGGATATGTTGAAAAAGTATCGTATGGATGATTGTAAGCCAATTGAAATGCCCTTAGATCAAAATTTGAAGCTGGGGAATGATGCAAGTCAAGTGATTGAGAATGCTACCATGTACATGAAGGTTGTGGGTAGCTTGATCTCTTGACTATCTCACGTCCAGACTTGAGCTACACAGTTGGATTGGTTAGTTAGTGTATGCAGTCTCCCAGGAAACTACACTTGGATGCAGTGAGGTGCACTTGACACTATGTGAGTGCTACCTTGGATTATGCACTCTTTTATAGGGCTGATGTGGAATTGCATCTCTATGGCTACACAGATGCGGATTGGACTGGTAGTATATATTGCAGGTCTACCATTGGATTCATGTTCTCACTTGGGAGTGCTGCTATCACATGGAGCAGCAAGAAGCAACCTACGGTTGCTCTTTTGAGTACAAAGGCAGAGTACATGGGTGCTGCAGTGGTAGCATGTGAGGTAGCATGGTTGGGATTGCTACTTCACGACTTTAGAGAGCAGGTACAGAGGCCGATTGTCATCTATTGTGACAACCTCAGCAGCATGCAATTTCATGAAACCCAGTGTTTCATGCCAAGATGAAGCACATTGAAGTGCACTACGACTTCATCAGAGAGAGGGTCTTAGCAAGTGACATTGACCTTGAGTACATGGCGACAGATGAGCAAGTTGCAGATATCTTCATGAAGGCCCTTGGAGCAGAGAATCTACGACGGTTTTGAGTGATTCTTGGTATGCAAGAGGTGGCATTGATCTTGAGGGGGGTGTTGAGATATCAAGCTCAACATGTACTACTCATGGATGTCTGCCATCGATAGTCATCATCGTTGGTGCGCCTTGGTGGATATGCATATCTTTGCAAGTGATACTACAATTGTATTACATTGAGCTGGTCTACCTACCGTAGTGATGTGACACTTACCTACTCACCTCACTCACTAGCGGTTCATACTAGACCGTTGTACTAGTTCCTCTTTTATGTTGTATTTTCCCTTATGTTTTGTAGACCTCTTATCTTGAGTTAGTGAAGAAGAAGAAGTACAGTCATTTGCCTTCATCTTTGTGTGTCTGTGTGTGTGCGCGCTTGCAAGAGCTCAAGCTCTCTCCTTCTCTATCTCTTGACAAGCTTGAAGAATGAAGAAAAAGAACAATATGAAGACAAGCCAACACCACTCATCAAAAGATAAAAGAGGAAGCCAATGCAGCAAGCTCCAGCTGAAAGTGATGAAGAAAGTGATGAGGGTCCAATGGATGAACCTGAAGACAAACCCTTGGAAGAGAGTGCTCTAGACCCTGAGATAGAGGAAGAAAGTATGAGGGTCCAATGGATGAACCTGAAGACCAACCCTTCGAAGAGAGTGCGCAAGACCCTGAGATAGAGGAAGAAAGGAAAAGAGCAATCAAAGGTAAGAAGAAATTAGAAGAATGGCCTACAAAGAGAGTGCAAGTGCCACCACTTGCTATAATTGAAGAACCATCATAGTGGGCAACTAGACTGCAAAGGGAAAAGGAAGCCTTTGATAGAGAAAGGGGACTATAAGGAGATTTTGAGGAGTTTTGACAACCCGACCCTCGAAAGCTAAGAACAAAGAAGCCACTCTACATTGAAGGAATGGACCCTCTAGCTGAATTTGAGTGAATCTATGAAGAAGAAGAAAGAGAGAGACAAAAAGAAGAAGTGATGGGCACTTTTGAGATGTTGAAGACTTAGCCAGCTAACCTACCATCCTCTCAAATCTCTAAGAAAGAACAAGGGGATGCACCATCTCCACAAAGGATTGTTGTCAAAAAACAAGAGGAAATCAAGTAAGACGAAAAGACGGAATAGCCAGTGCCAACTGAGCCAAGGACTAAAATATTAGAAGAATACAAGAAGGAGATTGAGAAGGATGTTGAACAAATTGAAGACCACCAAGATCTTATCCAGTAAATAAAGCTTCAAGAAGATCAAGAGGCATCAACTCCAAAGGACACCACACCTATCGAGACACAACAAGAAAAAGTACAACATGAAGAACAACAAGAGGATCACCAAGAGAAAGCTAGTAGCTCTCGAACAGTCAGCATATAAGAAATAGAGAGTATGCACAATTTGCTCACCACATTTTGGAAAAGATGAAAACCATGATCTATGCCAAGGAGGACAAGATCAAGCAAGTTGAGGCTGCAAACTTACATTTGGCTTCTAGAATAGATATGGTGAAGGCATTTGTGGAAGAGTACATCAATCTCTATATATAAACAATTCCAGGGAAAGATTGCTAGCCTGGGAACATTTGACAACAGCTAGTGAAGGACATGAATAAGAAGTAAATGCCACTTTACTGGACACTAATGCACATACACACTACAAGGATCTAGCCCTGGACTATCAAGCAATGGAAAAGAAAAGCAAGGATTTGGAGACTGAGATTAAGTTGGAACAAATTCAAGGGAGGGAGCTATCACTCTCCTTCATGACTAAGGAGGATGCATATCAAAAGCACATAGCCTAATTCCAAGCGGCCTTAACATCAGTACAAGAGAAAATGAAGGCCAATCAAAAGCTAATAAAAGAAAATCTACCCAAATTAGTACCGCTAGAGACTGAAGCACTTCAGTTCCTATAGTATGAAGAAGAAATCGACATTACAAGTGTACTTCCAGAGTCAACAACAATGGAGCTTGAAGTGGAGCAAGGACCCATAGATAGCTTCAAAGTTGAAGTTAAAAAATCCCTAAAGGTGAACATAAAGATAGAAACGGAGGACATTTGGAAAGAAGCTATGGATTGGGAGAAGCACATTCTACAATCGGCCAATGTTGCCCAATTTACCTCAAATCAAATCATAGAAACATGGCAATAGCAATCACTCCCATATCCCCTAGTAAAGTATAAAATTCTCAAGGTCAAGGAAAGATTATTGAAAGATCAAGCCCTAGACATTGCAGATCCACAGCTGACTTGGAGAAAGTATTGTCTGAAGAAGCATCTGAGATATCTAATACGGTACACTCAAGCTTTGCCAAAGATCCACAAGGATCCGACATTTTGCCTAGTTTTAGAGTCTACAGTTGGGGCAACCATCAACTTATATTCAAGCAACATCCTACATGGCTTAACTACCCGAGACTGAGTCCACCAAAGGGGAAGGCAACAGAAGACTACATGCTCAAGACATTGTCAAAGCCTATAGATATCTTCAAGAGAATTCTTGACATAGCATGTATCATGTACATAAAGATAGCTCCTTACATGCATCCATACCTTCCATCAAGCAGAGCAAACAAATAGCCCATGGATGGCCTTTTTTAAAGGCAATCGAGGGCTATGTTACGACTTATTAGATCAACCGCCCGATGAAGTGCTTTATGGAATATATGCCAGGTTAATGTTCTTGCCATCCTATTATATGCAAACCTTTGAAAAATCTTTCTACATGGGGTTCATCGCTTTTAGATCCAAAATTTTTGGCCTTGTGGTAGAAAAACTTCATGCAAGATTTGTGGGTTACACTGCTTTGGAGCTCAACACTATGATTGACTTACAGTTCTTGGCCAAAGCAGATATGAAGCTTAGAATAAAGTACACTGAAGCTCTTGAAGCCCTGAAGAAGCCATGAACATCACAAAAACCAAAGCACTATCCAATCCCATGAAGTTGTGTCGCGGATGATCTAGACTAGGAGAGAGGGAAATGTTAGTCCCTCTAGTCTACATCCACCCAAAATGTAATTTGTTATCTTTTTTTGGGCAATTTGGATGTCTATAGATCTAAACATATGTAATTCATTGATTTTTGGATTAAATTTGTAAACAAATATGTGATTATAAGCCAAACAAAGTGGGCTAAATGCTTCCAGATTGCATCGGTGAAAATCCATGCTGTAATAGAGTTAAAGACTCTTCCCATTTTTTACCCAAAACCTTTGGCTAAGGTATAAAAGCCATTTTTATAAAACCTAAGAGAGTTATTTTTGGATAATAAGCATTACAACATTTTTGTAGAGCAGTGTGTACTCTCTTGTTTTCTTCTCAAGCTCATAACTCCCTCATGAAGTGTCGTTTGATTCATCGCGTCCACAAGTGAAATCTCTTTGCAAAATTGTGCTTTCTTGTGATAAAATTGTGTCTTTTTGTTAGCTCACCTTCTTCTTAATCTACTTATAAATTAGGGTTTACATAAGAAGACCTGCATTTTATGCATTGGAGGGGTGTTGGGGCATCATTGCTAAGCTCTAGAGTACATTCCGGGATTTAAAAAAAGGTTAGGTCAAATATGTCATGTAGATAATAAGTGCAATTTTAGCAAGTGTTCAAAAGGGGGATTTGAGGGCATGGGCATGTGTCTTTAGATGGTGCCTATCCATCCTATAAGTTTCGTCTTGTTTGGACTTTGTTTGCTTGGTGAATCAACGAGATTTGCTTGTGGTATCCTAGTTAGTGCTGGCTAACATGGAGTTGAGTGTAGTTTTGAGTAATAGGGATTGAGTGTGTTTTTTAAGAAACTGAAAACCTCTTGTAGCTCCATGCACTATTGAGTCGACTCCGTCCCATGGTATGACATTTATGTTTGTGGTTCTCACTGTCACTACAATAAGATAGCAAGGCTTGGAAATTGCAAGGCCCCATAGTTAGCAGAAAGAAGGGTAATCAAATGCAACCTAGGAGAATACATATTGGGCAATCTAATCAAAGAAAATTTGAAAATCAATGATAGAAACAAAGAATATATGAATGTAGCATGCATAGGTTGGTGCTAGCAAGGCCAGTGATTGTAGTTATTGCTAAGACGACAGGATCAATAAGGAGACCGGTGAAGGTAACGGCAAGGTTCTAAGCAAGGCTGCTAGGCAAAGACGATGTCGATGCTCGGTTCGAGGTTTATGGAAGCTCAAACGTCCCGGCCATGTGATCAACACAACAAGTTGATACATGTAAATTATGAGGTAAGCAATCAATTTTGATTTTTTTTGCCAAACTATTCAAGTACAAGTTGAATGGTATTGCATGCAAGGGATATGTGTGATGCCATGATAATTTTTTTATATCTCCTTGTGCAATTTAATCCCTCATAGTAAGCATGGCTTGTGAGCGTTACTGCCATCAACGAGAAAACATGGGTTTAACACCCACAATCCGACAAGACATCTTTATCTAGGCTTTCTACAGTAAAGAAAGTACAAGCAAGGATTGTGGCTTGTAAGATACAAGTATTCGGCAAGGCCGATCAATAATTTCAATTCAAGAAGCCCATATATCTCCTTCTTTCCAATTTGGAGTTCTAGATTTTCTTGAGCATGGCTCCTCAACAAATTTTTTGAACTCAATGCATTTAGCACCACCTATGGAGTAGGACTCTGGATGCGGCCACCCACGAGTAGGGATTGTGTAGACAACTATTGTCTTACAATTTTCAAAATTTTTGAAGCTTCTATCTCCAACCTAGTGTCGAGGAAGCAACAAGCCACTCAAATCTATGGAAAAGCAAGGATTTTAGGAGCAAGGCTCTATACCTTTGTATATGCATTGGGTGCACAATCACTCCATCGCATTGATAGGTTGCCACAATGCAGGCAAAACACGTACATGAAACCCATTGATTTCACTAGCTATGCTATGACTTCCAATGCCAAGGGTAGTGGGTACAGAAATTGGTATGTATGTTAACTTTGAGTTTCAATTTTGAACTTATTTACTTTTGTGGGACTTTCTACACTGCCAACTTGATAAGAAAATATTGCTTTGCTCAAGCATTGTTTAACATTTAGATGACATTTGATAGCTAAGTTTTCACAACTATCTCTTTCACTATTGAGCAACCGCATGATTCTCAATAAGATGTATTTCGGCAAGGCCGATTTCTATGCAAGCTCGACAATGGCTACTCTCTTTTGCTTGCCATTTGTGTGTCAACAACAAGCGTACATGTTTGCTATGAGAACTTAGGATCAGTTATGTCTCATCTTTCCGATGGACTTTTGCTTCACTTTAAGACATACTGCATAGCAGTTTCCAAAGCTTGGAATATGCTATTAGCATACGAACTTGGGAAAACTTGCCAAGATATTTGTCAGATTTTACATCACAAAAGGGCGAATATGCTACCTACATTAACTCATACATATGGCTATGAGCGAGATTCTTACTTATGGATTATCTAAAACTAGGCCACAAGTGGGTGGCAAGGTTAGTAAATTTCAAGTTATGCCTGTTTCTTCTGAAATTTAACCTTTTCTCTGAAAAATATTTCTCAATTGGGCAAAGCAAAGTGCTATGCCAGATTTCACGCGAAGCAAGGATTCTCTTATGTGCCAAAATATTATCAATTGACTTTAAATCAAGGATAATGGCACACATATTTGGCACAAAGTGGATATAAGCTCAAAGTTGAGTTTGGCAATGACACACTGTGATGTATTCATGCTAGGGTGATCGTGCAAGGCACATATACTAGCAACGCACATGGTTTAGATTGTCATTGAAGCCAAGGCCTTATTATTCTATTATTTGCTATGTATGCATGGCATACTAGTACAACGGATGTACGAGACCCATCATTACATATGCTTCCGCTATAGCACTAGCTACTTTGTCAATGACGAGCTCAATTATGGATGCTTTAAAACATTTTGTGTTTATGTTTATGCATAGGCAAAGTGCCATTCATATGCATATGCACCCTAATACAATCACGATCACATACAAGGTAAGTGGGTCAAGATGTGACTTATGGTACCTCTCTCTACAAGAATGCTATACAAGCACACTATTGTACACTTATAGGATAAGCTACCACACAACCATTGTCTGCACAGAGGCATATGTAGTGGGAATTCTATACAGTCGGGTACGGGATTTTTCCTCGGCCCAACATTCTCTCTCTCTCTCTCTCTCTCTCTTCCCTTCCTAATTCTCTGCAGGAAAGGTGAAACTAGGTATGATTTTACTAAAATCTTTCTATGTTGATATGGCAACAGGAAGGGCTAAGAGCCATTTTTTTTCAAAGAGCTAAGAGCCACTAAGAGCCATCTGTTTGTAATCCATCAATGATTGCTTTCAAGATCGAACAATTCTATCCAGTTGAGTACCCATCGACTCTAATGGACAAGCAAGATCAGTCTTGCCATTACTGATTTTTTGGGTGTTATTTTAGCACTACATATTGTAAGTGTGACGATCAAGTTGAGTTTTTGAATGTATTAAACTCGTAAGGGCTTATCTCTACCAAAATGTATAGATGAAGCCAGCGTTTCAGACAGCAGGGCTATTGAAAAAAAACCCAAGATTATGGATTTTTGGGTCTAGGGAAGATCCAATTGTGAATACAATTCAAATTTGAGTGGATCTCCTATTTTATCTATAGCACTGAGAGTGTCTATATGAGTACATTTTTTGGGTAAGACCCCGCTCGTGATTACTAAATCACTCATTAAGTGTTGATAGTCAATTCTTGGAACCTTCACACTTACACTTTCACGGAAAGAAGTCCACAAGCTACAAAGGGGTAGTGGACAAATTTCAACTTTTCAAGTTGATTTCAAACATTTTTGTACACAGTCGACTGTGTTGGTCACCGTTATCTGCTAGTTGAGCAGTTTCTAGCCTCACCAAGGGGTTAGACGATGTAAATTTTAACCAAGGGGTTTGGATTGCAAAGGCAACACCTAGGGTTACATGTGCAATACTACTTACATTTCACTATTTTTCAATTAGTGTTCCTAGGCCTTTGTAGGCAGGAAATTTGGATAGGTGCCTTGGACTACAAGTAAGCAAAATTATGTTCAACCTCCAAGTACACATCTGATTTGGTTTAGTTCCATTTTTCAATATGCTTTGGTTGACTTGTTCAAGTTGGATGAGTAAGCTTGAATTCTTTCATCCATTTTTGCTCTTCAGAGAGAGACAAGGTCATGTGCTAAGAATTTTGGATCGTACTGTCCAAAATATATTTTTGTGCTATGCAGTTATGGACCCATTTGTAGGGTTTGATTTGGCACACGTTGTCACATGGGATACAACATGGTCTAGGAACTCAAGGAGTTTGGTTTAGCCAGTGTGTGGAGTAAGGATAATGAGGGTCACTCTCACTTACGTCCCGAAGTGTTTGCAGTTACCTCCACACATGATGGCCTCAAGCCAAAAAGAATGTGGCAAAGCTTGACTTTTGACCATACATTGTGCCATTTCTATGGGCGCAATTTCTGGCGAGCGCTTTTTAAGAATCGGGCGAGCGGATTCTCAAAAGAAGGGATAATCTACCCATCTCTCTCTCTCTCTCTCTCTTTTGTTTCCTCTCTCTCTCTTCAACTAAAATTTGATTGTACGTTCACGGCCAACTTACATTCAAACAAAAACCACCATGGATGCATTCAATACACTATTGATAAGACAAATAGAAGTTACTTACACACAATTATGGTCTATTCCATATAACAAACCCCAAATCTATGTGTTCCATTGCATCAAAAGTAAATACATATGGGGGGGGGGGGGGGATACATCATGGGTGAGGTGGATGAAAGAAGGGCGGTGGGGGGCCATATGCTCCGGGAGGAAACAAAGGTCGTGCCAACAGGGGCAGTGCACCAAATGGTGGGGGAACTCCTCCAAATGGGAGAGGATACGAAACATATGTGGGGGGGGGGGGGGGCTTTAGGTAGTGAAAGAGGCAATGGATCAACTCCGGGCGGGGTCTCAGATGTGGAGGCAATGAATGCACTGGGAGATGGTCCAGTTGCACGCCATGCCAAAACTGGGGCCGTGAAAGTAGTTCATGGAGCTGCTACTGCCCCGCCCTGACTGCTAAGTGGTGTCGGCAAAGGTGGCTCCAGTGGATGAAGCTACTCTGTCACCTGCTTTGGATGCTCATTTACCTGAGCTCTGTCACTCATACGAAACATCAATGTCGAGCCTAAATCGGAAGGTAGGCGTTGAGCTGGCTCTAGACAAGCACTAAAAATTGACCAATCCTTCTCACAACTGATGCAATGCCTGCGTAGTAGTAAACATTGTGTTGCCAATGTCCTCACTCCTGCAAAACAATCCAACACAACATCTCCCATGTTTATGAAGGTACCTAGTAGCCATCTACAAAACAACATAAATCTTTAGATTTGTTATACCTCTAATTTTATAGGAACATGAAGAAAAAACATCCAATAAGTTTCTAGCACCTTGCAAACGCTGGACTCCTCTCAACACCTCTACGATAAGGCCTGCCCATATGATCAAGCGTCCACTGTGTGGAATCTGTACCTGGTAGCTTCTCCCACAACATGTCGTCATCTGTAGAGAAGTCACTACATTTGTTGCAATCTCTCCATCCGCTCGATCATACCTCGGAAGCCAACACCCACCGGTTCTAGGGGGTGAAAAAATGACTAGCAACAAAGTACCAACCTATGAATAACAGTAAAACGTTGATATTTTGAAATGCAAACATCAAACTTACTATTCAATATCAAAACAAAAAATAACATACCCCCTCTACATAGTCCTGAATAGTCGTGCAACTAGACTCCGGCAGCCGTATGTACAATATCCTCAACAATTGGAAATGAGCTCCCTTTGCCTTCAAAGTGACAATGGACAGATGTTCTGCACGACATGTTGCCACAACCATGCCATCAACCAAAAGAAACTCAGTTGCCAGAAGGAATGCAGCATCCATAAGCTCACTATCCCATTGGTTCCATAAAGGAACCCCACCCGTGCTAGCTGCATGTGGACTAGTGTGTAAGGGAAAGGCCATGTACATCAAACATACGCCACCCAATCTCAAGCTGGGGTTCATCTGCCCTGTTTCTGCTAGAGAGCCCAAGAATCTACGTAGTGATTGCATAAAACTACATGCAATCTTTGTTAGCACTAAAATTGTGGACGTAACTTTGAATGTAAATTAGCGTGGCTTACGTGTCATTGCACAACACATCTGGAATAGCTTTTTCCAAGCACTTGATACTAGCATGCACTGCAAGGTGGTGTGGCTCTACATGCATATCTATATGCTCAACATAAGATCAAATATATCTTTCAAGCAATGCTAAAGAGAACAACACAACATTAACCATTTTCACGTACCTGGAGGGTTTTCTCCGACCACTCTGGCCATGTCTGATAGGTCCTTTGCATCCAAGCCATGTGATGGTGAACATGGAGGGGACTCCTGGATGCCCCCTACTGATCTTGGAGTGAAGGAAAGTGTCGGTACACTGTGGCTCACAGCACCAAGGCTATGAGCACTATCGCTATCTTCTACAGAATACTCCTCAATCACATGCTCACTCTCACTATCACTGGAAACAACAGCTCTCTTCTTTCTCTTCCCACGTTGCCAGTTAGCCAATGGTGCTTGCGGGGCCGATGTGGAGCCAATCTTTGGGTCTTTCTTTGAGGCCTGTTTCTTTTTGTCCGGTTTCTTTGTTGTGTTTGGAGATAGTGCATCCTCTATCACAACGGCCTTCTTCCGTTGAAGTAGTATGCTCCGCTATTAATTAAAAAAGAACAGTTATTATGCCCATGTTGTATTGCTACATGGCAAAGGTAAAAACTACATAGTATGATACCTATGTATAGAGCTTCCTCTTCGGGTGGGTACTACTTGTCCGGGTAAACCAGCAACCAAGGACACTTGAGCCACGCTCCCTTTGGCCGCAAGTCGTCTATCCACGCGTTAGGATATAAGCCCGTCTCCTCTCTCTCCGACTTGCACCATGCATCACTTGGGTGCTCGGGAAGGGGGAAGACAAGAGCATCTCTCCACCATCTACAAGACAGACCACAATGTTTTGAGCCACCGAGAACAAGATTAGTGTATCCTACTACATTCTTAATTTGTCAATCAAAGATGTCAAACCTATACAACATGCGTCGTGCCGTGCAAGAAAAGTGGGGTTGCTCTTCGAGATCTTGTGTGGACTTGATCCGTGCACTCCACTTCTTGAAGGCTTTGTCAAAGCGGTTCTATCTGTATGTCTGTAATGTGTGTGCAAGTGTGCAACCATGCCTCTCTTCATCCTTCTCGTGTTGGATAACAACATGATGATTCTCGCCCTCCATTTTCTCAGCCATCTCAAGCACTATCCTGCAGCAAATAATAGGTCACAAGTTAGATTATCAACAAATTGATTCGAGGACATAATCACTAAATCTAACCTTTCCAATTGCCACCAATACATGTGATATCGAAGCCACTGGATCCAAGACTTCTCCGTCAACCCTATGCCATTCTCCTTCAAGGATGCATCACCACCTTGGAGGAAATCAATTAAGCGGCACTTCCTAGCAAAGGAAAAGCGAGACTTATTTTTCATTGCGACATAATCAAAAGAGAAAGACATCGAATGATTTAAATGACATTTACTTACTCTTTCGGGCTAATGCGTGCACGCGCAACCTCTGCCACTCTCGAGGGTGTCATTTTGGTGGTCTTCTTGCCCCAGCCTGTAAATGATATACATTTTGGAAAAAATCGTTGCCATTCTCTGGATTTGCAATGGTTGCTATCTCAAGCCCTTTGCACGTGAATATATTGATTTGTTTGAGATAGCGCTAGATTGATGCTTTCCTCGTATGCGTCAGTGCCAACTCGTAGTCAAAACTCCCTTTTCATGGTAGCCCTTCCATTTTACTACTATACATAGCATCGAACTCTTCCTATCATTTGCCAACGACACAATCAAAATACACATAATAAGATTTTGCAATTAAAACATATTCCCATTTAGCATTGGTTTCAAGCATACCTTCCAAATGAGTTCCGCGTTGGCTATGTGGCAGTCGCATTGGCCACGTGGCATGCCATGTGTACCGTCGGTTGACGATGGCACACATGGCAAACCCACGTGGCCACGAGGCGGCCTACATGGCCACTCTGTGGCCACGTGGATCGTCGTGGGCCACGTGTTGGCCAGGGGCGGACACACGCCTCCGTGTGGGGGCGTGTAGCCGTCCCTGGCCCCAGGTAGTGCCCACACACACGCCCCCACCCCCGCCCCCGGTAGCCCCTGCACACACGTCCCCCCCCTTCCTCACCGCCCGTATACACCGTCGGGTGTGCTGGCGACCGTGGGAGGAGGCCCGTGTGCTGGTGGGGGGGGGATGGGGTGTGCTGTCGGCCGCACGCCCGCGCCTCCCAATATCCCGTCCACAAGCCCCCGCCTCCCGGTAGCCTGCCCTAACACTTCACCCCCCCACCTTGCTTGGCAGCCCGCATACACCGGGCCCGCCCCCCCCTCGATCGAGAGCACTTCTTGCCCCCCCCACCAGCACACCCGGCCCCCTCCCACGGTCGCCAGCACACCCAACCTCCGCCCACAGTTCCCTCGTACACACAAACCTTCAAAAGAATTTTTTAATAAAATTATTCGTACGAAATTTTTCCTTTTATCCATTGCATTAGACTAGCATTTACGTGCTCACATAGTCACACAGTCACACAGTCACACACAAATATATATTTTTTCTAAATATTTTGTATATTTTTAAATAAATTTATTAAAAGAATAAAATATTAATAAATTTAAATTCATAACGACTATATTATTAGATGTGAGTATATAAACAATATGTTGATTATATAATGTGATCTTGTACTTAATTATTTGTTTAGATTATTATTATGACTTGCTCTTTATTTTTCTTGGGTAAAGAGCTTTCTTATCCTTTTAACAATGGTAAATTTATAATATCTAAATCATTTCTTTTAGAATTAATTTCTCCAATGCAATTTACAACTTTAGATGCAGTCATCGAAGTTGTGATATTGGAATGAATTTGCCTCTTGAAAGGACGCTCAACAATTTGGGTGAATTCATCTATGTACTTGATGAACAGCTTTCACGTAAATACAAAGTCAATGTATCCCATCAAACACAATATGCAGGCTCACCTAGCACGACTCCCATTGCCAAAAGTGGATAGTCCGTTAGAGGTACAATTTGCTCAAAAGGATTTAATAGATCTATGCACCCCGCCTCAAGTTTTGCTCCCAAATGCTTCAAAAGGAGTACAAGACAAAAATTCCTACAGGCCTAAAAGAAGGGCACATTGACAAAGCTTTTAATGCAAATACAACAAGTGGAACAAGTTACAGAAATTCCAAGGTCTTACAATGGTGATCTTGTTTTAGAATTTCACCTACCATGGGAAAGTTGCACCATGGATGCAATGGAGCATAAGTATGATCTTCATTTGTGGTCAAAGCCACAAACGTCCAATATCGTTTTTCCATGTGTAGTGCATCTTAGTCATTACATAGGATCTCTCAAGTGCATGAATGAACAATGTGCCCGCTTGGTTAATTATCATATTCCCAATACAAGTCATTTCAACGGGTACATGCAAAAGGCAACTGCACCCAGACAATATTGTAAGATTGGAGATAAGAGCCTTACATGCCACTTTTGTAAGGCAATTGCTTTTTGTATTGCAACATGTGATTGTGTAGTATACTATGTCATGCCATCCGATGAGACCGCCACTAGAGTCATGATTCATCGTGGCACACATAGACACGATGTGTGCAGCGGCACATCCAAAACACTGATGGACAACACCAAGGTGATGGTGCAAAGGATTTTGACTGTTGACCCACACGCATGAGCCAGGAAGGTCCAAATGTGTTTGGCAAAAGAAATTATAAGTACAACACTTCTTTGCAACAACACCAATGAAGGAATTTTAGGCGAGCAATAGCTATTTGCAATCGCTGAGGAGTTGGGGCCATTGGTGCAAGATAATTGGTATGAGCATTTCCTAGATTCTTATTTCGATGCAAAACTCTATGCTAAATTATTTTTGCTCTAGACACTTTGAACATTGTTAGGTTTTGAAGGTCAGTATCTAGTTTACAGGCGTTGACTAAGAATCTTTCGGTATTGATGCACTCCTAAAGCTGAAGCAAGACTGCACATATGAATTTTTCCATGGAAGCCGGTTTCCTAGTCAAGGTACGGAGGGGGAGAAATGTTATGCCTTCAAAAGGTCCACAATTGGTCCAGCATCTGTGTAGACCTGGTGAACTGAATGAGACAAGATCGGGATGGCGATCTTCGACGTGCGTGGATCCAATTTAATCACACTAGACGTGTTAACAAATGGGTGACTATGGCCTATCATGTCTATGATCCAAGGTACATGGCGCACCTTAACAGCTTTGTGGGTTGCCTTTGACTCTCTCTCTAACAATTTGTTTGTAGCATGCAAGACCTTTTGACTATTGCAACTTGTGAAATGAAACAGGAAGACATGGAAACGCAATGTTTGTTTTGGGAGTGCCGCAATGATGTAATGCTATCATGTGGGTGTGACAGAGCTAATTTCTTTGGCTTCATGGCGGATGAAGCTCAAGCAAATTGGAATGCAGTTCAAATTGTTTTCAATGGTGGTGACAAGACCAATACAAGGAGCGGTCAAGAGCATTCTTGTCTTTTCCATTGGAAGCAAAGCTTGAATCAACACACAATGAAGTATGTGGCGCAAGCTTCTCAACACACACACACAAAGAAATGTGTGAAAAGTGGAGGCAAGCACCAACAAAAGAGTCTGCAGTAGCAGAGGATCATCTGATACGCCAATGGTGGCGTAATGGTCATTGCATAGAACGTAACATTCCATACATGGATCCATGGCTTAGTTGGTGGGAAATTTGTATTGCACATTGGGGTGGCATTATGACGTGCGTAGAAAGTAGCTCTGATGGACCAAACACTCTACGCACAAACCTTGCAGAGAGCAAGCAAGGCAGCTGGCTAGCAGGGGAGGGTTTTCATAAATGCATTTCATTATATGATGCATGTACAACTGACCTTGCAAATTCCATCTTACAGAGCACAAAGGCCATTTCATACAACATGGAAAACACATTGGGAAGGGTCCATCAATACAAAAGCTTGCGGAACGCCATGAAAAACGTCCCAGCCAAGTGATAAGAGCAGTGAATGAGGCTACTGAGGGCACTCCAATGTATAAACAACCAACTCCATTGAAAGGAGATAAGGAGACATCAAGGCAAAAACACAAGCCAAATGAGGTTATCAATGTGGACGATGATGCATCACATAGGCCTTAGTACAATTCGGTCACCAAAGATTGCAAGAAGTGTGGAAGACCACATAAGATCAACTTTGCAGAAGAAGGGATATCACAAACCCCAAAATGGAGTATAGGTTTGGGTGGGCAGTATGTAGTTGAGCACAAGGTCAATGAGCAATGTGGGCCATACGCCGAACTCCACAAGGTAGTAGAGTCACATGTAGCGGCACGCCAAGAGGAGGATGAAGGTGTGGATGCAGTATTGCAGGTTCTAGCCTTGGTATACCGGCCCCATCTTTTGAAGGATATCGAAAGCATCCAAATAGTGTGGTGCATCAGTGGTTTTGGTTTTGTCCAGATCATGTCTTACATTGCCATATAGTAGACAAGAACATTGAGCCGCAGCCTCAGCATCCACCTCACACTTGGCCCATGCATGTGGGCACCAACCTATCTGAGGATGAGGTGCAAATATTGCATGAAGGGGTGTATCAAGTGGAGCTCAGGAAAGAAGGAATATCTAATGTAACACCGGTTGTTCCTGCACAAAATATGACCAACTCTCCTTTCAAGTCAAAAGATACATCCACTCCTGAAGGCAGTGCACGAGCCACAACGCGAGATGGTGTGCATGTACGCTATCGGACTTCCATTTCTGAGGACGCTACTCACAAGATCAGTTTAGCACTAGTGTTGAGAGCCAAGGTCGTAGAAGAGATATGTGTAGCAGGTGATGTTAATGAGGTCTTCAAAGTAGAGACCAAAAGTGAAGATGGTCATGTCGGGCTATACAAAGTTTGTATTTGCAACCAGCCATCGTGCACATGTCCGGGCTTCATGGAACGGGTGTCAAAGCAAAAACCATATCTTGCATGTAAACATTTGTATTTTATTTATCTGCGTGTGCTAGGGTTAAGCCAAAATGAGAACATGTTTATCCATCAACCAATTCTGGTAGATGCTGATATCTTCAGGGCACTGGGACCTATCCATGCATGGATGCATAACATTTGTCGTTTCTCACTTTTTGTTTGTATGCTTCACAAAATGGACAACTCTACCAGTTTCTAATTTTATCTTATGATGGCCACATTTTGGTACATTGATTTGCAGTTTTTTTCAAATTTGGGAAATGGTTGTTTATTTGTCAAATCGTGAATAAAGTAATATAATATTTCCACAATGGCTATAAATTACCATTGCTTGAATTATTTTTGTGAAAGTGTCCAGTAGCTTCCGTAGCACACCTCTACTAATTTTCACGATGTCCGACGATCTTGAGAATAAAATCAAGTCTGCGTGGGATGCCATGGAAGCCATTTCCAACGGAGAGTCATTGTATGGAGCCGACTGGTTTAGGGAGGCTCTAAAGGCAACAGTCAATGTGTATCGCCTCTATCATTGCCGCACAGAACTCAATATGCGGACCTTACTCAACTTGAATGAGAAGGGACAATTTGCTTTCTCTTGCTGGAAGAAGATTGGGCTCATCGTAGAGGAGGATGAGGAGGAAATGATGCAGCAGCTAGGGAACATGGTGAATCTTCTTTTGCCACTCGAAGGCAGCACATCTACTCCTAAAACCTATGTACTCCTAAGACATCTACCCCCTACTCCTAAGACATCTACTCGAAGATGAACGCTTCTTGCCTATGTAATGCAAGTGCAATGAAATGTAACTTTCTATTATTAATGGATGTTCTTGTTTTAAGTACCCTTGTCTCTGTTGTTTTTGAAACAATTTGTTTAGCTCGCATATCTTTGTCTATGTTTCAACCTCCCCCCCCCCCCCCCCCCCCCCCCCCCCCTCTCTCTCTCTCTCTCTCTCTCTCTCTCTCTCTCTCTCTCTCTCTCTCTCTCTCTCTCTCTAAGACAGAGAGATAGATATATGAAAAAGACGAAAGAGTTGACAAGGAGGAAGAGAGAATCTTTTTAGGAATCTGCTCACCTGATTCCTAAAAAGCGCTTACCAAAAATTGCTCGCCTGGAAATATCCCCCCATTTCTATAAGTGACATGTTTTTCCTCTTAGTAACACCATTTTGCTGAGGTGTATAAGGCACTGTACATTCGTGTTTTGTCCCACAACTAGCTAGAAACACATTAAATTCATGAGACATATACCCCCCCCCTCGATCGGAGGGTGCCCATAGTACATTTTGAGACATTTTCAGCCATAGCCAGAAATTGTTTGAAGCACATAAAAACTTTGGACTTCGCTTTAAGCGGAAATACTCATGCATGCTTGGAGTAATCATCAATGAAAGTCATGAAGTACACGTAATTGCCCAAGGGCGGAGTTTGCATGGGCCCATAAATATCACTATGCACAAGCTACAACCTGCATGTGGCCCTAATTGAACCATCATTTGGAAACTTAGAACATTGCATTTTAACCAAAATACAGCCTTCACAAACATGTTTGACAGGTACTTCAAGAGGCGGCAAAGAAGAAACCATATCAGATTTTTGCAAACGCAGCAAACTGGCAAAAATTCATATGCCCAGAACGTGCATGCCACAATTTTTCATCTGAAACATCCGTTGAATCTGCAACTGCATTTGCAAAATTTTATCCACACTTGTCATACAAAGTGAGCTTATACAGCCCACGGCACAAAAGGCCAAATACAACAATTTTGTCACCAAAACTGAGATCATGAACTGTACATCTGTCATCCACAAATTTGACTACAAGTCCAAGTCTAGAAACTTCAGACACAGACAAAAGATTCTTCTTGATCCCAGGTACATAAAGTGCATCAACAAGTGTGAAAGAACTGCCATTTGCAGTAGTAAGCACAATCTTTCCAACTCCTTGAACCGGATAAGAGGCATTGTTGGCACAAGTGACTGAATTCCCATGAGATGGACAGACTCAAGAGAGGTGAACAATTCACAATGTGAGGTAATGTGCTTTCTAACACCACTGTCAAAATACCACACATGTGAATCTGCAGCAACAACTGGCATGCATGCATCATGGACAACAGGATTGTAAGTGCACTCTGCACTAAAAGCCCATTCTGCATCAACATCAACATCACAGACTCCTTTCGCAGAAGACTCAACAATGGCTGCATTTGTAGTGGAACTAGCATTTACACTGGAGCCACCCTCTTTCTTCTTAGCCTCACTGACCTTCAACTTAGGACACTGCTTGATCAAGTGATCATTAGCTTTACAATAATGGCAACGCATCTCCTTTTTGCCCTTATCACCAGAATTTCCAGACAAATTGCTGCCAGCAGAAGCATTAGGAACATAAGTTTTGCCACTCGCAGCAGAACCATAAGAAGTGGCTGCATTGCTGTTACCACCCTTTCTTTGAGAAGCAATGAAAGCATGTTCAACTGCACGCTGCCTAGTCCTGTTTTTTCTAGAAAGTGACTCTTGCAATAGCAATGTGCATAATGCATCAAACTTGACAACTTCAGAATTTCCTTGGGTCATAAGTCTCCAAGTACTAGCAAAAGTCTGGTAAGAATCTAGTAAGGCATTAAGAAAAGTCTGCATAAGGGAAATGTCTGAAATGACTTCACTGCAGAAATAAGTTGCTCCTTGATATCCTTTGACACCAGTAAGGAAAGTGTCCATATCATCTTCCTCATGCATAATCTTCGATTCCAGCTCTTTACGCAGCAAAGCAATTTTAGCCTCATTGCGGCTTGCATAAAGACTTGATAGAATATCCCAAGCCTGTTTTGCAGATTTCGCTAAACAAAAGTGAGGAGTAATGGTGCGCTTCACAGACAACACAATCAACGCATGAGCCTACGCATCCTTTACATCCCAACGAGCTTGTTCTGCTATAGGCAAAACAACTCTAATAGCAGCAATTCTTGTAGCAAGCCCTGCAACATCCTCAACATTGCCTACATCCTCAGAACCAGGACATACATCAATGCCCTACACAATATTCTAGATGCCCTTTGACACAAGAACATGTTGCATCATGTAAGCCTACATAGGGTAATTGTCCCCATCCAACCGGTCCTCAACAGCAAGCATCTTGAACACATCTGTGTCGTTGTCAGCCATGGAAAATGTCTGCACCTGATGTGAAAACTGCCCCAGATGAGGAGAGACTGAGTGAGACTAGCACGTGCTATATAGCACAACCCGTAGTAGACTGTATAGGACCTGTTATGCAAAAAACGGCACTGATAGAAATTTTGCACTAAATGACGTAATTGCCTGTGCAGACCTGCCTGTAGTGGAAACGGAGGCCGAAATGAGCCCGAATAAGAAATTTGAGCAGACTAAGCTCTACGAGTTCTCCCGAAATCTTTGTTGACCTTTGAACGCTCGCCAAAGCTCACTGAAATCGGAGAAAGTGAGTAGGCGTGTGCTGGAGCTGCTGGCGACTAAGCCCGGGAGGACGACGTCTGCTTTGATACCAATTGTTGGAATTAGGGTTGCAGAGAAACACACACAGCTTGGAGAAGACGAAGGAAGCTCAAGGCACACAACTGAGAGTATGTTGCTTAGTGTGCAATGGAAAGATAGATAGCCCTAGAGTGATGGGTGTATATACAATGCACGGGGGAAAAAACCTCCTAAAGAGGGAAAAAATGCCCTGGTAGTCCTAGTGTGTTCACACACATCGCTACCACATGTATATGGTAACATTCAACATTTAATGATACACACTTGTCTTATAGGCCTAGTAAGTAGCTTTTAGCCCTAATTTGAATTGATTTTGGTCTCCTAAGGTTGTTTTCTATAATTGGTCTTCTGACTTTGGTGGTTTTGCTCCCGACACTTGATGGTGGTCATTTTCTCGCATCCAAGCTTGTGGTAGTGTCCCATATGTCATGGGGAGTTGCTTTGTCAAATTTTGTTCCCCTTTGGAGTAGTTTTGAGGAGGAAATCCATACACCGAGCAAAGAAACCGAGCGTGTCATTTTTCCGAGCGGAAGTAAAGAGAATTGTAGCACAAATTGCTTTTCTTGATTAAGCCCTGCCATAGTGTCAAATGCAGGCAATCCTCAAATACCATCTAAAAATTCCAAAAATACCCCTCAAATTTGAAAAAATCCCAATATACTCTTGCATTATTTTGGGATGGATTCGTTCCATTTTTTGCATTAGCTTTAAATGTTGATGACAATCGAGATCTATCTTTTAGTGTCTAAGACAAAATTATCGTCTCAATGAGCTCACAAATAGAGGCTCTGTGTTAAAAAATGATGAACAATTTTATGTAAAGAGCCCTCAATACCATCTAAAGTCCTAGTTCTATCATCTGCTATTGAGGAAATCAAATCTTCATATGAAGGGAATTTTGGCAGCAAAAGGGCACATGGGGAATTTTCGGCCAAATATGAGGGGTACTTTTGGGAAATTTTCAAATTTGAGGGGTATTTTGAGAATTTCAACACATCCCTAAAATAAATTTGATGCGCTTTAATCTCTCTCTTTCTCTCTCTCTCTCTCTCTCTCTCTATATATATATATATATATATATATATATATATATATATATATATATATATATTACATACACACGCGTGCACGCACACACACACACACACACACACACACACACACACACACACACACACACACACACACACACACACACACACAACACTTGAACAACTGTATGATAGAGCTTGCTGCTGTTGCTGAGCACGAGGGCTCTAGAGGCAGAAATCAAGGGTGAGCAAGCGAGCATCAATCATGACAACTAGTGGAGTCTCTGTTGATTAAGAGGGAATGGATGTTCACATTGGAGCATGTGGGCGTAGTGGAGTTGCAGTCCAACCTGTAGGACACTGCTAGGAACAAGGGACCCTCGGAGATCCTCGTTGAAGAATTGCATTCTAAAGGGGAAAAGTGTCCGTCCAGCAATTAGCTTGCAGCTGGAATTTGAGCCTACCAGTGCCAGATTATCTGGGCGGATAGTCGGTTGGTAGCTCAAGCATCAAAATCCATGGGTCCAAAATAGAGGAGGATCTAGCCTTTTTACTCTTAACTACATTCCCATTGAAGACTGTAAGGCATGCAGACCAGAGAACGTTGAGTAGCTTAGCTTCACCTCTGCTCGGCCCAGCTTTCTTGTCAGTATAGCCGAGTAAGGTATACCCGAGAGAGAGAGAGAGAGAGAGAGAGAGAGAGAGAGAGAGAGAGAGAGAGAGCGAGAGAGAGAGAGAGAGAAGAAGAAGAAGAAGAAGAAGAGAATTTGAATGCCATAGTAGAAAACTATCCCAAGAGACCTTAAAGATCTATCCGGGCAATGAGAGAGAGAGAGAGAGAGAGAGAGAGAGAGAGAGAGAGAGAGAGAGAGAGAGAGAGAGAGAGAGAGAGAGAGAGAGAGAGAGAGAGAAAGAAGAAGAAGAAGAAGAAGAAGAGAATTTTTGAACGTTGTAGTAAAAAACTATCCCAAGAGACCTTAAAGATCTATCAGAGAGAGAGAGAGAGAGAGAGAGAGAGAGAGAGAGAGAGAGAGAGAGAGAGAGAGAGAGAGAGAGAGAGAGAGAGAGAGAGCAGCATCGAATGCCCACTCAATAGCAAAAGAGCATGCAAAATCTGTCCCGTGTTAGCGGGGAAGGCTCTAGGCCAAAATTTGTGTCCTTTTCTCTCTGTTCAAGGTTTATTTTTGCTTCATTTAGTGTCTTTTATTTCCTTTTCTACATCATCAGTGACTACCCTACTGGTTTGTTCCTTGTTTTATTCATTACATTGGAAGATTCCTCACCCCTGAGGAATACGTCTGACCTTGATATTCCAATTTCCTGCTCTTCAAAACTTGGATGCAGGATTTGTACTCAACCCAGTAGACATCATAACTCACATGAAGCTGCGGGGGCCTCGTCACTAAATGACACCTCCCCAGGGAGGTGGGATCAATGGCCCACAGTAGGCGTCACGAGGTGGATGCAATCCGGGCCGTCCAATCGACATATAAACTAGGTGTGAACTAACCGTGAACTCGGAGATATGTGCACCACACCAAATTTGGTGTGAACTCGGTGTGAACTCACGTGAACACGGTGTGAATTGGGGAGGGCTTGCACACCACACCAAATTTGGTGTGAACTCAGTGCGAACTCGGTGTGAACTAGGTGTAAACCTGTCCGCGACGCCATGATCTATAAACTTATCCCACACACACCTTCCAACGAGTGCGTGTTAGCCTAGTGGTTAGAGTCAATCTCGTGGGGGAGAGGGTAGTGGGTTCAAGTCCCGGATCCGAGAAAGTGGGAATCTTTTGCATTCCGTAGGCAATCCTACGGTCACGATCAACCGGTGATCGTGAGCCATTGATCCCACCTCCAAATGGAGGTGTCAATTACTGACGAGGCTAACCAGTCGAGCAAGCTTGTAGTGCATGGTAAACACCAACACATTCATTCAATGACAAAAAAAACAATTGACCGAGCTGCCTCGCGTTACCACCCTGCACTCATGCGTTCGAACGTCGCCCCGGGCTCGCTGCGAGTATCGCCTATTGCCATTTTCTTGCCTCACGGCCCTCGCCTTACCTCCCCCATTGGTCGCCACGTGCACCCCTATCCTTTTCTCATTTGCTACAAGGGATCTTTCTCGATTTCCACTAATAAACCATTAAACAAGATTGGGCTGCCCCTACTCGTAACCACAGAATGTGTTGATGAATCTGCGCTTATACATTCCGCGCCGGCGTGGTATGTTTTAGGGCCAAGAATTATGGTTTTTTTGGAAGATTTCTCGATGAGACATGATCTCAGAAGACTTCGAACTTTGCTGCTTGCTTTTTCGCGCCGGTGCGGGATGTTGAAGGGCCAAGAACGGGTGCAGACATTCATGGGCATCGCATGCTTTTTTGCTGATGTAGCTACTCCACAGTGTGGGGAAAAGTGGGCACAACAGCGGCAATTGCTTTCTCCCTCTCTCTTTTAGTGGACCCTAATCAGTACCGCGGCGGCGCGGGAGGATAAGGGATAAGCCGTGTTGTGTGTGTCGGCCCAACTACGACAATGGTTAACTTTCGGGGTGCTTGCCCCCGTGTAGGTGGAGGTGACCGGCACAGCCTGTCACAAAGTTTTTTTGGGGGATACCACGCTCTTTGAACACTTAATGTGGTAGTCGCCTTGCACAAGCACATGCGTGCACGTAGGGCAGTGGTATGGACGAATAATCTGAGGGGCATGTGGCAAGCTCGACTCCGCGTACGCAGTGCGTTGACTACTTTTTTGGTCAACCGGCTGTGGCCACCTGATGTGACTGGGAACCGGGAAGGAGCGGCTTGCCACGAAGGCAAGCACTCCGATATCTAACTAAAACCGCCCAGGCAACTACCTTCTGCCAATCCAGCCCAAGAGCTTATATGGACGCCAACCATATTGCTTCTTTACGCGCAGCTTGCAGTACACCATAGCTAATTCCTCTCGCTAAATCTTCTTGTGTGAGGCTTCCTTGAAGCTCCTACAATTTGTCTTCTTGGCCGGAGCATAGAGCAAGCTGCCTGGTGTACTATAGAGCATGCATGGATGCGCCTTTGCTGTTGCAGACTCTGAGATTAACTGATTATGCTGCAGCAAGAGTTGCGACTGCCAGGAAGGTAGCTGCAGGCCTAATTAGCTAATGCTGATGTGCGCATGCTGCTCATTGTTTCCGTTGCAACCCCAATAATGAACAATTTGCTGCCCGTGCGCTCTACTAAAAAAAAGGTCCCTGCAGGAGAGCTTGAGAGAGAGAGAGAGAGAGAGAGAGAGAGAGATTATTGTGTGTGAGAGAGGGGGAGACAGATAGAGTTGTAACCTGGCACTAACAGACTTTGTGATTGCTAATAGTGGGAGCAGCAATTTATTCATGGACAGTGGTTTTATGATCCAAAGGAGAATGTTGCCTCGGCATCCTACAATGAGCTGGTGCAGGGGACGAAGAAGTTGGCACTACAATGCATTCAAACACCACAATGCTGGTGCAGCATACCTTCGTTAGGCAGAGATTAGCGCAAAGGGGTCCGCTTTAAATCTTGTTTTGTGCTTGAAGCACCACCGCCGCACCGCGTCGATGCGGGATACCTTCCGACAAGAGTACGGGCAAAGATCGGTGCCTTGGAGTTGGTTTCAAAGCTGCCTCGTTTTGTGCTTGAAACACCATTGCGTCGGCATGGCATACCTTCGAACACAGTAAGGGCAGAGATTAGCGCAAAGGAGTCTGGTTCAAAGCTGCCTTGTGAAACACCACCGCGTTGGCGTGGCATATAACCTTTGACGGGTAGAGATCACCGCAAAGGAGTCCACCACAAGGTACTTATAAAGAATGCCAAAAGTGCTCGAGTACCAAGCACTACAAAACCTTAAATTTTAGTCACAAGATAAATAGCTCAAAGCAACTTGCAAACACATCGAAAGATGTGGAATGAACCTCCCTGTTTGATGCTCAAAACTTTACTGTGCCGATGCGGCATACTTTTGGGCATAATACGGGGGGAGAGTGCAAACGAGCCATGCTGAGAATTAAGATAGGAGGAGCGGAATGAACCCCCTCGTTTGGGCTCGAAACGTTGTTGTGCCAATGCGGCATACATTAGAACACAAATGTATAGACAAAGAGCAGAAATGAGGCATGTTAAGGATCAAGACAGGAGGAGCGCAATGAACCCCCCTCATTTGCTGCTTGAAACCTTGCCATGCCAATGCAGTATGCTTGTGGACAAGCAGCCATGCCCGCTGTTAAGGCACATTGGCTGGCACAACCACATGTTCACCGCCAGCACCACAACAAATTTGTCACACTGGCTGGACAATAAAGAAAGTGAATTTCTATGAACGTGAACAATTTATGACTAGTATAACAAATGAACCAGTCAAAGTGATTCGTCCTACTCCTTGCAATTTTTTATCTCAATTGTGCCCAGAACAATGCATGCAATAGTCTCGTGCCGATGCGGGACTTTTTCGTCCATTTTCTTGGGCATGATTAAGAATGAAGGAGAGGGAGAAGCGAAGGCGGGAGTCACAAAGTTGAGAGGGGCTCAAAACCGGTGTACCGAATAAGATGGATCATCTTATAAGGAAAAACTTGGAGTCATGATAAGTGTTGGGTGAGCTCTGATAGGCCAGCAACTCAATGAGAGATATGAGCACCCACCTGCAAGGTAGAACACCGAGTGCTGCACATGACCGAAGGGCTAGTCAAGGAAGAGAGGTAAAGCTTCTATAGTCTCATGGGAGCATGCCACCCACAAGGTAGAACACCGAGTGCTACACATGGTCAAAGGGCTAGTTGATGCAGAGAGGCAAATAAGCACATAACCAAATGGCTAGTCGAGGGAAAGAGGCAAAGATTCTACAGGCGCATGGAAGTAGACTGAAAATAGTGTTGGTGCCCTAACATTCTCTTTTCACATTCACTATAAGAGGAGTAGTCTATAACCGCTAACATTGCCGCGGAAAAACAAAGGAAAAAGGAGAGAGAAAAATTTGTGTGGGCGGCAATAACCGCGGCTATGAACGCGGTAGTGGTTTATCAGCATTAAGCGCGGTAATAGTCGCGGCAATATACCCGCTGCTATTATCGCGACCTTTGCCGTTGCTATTACTGCGTATATTACCGCTAAACGCCAGTTCAAAAATAAAGGTGCTCATTTGGGCCACCCAAATTTGGGTGGCCCTAATGAGCACCTTTATTTTTGACCTGCATAAAATAATAAGACATCAATTATTTTTTGGAAGAGTATAAAAAGTACCAAAGAACTGAAATTGAATTTACTTTACCTTGACAATTATAAATGTAGAAAATCAACTATTTAAAAAAGTTACAGTAAAAAGTAAATAGTTGTATATACATTGTGCCACATTGAGACTTTACAAAAGTTTTGACAAAACCTTTTTTTATCTAATCCTCGTCGTCGTCTAGAGGCATGTATGTTCGATCACTTTGACTCTACATAAACACAAATCAAATTAAACAATTATCCACAACTCAAAACAATTGATACAAAATTACTTGTTTAAACTTACCACTTGTAGTGGTCCAACCACCGCGTCGAATTGCTCGCGAGAGATGTGGTTGTTTTCAAACAGCCATCACCAAGTATCAAATTCTGTATTGTGCTCCCGATACTTGACGCAAGAAGACAATAAAAAAGCTACTAATAGAAAACAATGGGCCATCAAGCATAGATCATACTTCATACTTGCAGTTTACTTCTCCCATAGATACTTGACAATGAATTCATAAATATACTATCTTTCTCCAAAATATTTAATATAATAAGACTCCAATGTCCTCTACAAAAAATAACAATTAGCTAGGAATACCACAAAAAGTTTTTAATAACATGTTAGGAGTTATAAGAGTTACCCTTCAACATAGGGGTATATTATGTAATTGCAGGTTAGCATGTTAAAATCTTCAAAAAAACTTGAAAGGCTTCCTTGCTTGTTAAAAAGGCACTGTGTCCCTAGAGGATCAAGTATGGAAATTTGCATAGCTATAGCCTTTGGAAGATCCCTCATAAGACACCTAAAAAAGAAAACACGTCCCCCAATGAGGCCCTTGCATTAGGTAAAATTTGGACTCACAAAGGGACCTTATAAGGAGTTTGACTTCCTCTCTCATGTCCAGGTTGGTCGAGAGAGAGTGACATTTTCCTAAGTTAGCAATAACAATACCAAATTATCAACTACAATTTTTATAATCAACGATCGACGTTATAATTTAAATAATCTTACATATTTATCCTTCCAAGCTCCCTTGCCTCCTAAGCCATAGTGCGTGGGAGTTTGTCTTGCACGGGCCTCGCATTGTTGTCTATATGATGAACCCATCGCAGCTTGATCGCTCTTCTCTTGAATTGCCCACTACCACTCCGCGTCTACCATGTTGCCACCGCGGTAACTCCTGTCTAGATCTCTGACCTGGTAGGTTACTACGCACCGCACACTGGGCTGCTTGTTTTTTAGAAATGTCTTTATGTAGCCCTCCAACCATTGTTGTGAAAAACGTTGATCGGGGGCGTTTGAAAATCTAGCCAACAGAGCGTCCTTAATGTACCGTGCATGATTGGGCAGTTGGTCTCTGAACTTTATAAAATATTTTTTTTACGTTGAATGTATAAGAATTTGTAGATGGCGTCAAAATGCCTTGCCCTGTGCTGTGCCGAAATCAACCTCCCGGCCATATTCAACTCTATAGTAGTACCCATGCGTGTCTGACACGGGTGCGTCAGTATCCTCGTCCTCTGCATTAGGGGCGACACGCTCTGAAAGTGGGGACTCCGTTCCCCCGCCACTACCAAAACATGCGAAACCACAAGATTCGTTGCCGCTTCGTCTCTCACGACTCTTGCTGCCTTGAGACGAGCATCGACACGTGCTGCTAGAGGAAGTCTGTCGATGATGTTCTGGCGAAGCCGGAGTGGAATGGAGTGGCGTAGGACCCTGTGATGCCATGGGAGTAGGACCCTGCGATGCAAGGGGAATAGGACCCTGCGATGGAATAAGAGTAGGACGATAGGAAGGGAGAGTAGAGGGAGGTGCCGTTGGTGCGAGGCTCTGTAGGTAAGGAGTCCCTCCCCGACTCCCCCTTGGTGTAGTCTGCGGAGAAATGCCGTAGGTCGCAAGCTGCTGTGGAGTGTAGAGGCCAAACAAATCCTCCTTCGAACAGAGATACTGCTCTCCTAAAGAGATAGCCCGCTGTAAGTCAAGATCTACGACTGGTGCAGGAATCTGAGAAGGCTAGGTGTAGGATGGCCATGCTGCAAATAACAAAAATAAAACCTATGAGACTCATGGTTTATGGTTAACTACTTAGAAACATTATTTATTTCTTTGCTTGTTCTCATCGACTCAAGACTCGGATCCACTGGAGGTGATGTCCACCTGGGTGGGAGCCCACTTGAGATGTGAACCAACCAAAAGAAGAGCCAGCTGGCTGCTCCTCACCAGTTGGTTTGTCGTCTGACATCTACATTACAAAGAGCAATATAAGATTAAGATTTCCACCCTACTCACTCATCTAAATATACGTACACAAGTATATTACCACACAAACACGTAGACACATATACATACTAGTAGACCTAAGTAGAGGCTAGTAGTGCCAAAGGTCAACTGCACCTCTTTAGATATCATCGCAGTCTCAATCGTGGTAAAACCAAAGGTACGTTGTGGTAATCCATGCATGAGTGGATCAATGACCGCAATGCCATGATTAAAAAAGAACTATACCCAAGAGGAAGCGTCTAACCTTCGGATGCTATGCTCCCGTACTTAGTGCCTACATACATGCATAAACAGATATATATGTTCACACATATATATGTTAAGGTTGTAAATGTAGCCATTGTTTTGTGTTGGCTGCTGCACCTAAATTCAACGTCTAAGTGGTCAATTGATCGTAACATTACAATACTTTCCCAGAGGATATATATATTAGGACACAAACACGTAGATACTGTCGATGTCTCACTTGCAAAGGGGGGGAGAGAGGCTTAAGTTAGGGGAATCCTTATGTGGACTATGCACGACTATCCTGGGCTTGGAGAGATTTTTGGTAACCCCCTGTCCTCTATCTCTATTTCCCTCATTCCCTCTCTCCCTTTAGCTCCCTTTAGCTCACTTTAGTTCACTCATCTCTCTAACCATATGATATGTATGTAGGGTTGTCCACATAGAGCCACAATGCATGTCCTACTTGTGGGCCATCGTTGATGATGGAGAGGCCAGATTCCTTGCGCAAGGTAATCTATCCAAACAACCATCGTTTCTTACCCCAAGGGCATATCAAGCACAAGGTTCCAAAAAATGGGAAGGCTCCTCTAAAGCTCACAATGGCAGATTGGGCAACCATTTGGGAGGAACACCACAACAACAATCCGGCTCCGTGTCCTCCACCAAAAGGTATGTCAAGGTATTCCATATTTTTAAGGCTTCCATATTGGAAGGAATTAAAAATACAACACCTCTTGGATCCCATGCACATATTCAAGAATATAGCCCAAACACTATGGGACCACATTATTGGCAAGAAGGACTCTTTGGGTGCGAGGGAGGATTTGAGGCTTTTAAAACGTCTGCCCGCCTCTGCCACTCCACGGCGTGCCCCAAATGGAAAGATTGTGCTTCCTAAAGCACCATGGATGCTAGCAAAAGAAGAATTAGAAAACGTGAAGGGTACCATTGCCTCTATTGGCACACCAACAGGATACATGAGGTCGCTAAAGGGAGCTTTCACCAAAGCGAAGAAGGGTGGAAGCGTTCAATTGTATGGGTTGAAGTCCCACGATTGGATCAAGATGCTTCAGGTAATCTTCATACTCCCTATTCTATCTATAGTTTGTGTGTATGACTATCACTCACTTTCCCTTTTCTTGATTTACATTGTAGTTCATTCTGCCGGTGAGTATGTGTATATGTCGGGACAAGAAAGTCAGGGACGCTATTTTCAAATTAGGAGAGCTAGTAAGGTACACCACAAGACTCCACTCGACTACACCTTTTTTATGTACACAATAATTTCAACTAGCACTTAGTGTATCCTTGTGTGATTTCTTGCAGATTTGTGAGCTCCAAGGAAATCGAAATAGATGCTATCCCTGCTGCTCAAACACTTGCAACAAAAACTGTGCGTGCCATTGAAGATGCATTTCCTTGATCGGTCCTTCTTAGTCAAATTCACCTCTTGGTTCACGTGGTGGAGGAGATAGCAATATGTGGAGTAGTGCACGCACGATGGATGTTCTTCTTAGAGAGGTTTTTAAAGACTCTCAAAGATTTTGTGCGGCTACGGTCTCAACTAGGGGCATGTATGGCCGAAGGGTGGATTGTTCAAGAGGCATTTGTTTACATATCAGAGTATTTGGCACAAGTTGATCCTTCTCTCCCTCACATGTGGTCAGACGAGGAAGATTCAAGGATGACTTCACACTTGACAAGTGGAAAGGGGAAACTACTTAACATGGATATGAATCTATCCCAAGGGGTCGATAACTTTTACATTCTCAATGCAAAGATTATGACCAAGTGGGTGGACTTGTGGATAGTGGCAAAGTCCAGGCGTTTGCAAGAGAGGGAAGCATGGAGAAAAGCACATGGAGGAAGGAGGGCACCCCAAGTGCCTAGACACCTTGCATGTTTCCCAGATCTCATTAGTGCAGAGTGGATTCATGAGAGAATGACCGAGGCAAAAGCGCGCAGAGAAGACATCACCACCAAAGAATGGGAGTATGCACGATGCTGCATACCAAAGGTAGAGTTCTCATATACCTAAACCATATTGTCTCACTATTTCTTGAAATTATCTTTAATATTATGTCACTTTCGTACGCGCCACATTGACGAGCGTAGAACCACCATGGATTGTGCCATCATGGGCAACTTTGACACAGACGGTGATGAAGCCAGGTACTGCGGAACTATTGAAAGGATACTAAAGGTTAATTTTAGAACCTTGCATAGCTTCATCTTCGAGTGCAAGTGGCTTGCAAATGTGTCTAGACGACATGAGAATGACCTCTACATGGTGGACTCTAGTGTGCATCACACAGAGAGGTATGACAATTTAGTTTTACTGCGCAATTGTGAGCAGGTGAGTGACATGTACCTTTTTTATTCTTATTTACTTGTTGTAGCGTTAGTTATACCAATGCTACTCACTTTGAGCTTCTATTTTATAGGTAATCTATATCCCAGCAATCCACCAATCAAAACTTTGGTTCGTAATTCCCATAATACATAGAGGGAGAACCATTTTTTCCACTAATGAAGTGGAGACTATCTTTGACCCTCTTCCACCTCCGACTTTGTATGAGGTGGAAATAGAGGAGAGGGAGGTCGATGAATCAAGTCCGGCGGCAGCAAGTCTTAGCGAGGATGATTGTCATGATGATGAAGATGATGAGATGGAGAATGACGAACTCGAAGATGATGAAGCTGGAAATGCATCCACAAGCGACAATTCCGTTTCTCTCTTTATTGATTTAGGAGCCATGAGCTTAGAATTGGATGATGCTTCATGTAGAGATCTTTTGGAAGATGATTCATAAACATTTTGTAGTTATGAGTTTTTTGATCGTGTAATCCGTTCACCTCTCTCTCCCTCCTCTTCCTCTCTTTAGATTTGAGAATATGCTCAATTATGCTAATCAATTGACAATGATTATTTTAGTTGTAAACAAGGGTAATCTTAGGCTGGGTTCAAACGAGGCTGGAGGAAGAAAGGCTTTCTGCAGGTCTACCGCCGCCTCGTCTAAACGATATTGGAGGAAGAAGAGTGAAAAATAGAGAGAGGTGGAGAAAGGCCAGCAGCTCTTCCGAGGGTGGGGGGGGGGGGGGGGGGGGGTGCCGGAAAAAAAATGGCGGGCCTGGAGGAAGGTGATATCTACTGCAACAAATAGGCCTTTGGCATGCAACTTAGACACCCTTGTGGGAAGCATTTCTGCCGTAGCGTCTAAACGGGGCCTTATATCCCCCGCCTCCTTCTCCCCCTCTTTCTCTCTCTCTCTCTCTCTCTCTCTTTCTTTCTCTTCTTTTTAATATTTGAAAATTATATACAATACTCTTTAATTTTTATTGAGAGGAGGGAAACACCAAAATTTGAAGGGGGGGGGGGGGAATTCACTACTACACAACATGGAGATATCGACGCGCCTATATCGACGAAATTAGCGGGCATTGCTATACGCATCGATATACGCATCTCAATGTACGTCGATATACGCGTGGAAAGGCTTTACTTCCCACGCGTATATCGACGCATATAGCGACGCGTATATCGACGCAAAAAAAATTGGGGAAAAAAAGCGAAACCCGCGAGTAGAAGGGGCCATTTTTGCCTGCGCTCTGCTCAAATCTTGGCTTCCACCTGTTGCGCAGGTATTATGCCCCCCCCCAACCCCCCCCTCTCTCTCTCTCTCTACATCGTGTGTGTGTGTGTAGGAAAGAGAGAGAGAGAGCGCGGTGTGTGTGTGTGTAGGAGAGAGAGAGAGAGAGAGAGAGAGAGAGAGAGAGAGAGAGAGAGAGAGAGAGAGAGAGAGAGAGAGAGATAGAGAATTAATGTATGCTTAGGAAATTAAAATTAAAGAAAAATAATTAAAGAGAGAAATGAAATGAAATGTTATATTAACGTCTTCGAAAGGCCAAAGTGACCTATGAGACATGAGATAAGAAAGTTACAATGTGATGGATCTGATACAAAGTCAGAGTAAGAAGATGACAAAATAAAATATTATGGAATCCTAAACTGCTGGGTATGGACTAAACGGTTAAACGAGCTAGCTGGGATAGGTAGATCATAGGAGATCCAGCAGCTGTCGCTGGCGGATCTCATCAATCTCCTCCATGGTCAGTAGTCTGACCGGGCGTTATGCATGTCGAGCCAAAGTGACCTAGCTAGATCCTCTAATGTAGCCTCTGTCGATGTTGTGTAGTCCTCTGCAGTCGTGGACGTCTAGATCTCCCTAGCTCAGTCGCTCGTTCGATCAGTAGAGAGATAGGGAAGTAGAGAGAGAGAGAGAGAGGTAAGTAGAGAGAGAGAGAGATAGGAAATAGAGAGATAGAGAAAGAGTGTTATATATATATATATATATATATATATATATATATAGAGAGAGAGAGAGAGAGAGAGAGAGAGAGAGAGGTAGGGAAGTGAAGAGCGAGACAGAGAGAGAGATAGGAAAATAAGGAAATAGAGAGAGAAAGAGAGATAGTGAGAGTGAGATCGAGAGAGAGAGAGAGAGAGAAAGAGAGATAGCGAGAGTGAGATCGAGAGAGAAAGAGAGATCGAGATCGCTTTTTTGAGCAAGAACCATGCAAGGCTTCTGAATCTTTCTCAAGTTGCTCATCCATCTCCACATTATCTTCTGGCTTGGACATGGAGGTCCCGTCCGGTTTACAATCAGGTAGAAAACTTTCATTGGGCGGCATTAGAAAGCTTTCTCTGACAGGCTACCTCGGAATGGAGGCAGGTGGGTTTGTAGACAGAGAAGAAACTATGGAACTAAAAGAGGCAAAGGGGTTTTTTCTGCTACATGAATTGCCATGTACACCTGGGAGTGCACGTCTGTGTCTACCCATATAGGATTTGACCAATAAAGACGAGATTTTGACCCGGTGGTCCTGATCTCTGTACACCTTTGGACCGAGGTGTACGGAGATTGGGCAAGACTAGAGAATGCGAGGTAGTTTACATTGTGAGGAGTGTATATATATATATATATATTAAAACAACATTCATAATCATTGTAGATGGCAACGTCATCAACTAACATGGAGGAAAAGATTGCATGCTCGTGCACGCTCTGCAAGTATCAAATCCTGCACAAGCGTAGGATATGTAATGAGCATGTGCACAAGTACGGAGAGTTTGCTAGAGAAACCGTACAGAATCTGCGATACGACTCCTACGGAACGGGCATTGATTTCCGCGACATAGCACCTACATCTGAGAGAGAGAAAAAAAAGATTATGCGTGAAGGTCCGACCAATATAGAGCCACGGATGGAAGCAGAAAAGGGCTTACAGACAGAAGACGACGGCATGGAGGAGAACGCGAACGAAGCAGCACCAGAAGCCGTGTGCCTATCTCTTGAAGACATGTTGAGGAAGTTGGCACGTCAACCAATCTATGAAGGCACCAAAATATCTGTGCTTCGTACTTGTCTGGCGTTTTTGAATCTTCAGTCAGTGTACGGGTGGTCAGATGCAAGCGTCACTGCTTTGTTTAGGTACGTAATTTACAAAAGAGATTTTTCGATTGCAACGGTGATGTGCTCGGAGAGCTTTTTAATTTAATGTGGCTTAAACAGGTTATTGCGGGAGCAACTTCTCCCGGCTGGCAATGAAATGCCCCCCTCTAGGCCAGACGCAAAGCAACTTCTGACCTCAATTGGCTTGGACTACAACAAGATTCATGCATGTCCAAATGATTGCATTCTTTTTCGCAATGAATTCGCAGATTGTCTGTCGTGTCCTAAGTGCGGAGCAATGCGCTACAAACAAGATGCAGTTGACGAGACAATGCCAGCTAAATTTTACTTTCTGACGCTGTATTTTACTTTCTTTGTGCAGGACTTTAGTATGGCAGACGAGATTCCAGATCCCGCTTCCATGAGTGCAGATGCATTCATGGGCTTCGTTACACGGATGACGCCTGCTCAGATGGCAGAGGCTTCTTAGTACTGGGTAGCTAGAGGCACGGGTACTACGCCTCCGAGCTTCACACCCGAGGGACCGACGCCTTGGGGGGGGGACGCCTATGGGTACGACGCCTTCTTCTCCCATCACGACCGCTTCGACACCTAGGGGTGGGGCAGAGGCGGGTACGTCCTCATCTCCGCAGCACAGGCGCACTCGCCGATCTCGGCGATCGTCAGGTGGAGGTGGTGGTTGTTATGGAGGAGGGTCCACAGATGCTTCGACCTCTCGTCGCTCACGACCCCCGTCTTACCCAGGCACACCTCTCGACACACCTCTTGGCACACCTCAGACACCTTGGGGGGCACACGATCCTAGTGCCTCCAAGCTCTATACTGTACGGGGAGATGGTTCTGTTGACATGGATAGAGTCGGGACTGAGATGCGACAGGGGATTCGCCAGCTCGTGGAGCTGCAGTTTTCGACCAGCATTCTGACGTCTTGGGATCAGCAAGACAAGGAAAAAGTCACTTACATAGTGGAGACCATCCTGAGAGAGTACCAGCCTGCTCCGGGTTCTTCCGTTGTTTCGGCGCGGTGGATCAAGGGTGTTGCACGGGACACCATCAAACATCAACGAGATGCAGCTCGGAAGGCTTTCAGGACTGGCTCGCCAAAGCCTTCGGGCATCCCACACGAGACGTGGCTGCAGATCAGGGAGGATGAGCGGACAACGGCCATGCGATTCAGACAGCAGCGTGAGGCCGCGCAGGTACGACAGATGACTAGGGGGACATCTCATCTTGGCAGCGGAGGCTTTGACACCTTTCTCTATGAGTTTGTGAGCTTCAATACCAATCTTAACTATGGCGTTTTTTAAAACGCGATGAATCATGTATTCTTATTACTTTGATTTTTGTATAAACGCAGAATCTTGCGATGCATCAAGCTCCATCACGCGAGGAGTCAGATGGATATCGCAGAGGTATCTATGAAGTACTGAATGATCTTGAAGCTTCAGGAGAGCCTGTATACTGGGAGGCCTTACAGTCTCGCTGATCGCTTGAGGTGAGACGTTAATATGTGTGAGTTGATTTAATTAAGTCAGTATATGTGAAGTAATATCAATACTAATTTTGTGAGTTGTCCTATGTGCAGGTTGCGACGCCTAGTCATTAGTGGACCAGATTTCATCTATATGCTTTGTGAGACATAGACATGCTTCTGTGTCTCTTTTTTGTACAAACAATTAGTGTTCAGACAGTTATTGTTTCCCTTATGGTTATGATTATTGTCATTGTCATTGTATAGACAGTTATTGTTTCTCTTTCTGGTTATGCTTATGGTTATTGTTAATTTTGTTTATGGTTATGGTTATCTGCATTATGGTTTTGATCAAAGTGGTTATAGCCGGTTATGGTTTTAAGTTATGGTTATGCTTTTAAGTTATGGTTATGGTTCGTTATGGTTATGCTTTTAAGTTATGGCTATGCTTTTGAGTTGGTCCGTTTGTCTTTCATTGGCTTTAAATCTCATGTGAGATCCTACATGGATAGCATGTAGGAGGCGTATACATGATATGGTTTTTTTTGAAAAGTTTATGTAAAAACAAAGGGAACTCTGCCGAAATTTCTGCACGCGGAAGCATGGTTGATATTTTGGTGCTGCTCGCTTTCTTGGGCAGAGGGCAGGAAGTCTGGCTATGGCTGTGTCCATCTTTTAACTGGGCACAGGCCAGGCTACCTGCTCTCTGCCCAAGAATTTTTTTTTCTGCTATGGTCGTCGCTATGCCCGTCGCTATCCGCATCGCTAATAGCGACTGGTTTCACAGCGACGCGTATAGCGACGCGCATAACGATGGGCAGCGTCGATATATGCGTCGATAACACCTGTTTCTGTTGAAGTGATTAATCCAGAATTTGAAAGTTTAGGCGCTTAATTTGGGTAGCGAATATAATGATGGTAATGAGCGCGGTAATAACAACGGTAATAATGGAGGTAATAACAGCCGGATATAGTCGTGGTAATACTTTAAAGACAAAAAAACACCCCAATTGCCCTCCTCTCTCTTGTTTTTCTCATTGAATTTACACCTTCTCTCTACAAAACACCGTAAAACAACGCGGTAAACACTTGGAGATTTTCATATTGATTCCCTTTCTAATGTATTAGAATACGAGAATATTTCTTTAGATGGCCCTTCTTGTGCCAATTGTAGCATTCCATATTACGTATTTCATGTCCACAACTCTTGCAACAACCATTTTGGTGGTCTTTAGAATGACCACAATTGTGACTACAACCTCTTTGCTTGTGATAACCACCTAGGGTACATTGATGTGAGGGAAAATGGATGGTGCACGGTTCATGGTATAATGTTCATACCTATCACAAACCACATCATAGATATTCCTTCATCAATGATGAGTGTGATTCATGTGATGAAACCAAATGTGGGAATTACTTTAATGTTAAAAAATGATGATAGTTATTGTTCACTAGAGTGTTGCTCTTGACTTGGAGATGGCAACAAATAATGTTTTCTCCTATTCTCTCTCTCTCTCTCTCTCTCTCTCTCTCTCTCTCTTTCTTTCCTTTTCCAATTGCTCCTCTGCACTAAAAGCTATGGTTCTACAAACACTCCTTTGGGATTCTTTGTCTTCCTCCCTCCACATTTCTTCTCTCACTTTCTCTTATAATAATTGATGGCCTGAAATGGGACAAATAATAGTATTTGGGCTAACCTATCTGTTTTGTTTTGTGATGTACAATAATCCTGCAAGGTTTATTCATTCACCTAACTCTACCACCCCCCTATTGGCTTTGCTCTAGCCTATTTAGCCTTCTGATTATCTGCCATCACCGCATATTGTTCAACCCTTTTTTGGCTATGTACCTACAACGGTATCTAGTAATATCTACCTTGCTATCCTTGATATGGCTTCACACAATCTATGACCGGGTTCATCCTTCTGGGGCACCAGCTGTCGCCGCATGGTTTCTGTTCTTCTCGGCGGGTAGTTACAACAGGGATGTGGTTTTCTCCTATGCTTATAGTGCAGTGGGCTCCATGGCCTCTGGCCTCACAACTAAATATGGCATCTCCATAAAACGACAAACTGGAAAAGTACTTAAGGTGAGCTCTATGCTCACTTTTGTTTCCCCCTTTTGGCTATATTTCTAGTATTTCAAGCCTTTGCTATCACTTTCACTAAGCTCAGGCATCATGGCCCCCAACAAGAACGTCGTTGCAGAATCCTTTGAGGTATGAGCTTATGAAAAATGCGTCAAAAATATTTTAGTCCATTTGTTGATGATTGATTTGGTTTAGTCTGCTGTACATTGAATTCCATCTTCCTACTGAATGAAGTTCTATGGTTCAAAGCTCTATTAATATTTATGCAATAACATAGAAATTAATGTGTTTATTTGATGAGGATTGGGAACAATGCTTCAACAATGGCTTGGAACATTTACACTAATATTGTGGTCTAACTTACTAAAGGCAATGCATGTATTATCACATTGCCTTGCTCAACTTTTTGTTTTGACTGTCTCGATCACTAAGAGGGCTGGGTGTGGGAACTTTTTGAACCTTTCGAGACAATCCTCACAATCTCTTGAATGGGACCCCATCAAGATTTTCCTTTGGTTCCACCCAGGTATATTGCTTATGACACCTAAGGGGAAACCTCCTGAGACGTTAGAATTTGATTTCGACTTTGGGCCAAATTTTAGCTTACTATTGAGTGGCATAAAATGGTAACCATCTTTTTGCAACATTTGTCAGCCTACTCAACGTCCTCTTCCTCATATGTGTATATATTTTTCTACGCTATTAAGTTATCTAGAGTAAATTCCCCCTCTTCGTTTAACCTTTGTGGCGACACATACATTATACTCTTCCCAAAAATGTCACCTTAGTCATATATTTATATTACCAACCTTTTCTTTTTTGCTTTGTAAATAGAATAAGCATACAATAACCAACTATATACCCCCAAACTTTCCTACCTCTTGTGAATTAGTAGTAGAAAAATAATATATCCATCTTCCACCCCATATAGATAAATTCCCATGGAAATCAACTCTCCACTTGTCTTTACCAAAGATTATGGTCCCTCTCTACAAGTCTTCTATGCCCCCTACATAGGTAGCCTAGTGTGGACCTTCCAAACCGAATTCCTTGGTGCATGGGCGTGAAGAATAGTCCAAATTCATATCAAACATGTTGAGAAGGTCAATTTTGCCTTTTGAAGCATGTCATTCCGAGCTACAGGTAAAAAGTTATGGTCAAAATAGTGTAAATCTGTCAGATTCGCAGCAAAAGGGAACTGTAAATCAAGTAAATCAAGAGGTTGAGATCTTATTTTTTCCCTACTCATCTTCTAGAAGAGCAATCAGTGTTCAAGGTCACTTGCATGTGATGGGACCAACCTAAAGATGCTTTCTAAATGCCAAGACAGACAAGTTGAGGTACCCCGCAGGAGTCACCTGTAGGGCCTCATGGTGGGGCTCACTTACATTATGCACCCCTATGGATCCTTCACGCTCTAAAATGATATTTTTGGTGAATAAATAGTCCCTTTTATGTCCAAAATTCAATGAGTGGTCAAAGGACACTTAATTAGGTCTAATCACTTACTCTAATTAAGTGTAGCATAATCCCACTCCTACACAACTATAAATAGCCCCCCTTGGAGAGACTCAAGGACACACACCTATATTTTCAACTTCATGTTGTTTCTTGATCAATAGTAGAGAACACCCCAACTCTCCCTCTTTCACATCCTCCCTCCTAACCCTCCTCTTTGGAGGAAGTGCAACTCTATTCTCCACCCTTTCCGTTCTACCATCTCTTACTCCATCAACCCAATAAATCATTTGTAGCACCTCAATAACTTGTAAATACATCATGATCTCTCTCATGGTTATGTTAATGATCATGAAATCATCTTCAAAACTTTCAAGTGTCACAATTCGTGATGGTTAGCCAGCGTCTGTCCTCCCCTTAAAAGGTGTGCGAGAAATCAAGTAAGTGTTCTATTCTCAATTTACCATTGGTTTGCTTCTCCACACTTATTCAATTGGTCTAAAGAAATTTCTCACTCCAACTCTCTTTTGCTTCATTACATATGCATGTGGCTACCTTTCATGGTGATTTTATTTGTGTCACGGCATTGCATAGATGGAGATGAGCTCTCTATGCAAAGTGTGTTAGTTTGATGTAAGTGATTCTCTTGTGTGTTTGAGAGGCAAGTCTTGTGCGCATGATTTTTTTGATGAGTGCTTGAGAGAGGAAGAGTTTGGATGTATTATGGGTATTCTTATGGGGAGAAGGTGAATGCTATTCCACAAATTGCATATTTCATGCACGGAATTGGGTTGCATAATCGTTGATGGTGTTCAAGTGTCCAAAGTGTATATAGAGTAAGGGGGTTTTCAAAGTGTGTTGCTTGAGTGGGTGAGTGCAAGTGTTATTTTGATTGGTTTACTTCTCCACTCCCAAAAGAAGGTGGTGCCCCAAGTAGTGTGCGTACCTCTTTACGAACATTTTGTGAGGGTAGGCCCATTGGTTTGGGTTTAGAGGCCCCATTTCAAAAAGCTCACCCTC
This sequence comes from Adiantum capillus-veneris, assembly GCF_014529385.1. Taxonomy (NCBI): domain Eukaryota; kingdom Viridiplantae; phylum Streptophyta; class Polypodiopsida; order Polypodiales; family Pteridaceae; genus Adiantum; species Adiantum capillus-veneris. The sequence goes on along the minus strand of NC_140950.1, from coordinate 25,894,372 downwards.
ATAAAGTGGTGCCCCCACTGAGGAACATATTTCCAAGTTACCTTCAAATTTTTTAGTAATGAACAATGGAGTTCCCATCTATCCATTTCATTTTGCACAACACATTAGAGTAAATGTTCACATAGATAGAAAAGTCTTTTTCCAGCAATGCATTGTTTTTATGTTTGGTGCAGAAAGACTTAGAGAAATACTGGCATCACCCAATCCAATTATACTTCCAATCATCAATTATGAAACTTCTTTTGATGTTCACGTTTTCATTTTGTTTTAAAGGCAGGAACAAGGAGTGGTGAAGGGGTGCTCAAGGGCCATATGAAGGAACGAGGTCTTCAAACCAACAACGAGGAGTAGCACATGAATCACGATCAAAACAATGAACCTTTTAGGCCTATTGCTCGGCAATCCATTCATATAATCATTGCAACTAAGTTTAGGTTTCAATCTATCATAAGGAGGATATTTGGATCCACTCGCCTCAATGAAATCAATGCTTCAATTAATCCATTTATTCTACCTATGATAAAGTACGAATTAACAATGGATGTGTACATCTGCATTTTAATGTAATCAGATTTATAGTGTCAACAATCTTGTGCGGCCCGTAAGAGAAAAGTTTCTTTAAAAAAAATAAATTTCAAAAAGTATAAACAAAATGACAAGTTCTTTTCCCACGTTCTATGCAAGAAGTGGGGAAGATGCGCAAGAGTTTCTTGACAACTTGGAGATGGCACATCTCATATCCGGGAGAGATGAAGAGGAAGTAAAGCTACGAGCCTTCCCGTTGGTTCTAAAAGCAGAAGCTAAAGCATGGTATGAGACCTTGCAACCCCAAATCAAGTCCAATTGGGAGAGACTGCGAGCAAGCTTCCTCTCCAAGTTCGGGCAAGGTGATACTTCTGAAGGACTATGGAAATGTCTTATTGGACATAAGCAGGTATCACTTGAAGACTATCCCTCTTATGAAGCAACCTTTGTCAATCTATGGGGTAGGTGGGAGGCTACATTAGAAAATCATGGTGGTGCACCTAACTTTCTAAAAAAAGAGAGATTCATGATTGGCTTGTATCCACTTTTAAAGGCTAAAGTAGAGCTAAAATTCCCATCCACCTTCGAAGAAGCACGTGAGGTAGCCATCATCAAGTTTAGAAAACTACACTTCCAAGCACATAGAGCAAGGGGTTTGAATGAAGTGAGTGAGAGGGAGTCTTCACAAAACATGGAAGCACCAGTTAGGGCCCCTCTTGCACAATCTTCACAAATAGGAGATAACTCTCAACAAGAGGTTTTACAAAGGCTAACTCAACAGCTTGAGAACCTCACTCTGAATCTAGTACAAGGCCTACCTCAACAACGACAACCAAGAGAAGGGAATCGCAATCAACGAAGACAAGCTCAAGAGTTGCGATGTTGGAATTGCAATGAAATGGGCCATGGCATGTACAATTTTCCACATCCAAGGCGACTTCCAGGAGACATATATCCCCCCAGACCGCCTCCTCTCATTGTGCAGCAAGAACTAGCTCAAGGCCCACAAATCCTTCGTCGACCACCACCACCAGCAAATATACCTCCCGTCCCACCTGAGGAGGAAGAAAGAGGAGTCAACATCATCAAGCTAGAAGAGGTAATAGATGAGCATACTCTAACCTTTGATGTTATGCTGGCAGAAAAACGCACAAGAGCACATGAGAAGGATGAAGACATGAGAAGTGAAGGAACAAATTCAGCCAGAAGGGACAAGAAGAAGAAGTCAAAGATGGAAGAAGCTGAAAGTAGCAGGAAGAAAAGATCAAGGCGAAGGGAAATTGGTATCAACGACTTCCCATTGGGAAAGGAGCTAGAGCCCTACAACATCCCGGAGGATTTACAAACCCAAAAGCCAAACATTTCATGGCCTCAACTTCTACACCTATCAGCCAAAGTAAGAAGGCAATGGCCAAAGTTGGTAAGTACAAGAATTCCAAAAAAGAAAGCAAATCTTTCCATTAAGGTTGTGGCCTCAAAGGTACAAAAAGATGTGGAACCCATTGTGGATGCTTACATAAGGGGTAAAAAGGTGTCTAATGTATATGTTGATGGTGGAGCTCAAATGTGTGTGATCACGGAAAAATCAATGAACAGGTTAGGGCTTGAAATTACAAAGTCCTCTAATTGTCAAGCTAGGCTAGCCAACAACTCAAGTGTGAAGTGTTTGGGGATCATTGAAAATGTAAAAGTCTCTGTATGTAACATAGATGCACGAGTGGATATGTATGTCATGCCAGCTAAGGGGGAGGGCTATCCCATCATCCTAGGGAGGCCTTGGCTCATTGCTGTGAATGCAGATCAAAAATGGGAAAGTGGTCATTTGATTCTTAAGAAGGGTCAACCGGTGGTGTATGATTGGCGAGAAGGAAAGCAACTAGATATCAACTATGAAACCACGGCAGATGAAGAGAGCGAGGAGGAGAGTCCTTACTCAAGTGATGAGGAAGCATCAACCAGTGCATCAACCAGTGAAGAGGAGTCTTCTTTGGAGGTAATGGGAATTGTATTCAACGCCAACACTCAAGATGTTCCTGTAGAAGAAAAGCCAACAGACAATCACACACGAGGGGATGAAAGATGCCACCACCTTGAAGAAGGATTTGAGAAGATGCTTGCAAAAGATCTTACTTGTGAGGAGAAGAGGTCCTACATCAATATGTTAAGGAGGTATCCCAATTTGTTTATCACTGACTAATCACAAATAAGAGGTGTAGATGTAATAGAGCATCGAATTGAATTGAAACCAGGGACCAAACCCGTGGCTCAAAAGTTAAGGCGACTAGGATCTGTGCAACAAAAGGCTCTCCTACAAGAAGTGAATCGACTCTTGAAGGCTGGCTTCATCTATCCAGTATCCAACTCCGAATGGGTATCACCTATTGTAGTCACTCCCAAGAAGAATGTTAAAATGGATTACAAACCCCTCAACGCTGCGACAAAGAGGGACCACTTCCCTCTCCCTTTCCAAGATGAAATTTTGAATGAAGTAGCAGGTCACGAATGCTACACTGTGTGTAATGGGTATTCAGGATATTTTCAAATTAGAATAGCAGAAGAGGACCAACCAAAAACCACCTTCATCACACCTTGGGGATGTTTTGCATTCAGAGTAATGCCTTTTGGGCTCACCAATGCTCCTAGCACCTTCATGAGATTCACAATATTTGTATTTCAGCCATTCTTTGGAAAATCTATAAGAGTCTTTATGGATGATTTCTGTATTTATAGTTGTAGATCACTTCATTGCCAAAAGGTTGAAGAGGGGCTTAAGAGGCTCCATCAATTTGGGGGACAACTCAACCCAGAGAATTGTCATATCGGTGAATCTCAGGTGGTTTTGCTAGGCCATGTGGTTTCTTCACAAGGAATTCAAGTGGATCCCTCTAAAGTAGAGGCCCTTTTGTCATTATCTCCACCAACAACAACTAAGGAGCTAATGACCTTCAACCACAAAGTGAGGTACATGTCTCGCTTCATCCATCTCCTAGCAGAAGCCATCGCCCCTTTGCATAGGTTGGCAAGCCAATCTACATTTGAATGGGGGAGGGAACATGCAAAATGTTTTGAGGAAGTGAAGGGCATTCTTAGCTCTCTCCCAATCCTAATGCCACCAGATCCAAAGGAGACCTACTATGTCACTCCAAGTGTAGGTTTCGAAGCAATTGGTGTTGTTTTGATGCAAAAAGATCCTAAAACATCATACATGAGGCCGATCTATTTTGCAAGCAAGGTGATGACTCCGGCCGAGAAGGGATACATTGAAATGGAGAAAGTGGTCTTTGCAATCTTGTTTGCGGTAAGGAAGTTTCGATCATATCTTCTCCCTGGGCCATTTGTTTTTCTCACCTTAGAGCACAATCTACCATATGTAGTACAACACATGAGCCTCTCATCTAGAATAGCAAAGTGGGTGCTTGAACTCCAAGAATTTGAATACACTTTCCTTGTAGAAGATAGCACAAGAGCAGGACTTGCAGACATTCTCACCTACAAAGTGAGAGAAAGGGAAGGATCACGACTACAAAGAGAGGAAGGCTCAAAACAATTCAAAGTGAAGGAGATTGATAATGCCCATACTTTATGCTTTGACGGAGCTTATCAACGCCAACAAGACAAAGCAGCAGGGGGAATCATCATTTTGAACCCACAAAAGGAGGTAATGGTTAGAAAAGGTATCACTCTACCCAGTGTTCACTCTAACAATGAGGCTGAGTATGCTGCTCTAACCCTTGGGTTAGAAGAATGCAAAGAATTAGGCATACAAAGAATTATTATAAAAGGTGATTCTTTGCAAGTGGTCAGGCAAATCCAAGGGACTTGGAGGTGCAAGAATCGTACATTGTTTGAGTGGCTTAGTAGTGTAAGAGCTTTGATGAAGGGTTTTAAAGCAACACAGGTACAACACATTGTGAGAACTCATAACAAGGAAGCAGACTTACTCACAAATGAAAAGCTTCAAATGGCGGTAAGAGGTGTGAAACTATATGAACCCAAATATCAAGGTCAAGAGGAGCTAAAAGACATTATCTTCTTTCTACAAGCAGGTGAGTGTCCCAAACACTTAGACAAGGTGCAAAGACATAGACTAGTTAAGAAGGCCACACCTTACCAGTTGATCGGGGATGGTTTATATCACAAAGGGAAAGATTTGGTCTTGAGGAGAGTACCAGGTGTGCAAGAGATAGAGAAAATTCTTCTTTCATGTCATGATGATGTCTGTGGTGGTCACTTTTCTCAAGATATTACAAGTAGGAAGATTTTACAAGCAAGGTTTATTTGGCCGAGCTTACATCGTGATGTCCAATATTGGTGTAAGGCATGTAAGCCATGCCAAATTGCTGGGGATAGACGACTAACATATGAGCCTCGAGTCCCAATAATATCTTATGGCCCTTTTGAAAAGTGGGGTGTGGATGCAATAGGTCCCTTACCTCGTACTTCTACAGGGAAGGTTTTCATCATCATGGGTGTTGACTACATGACACGATGGGCGGAAGCAACAAGCACAACCCGAATCATAGCTGAAGAGGTATCAAAGTTTATTTTTGATCATATTTGTAGTAGGTTTGGAACACCCCTAGAAATCTTATCAGATTGAGGCCCGGGTTTTAGGGCTGACCTTCTGAATGATCTCTTGAGGAGGTTAAAAGTGAAACACCTGCATTCCACACCCTACTATCCTCAAAGCAATGGATTGGTGGAAAAAGTGAATGGAATGATATGTAAGATCATTTCTAAGCAGGTTGTGGACCGGCCTAATGATTGGGATCGCCATTTGACGGCTGCTCTTTGGGCGTATAGGACATCTTTCAAGGTATCTACCCAATTCACCCCTTTTCATCTAGTTTATGGACAGGAAGCACTTCTCCCCATTGAGGTAGAGCTCTCAAGCTTGCGCGTTCTTGCAAGAGTGGCAAAAAAACCAAAAGAGGTTCTACATGAAAGGATCTTAGATCTCCAACGACTTGAGCTAGATAGAGAAGAGTCCATTGATCACTACATCACCAAAGCGACAAGCCAAAGGGATAAAATCAACAAGAAGCTCAAGGGGAAAGGATTGAAGGAAGGTATGTTGGTTCTTCACTATGATAACCGACTTGATACTCGACTTGACAAAAAGTTTTTGCAAACATGGGAGGGACCTTTCATGATAAAAAAAAAGTTTGGGAATGGTAGTTACAGATTAGCAGATTTATCAGGAAAACTCCACAAGACCAGAGTCAATGGATGGAGATTAAAGCCCTACTTTCAACGTATCAATCCGTTGATAGGCAATCATCTGCCTACATCGTCTAAGCTCCAAATTGACATGGCTCCCTTTGTCTTGGCAAATGCTCCACCTATTTTCAAAGCTTTGATGTGCAAAGAAGAACCAGCCTTGGAATCTGAACATACCCAAGGCAACCCTCCCATCTCCGATTTATGGGATTGAGGTAATGAAAAGCAGGTCTAATGGAGTAAAAGAGTGCATGACACTCCTCCTATTGAAAAAAAAAAAAAGTGGAAAAGGAAAAATGACAAAAAAAGAGAAAAAAAAAGAAGAAAAAGAAGCAACACCGTCCTCCTAAAGATATGAATATCTCTAGGCTTGGGGGAGGGCTAATATGAGTGGCATAAAATGGTAACCATCTTTTTGCAACATTTGTCAGCCTACTCAACGTCCTCTTCCTTATATGTGTATATATTTTTCTACGCTATTAAGTTATCTAGAGTAAATTCCCCCTCTTCGTTTAACCTTTGTGGCGACACATACATTATACTCTTCCCAAAAATGTCACCTTAGTCATATATTTATATTACCACCCTTTTCTTTTTTGCTTTGTAAATAGAATAAGCATACAATAACCAACTATATACCCCCAAACTTTCTTACCTCTTGTGAATTAGTAGTAGAAAAATAATATATCCATCTTCCACCCCATATAGATAAATTCCCATGGAAATCAACTCTCCACTTGTCTTTACCAAAGATTATGGTCCCTCTCTACAAGTCTTCTATGCCCCCTACATAGGTGGCCCAATATCTCTTAAGAATATACATATTGTTTCTCTCCTTTCAAAAAAACTCCAATTGTATATTATTTTCACAAGCAAATAATATTGGGCCCTCCTCTATTTGTTTAAGCATCATAGCCTTTTGAAAAAGCATGATTCCCCTTGGATGCATACAAGCAAAGGGCCCATACAAGAAGACTTGGAAGCAAAAGGTTCCCTAGCCTAGTGTGGACCTTCCAAACCGAATTCCTTGGTGCATGGGCGTGAAGAACAGTCCAAATTCATATCAAACATGTTGAGAAGGTCAATTTTGCCTTTTGAAGCATGTCATTCCGAGCTACAAGTAAAAAGTTATGGTCAAAATAGTGTAAATCTGTTAGATTCGCAGCAAAAGGGAACTGTAAATCAAGTAAATCAAGAGGGTGAGATCTTATTTTTCCCCTACTCATCTTCTAGAAGAGCAATGAGTGTTCAAGGTCACTTGCATGTGATGGGACCAACCTAAAGATGCTTTCTAAATGCCAAGACAGACAAGTTGAGATACCCCGCAGGAGCCACCCGTAGGGCCTCATGCGGGGCCAACCTACATTATGCACCCCTATGGAGCCTTCACGGTCTAAAATGATATTTTTGGTGAATAAATAGTCCCTTTTATGTCCAAAATTCAATGAGTGGTCAAAGGACACTTAATTAGGTCTAATCACTTACTCTAATTAAGTGTAGCATAATCCCACTCCTACACAACTATAAATAGCCCCCCTCGGAGAGATTCAAGGACACACACCTATATTTTCAACTTCATGTTGTTTCTTGATCAATAGTAGAGAAAACCCCAACTCTCCCTCTTTCACATTCTCCCTCCTAACCCTCCTCTTTGGAGGAAGTGCAACTCTATTCTCCACCCTTTTCATTCTACCATCTCTTACTCCATCAACCCAATAAATCATTTGTAGCACCTCAATAACTTGTAAATACATTATGATCTCTCTCATGGTTATGTTAATGATCATGAAATCATCTTCAAAACTTTCAAGTGTCGCAATTCGTGATGGTTAGCCAGCGTCTGTCCTCCCCTTAAAAGGTGTGCGAGAAATCAAGTAAGTGTTCTATTCTCAATTTACCATTGGTTTGTTTCTCCACACTTATTCAATTGGTCTAAAGAAATTTCTTACTCCAACTCTCTTTTTCTTCATTACATATGCATGTGGCAACCTCTCATGGTGATTTTATTTGTGTCACGGCATTGCATAGATGGAGATGAGCTCTCTATGCAAAGTGTGTTAGTTTGATGTAAGTGATTCTCTTGTGTGTTTGACAGGCAAGTCTTGTGCTCATGATTTTTTTGATGAGTGCTTGAGAGAGGAAGAGTTTGGATGTATTATGGGTATTCTTATGGGGAGAAGGTGAATGCTATTCCACAAATTGCATATTTCATTTTGATGCACGGCATTGGGTTGCATAATCGTTGATGGTGTTCAAGTGTCCAAAGTGTATATAGAGTAAGGGGGTTTTCAAAGTGTGTTGCTTGAGTGGGTGAGTGCAAGTGTTATTTTGATTGGTTTCCTTCTCCACTCCCAAAAGAAGGTGGTGCCCCAAGTAGTGTGCGTACCTCTTTACGAACATTTTGTGAGGGTAGGCCCATTGGTTTGGGTTTAGAGGCCCCATTTCAAAAAGGTCGCCCTCACTATCTATAGACTCTCGAAGCCCCGATTTAAATGGTCATTTGGATCTTTGGGAATGTTCTATAGGTCCTTGCTATGGCCCCTATCAAGTACACTAATCTGGCCGCTACGATCATTTTTGCTCTAGTTCTGGGGAGATTTTGCTCATTGAGGGTTTTTCAGGACTACCTCCACCCTGAAAATACATTCAAACATGCTAGTTAATAGGTCAAGAACTTACCCCTCATGTCTCATGCGAGACTGTGTAGTGTGGTAGTCACTAGAAATAGCTAAAGTGTGCACAAAGAAGGCTCTGAGTGCTGTCTCCAAGAAGGCAGAGTACAAATGAGACTAGTTTTTGCCTACCTAGACTATACATACCTGGGCTTCCGGATTCACATTCTCCTAAACTCCTTGGCTAGTCCTAATAGATTGTGACGTATACTTTCCTATCAAAAATTTCCTTGTTTGGACACTAATTTGCCTATTTTCAAGAATTTCACCGAATCAAGCTTTGCAAGCCCAATTTAGACCTTTTGTCACCTTTGCCATGATTAAATAATATTTGACATGCTCCTTTGTCTCTTCTTTTTTATTACCAAGGAATATTCCATTTCTCCATCTTAGTCTATTTAATATTTATTTTCTATTTTTAACCCTTTTTATTAGAAAAATTCAAAGAAAAATACTAGACTAATTAAAAAGCTATAAAGCCACTCCAATAATTATCTAAACACACATAAACATAGTAGTTGTCATATATTTACGGTTTTCACCATTTTTATCACTAATTTGGTCAAAAAACATGCAAAAAGAATAAAATTTGCAATATTTTTGGCCTTTTGATAATATTTACATTGTTTACACGCACTTAGGGGTTATCATAGTACATTATCCCCATTCTCTTTACTTATAAGGGTATATCTCATGAATTTGCAAAAAAATAACACATTAATATACAAATACTTCAAACATTGCCCTTTTCCTAGCCGATATTATGTTATTGGGTTCGCATTCAGAATGCCTCCTATGCTCATCATTAAAGTCCTCCAGGATGATAGGGTGTAGTTGGAGTAGTGCAGCGCATGGGTATTCAAGTCGTGTCTATGTAGAGCCATGATTGGCTCTACCATGCTGTCAATGTCAATGCAGTTCAAAACACAAGGTGATGTAAGAGGAGGATCTTGAGCGGATGGCTTAAGGGTTGTCAAGGTCAAAGCATCCTACTGCTTAACTCTCTTAAAGACTAGATCTTGAAGAATTGTGCCCATTGCTTAATAGTCCTTGGTTCTATGGTTCAAAGCTCGATTGAGATTTATGCAATAACATAGAAATTAATGTGTTTATTTTGATGAGGAATGGGACCTATGCTTCAACACTGGCTTGGAATATTTACACTAATATTGTGGTTGAACTTACTAAAGGTAATGAATGTATTACCACATTGCCTTGCTCAACTTTTTGTTTTGACTATCTCTATCACTAACAGGGCTGGGTGTGGGAACTTTTTGAACCTTTCGGGACAATTCTCACAATCTCTTTGTCTAGTGAAAGATGCATAATAAAAGAGGTATAATGAGATGGTAGCCTCTTTTCTAGGTGGTATGGATGTTTCACCATATGCAACCCTTGGGGATGAGCACTTGCCGTTGAACTTATAGTTATGTTACTTGTTGGAATTTTAATTGGCCTTATTTCTTTTGCTTTATAATTTATGCACAAGGGTTGCTAAATTTAATGTCTTTGATATTGTTGTCAGAATCTGTCAACATGATTTATATGAGGCTCTCAATGGTGAGAAGAAACCGATTCTATTTATGGATTGGTATTTTTGCAAACTTTTTGCAGCTCTGCTATGTTATAGCCTATTGCTCCAGGTCCTATTGCAGATTTGTGCATACAAGTTCGATTGGTATTTTACAGGGCTTGCTATGTTGTTCATCTCCTCCTTCCCCTTTCTTCTGGGTGGTAACTCCTATGCCTCTTTGGACAGCTGGTTGCCCAATTGTCTATAGTCCTCTATTGGGAACTACAAGGCTCTCTTAGAGTTGCTTGATTGATCACTTTACACTACTAACAATTGTTTCTTGGCTTGATATTGTCAATCATCATGCGAATTTTGGATTCTTTTGTTGGGGATTGGCTAAATCTAGCAGGATTGAATGGTTTGGTTCTGACAGGGTACCAAAACCATACAGTATTACTGGTTTAGGCTATATTTTACTTTTTGAAGGCCTTTCACATCTTTAGTTTGGTCACTATTGTCTACAACTAGTACATTCGAAGGCTCTAAAAGTCTGCTTGGTATGGTGAGATGCTGGCAGTCCTTTTGACTGTTAGTTTGATTCCTAATGATGGAGCAGCCTTCTCAATTGATTGTTGATAGAAAATCCTTTGGCTCATTGGTTATATGGGCTTTGAACAGCCCACTGTTGTGTACAGCCTACTGCTATAGGCTTCATAATTTCTACTAGTTATTGCCTTACTTATGCTACAATGTGTTGATAACACCTTTTACGGTTTCTTATAAAAGATGACCTTTTTTTCTACATATGATTGTTTAGGATAACAGATGCTTAGGTGGGTTACCTATGACAAAATAGGTTGAGTTACTGATGGTAGTATTCTATATGATGTATGCTATGGCATCATGGTAACTGCATGGAAATTGATAGCTCAAAACAGCTTGCTGGTCTTTCTTATTGGACAAAGAGGTTTTAAATGGCCTAGTCTACTAAGAGCCTCGTGATACATGAAGGAAAATTTACAAAGAAAGTTTTTACACTTCACAATTTTCTTAGCAGCATTTTGTCTTCTTAATTCTAATGCCTAGGTGACATGGATGAAAACTAGAGTCACCCCAGTTACCTGCAATGGTGTTAGAAAACTAATCTCTTGGTTGTTTTCTTACTGTGGATGTAGGTAAGGGTGCTCTCTCCCTGGCTGTTGATTAAAAAGAGGAAGTGCTGTGCATTTAACTTTTGTACTATACAAGACCATCTTACTTTTTCGGCATGTAACTAGGATGTATTTTTTGGATAAACTGTCTAAAGAAATACATGATTTTGTACTGTAATTGTAGGCAAAGGTCTTTGTAAATTTTTCTCATGTGTTATGTATAATGTTATTTAATAGAACTCTCTCTCCATAAGCACGTGTGTGCTCTTGGTCCGTTTCAGACCTAGGACACCAGGACCTAGTCTTCAATATTTCTATCCTTAGATGAAATGACCTGCAACCATATCTTTTGGGATAGGGGGTATCCCACACAACCACTATGACCATTGTCTTGGTTGTTTTTAAGATGGTATACCTATCAATTTCTCTTCTAGATTTTTCTTATATTCTTATGCTTTTATTTTTTGCTTCAGATGGTCCCTATCTCTACCGTACTTGACCTCTCCACCCTGCCCTTCTCCCCGGCATCCCTCGTCGTGATTAAACTGATCCAAGATCCCTTGGCCATTACTCTTTTAAATCAGTACTCAAAGGTTACAGAGACCCATGACTCTATCATGAATCTATTAACCTTCAACAACTGGGTACTTATCCTTGCCAATTTGGATGCTGATGCAAAGGAAGGACTACTTTATCTGCAAAAGCTAGCTTCCAACCTTGCTACCATAAAAATGAGTCATAAATCAGATTTGCTATAGTTTTTGGCTAAGGGAGCTGACCTATCAAATTTTATCAGGAAACTTTGTGGCCTTACCTCTTGTTTTGCTACCACTAAATCATTTGATCCTGCTAAGGCCCCTAAAGGCCTCTTTTGTAGGGACGATGTGGCTACAAAAGTAGTTAAAAGCTTTCAACAAAGTCTTAGCTCATCAAGTGAGACCTCTCTACTTGATATGGTTCCGAAAGTCTCTAAATGTTTCCCTTTCCTCCCACCAAGGCAGATTGCTATTGAGGGAATAGAGCTTGACCATCAGCTTTGGGAGCTTCAGAATAAAGCCTTTGTTTGCACCCATCGCAATAGAGACTTGGGTTTTCCTTGAAGCCCTTCCAGCCTCCACAAGTGAAGACTGTCACCTAGAGATCCTCAAAGGAGTTCAGTTCTTGGACAAAGGAGATGTCATTAAAGCTCCTTTCAGCATGCACTTCTTGGATTCTAGGAAGTGCCCGGTCCTGTCTGGAATTTATGTCAGAACCAAGGGGACAATGACCTTTTCTAAACATAGAAGTGAATTTTATTCAGAGTTGATTTGGAACATTTATTGACCTTACATTAAGTGTGCTTGCAAAGCTTTGGATGCAAAAGCTGATTGTGAAAGCAACATCCTCTAGGTCGATCATGCAATCTGGTTTCTCCTCAACCATTTGGAGAACCTCTTTCCATCACATACAGAGGGACACTTCCTCCCTATGATTTGTTCTTGGCTTGGGGATCAAGCTAAGGAAGTTGTGTGAGCCCAGATTGCTTACCTTCACTTTAGGAATTTCACGTATGAGACTCTGAAAGAGCTGAAATTGGATGCACATAGTCATTTTCTTTCCAATCTTAGTGCTTCTAAGGGTATTAAACATATTTTGTCTCTCCTCAAACCTTCACTTGATGCAGAGGAGACTCCCACCCTTAAAAGGCCTCTGCTGACTAGTTTTGCTTCACACTCCATCACCTCCTTTTTGTCTCCCTCTTCTACACTTGGGTCCTCTGAAGGACGTAGTAAATCTAGGAATTCTGTGAGAGGAAAAGGGAAGAATCTCCCTATCAAGAAAATGTTTAATCCCTGATTGTATTGCTTTTTCAGATGAGTTGGATTGCTTCTGGAAAGTTATATCTGCTCAAGAATGATAATCAAAGCAGACAGATTGTTCATTACCATTTTACAAATCGTATCTTTGATTTTTTTACACCAAAGAGTATGATTTAGTATGCTTTTCAAGAGGTGTTTGGCAATATTGATAGGTTTGATGAATTGACATTTGGTTGGACTTTTGATCCTCCCTTGAAGAACCATGTCTATTCCACCTTGTAAGTGCTCTCTTTTCAAAAGCTATTTCTATGAATTTAATTACTTTGGACAACATGTATGCACTATGTTACTGGGTCGCCGCGACGGACGTCTGCAGCATAGCTCTTTTGTACTAACATAATGTCAATATGCAAGGAAGCGACTCGGGGTGGGCACGGAGACTTAATGAGAGTGTCAATCTCACCAAAGTGAACTCAAAGACTACTCATTCTTACAACAAAAGCAAATCAACCACTTCCTAGTCAGACAATCAGTATGTGTCCATTCTCAACACTCAACACAATCACGCCGTTTCGGTATCCAAACGAATCCGGAATGTCACGAAACTTAAGGAGAGGTATTACAATACTTATGGGCTCCCGAGGGATTCACCATGGAAAACTTACCGCACCACGTAAGTGCAAGGGAGGGGGATTTTTTTACAAGCTACATAAGCGTATAAGTTAGGGACAGGCCCTGAATAATTTATCTCCCAAGATTAAAAATAAGGGAGGAGGGTATCATATTTAGGGGGGGGGGGGGACTTGAGCTGGGTTGATTACTTGTAAGGATTGGTCATCGGTGTGCACTAGAATTCAGATGAATTTAGGGAAAGTTTTTTATCAGGTCACACATCAAATTTTGCATCAAGCCGGTCATAGATAAGAGTTGATTTGGAGCAGGTCAAGGGTTGATTTACACCAGATTTGGATGGGTCAGAATTGGACAAGTAGCCAGAGTGCAGGCTGATTGGGCACATAGTTTGAAAGTCAAACTAAGACAAATTGAGGGTCCATCTAGCTATCAATATAAGTGGTTCCTTAGTACATTGCCAATCACTTTGCTACACACTCTTTGACTAGTTTTACTTAGTTATATCATGTGAGACCTAAATTTTATATGTAAGATAGGGGTATGATAGTTTTCTTCATTGATTGGCATATAAGCGTAGAAAGGGGGGTCATATTCCCTAATATGAGTCGTACATAGGGGTTTTATCAAAGTCGTCCGCTCGTAGGTGGCGTCCCATTTTGTATACAGAGGGAATCCCTCGAGTATGGGCTCAATCCTACCAAGTTCTGTCACCATCTGGGAAGGTACATAGATCACGATCCATCACAAAAAAATGTGCAAAAAACTGAAACAGAAGTACTTGGAAAGATCCACCTTAAGCATAGAAACACTTATCCAAGGTCAAAACATAAAAAAACAACCATTTTAACTCCCAAACCAATGCATTTAGCTCACAAACGACTCATCGCGAACCACAGCAGGATTGGAAATGATTACACTTAGATCGAAGAGCAAGAGACAAGGAACGCAATGTACTATTCGGAATAGAATTCTGATTACCTATTCAGGACAAATGATGATTACAAATTGTAGTCACAAGAAGCTTTTGCAGTGCATGTTTTCTTCTCCAAGCTAATGATAATCCACCTTTCAAAACTAAGGGTTTTGAATTTAAAAGTTAGGGGGCTTTCCCATGGCCATCCAGCCTCATACAAGGGGTAGACTCAGAGAAAATAAAAAGGAGTATGGTCTAATCTCTCTATGATTACAACTCATTTTAGGTAGAATTACAGGGTTTTTGCCAAAAAATAGAGTATCCGCCAGGTTTGGTGTGCATATGCCTGTTCGCTCGTATCCACCAAACATTCCCCCCTTCCTATTCATTGCACGCCCTCGTGCAAGCTGCAGCTGAGGGAGTTCACTTTAATGCCTTCTTTTGAGTGTTGTAGTGAGATTTCTGAACTTTTGGACTCTGGCTTCGATCTCGACTTTGGTTGCCAGTTCTTTGAAGGGATTATTTGCGATGGCGCTCTGATAAGCAATGTGACGGGCTGTCAGATCTTTCGTCATTGGATTGAATATAGAAGAGTCCACTTCGAAGAAGCTTGCCATGAAAGCTTCTTCGAAGGTCTGCATGTATTGAGATGGCAGAAACATGACTGTTGCATATAATCCCATGATAATATTTCTGCTGGGGATTTCAGTCTCCATGTTCCAATAGATACCCCGTGTGCCCCCGACAAACACTTGCCATGGATGCTCTACTGCTTCAATGTCTGTGAAGGCTGTAATGCACGTGATGAGCATTTTGGCAGTCTTTGCCAGCATTTGGCAAGCGAGATCTGGGATCTCCTTCATCATATTGATGACTCCTTTCAGAGTTTGAACCATGTAATTCTCTGATGGGGGGTTGTTATTGATCGGCTTGGCTATTATAGGGTAGTTGAGCACTGCCGGTCTTTTACTTTGCCAACTGTAAAAACTATCCCAGGATCCCCGCATGTTGATAGGACAGTAAGTGGGGTTGATCCTGAGATGTTGGGGTGCATTCCTATAATATGTTTCATCAGTAGGTCGCTGATCGAACCATTTCTTTCTCCAGAGGGGTTGATTGTCAAGGATTGTTTCAATCTGAAGAGCTATAATTGGAACCTCTCTGTAATCCCCTCTGCTGTTTGGTTCAATTTCTGGGAGCATTTTTTGCTGCCATAATCGAACTTCTTGCCGCATCAGTGGTAGTGCGATCATTTCGTGCCCAAAATTTTTTGCCACCTCATCTAGAGTGATCATGAGGAAGGCTGCTGATTCCATCACTTTTAATTCATATTGCAGATATGCCTTGTGTGATGGGTCTTTTGACTTCTGAGATCCAACGCTGAATTTCATCTTTTGCCGACTCCGAGGTGGATGTCATGGTTGGATCTACAGACTCTTGCATGCATTTTCTAGTGCTTGTAGTTTCCATCTCCGTTTGTTGAGTTTCAAACTTGAAGTGATCGAATCTTTCTCCCTGCCCAAATTCTCCTATGTCCTGCTGATTCTTTGTTTGATTTGCTTTCAGATCCTTTACTTCCTTTGTTGCCTCAGCCAGCTGCTTTTTCAAGTCTTCAATTTCCTCATCCTTTGTCTGTTGTAGTGCCCTATGACTTGCTGTCATGATCTGTCTATCATATTTTTCTTGTTTTAGGGATTCTTTTAACTCTTTGATCTCCTGGCTCAAGGAAGTAGAGCCGGCATGCATAGTCAAAGAGGATGGTGTCTCCTATATTACCAAGAGTTGAGTGAGAGACCTGCTAACCACGGCATACGAGCCTTGTAGCTTCTCATTCTGTTCCTTTTCCCTGGTTAGCTTCTCCTCGAGGCATTGTTGTTCAATCTGTAAAGCTGAGTTTGCCTCATTGAATTGTTGCACTTCTTTATAATAGTAGCTTGCATTCTCTCTTTCTCTCTGCAGCTCCGATTGCGCCTGGGCTTGTGCGTTCTTCAGTGCCTCTATTTGTTGCTTCAATTGCTCGGATTCTGCTGTTGCTCGAGATACCTCCTTTTTGTTATCTTCTAATTCCAACTCCTTGAGGTTATAAAGAGCTCTTTGACATTGGAACTGTAGTTTGTTGATCTGCTCTAGGTGACTGTCAATATCAAAGGAGATAACCATCTTTGCTCCTTCTTTTATGGTTGCTTGAGTGCGTTGCGTTCTTGGTCCCTGCTGAC
The DNA here is from genome assembly GCF_014529385.1 of Adiantum capillus-veneris. NCBI lineage: Eukaryota > Viridiplantae > Streptophyta > Polypodiopsida > Polypodiales > Pteridaceae > Adiantum > Adiantum capillus-veneris. The sequence goes on along the minus strand of NC_140950.1, from coordinate 25,877,730 downwards.
TGAATGCTCGACCGCCTCAGCCTGCTTTTCCTTTTGTTTTAAATCCTCTATTGCGTCAGAGGTCGTGGCAGGCTTTGTCTATGATTTCGTTTGTTGATTGCCTTGCTATTCTGTCTGCTTTTCATCGACTCTTTGCTCCTACTGTCCTGCACTTTCTTCTTTTTCTTGTTCTGACCTCTCTAAAACTGTCTCAGCATCCTTGGGCGAACTGAGGTCTTGGTCTTGTCCTTTCTGTGTCTCGTGTTGTCCCTCTCCTTGCGAGAGACTTTTCTCCTCTTTACTTTTCTAGATTCGTCAGATGATTCTAAATCATCGACGCATTGCTTCTTTGATTCTTCTTGCTGCCGCTGCTTCATCTTTCGTTTGAGAGCTCATTGTGAATTCTTTGCCACATGGCACTGGAAATTTATCGTTTCTCTTCAGCTTCCTTCCTCTTTTGTTGCTTGATCCTTTCCAAGGCCTCTATCTGCCTGCGTATCAGCGGAACATCCTCGACTTCATCATCTTCTTTCTTGTCATCTGCTTTCGTCTCTTGGGTTTGGTGGTGATCTTTCTTTTGTTGGCGGAGCTTTTCCCTCAATGCCTGTGCCTCTTCCATTGTCCTCCGGGCATGAGTGATGGGGATAGCTTTTGCCAAATGTGTAGCCTTTTTCTTTAATCGAGTGTATCCCAGGGTGTAAGAGGTATCCTTCTCTTTTTCCGAAGACTGGTACTTAGAAGGAGTATCTCGTGGGTTGGATCCCTCCTCCTGGCTACTTCGAGCGTCCGACTCTGTTTTCTCACTGTCAAAATCCCTTAAAGTTGCACTTTGCCCGATTTGTTTGACTCCAGGATTTGGTCTTGTAGAAGGTCCTGCCACTGGTCTCATAGCTCTTTTCGACCTGTGGATTAGGTCTATTTGTGCTTGGGCAGGTGGTAGATCATCAATCATGCCCAATGCTTGATAGGCTATTCGTGTGAGCATGGGTCCTCCGTTCATGTAAGCTTTACTTCTTTGATCGCCCTTTAGATTTGCTTCCATAATTGTGTCAAGAAGGTAGTTGCCAAAGTCGCAACTGACCACCCTACCTTCAACCAAACCCATCGCCATCACCACTACCATATGCAACAAAGGTTTAGTATATCTGGGTGGCTTCTGTACCTTGAAATGCTGGGATATAAGATGCAACAACAGTTCCGTTTCTAAGTAGATTAGGTCCTGATGTGTCAGCTTGTGACCACGTTGCTTCAAAAGGCCTTATCATTGTCGATTGCCTTCGTTTTTTGCAAGAGGTTGTCCATATTTTCATAACCTTGGTGATGGATGATTGCTGAGCTGTCGCATGTGGCGAAGGTAGAGGTTCCCATTCATAGTCCGTTTGTACGAATGGCGTGGCCAAAGATTGGCCCTCATGTTCGATGTGTAAAGTGTTGTCCTGCCAGTTTGGTGTTGCCTGATAAGTGCGCATCCACGGCACGCCTAGAATAACTGCTTCGTTGAGCTGATGATCTTCGACCACATGAAATTGATGTGGATACATTGTTCCATCAATGTTGATTGGCAAATTTATGTGGCCTAGACTGTCCATAGTACCTCTGTTGGCAATCCTGAACCCCATAGTGTTTGGAATTAGAGGTTCATGTGTGATTTTTCTGAAAGTGGAGTAGTTAACCACATTAGCTCCGGCCCTTGTATCCACTAACGCTCTTTCCGTGGTGCCATCGGCAAGTTGTAACTGAATACGTAGATCCATTCCTCCTAACCATGTAGTCGCCGTTTGTGTGGATGCTATCGGAGCATGCTGATTAGCCACTGCCTGTTGTTCTTTCCTCTGGAAGTTTGACTGTTCCCTGCGTTTCAATATTCTGATTTTGGCCTCCTGCTGTGCTTGTTCCAGAATGTCCTGTGCTTGACATCTGCATTGAGCTGCTGCATGGAGTGTTGCGAGTTCGTCTGGTGTCAGCGGAAGAAGATATTTCTTTAACCTGCAACCACTTGTCTAATTAGGCATCTCCTCTCCTGCCAATGTTGTAAGTTTAACGGCACCACTTTGCGATATATCATGGATCACAAAAGGCTCCATTCCTCGCTTTTTGAGTTTCTTGGAGTGTTGTTTTAGGGTGTACATGAGAACGTAATCCCCTTTTTGGAAATCCTTACCAGTCACATGTTGATCATGAAAAGCTTTCATTTGCTTTTTCTGAGCATATGTCCCAGCTATCGCTTTGAGTTTAGTTTCATCTAACTGTTCTAGGGTGTCTAGTCTCTCCGATAGCTCATGGCCCGTCCATCCTAATTGTGTTGCCACCCTGAGGGATTTGACTAGGAATTCTAATGGTAGTATCGCATTAATTTCGAAGACCAGGTTAAAGGGAGTCGTGTCAATGAAAGTTTTAAAAGCTACACAATAAGCCCATAAAGCAGTGTGTAATTTTTGATCCCAATCATTTCTTGAGTCACTGACTATTTTGGTGAGCACAGTGCATAGGATTTTGTTAGTGCTCTCTGCCTGTCCATTAGCTTGCAGATGATAGGGTGCTAACTTTCGATGGATCACCATGAATTCGTCAAGGAGAGTCTCAATGACGTCGTTCACAAAGTGTGTTCCTCTATCACGTACTATTTCTATTGGTAGTCCATACTGCGTAAAGACGTTTTCAAAAAGGAACTGAGTTGTAGTCCTTGCATCATTTTTTTGGGTTTCTTTGGCTTCCGTCCACTTCGACATGTAATCTGTTGCTACGATAATGTATTGTGCGTGTGTCTTGTATCTTGGAGGGTTGATGGGACCAATAAAGTCAATGCCCCATTTGGCAAAAGGGCGAACTCCCATCATCGGCCTCAGTGACATGTCATCTCTCCGTAGGGGTGGTTTCATGCGTTGACATTCGTCACATCGTTTGACGTATGTTGTAGCATCCATGAAGAGGGTCAGCCACCATATACCTGAGTTTAGCACTAGCTTTGCCGTTTTATCAGTGGAGAAGTGTCCTCTGGGTTGTCCTGCGTGTGCGTGATCGAGGATGACGTAATATTCGCTTTTCGTAGCACACAACCGTAATTGTTCGTCTTTCCCCCCGCCTATACAGTTGGTTGGCAATGAGTAGATAGTGTTTGGCCTCTTCCTCAACAGTTTTCCTTCTTGATTTGTCCCATTCCTCTGGAAAGGTTTTGTTTTTTAAGTACTCAATGATGTAAGCACTCCATTTCGGTGCTTGTACTACTCGAAACATTGTGGCATGTTCCACTGGTGGCTGTATTGTACATTTATCACAGTATTTTACATATTTATGGACACTGTATTCCATGTTTGGCCAGTAGACGCCCAGTCTTTGTAACTGTTGGCCTGTATGTATTTTCACCAGTGTGAAATCCCATTTTTTGTATATGAGCTTGTTTGAGGTAGTAGGTGGTATCTTCAAGTTGTACACATAGTCTCAGTATTCCATCCTTACCGTGTTTGTACAGCCGTCCTGCTAAAAGGATGAGATTCTGTGTTTGATGGATCATTGATGGTTGTCTTTCTATCTGCAAAGAGCTGATTATGAGTAGTGGCATGATCTCTTCGCTCCATCGTGGAACCATTTCTATGTTGAACATATATGAATTAGGAAGTTCATCATCGACATTCGCAGGTGCTTCCCCATGAAATAGTCGTGAAAGATGATCTGCTCTCTGGTGTGTGGTCCCTTTTTTACGACCACCGTGAAGTCAAACTCAAGCAACAATATAAACTAGCAAACAATTCTTCCAGTGTTGGAGTTCTACCAAACATCGAGCGAACTTATCCGAGCAAGCTCAAAACTGAGCAAAGTTATTAAGTGATTTGACAGAGAGAGAGAGAGGGGGGGAGAGAGAGATTTGTTTGAAACCAAATAGTAAATGTCAACACCATTGCTAGCAAAAACATAGTTTTTGGAAACTTAGAAATACTTAATGTGGAAAGTTCTAGAAGTTTATGGACCATGTTTTGAAGTTAGACCATGTTTTAAAACGTCTCTTCCTCTTCCTCTTTTACCCCTCTCTCTCTCTATTCTCTCTCTCTCTCTCTCTCTGAATCATTGCTTAATCAATAATTAATTGGTAAAAACACCAGTAGCAATTAAAGCCTAAAAATCTTTACTATATATTGTTTTCTTATTTCTTCATCAATAACATAACAGTGTGGGCAACAATGCTACGATTCTCTCCCAAGCTATCGACCTTTTCATGGGTTTTGACCTTAACATCAACTACTAAAGGATCTATGCTAAGAAGCTCATAGAGGTTCGACTTTATGGCCTCCTTATGGGGACTCCACTTTGGCCTTCGTAATAAGCAGGTGACATCTAAATTGCCCATAGTATATCTCGCTTCATGCATCAAATATTTCACAAAAATTGAAGATGCGGTTCCTTTCCATTTTGAATCATTGTTTGGAAAAATCTGCAGATGTCAAAAGGACATAGCATCTACCACACAATGGACAAGCACATCAATGTTGAAATATGCTTCACATCATGGTGTCGCCAATTATAAGAGATCAGTGTTTGGAAAAATCTGGCAGATGTCAGAAGGACATCGCATCTACCACACAATGACAAGCACATCACTATTAAAATATGCTTCACATCCTGGTGTCGCCAATTATAAGAGGCAAATTTGGCTCCAATTTGTGAAGATCAAAACCAGATCCTACTCCTGAAGGTAGTACAAGAGGCTTATCCACATCTGGAATGACAGTTTCAACAAGATGGACTTTCCATACTATTTTTTTTTGCAGCAAAATTTAGTCTGTTTTGAGCTTGTGTCTGCTCAAGATGACGTGGTAAGAAAATCTTGCTACCTGGACGATCATGTCCACCCACTAGGAAGAATGCTACTAAGTGAGAGAAGATGCTTAGATCTCTCTCTCTCTCTCTCTCTCTCTCTCTCTCTCTCAAAACCGAGAAACAATATCACTATCATCGGGAAAATAAGCTATCTATTTTCAACAGATCACTGTTTGGGAAAAGTGTGCCTCAACTTGTCCTTGGCCGGTTGAAAAATCAAAATAACTAGTTGATGGGAGAGGAAAGGAAAAAGTCCGCTTGAAAAATTTAAGAAATTAAAGAGTAAATTATCAGCTATTAAAAAAAAATCTCTTTGAATCTATCCTGAAGGGAATTTTGTATGTTTGTGAATTTGTTTTTTCCTTGACACTGCATTAGATACAAAAAATGTCTACAGAAAAATGTTGAGCATGGACAAAATGTCGAGCCTCGAGAATCTCCATGAAAATTTGCAAGTATTCAAAAAAGTCCTTGCACTGCGAGAGGCCACATGTGACTACTTCGATGTGTGCCCTCATATCTCTTCGCCTTCTAGTCTTCAGCTGCCATGTTTGTTTTTTCGTCCACTTAGCTCTCATGATAACGAAGCCAAAGGGTGAACACCAACACACATATTATGGAGGAACCTCTCTCTCTCTCTCTCTCTCTCTCTCTCTCTCTCTCTCTCTCTCTCTCTAAGATTTTATAGTCCTTCGTCCTCAATGCCGGTCTTGAACCACGGTGGGTGGGAAGGCAATAATCCGAGTGCTATGTGTCTAACAGTTAGGACGAGCTTGTTCACTTGGCTGCACCAAATCTAAAGATTTATCTTCCCTACCGGCCTTTGAAATTGCACTGCCACCTTGTCAGTGGCAACCACCATCGATGGAGCTTGGTTGCAAGCCCCTTTGTGCCCACTATCTAGTCGACACACTTCTCTTGTATTGTCATCGTCGTCATGCAGTACCCCATATCCTACTACCTCCTCTTTTATTTCACATTACTTGCATATACCCCATGCCAATAGAGCGAATGATGGACACTGAAAAGGAAAAGATCGCATAACGTTAGTGGCTCTCAGAGTACGTAGAGAGAAGTATGCAGGACATCGTCAACATCTTGATATGTAATAATGTGCTAAAGATATTTTCATGTCACTGTCAATGAGCGAATAACGCGCAACCGACGAGAAAAAGAGGGCCATGGGCTTTTCATGGCATTTAGCCGTTTCCCTTTCTCTCTTTCTCCAGCGTGACGAAAATTGCTCACGTTGGAACTGCCGTCTCTTACAAACATACTGGCAGGATTCCACTTTGATTGCCTGGAATCTGATAGATTTCCTTTGCCTTGCTGCCTTGCAGGACTGCTGGAGGCGCAAAATTACAAGTTTTTACAGGTTTTGAACTCTCCCAAACCGTTTCAAAGCGTTAAATCGATCATGCATGCAAGCAACTCGTCCTCTGAAAGTGTACTTTTACTTTTTAAAAAAATTGTGTTTTCCCCAGCTTCATGCGACAGTGCACGAGGCTCCGTGCTTTGCCTTGGCCTACTGGCTCCTACGCATCGTTGCACTACTGCGTGCCACCTTCCTCTCCATGCTCATCGTCTCATCGCCCACCATGCTTTAGTTTTGATCCTCTTAAATGAAAGCATCTTTCTGTGATTCTGGCCTCCTACCATTTCCGAAATCGGTGAGACCTACCTCTTTCTCTAGAAAACAAAACTCTCTGAAAGAGCGGCGCGCGCTCTTTCAGAGAGTTTTTTTATAGAGATAGTTCTGCTGTACGAGCTGTATCCTGCACCTTGTGTAAGAGTTGGGGCGTCAGCTTGAAAGAGGGGGCGCACCGCGCCGGCCTTGGGAGTCTGTGCAAGGCTGCTACTGGCCTGGAGCAGAACAGAGGAAAGAAAGAGAGTGTTGTAATTTGGAGGGCACCATATGATCGGTAATGGGGTATTAATGCAGGGAGCTTTAGAAAGGGATTCTCTTTTTTCGGAGACTCCGTCTTGAAGGCTTTGTGTCTCTGACGCACAAGGGGGTTGCTCTAGTGCGGCGAGCCCTGGATTGGCGGAGGGAGTTGCAGAATTGGCAAAGTACTGTGTTTCCCCCTCTTCCCAATTGGGGACTAATTCGGTTTCCGCACTGGCAAAATGGGCTTCCCTCTGTTCGATCGAAGGTGTTATTGTGTGCGAGGTATGTGAGAGGCATTCTCCCTCTCGAAGAGAGGTGGGGGATGTGAGCGATTGTCTCTCTTCAAGCTGGGAGAAGCTAGCAGAGATAGGGGAAAGAGTAGAGCTGGGGAGAGGGGAGCCCTTAATGATGAGCTGCTTCCGGGAGGAGCCCAACTGCTTGCGCTGAGAGGACCGTTTGTAGTTGATAGCGCCTTGCTGGTGAGGGCTTCCACCTGTGCGCATGCGCAGCCCCATCTCGGCGTCATTGCCTGCATCTCAGTCGTAATTTGCCCATGATTCATACTCTCTCTCTCTCTCTCTCTCCCTCTCCGGCTAGATCTTTAAGGTCTCTTGGATAGTTTCCTACGACGTTAAAACTCTCTTCTTCTTCTTCTTCTCCTGATCGCCTGGTTCTCTAATATACACAGGTAATCATGCAATTTTGCGCATTGTGCAGGTTATACTCTAGAGGGTGGCCGCATGCTACAAAGAATTGGGGTTGCCACGGTGACCAGTAGGCGGGGTCTGCAGTCAGGAGGGATTGCTCACTCGCACATCAAATATGTTTTCAATACAGACTTGCGTAGCATGCACTTGGAAGGATGTGCATAAAATTTGACGGCTATGATTGCATAAAATCTTGTGTGTGGACTTGGCTGCCATGGATCCCCTCACTACCTCGCATTCAGTTAACTAAAGGCTGCAGTCGCTAGCTCAACGGCTCATGCATGGAGAGGAGTAGCAGCTAGCTCGTATCTATCAGCAAGACGGAGTGAAGAGCAAGTGTCTTTATTCTATGCTCACTCTATCTCTCACTTGCTTTGTCATTAGTTCTTGGTTACTCAGTTGAGGTAGCTAGGATCGTTATCAAACTTCATGCAGTGTCGGATCATCTTCTCGTCCTACTAGCCACTAGCCTACCATGGCCGCTTTTGTTGAGCCAGCTCCAACATGCAACCCTAATGAGCCCCTTCATGCCGGATCTGCTTTGCCCAAACCTTAGCACCATCTTGAGCATGCCACATGAGCCTCTTCAACATTCATTGTCGTCTCCTGTTGGCAACCCGTCACAGATGTCAAGGGTCATGGGCTATTGATAAGTCTGCTTCACTCAAGAAAGTTTCAACAATTTGAAGAACTTGGCTTTGCAAAGACACGAGCTTGCAATTAATATTTGCAACACTTTAAGGAAAGCTAGCTCATAGGCCACTAGTGCTCCTTGTAAGTCTATAACCATTTTTGTGGTCTAAAATGGGTACCCAAATGAGCTAGTAGGGAATTCTCTCTCTCTCTCTCTCTCTCTCTCTCTCTCTCTCTATGCACACAACAAATACCCTCATGATAACCAAGCCATCTCGCGAACAAGTACCCTCATGATAACCAAGCCATCTCGCGAACGAGAGAGAGAGAGAGAGAGAGAGAGAGAGAGAGAGAGAGAGAGAGAGAGAGAGAGAGAGAGAGAGAGAGATCTGACTCAACTGTCTGAAATAATCCATGCCGGCACGAACTCTTTGAGAGAGTTTTTTTATAAGGGTTTTGTTTATAGCTGGTGAAATGACGGTGGAACTTGAGGACCCTCTCGCCTCAGCTAGTGTTTCTCCAAATGGTTTCTAGACTTTCCTTGCCGAACCCCTTCAAAACCAAATCTGTTAACGAATCTAGGGACCCCGATATTTGCCTTTTCCAAAGTGGCACAATGTTGTTAGTTGTAGTAAACAACAACCCAGTCACCCCTTGGAGGTATCCGGATACCTTGTGGGGTGCTAAGGTAGGTGCACACTGGTATTTCACTTTGTTCACATTCTACAAAATAGAGCATTGCATATTAGGGTAGGTGGGACAACTCCAAAGGAAGTCAAGAGGCTCTAACATGAGGACAACAGAAATGTCAAAGGGAGCCACATGACTGGAGCCAAGATGTTGCATATCCTGGGTGACAGGACCTTGTAAGAGTCTTAAAAGAAGAGAGAAATATGTTGAAGCCCTCTGGGCATGGTACATTATTATCCTCCGGCCGAGAAGGTAGAGATGCTAACAAGGGTGAATCTGTCGATCGAATTATTGTGGATGTTGTTGCACCCAACTCATTGTTCACTTTTGTAGTATATCAAAACCTTTATGTGGCATTCATAGAAAATGTGGCACTCTTTCATATCTTTAGGTTGGGCCATTGAAGACTACGTGCATTGTAGATGGAATGATAAGGCAGTCACCTACAGTAGGATAGTTTTTTTCTAAATTAGTCAAAGCCTGAGAGAGAGAGAGAGAGAGGGATACAAGGGGAGAAGATGAAAAGTTTAAATGTTGTAAGAACAAGACAAGGAGAACTTAAAAATGTAACCAACACTGTGCAAATTCACTAGTACATTCCATTTTGGCTATATAGGAAACAATTGCTTTACCTATGTGCACTTAGATTTGTGATATTCTCTGCAAATTGTATATACCTTTTGGCTGCTATTACATCTGTTCAAAAGGGGTTTGACTACAACTAAGTGACCAATAAAAAAGTCTTTCTTGAAAATACAAAGTTCCTTTCAATGACATTTATAAAAGTCTTGAAAATTTAATAATTTCTTTAATGTTTTCACACCATTCTTTTCAAGTATGTGGAGGAAATTTTTCTTTTCCTCTTTTTTTCTCAAGTGTCATTATTGTAATTTGAGACATCCTTTCTGGGAGCTAGAAAAAATGGAGTCACCCATGAGAAACATTTATCTACAGTTTCAATAAGATACAATCTAGAACCAGAGACTACAAACACACATTTCTCATATTGAATCCAACCTGCAAATAAGCTCTACCAACTCTACCTCTTCTATAGCTTCCCTAAATTAGGCATTTCTTGACAACACTTTCTTTTTGAAACAACCCTCTCTCCTGTCAAGCACTTGCCATAATATTATGTATTGAGAAACCCCCCTCCACAATAAAGCGTACACATGCATGCACTCTCTGTCTCTCTCTCTCTCTCTCTCTCTCTCTCTCTCTCTCTTTCCCAAGAAACTACCAGGGCTTGACTACCTATGACCATCATCCATGCCTCGAGGAAGGGAGCATAACCTTGGATAATCAAGGAGTTAATATAAGGGTGGATGATTGAAGTTTCCATGAGGAATGCTAGAGGAGGAACAATGATAGATAGATAATATGTAATTTGATGCTAAATGTTTCCTTTTATGATTTAAGTTCTATATGTATCTTGTTGGGTTTTGCTCGCTTTTATGATTGCTCGGAAAGGTTTGCTCGGAGTTTGAAATTCCCCCAATGTTGCAAGGTTTGTTCACTAGATATAGCAGTGCTTGGTGATCCACGAAGAAGACAAACTTGTTTGCTAGAAGGTAGTGTCTAAATTTCTTGACAGCATAGATCATTCCAAGGCCCTCTCTTTCCGTAGTGGTATAATTTCACTCTGTGTTGTTTAGTTGTCGATTGAAGTAGCAAATGGGAAAATCCATTTTCTTCTCTCCTGGATGGGCTAATATGCACCCAATGGCATAGGCTGACGCATCCACATGGACATGGAAGATTTTGCTCCAGTCAGGGGCTTGCAAAATTGGAGCTGAAATCAAATGTTGCTTCAATTTTTGGAAAGCCTGCTCACATTCCTCCGTCCATTCAAACTTAGTTATGAGGGCATACAATGGCTTGCTATTACATCATACATATATATGAATCGCCGGTAGTATCCGCAATGCCCCATAAATGCTTGCACTTCTTTTATCTTCATTGGTCTCGGTAGTGCAGCAATTGTCTTCACCTTTTCTTGATCAGTTGAAATGCCGTTTGTTGACACTATGTGGCCCATAATTCTACCCTGTCTCACCATGAAGGCACATTTTTCCGGGTTTAAGCAAATACGATACGTTCTGTATTTTTCAAAGACTTTATCCAGATGAGTGATGTGGTCACTTCGTCGGTGGGAAAGTAGTGGTGGAATGTGCCATGGTGGTGCAACATGTGCAGAATTTTTCCAAGAGGGATAAAGCGGCCGTGTCTATGGCAGAACTGGAGGTGGATGCGGTAGAGAACGAGTTTCTCTCTTCCCTAGAGGAGCACAATGCAGCGGTAGAAGAGGTGATTGAAGAGCAGGAGACTGAAGCTGGACAGAAGGAAGTGCTGAGCGACCTTGAAGGGCCAATCGATGATGAAGGGCTTGATGACAGTGTAAGTGAGTTCGAAGAGGAGGTGCAAGAGAGCATGAAGCCAGTGCAAGAGATGCGTTCTATGGCATATGGAGGAGGTTCCCAGGATGTGTCCAAGCTTTCAAAAGAGGTATGCAACCCATGGTTGAAAGGTATGCTTGTAAGTGCAACTATGCAGTATGTTATCCATCAGATACGGGGTTCCTTTGAGAGGAGCTCTACTTTACATGGCTGGGAGGGAGGGTCAGAAGTGTTGGTTCGTACAGATGATGTGGTTACAGAACCAGTTCTTTCGGTTGGTTCGAGTAATCTGTTTGCAGAGCCATATAGGTTGATGAGGCAAGATGATGTTCGAAGAGGTGCCAAAGTGCTATGGGACTTTTGTGTGCATGGATGGCTACGTGCTTGGGTAGGTCACTATTGGAGGTTGTTGCAGATGGATGAAAGTGAACAGAGCCAGGTGTTTGATCCAGGTGGAAGCTATGTTATGCAGGGGGTGGGGCAACCCACTTTAAGGTTTGATAATAGGGTGCAATAAAACATTGTACATATGGTTTGAGTTTTCTCATAGTGTATGCCAGGTTTTGCAGTTTATAGTGGAATAAAACTCTTTTGTTGTTGAGCATAAATGCTCAACAGGGGGGTGGGCAATGATGATGCAACCAAAGTGTGTCGACTCTAGAAGATGGCATGGACAGATGTGTACAGGCAAGCAAAAGCATGACAAAGGGATGATGTAGCTAGGAAGTCCATGGGATGGCAGGTAGCAGCGGAAGTGTATGCATGATGCAGCTTATAGGCCAAGGAAGGCTACATAAGGAGCTAATTGGGGTAGCAGGTGAAGGAGATGCAAAGTGCAGCCTTTGGGTCTAGAAATGAAGAGCTTGAAGTGCTGAAGGAACAGGTCCAGACGGTTCATCAAACCGAGCTAAGGAGCCCAAGTTATTGAAGGTTAAAGTTTTGGTGGTTTGCAGATTCTTTCCGGACAGGGCAGTTGGAGACAGGTGGTCCAAGTGGAGATTGAGGTATAGATGTGTAGAGCTCAATTCATGGAGCCTATCCGTCTTTTCAGATTGTGGATCGGAGCCACGGTTTGCAAGATATGGTCATTTGAAGTTTTTCCGGGGACCGGGTCTGAGCCCACTTGACCACATTGGAGAATGTGACATCTGGCATCTTTTGGACCTCGACAAAGTTCTAGAGTAGGGTGTACATCATACGGAGCTAGCAGGAAGTGGCTGCACGTCAAATGGAGTCCGGAGCAAAGAGTTACAGTGGTCGGGAGCTGGGGTACCTTTGTCCAAGGTGGGTCGCAGATGATTTTTTCACTTTTTGAGAGCCTTGATTCGAGGATGACAAGGGGTCGAAGTGCAGGGACACAGAATGTGGTCGGAGCCAAGAAAGTGGAATTTCAATAGGTGTTTACAGCTTGGTAGTAGGACCTGGGAGTAGAGAATGGGATTCTGATAAAAAGAGCCAAAAAAAAAGGTTTTTTCCACATGGTTTTGAAGGGGTTCACAACCCTTGGAATTGCAAGACAGTGGGGAGCCGCCACGTGGCAGCTCTATTAAACCCATATGCACAGGTTCGGGCTGCAGTGCCACACTATATAACCTAGGGCGTGGCCCCTTCATTGGTACACAAGAGGAGTGAGGGGAGCTCCCCTCCCTAGTGGCTACGGCGGGTAGGCGTGTGCACTCCTGTGGCGGCGTGGTGTGGCTGTCGGCGACGGTTTTGGGCGGCGGTTCCGATGAGGCGAGGTGGCGCAGAGCGCCCGCGGTGGTTGAGTCGATGATGATGTGGCATGGGGTATTCCCACGACCCATGGGGCTGCGAATTTTTAAAGGGAGGAGAGGGGGCATTAGCGACATCACTATTGCCTCCGCCCCTCGTGTAAGGGAGAGGTCCCGCTGCAGGAAGAGGAGCCCGCTAGTGGAAGTTAAAGGCTAAAGTTAAGGGCGCTCAAAGGCCAAGAGAAAGTAGATCCGGCCAGCCAAAAATGGAAGGACCAAGGACCAAAGGGTGGCATGCAAAGCTTTCCAAAGTAAACTAGGCCAAGTGTTGGCAATGCATAAAAATTCTAAAAGGAACTCCAAATGGAGTGCACGACATGGAAGCATACCCCATTTTTCTTTTTTGGGACTCCTAGGTACACCCCTATAAAAGGAGGTTTTTGTTCATTTGTTAGGATCTTTCAGCCAAAGAGGGTCTTTCGACCAAGGTTGTTTTGGCAGGAGGTTTTTGTCAAGGCTTTGACCCATTGTTTTGGTTGCCGAGGTTCATGCTGGCAGTGTGTTGGTTGTACATGACATTGCCTATGCTAGAAGACTATTCCCTACTATTTCAAAGCGTCATTCCCCCTTCCCCTTCTCTTCTCTACTTGTGTGCGTGTGTTTCCGGGCGTGTGTCGGCGTGTGTGCCCCTGAGGTTGGTCCTGCAAAGAGAGATAGAGAGAGGTTGTATGAGTGTGGAAGGCTGTGAATTGAGCGAAGCGGAGTGATTGAGTCTGTCTGATGCATTGCAAGGCGTATGTGCGTATGATTGTGTGAAAGCAATGGTTTGCTTGCGGATAGTTTAAGGTTTTGAAGGTGAACTCTAGTGGATTGGGGCGCTGTGTATACCCTGGGCTATAGTGAGGCATTGGGTTGTGTGCTGGGTGTGTTCCCCTTTCCCCCTCTCCAGCGTCCTTTAATTTGTCTATTTCCTCCTTGATTGTCTATGCATAAGTTTCATTGTACGTGTAAGGACATTGTCTACGTGGTCTGGTATCGCTCTTAAGGGGAATCGTGTGCTGACATATCTTAGGATCTATCCCCTTTAGATCTTTGTAAGACCATGCGAAGACATCTTTATATTGCCTGAGCGTATCGACTAGAAGTTGCTCTTCCTCTTTAGTAAGGTCTGTGGCAATATAGGCCGGTTGAGGCTCCTCTCCGGGTTCTGCTAAGTTGATGTGTTTCGTGTTTTCAGGTCCATCATATGAAGTTCCTGGTTCTTTGGGATCTCGTTTGGGTTTTTGCACCACTATCTTGCTATCCTGAATGGTATACATCTTATAGTTGGATGGTGCATCGAATTTATCATCATTTGATTCCTCGTCGGTTTCCATTTTGGTTGTCCAAACTTCTTTCAATGCCCGTTTTAAATCATTGTATTTGATGTTACGTTCCATTTTGGACAACTTAGACGGTTTTTTGGTATGTTTCTCTTTTTTTGGTTTACGTTTTGATGATGTTTTGGTTGAGTCATGTTTCATGTATCGCTTTGATATCCTCTCCTTGAGGCAGTCAGTCGCTTCAACTAATCTCAAGTACTGCTTTTTGTCAGTTAACAGAGGTACTGAGTCCTCGTGGTGCTTGTTGTGGTTGTTTCTGCGTTTATCTCGATACCTGCGTTGTCTTTGAGGGTTTTGGTTTGGGAAATCATAGTAGATCACTCGGAGATCCTTCCTTTTGATGCTCTGGCTCGAGCTACTGGACAGCTCATCGTCCGCGTTATCCTTTAGCGCCCTATCGGTTGAGTCTTGAAACTCTTCTTCGTCATTCATTTGGACAAGGTCCCTTACAGAGATTTTGTCCACTATGCGTTGGCACTCGGCCATCCCTTCCTTGTCAGGTACGTCTTCCTCAGTCTTCAGAGTTAGGCGAACATTCATCATCTGTAATGGAATGATATCGTACCCTTTCTCGTCACAAAATTTGGTGAGAGTCACTTCGTTGACACAAACATCAAGAGTAGCTAGTATTTGTTGCCATCCAAACGGTTCGAACATCTCCTCTGGAAAAGGCTTTGGTATGTATGTTTCATCTTGTGCAGTCCTATCAAGAATGCAGTCTTCCTTTTTTAGACTTCCTAAATCCGAAGCTTCTCCTGTCCATTAGTAAGCTTTGTTCTGGAGCCAGGCCAGTATTCCTCCTTCCTGGTCAGTTGTGGAATGCAGGTCTTCTCCTGGGGAGCTATCTACGTCTTTATAGTTATGATCGGTGACACTAATTTTCGTAGTGACATCCTTGTTCCTCATATAGATATAGTCGTAACCCCAATCTTGGACCATTTTGAGCTGACGCATGAATGGTTTTCCCAGAATGATGTCGAAATTCATGATAGCAAAGGTGTGTTCGTATGCAATTCCACAAGAGGTTACTACAATCTGCTCCAAGATGCCAATAGGTCTCTCCAGGTACCCATCTGCTAGTTGAAGTTTCATTCTCGTTTTCCTTAGAGCAGGTTTTCTCCATTTTTTCCACAATGCTTTGGTGGCTATGGCAATTTCGGCTCCACTATCCAGTATCGCTATCGATTTTACATCCTTGTACTCTACAGGTAGGGTAGTATTTCCTTCTTCACCTTCACAATAGTCCCCTACCTTGTTGACTGGCACTGGCTCATGTTTACTCTGCTTCAAGGGTTGTGTTTTTAACGTGTTTCGAAAAACCTCGATTGAAGGAATTACAAGCCCTATTTTTTCCAAAATTTTCACGACCTCTTCCCAAAGATGCAGTCTATATTCAACAACTCTAACAAAGTCAGTGTACAACGGATAGGTGATGACATAAGCTCGTGAAGAGTTTTAGTGTCCATCATCTTAGGATTGGCTTTCCATTGAGATGGAACTTTCCTTACCTCTGATCAAGTTTCAGGGTTACCAATAAATGAAGGTAAAGTCTTCAATGACTGTGGTTTACTGTCTTCTGATATTGATGTGCCTGCATCTCCATACAATGATTGGATGTCATTTGGGTAGAGCTCATGCTCCAGGTGGATTTCTGAGATAGGAGCTGACACAAGTGTGGCACTCCCGTCCTTCCTATTCCTGATATGTTCCCATAGCTCTTGTGGCCATTGTTCTTCTACCTCAGGAATTGGTGGTGGTACCTGAGAATGTGTTCCATCTGTTGTATTGGCTACTACCCTCGTGTACAAAGGTGTTTTGTTGAGCAGATTGGGTAGGTTATTCACTTCAATTCCACTCTCATCTAACTCCTGAATCTTTTCTCGTATGAGTACCTCAATTTTTGGAGTCGTAGGAACTGATGGTTCCATAAGCACATGAGCGGCTTGGATGAGCTCTTTGCACATCTTTAGCCTCTCTTTCTCATACCCTGGATGAGGGTATGTTAACCACTGATCCTCTTGGGTTTGGTTAGGCTTTAGCCTTGCTTTGTAAGCTTTCAGAATTGTGTCCAAGGGTTCAACCACCTTGTCTACTAGGACTGACCCCCCGGATGACAGTTCCAACAGTTTCTTTGTCTCATTGTTACCATTAAGGCCTCTTTACCTTTGAAGTTGTTCCTCCGATTTCCGCAATTTGGTTTCCGATGCCATTTTTTCCTTTTCTCTTTTGGATTTCATCTTGTTTTGTTTTGCCTTCCAAGATTTTCTAGGGGTTTAGACAGACAAGTTGTCTATCTCTGTTTGGTTGGCCGGGACACTCTTTGCTACCTCATGTGCTTGAGCTCTAGTGACCGCTTTTATTGGAATGTTCCGTTCTGTTTCTGATCAACTTGAGCTTGGGACAATCCCTATTTTGTTCATGGTTGCTTTTCCTTTATTTTCGGGGTTTTTTGGGCAGTGTGGAATAAGATGGTCCGTCATGCATCCGTTGTAGAATCCAAAAAAATTCACCTGCTCTCCTTTGTTTGGACACACTCTAGCCCAGTGATCCCCACCGCATTCATAGCATGGTCCTACAGGTGGTGGAGAAGCTTGAGGAGCTCCCATTGGTTGTCCTGTTCTAGGAGGGTAGCCTCTAGGTTTGTAGCCTTGATTTTCCATAAACATTAGCATATTCTCATTGACCAGGTAATGATTTTTGGTTGGTTATGCTATGTATGAGGGCTCGGGTATTTCTTCTGGAATTATCCATGGATTATATCCCTCTGGAGCATATGCATTCCTATCACTTTCCCTTTCATAAGTACTATCTGAATCTTCTAGGTGTGAGATTACCTGGATCATACTCTAATCAGATGGTGGTTCTATGGGTTGAGAAATCCTTACCATAGCCCTATTTTCCTGGGGTAAAGGAGGTTGATGTCCCAACTCCGGTTGAGCTTTTTCCTGACCCAAGATTGCGTTATTTGGCCCCACTTGGTACCTTGGAGGGGGTGGAAGTTGTTGTCCTCCAGGTGGTCCATATTGTCTTTCTCTAACATAGTTCCGATTGTAGAAACATTCGTGAGTTTCATGGCTTGTCCATTTTTGTTCTGTAGCACACCATTTCAATATCCGATGTGCATTAGCTCCTGGACTTTGTTGAAGGTTGCACCACTGGGTTGGATGGTCACCTCCACAAGTATTGCATTTTTGGGTGGGCGGTTGTCGTGTGTTTGGGTTCGTCCTGTTTCCTTGGTTCATCCTCCTGATCACTTCCTCGATCACTCGATCAACGTCCGGTACAGTTGGGTTTTGCCCTCCCGATTTTGTCATGGACTCACTCGTAGTTGAAGAGGTGCTACTAGTCCCCTGATCTGTGTCTTCAGTCACCTCCCCATATGCTTTGCAGTTATCTACAAGATAGAATGCCTCTTTCGTGACTTGCTCAGAGGTGACACATGCTTTCAGGTGCAAGTCCTTCTTGAGCGTGTCATTTTGTAGTCCCTCTATGAAGAGGGCTGATAGTCTTTTATCCTGAGGTAGTTCTCGAGCCGGGCATCTTTCAATGTACTACCTGAAACGAAGCGATGCTTCTTTCACCTTTTCCTTTTTCTTTTGTCTAAATGCATAAATCTGGGAGACAGTGTTATGTTTGATCCCTCTTTTTGAGAATTCCTCAGCGAATTCTCACAGAAGTTGCTCAATACTTGGGAATTCTAAGCTGTTTAATGGTTGAAACCAAGTCAAGGCATTACCTTCCAATGTCAACCCAAATCCTTTATACTGAGTGTGGAAATCAGTCACCTGTTCCGCTCTCAATACTTGTTTGAAGGTTGAAACATGTGCATACAGATCGCCAGATCCATTATACTTTTTGGGTAAGCATTTTGCCACTTGGGATGGTCGCATACGCCTGGCCTCTGCAACCATTCTAAAAACTCCTGGTCCCCCTAGGATGGCTTCTCTTGGTTCAATCTCCTCTTGGTACTAACAGTGGTATCCTATCCACCCTACGTTCATCAATTCGATCTCTTGTGATGGGTCGGAGGGATTCCAATGGTGTAAGTGAATTCAGGAACAGAGCTGCCCCTATGTGTGTTCATGGAAGCCCTAGTCGTCGTCGACCCTAAGGGTTCTGTTCTCGGAACTCGTTCATGTCCATAAGAATCCTCCACTCTTGTTCTCAAGGGACTCTCAAGTACAGTCTCAGGTTTGATGTGAGTAGTCGTGGTTTTTTCAGCTTTCGGATTTACACAGTATTGGTCGAGTGGTCCTCCAAAATATGTATATCTCTCTAACTCCTTCTGGTCCATTGGGGAGTACTTTCGACCATACTAGTCCATTATGACCACCTGAATACTTCTACCCTCCGTGTAAGTGTAAAGATACAAGTTTTTTCGGTCGGTTAATTCTTTGATGCGGGGCTCGTCACATCTGTAATAGAGTGTTTGGTCTCCATTATTGAACTTATAAAGCCCCACATATGTGTTGTTTGTGTTAAGGTGCTCAGTCTCATTGGTGTGTCTGAGTACCGCGTTTTGTTTCTCCATTTTGGGTGGTGCATCGGTCGGTGGTTCATTATCTACTTTGTCCTTGGTGCCGGTCATTCCCCATTTATCCACAATATACGGGTTATGAACCACTAAGTACATCATTCCCTCTCGATCAAAATACCTATCCCTATCATAATCAACATCCACAAGGTCTCTGAACTCGCTCGGCCTATTTTCCAACTTAGCACAGTAGCGGTCCATTCCATCCTTATAGATTTTGGCTTTAAGCACATTTTCAAATTGAAACTTTAGATACAACAACTTCACATCAGATGTGGGCTGTGAAGGACCTACACCCATCGAAGCTGTTCCCTTAGGGTTTGACTTGTTAGAATCTTCAGTCATGAGGCCGTATGATCTCTCAGATGAAGTGTCAGAGAAACTCTCCTCTAAAATGGGTTCCAAAAGCGGTAGTGGTCTCTGATTCACACTTTCTTCTATTGAGTAATTACTCCCTTGATCAAAGATGTTGTGGTTCCTATTCTGGTACAATCTTCCTAATCGCAGATTCATGAATAATGGGTAACAAGAAAAATCCAAACCGAGTTACCTCATTAAATAGTTTGAATCTCCCGTTTGTTCTTGCTTGTTGGAAATATCTTCTAGTACCTATAACCTGTCAAGAATGTGCTTGATAGCTGTAAGATTACAACTGTTCTTGTTAGTTCTTGCTTTTGTTCGACAAAACTTGGCACACAATTCCCTACACAACCTCAACAATTTTGGTTCAATTTCAATTTTGAAAGAAGCACCTGGTTGCTATGGCCTAGCTCCTTGTGTGGTAAGTTTTTCTCTCTGTTCTGGCTCAGAGGTACATGGATCACGATCATGTTGGGAAACCATTTGAACTTTTGTTGATACCCTCAACTTCAGCATGGTTAAGGGATCTTATGGTTCAAAAATTTTAGAAATGAATCTCTGGATTGGAAGCTAAGTTGATTTTGTCACTTTGCCTGAGCTCCTGTCAGTTCTAAGCTTTTGGAAGGGTTTCTTGCACCCAATTTCAACTTTGGAAGGACCACTAGACTCTCTATGATACTCTCTAGTTATGGTACTAGTTTGGTGTCAATTTGTGTCAGAGGAACATGGATCGCGATCCATGTACCTTTGTGTCAAAATACACTGCATTTTGTCCCACAGCTAGTCCTTGGCCTCTAGTGATGCTGCCTATATGGGTTTTGAATGCTTTAAAGATTTTTAGGACAGACAAAAGTCAGTTTTAGGGTTTATGCCAGTGGTTTCCTCCCTTGACTTGATTTTCGCCACCTTTTGCCCTTTTTTGAGATTTCCCGATAAGGGTTCTTTAGGAGAAAGTGCTCCAATTGTTATCAATTTTCCTGCTTGTCTCAAACTTCCAAAAAGGTACATGGATCGCGATCCATGTTTGGCATGATTTTGGACTGACACTTTGTGAGTTGATCACACAAGCTATGATGATGCTATTCCCCAAGTATTTTTGGATTTGGTCAGTTTTTTCCAAGTGAGAAGCAAAGTTTTGTGTCTGTTTTGTGGTTTTTTGCAAACCACTCCCTTTTTGGTATTTTGACCAACTTTTTTCACTTTTTGTCTATGGCTCCTTTTTGTTCAACTAATAATCAGGAGTACACTAGTCAAATCTTGATGTCAGATGTCTACCTGGAACATGGATCACGATCCATGTTGGGAAGCACCTGGGCATGAAATTTGGTTTCAGTAGATTCCTTGGTTCTAGTTGGTCCCAATTCTCATCTCTTTTTGGATTTGGGCAATTAAAAGTTCAATTTTTCCTTGTTTTCCCCTTTTTTCCAAGGTTTTTGGTCTGATCACCCCAATCTTGATTTTTATGATCTTCTGGTCCTTTTCTTCTCACCAAACTCAATGTTCTGATGCCTGAGAGCATGTTCTAAGTAGATGAAATAATTTTAGCACATTTTGCCAAAAAGGTACATGGATCGCGATCCGTGTTGGGCAAGATTTTTGACAGGTTTTTGCACAGTCTTTTTCAACAAGTGTTTTTATCTCCTTCTTGAGAGTTTTACTGAGTTTGGTCCAGTTTTGAAGCTCTGACCATCACTTCTTCAAATTTTCCGAGTTATGGTCTTCAACACCAAAATAAGGTTTTTGACAGTTTTTCCCTCGATCCTTTTGGCCACAAATGATGGTGTAATTTGTTACCTAACCTACTCCTACAACTGAAATGAATGTGTAAACATGACTGAACTTAACAATACTGAAATAACAACAATGTGTGTGGTGGAACAGCCCTTTCCAAGCATGTGAAAAATCAAAGAGCGAAATACTATCTTGTACCTCACTCACAGCTTTCTTTGCTCTTAAGGAATAGCACTGGCTAGTCTCGGACTCCAGTTACTATTAAGCACTAAACCTACGTCTAGCTGCTTCATTGTCTATGGGTAAATGGAACGGGTATCAAAAGCTTGAGGGGAGATTTCTCTTTTTGTTTTTTTGTACACTGAGTCACTCACCACCTAAGGATCGGTTTTCCTTGGCAGTGGTGCCAATGTTAGCGGGTCGCCGCGATGGACGTCTACAGCATAGCTCTTTTGTACTAACATAATGTCAATATGCAAGGAAGCGACTCGGGGTGGGGCACAGAGACTTAATGAGAGTGTCAATCTCACCAAAGTGAACTCGAAGACTCCTCGTTCTTACAACAAAAGCAAATCAACCACTTCCTAGTTAGACAATCAGTATGCGTCCATTCTCAACACTCAACACAATCACGCCGTTTCGGTATCCAAACAAATTGGGAATGTGACAAAACTTAAGGAGAGGTATTAGAACACTTATGGGCTCAATCCTACCAAGTTCTGTCACGCCGTTTCGGTATCCAAACAAATTCGGAATGTGACAAAACTTAAGGAGAGGTATTAGAACACTTATGGGCTCAATCCTACCAACATCTGTCACCATTTGGGAAGGTACATAAATCACGATCCATCACAAAAAATGTGCAAAAAACTGAAACATAAGTACTTGGAAAGATCCACCTTAAGCATAGAAACACTTATCCAAGGTGAAAACATAAAAAAACAACCATTTTAACTCCCAAATCAATGCATTTAGCTCACAAACGACTCGTCATGAACCACAACAGAATTGGAAATGACTACACTTAGATCGAAGAGCAAGAGACAAGGAACGCAATGTACTATTTGGAATAGAATTCTGATTACTTGTTCAGGAGAAATGATGATTACAAATTGTAGTCACAAGAAGGTTTTGCAGTGCACGTTTTCTTCTCCAAGCTAATGATAATCCACCTTTCAAAACTAAGGGTTTTGACTTTAAAAGTTAGGGGGCTTTCCCATGGCCATTTGGCCTCTTACAAGGGGTAGACTCAGATAAAATAAAAAGGAGTATAAATGTTCTAATCTCGCTATGATTACAACTCATTCTAGGCAGAATTACAGAGTTTTTTCCGGAAAAATAGAGTATCCGCTGGGTTTTGTGTGCATATGCCTGTTCGCTCGTATCCACCAAACAGACTACTGATCTGTCCTTAATCATTTCTAAGGAAATCAAAGACCTGTTGGGTAAAGGTCTGAATCATATCCCACTCCAACCATTAAACCCACACTTGGAATATGCCACACTACTTACTTGCCTAGCTAACATAGCTAAGCTATTGGATCTAGAAAGTCTACAACATGCTAGACTCTTGGATTCACTCTTCTCTCATTTTCAAAGATGCATTGGGTCAATCCCACCTTCATGGTTAAGCCAAGAAACAACATGGCTTTCTCCTTCACTTTTTTCTTTGTTAAAATCAAATCAAAACAAGATTGGTTTTCGGTAGGGCTTGACAAAGCCCCTCATATACCTACTTTCACATGAAAGCACCTAGCCAAGTTGTAGCTAAGTCTAGGCTTAAGGGACCATAATTACTGCTCTTAGAAATCCAAGAGAAGCTATTCAATACCTGGACTCTTCACTTAGTCATTTTAAGTTAGACACTCACAGTTCGAAACTGCCTATACTTTTTCCCACTTATAAAAGCCACAAACACAAGTTCAGGTGGATCTTGAATGCCTCTAATTGTATTATGCTACACTCCACAAGTGTGATTACTTCTTGTGATGAAAAATTAAGGTTAATAACTTTTGGCTTGTGAGAAATGCAGCTGAAGTATTCATTAATCTTCCACATTGCATTTTTTCCATGTTTTCAGCTGATATCACTCAATGCTCTGAAAACATCTCACTCTTTGAGCCTTCTAGGCTCTTCTTTATCCTACAAAAAATCAATAAGATGGTGTTTGAAAGAAGGAATGGGATGGGACATCATGCCATTTCCCTTGTCAGAAGTCCTAGTTGGGTGAAAAACACACTCAAAGGACCACCGATCCATTATAATCTTTGTAATTTAATGGGTCTTATTGAATGGCTATTCCAAAATTTTTTTGTGCAGCTAGGCGATCAGTGCTATTGGCAAATCCATGGTATATCCGTATGGGTTTTTCCTGTCCACCAGTCATGTGCAATCTATACTTAGCATTCTTTGAGTATAGATGGATTCTAAAACAGTTAGAGATGACTGCCAACACTAGTGATCTGACTCTCTTTCAACATACATACAGGTGTATGGACGATGGGTTAAGCTTGAATAACCCAATCTTTGCTCATTGTTTTCTACAGATTTATCCTAACAGTCTGAAAATAGAACCTAATTTCATAGAATGCTTGACTATTGGTGACCACAATTGTGTCACCAAAACTATCTTTCTAAATTTGGAACTATCACTTCTCTCTCCATTAACTGGTAGATTTGTCACTGAATTCTCTTGGAAGAGAGACAATGTGAACTTGGGCTAGATTGAGTATGTAAGAAGGAAAAGTAATCATCCACATAAGGTAGCATTAAAAACTTGTCTTGGCATGGTTCATCTCATTATGTACTCATCATCGGACTCTTTCATTGCATTCCAGGCAGTCTGTCATCTGGTTAAAAAATTCAAAGCCAATGGGTTTGCCTTTAAAGAGCTACATGGAACCATTAAGAATTTTCTCAACAAAAACTCTTGGCCCCTTTGCTCGGCCAACAAGGAAATCATTATTGCACTCTTGAATCTTATGCACTAGCACATTGGGTGTACGGGAGGTCTCACCACTTGGTAATGACCCCCCTCACCAAGTGGTAGACCCTTCCCTGGGTAAGGGTGGGTCTCTCTGTGTTTGTGTGTGTGTGTGTGTGTGTGTCCTTTCCTTTTTCAATTGCTCCTCTGCACTAAAACCTTTGGTTCTACAGATACTCCTTTGGGATTCTTTGTCTTACTCCCTCCACATTTCTTTTCTCACTTTCTCTTATGATAATCGATGGCATAAAATGGGAGAAATAATTGTATTTGGGTGGGTCTGTGTGTGTGTGTGTGTGTGTGTGTGTGTCCTTTCCTTTTTCAATTGCTCCTCTGCACTAAAACCTATGGTTCTACAGATACTCCTTTGGGATTCTTTGTCTTACTCCCTCCACATTTCTTCTCTCACTTTCTCTTATGATAATCGATGGCATAAAATGGGACAAATAATTGTATTTGGGCTACCTACCTATTTTGTTTTGTGATGTACAATAATCCTGCAAGGTTTATTCATTCACCTAACTCTACCACCCCCCTATTGGCTATGCTCTAGCCTATTCACTAAACTTGTACCGGGTGGTTGGGCATTTACTTCCCCACTTCTCTATTACCATATACATGTGGTAGTGATGTGTGTGAACACACTAGGACCGCCGGGGCATTTTTTCCCTCTTTAGGAGGTTTTTTCCCCCGTGCATTGTATATACGCCCATCACTCTAGGGCTATCTATCTTTCCATTGCACACTAAGTAACACACTCTCTATTGTGTGCCTTGAGCTTCCTTCGTCTTCTCCAAGCTGTGTGTGTTTCTCTGCAACCCTAATTCCAACAATTGGTATCAGAGCAGGTCACGTCCTCCCGGGCTTAGTCGCCAGCTGCTCCAGCACACGCCTGCTCACTTTCTCCGATTTTAGTGGGCTTTGGTGAGCGTTCGCAGGTCGACAAATATTTTGGGAAAGCTCAAGGAGCTTGGTCTGCTCAGAATTTTGATTTGGGCTCATTTCGGTCTCCGTTTCCACTACGGGCAGTACTGCACAGGCTATTTCGTCATTTTGTGCAGATTTTCTGTCAGTGCCGTTTTTTGCATAACAGGTGCCTTATAGTCTTCTACGGTTTGTGCTATATAGCACAAGCTGTTCCCGCTCCATTTCTCCTATTTTCGGGCAGTTTTCACATCAGGTGCAGCATTTACCATGGCTGACAACAACAACACAGATGTGTTCAAGATGTTTGCTGCTGAGGACAGGTTGGATGGGGACAACTACCCTATGTGGGCTTATATGATGCAACATGTTCTTGTGTCAAAAGGTGTCTGGAACATTGTGCAGGGCATTGATGTACGTTCTGGTTCTGAAGATGTAGGCGATGTTGAGGATGTTGCAGGTCTTGCTGCAAGGATTGCAGCTGTTAGAGTTGTTTTGCCTACGGCAGAACAAGCTCGTTGGGATGTTAAGAATGCGCAGGCTCATGCATTGATTGCGTTGTCTGTGAAGCGCACCATTATTCCTCACATCCGTTCAGCAAAATCTGCAAAACAGGCTTGGGATATTCTAGCAGGTCTTTATGCAAGCCGCAATGAGGCTAAAATTGCTTTGCTGCGTAAAGAGCTAGAGTCGAAGATTATGCATGAGGAAGATGATATGGACACTTTCCTTGCTAGTGTCAAGGATATCAATGAGCAACTCATTTCTGCAGGTGAAGTCATTTCGGACAGTTCCCTTGTGCAGACTGTTCTTGATGCCTTACGAGATTCCTACCAGACTTTTGCTAGTACTTGGAGACTCATGACCCAAGGAAATCCTGAAGTTGTCAAGTTTGATGCATTATGCACATTGCTGTTGCAAGAGTCACTTTCTAGAAAAAACAGGACCAGGCAGCGTGCAGTTGAACAGGCTTTTATTGCTTCTCAAAGAAAGGGTGGTAACAGTTATGCAGCCACTTCTTATGGTTCTGCTGCGAGTGGCAAAAATTCTGTTCCTAATGCTTCTGCTGGCAGCACTTCGTCTGGCAATTCTGGTGATAAGGGCAAAAAGAAGATGCGTTGCCATTATTGTAAAGCCAATGATCACTTGATCAAGTCGTGTCCTAAGTTGAAGGCCAAAGAGGCTAAGAAGAAAGAGGGTGGTTCCACTGCAAATGCTGGTTCCACTACAAATGCAGCCATTGTTGAGTCTTCTGTGAAAGGAGATTGTGATGCTGATGTTGATGCAGAATGGGCTTTTAGCGCAGAGTGCACTTACAATCCTGCTGTCCATGATGCATGCTTGTCAGTTGCTGCAGATTCACATGTGTGGTATTTCGACAGTGGTGCTACAAATCACATTACCTCACATCGTGAATTGTTTACCTCTCTCGAGTCTGTCCCTCATGGGAATTCAGTCACTTGTGCCAACAACGCCTCTTATCCAGTTCAGGGAGTTGGAAAGATTGTGCTCACTGCTGCTAATGGCAGTTCCTTCACACTTGTTGATGCACTTTATGTACCTGGGATCAAGAAGAATCTCTTGTCTGTATCCGCACTTGCTAGACTTGGACTTGTAGTCAAATTTGTGGATGACAGATGTACAGTTCATGATCTCAGTTTTGGTGATGAAATTGTTGCATCTGGGCTTTTGTGCCGTGGGCTTTATAAGCTCACTTTGTATGACAAGTGTGGACAAAATTTTGCAAATGCTGTTGCAGATTCAAGGGCTATTTCAGGTGAAAAACTTTGGCATGCACGTTTTGGTCATCTGAATTTTGCCAGTTTGCTGCGTTTGCAGAAATCTGATATGGTTGCTTCTTTGCCGCCTCTTGAAGCACCTATCAAACATGTTTGTGAAGGCTGTATTCTGGGTAAAATGCAGCGTTCTAAGTTTCCAAAGGATGGTTCAGTTAGGGCCACATGCAGGTTGCAGCTTGTGCATAGTGATGTTTGTGGGCCCATGCAAACTCCGTCCTTGGGCAATTACCTGTACTTCGTGACTTTCATTGATGATTACTCCAGGCATGCGTGGGTATTTCCGCTTAAAGCGAAGTCCGAAGGTTTTATGTGCTTCAAACAATTTTTGGCTATGGCTGAAAATGTCTCAAAATGTACTATGGACACCCTCCGTTCCGATCGAGGTGGGGAGTATATGTCTCATGAATTTAATGCATTTCTGGCTAGTCGTGGGATAAAACACCAATGTACAGTGCCTTATACACCTCAGCAAAATGGTGTTGCTGAGAGGAAAAACAGGTCACTAACGGAAATGGCACGATGTATGGTCAAAAGTCAAGCTTTGCCGCATTCTTTTTGGCTTGAGGCCATCATGTGTGCCACTTATGTACTTAACAGGTGTCCTACGAAAGCTTTGCAGTCTATTACTCCATATGAAGCATGGCATGATAGAAAACCTTCTATTGAGCACATGCGTGTTTTTGGCTGTTTGGCATATGCTTTGGTGCCACAAGTGCAGCACAGAAAATTGGATGATAAGGCTGTCAAATGTATTTTTGTTGGTTATAGTGCTGAAAGCAAAGGTTACAGGTTGTATCATCTGCAAACAAAACGTATTCTGGTTTCACGGGATGTGGTGTTTGTGGAAGATTCTGTTCAGCCCTTGCTATCATGTACTAGAGACAGTAATGTAAGCTCACAGGACATTTATGACACTTTGTTGCCTCTTTTCAGTGGTGGAAATACGAATGTAAGTTCCAATGAGGCAAATGTACAGCCTATGGGGGTTTCTGAAAATGTTTTAGAACAGCCTATTACTGATGCAGATGTCCATGATGTACTTGATGAGGAAAGGGCTGAAAATGAGCAGACTAGAGGTATGCCAAAATGGCTGGTGCACACTTTGTGTGACAGTAAATTGGATGCACCTTTATCTAGTCGTACTCGTTCAGGCTCTCGCCATGCATCTTATGCATCAGATTGTTATGCTTTGGCTGTGTCTAGTTTACATGATGTTGAGGAGCCTCTGTCTTTTGATGAAGCACAGAATTCAGAAAATTGGATTGCTGCCATGAAATCAGAATATGATGCACTTATAGAGAATGACACATGGACTTTATGTGATTTGCCTCCTGGCAAAAAGGCCATTGGTACAAAGTGGGTTTACAAGTTGAAACGCAAGCCGGATGGTGAGATCGATCGCCATAAGGCTCGACTTGTTGCAAAGGGTTATGCACAACAAAAAGGCATAGATTATGAAGAGACTTTTTCTCCCACTTGTTGTATGACTACTGTGCGTTTTCTATGTGCATTGGTAGCTCATTTTGGTTGGGATGTACATCAATCAGACATTGTTACTGCTTTCTTGAATGGTGACATATTTGAGGAAGTTTATGTAACGCAGCCTCGCGGTTTTGTCATAAAAGGACAAGAGGACAAAGTGTG
Organism: Adiantum capillus-veneris; assembly: GCF_014529385.1. Lineage (NCBI taxonomy): Eukaryota > Viridiplantae > Streptophyta > Polypodiopsida > Polypodiales > Pteridaceae > Adiantum > Adiantum capillus-veneris. Next base: position 25,849,556 of record NC_140950.1, on the reverse strand, counting down.
CAAATGTAAGAAGGCTTTGTATGGGTTGAAGCAATCTCCTCGTGCTTGGTATGAGAAAGCTGACACTCATTTGGTTAAACGAGGCTTTCGTAACAGTCCAACAGAAAGCACATTGTATGTAAAGCGTGAGGATGATGTATTTCTCATTGTGGTTCTTTATGTTGATGATTTGCTGATCACTGGACCAAATGAGAGACATATTGCTGAATTTAAGGCTGATTTGAATGCCACTTTCAAGATGAAAGATTTGGGGCTGTTGCATCATTACTTGGGTATACAGTTTAAGCAGTGTGATGGTGGTATTGCCTTGTGTCAGAAAAGTTACATAGAGACATTGCTATGTAAGTTTGGACTTGAGGATTGCAAACCTATTGCCACTCCCATGGAAACAGGTTTGAAGTTGAGTCTACATGATGCTGGCGATCCTGCTGATGTCACTCTTTACCAAACTGCTGTTGGCTGCCTCATTTATGTATGCAACACGAGGCCAGATATTCAGTTTGCACTCTCGCAGGTCAGCAGATTTATGCATAGCCCAGGGTCTAAGCATTGGCAGGCTGTCAAGAGGATTTTCCGCTACCTTAGTGGCACTTTACATCTTGGCTTGTTTTATCCCAAGGGGACATCATTGCCGCCAGACTTACATGCTTTTTCGGACTCAGATTGGGCTGGTTGTTTTGACACGCGAGTGTCCACAAGTGGTTTTTGTTTCATGCTTGGCAGTTCATGTATATCATGGTTGAGCAAGAAGCAACCTACTGTGGCCACTTCGAGTTGTGAGGCTGAGTACAGGGCAGTCTTCACAGCTACGGTTGAGTGTGTATGGCTCAGACGCCTTATGGCTGACTTGGGTGTTGGACAGGACACTGCCAACACTATCTACACTGACAGTCAGAGCGCATTGGCAGTTGCGAGGAACCCAGTTTTTCATGCTCGCACAAAGCACATTGAGGTGCATTACCACTATGTCAGGGAGAGGCTCTCAGCAGGAGAGATCAGCTTGGCTTATGTGCCAACACAGGACAACCTTGCAGATCTTTTCACAAAGGCATTGTCTCGTGAGAAGCTTGAAGCTTTCCGCAAAGCTTTGGGCTTACTCCCCTTTGTGGACTGATCCTGTCCTCAGGGCATGGCACTTCCCTTTACTCATGTGCCAGCTCTCGTTCACCGCATCACTCCAGGGGGGATTTGTTACCATATACATGTGGTAGTGATGTGTGTGAACACACTAGGACCGCCGGGGCATTTTTTCCCTCTTTAGGAGGTTTTTTCCCCCGTGCATTGTATATACGCCCATTACTCTAGGGCTATCTATCTTTCCATTGCACACTAAGTAACACACTCTCTATTGTGTGCCTTGAGCTTCCTTCGTCTTCTCCAAGCTGTGTGTGTTTCTCTGCAACCCTAATTCCAACATTCTCATGACGGGGGGCATCTGCCTTCTGATCATCTGCCATCACTGCGTATTATTTAACCTATTTTTGGCTTTGTACCTACAGTGGTATCTAGTAATATCTACCTTGCTATCCTTTATATGGTTCCACACAGTCTATGACCGGGTTCATCCCTCTGGGGCACCAGCTGTCGCCGCATGGCTTCTGCTCTTCTTGATGAGGAGTTACAATAGGGATGTGGTCTTTTGCTATGCTTATAGTGCAGTGGGCTCCATGGCCTGGCCTGACAACTAAATATGGCATCTCCATAAGATGACAAACTGGAAAAGTACTTAAGGTGAGCTCTGTGCACACTTAGTTTTCAATCAATATTTTTTTGTTTGCCCCTTTTGGCTATATTTCTAGTATTTCAAGCCTTTGCTATCACTTTCACGAAGCTCAGGCATCATGGCCCCCAACAAGAAAGTCGTTGCAGAATCCTTTGAGGTATGAACTTATGAAAAATGCATCACAAATATTTTAGTCCATTTGTTGATGATTGATTTGGTTTAGTGTGCTGTACATTGAATTCCATCTTCCTATTGAATTAAGTTCTATGGTTCAAAGCTTGGTTGATATTTATGCAATAACATAGAAATTAATGTGTTTATTTTGATGAGGAATGGGACCTATGCTTCAACAATCGCTTGGAACATCTACACTAATATTGTGGTCTGACTTACTAAAGGCAATGCATGTATTACCACATTGCCTTGCCCAACTTTTTGTTTTGATTGTCTCGATCACTAAGAGGGCTGGGTGTGGGAACTTTTTGAACCTTTTAGACAATCCTCACAATCTCTTTGTCTAGTGAAAGATGCATAATAAAAGAGGTATAATGAGATGGTAGCCTCTTTTCTAGGTGGTATGGATGTTTCACCATATGCAACCCTTGTGGATGAGCACTTGCTGTTGAACTTATATTGTTCTGTTTTTACCGGTTGGAATTTTAACTGGCCTTATTGCTATTTCTTTATAATTTATGCACAAGGGTTGCTAATTTTAATGTCTATGATAGTGTTGTCAGAATCTGTCAATGGGACTCATATGAGGCTCTCAATGGTGAGAAGAAACCCTTTTATTTATGGAGGCTTGGTATTTTTGCAAACTTTTTGCAACTCTACTGTGTTATAGCCTGTTGCTCCAAGCCCTATTGCAGATTGCTACATACGAGTCCGGTTGGTATTTTACTGGGATTGCTATGCTATTCCTCTCCTCCTTCCCCTTTCTTCTGGGTGGTAACTCCTATGCCTCTTTGGACAGCTGGTTGCCCAAGGTTCTGTAGTCCACTATTGGGAACTACAAGGCTCTCTTACAGTTGCTTGATTGATCACTTTACAATACTAACAATCGTTTCTTGGCTTGATATTGTCAATCATCATGTGAAATTTGGATTCTTTTTTTGGGGATTTTCTTAATCTAACAGGCTTGAATGGTTTGGTTTTGACATGGTAACAAAACCATACAATATACTGGTTTAGACTATCTTTTAGTTTTTGTAGGCTACGATCATTTTTCCTCTAGTTCTGGGGAGATTTTGCTCATTGAGGGTTTTTCAAGACTACCTCGAACTTGAAAGTGCATTCAAACATGCTAGTTTATAGGTCAATAACTTACCCCTCATGTTTCTTGCTAGACTGTGTAGTGTGGTAGTGGCTAGAAATAGTGAAAGTGTGTGCAAAGAAGGCATCGAGTGCTCTCTCCAAGAAGGTAGAGTACAAATGAGACTAGTTTTTGCCTACCTGGACTAAACATACCTGGGCTTCTAGATTCACATTCTCCTAAACTCCTTGGTTAGTCCTAATAGATTGTGAAGTATACTTTCCTAAAAAAAATTCCTTGTTTGGACACCAATTTGCCTATTTTCAAGAATTTCACCAAATCAAGCTTTGCAGGCCCAATTAAGGCCTTTTGTCACTGTCGCCATGATTAAATAAGATTTGACATGCTCCTTTGTCTCTTCTTTTTGATTACCAAGGAATCTTCCATTTATCCATCTTAGTCTATTTAATATTTATTTTCTATTTTTAACCCTTTTTATTAGAAAAATTAAAAGAAAAATATTAGACTAACTAAAAAACTAAAAAACCATTATAAAAATGATCTAAACACACATTAACATAGTAATTGGCCATATATTAACCGATTTCTCCCTTTTTATCACTAATCTGGTAAAAAAACATGCAAAAAGAGTAAAAGTTGCAATATTTTTGGCGTTTTGATAATATTTACATTACACACACTTAGGGGCTATCATAGTACATTAGCCCCATTCTCTTTACTTATAAGGGTATATCTCATGGATTTGCAAAAAAATAACACATTAACATACAAATACTTCAAACATTGCCCTTTTTCTAGCTGATATCATCTTCTTGAGTTCGCATTCAGAATGCCTCCCATCCTCATCATTAAAGTCCTCCAAGATGTGCAGTTCAAGATGTGTCTATGCAGAGCCATGATGGCTCTACCATGCTATCAATGTCAATGCAGTTCAAAATACAAGGCGGTGTAAGAGGAGGGTCTTGAGCGGATGGCTTAAGGGTTGTCGAGGTCAAAGCATCCTACTACTTAACTCTCTTAAAGACTAGATCTTGGAGCAATTGTGTCTGTTGCTTAATAGTTCTTGGTGAACAACCATCTGTTTTTGTTGGGTGAGTCTATAGGGGGATTGATTATTGCTACGGTGGTTGTAGAGTTTTTGGTATCCACTTGTAGATCACTTTACTTGGTGTTTTTGACTTTGGTGTAGCTTTGGGCAGCCATTTTTATACTGACTTGGTTGGTTGTACTTTTGCAGGTTGCTTCTTTGGCACCCACCCCCACTTAGACTATCGCAACGATTTAAACTTGTTGCATTGGTGTTGTGGAGATGGTTGAGATGATTTTTGTCATTGGATCAACTGTTGCTTGGGCACCCAAATCTACTTAAGGTTGTTTTTCAGCTGAGCTTTTGGTACCCAAAATTGCATGGTTCCTTGCGTGCCTATGTTATGAGAATGAATTCTAGGTAAAGTGACTGACACTGGTGTTGAATCGATTTTTCTCTCTATCAACTTAGAAGTTCAAAGAACGACTTTCCATTCCTCTTTGCTATAAGAAAATAATACTTACAATTGTACACCCTTGAGTTTTAACTCAAGAACTTTCCCAATCCTAGATAGCTTTGAATGTCCGCATCCATGGAACTCCTAGCACTATATTTTCATTCATATGCTCATCAAGAATGCAAAAGGACATGTGCAGGCAAAAAAATCCGTACATGAAGGTATTTACATTGATAATTAGAGTGAAATATTTATGAAAGGCTTTTACTCTTCCTCCCATGATTGGTCGCAATTGCATGCTGTCAATTCTAGTCCGCATCTTTGTTGTTTGACACGAGTCACATCATTTAAAAAATTCTCTTGCATCGGCAAACGGAGTGGGCCACCATATACTAGCCATCAATATTGCTCTAGCCATGGTTTCATGAGAGAAATGGCCCCATACTAGCCCTATGTATGCTTGTTTCGAAATAGGAATGTATTCGTCTTCATTGGCAAACAATCTAAGTTGTTGATCCTTCCCATGTCTATAGAGCTGTTGGTTGATCATGGTATAATTGGCCGCTTTCATTTCACTTTCTCTCTATCTTTGTTTGCTCATGTCTTCCAAAATTTTCTATTTGTCAAATACTCCACCAAATATCTACTCCACTTAGGTCTAACGAATATCTGAATTAAAGTTGCATGTGGAACGAATGCTTTTTCCTTGCAGTAGGAACAATTGCTTGCAAGGCATGAACATCCCATTTCATAGTAGGCCAGTAAACCCCTAACCATGTCAATTTTCACAAAGTTTAGTCTTCTACAAAATGGAATCCCACTATATTTGTATGAGCTGATGTTCCGAAATGACGTGCCAGGTGGGGTGGCCTCTACACCACACATAGCATGAAATTACCAAGCATCATCTCAAGAGGGGGGGGGGGGGGGGGGGGGGGGGGGGGCGTAACACCTCAGGTATGCTATCCTATAACTGTAAGGGGGAACCACCTAGTGTAAGTGCGGCTAGGACGCAGACATAGATGACCTAGGGTGGCAGGAATGAGATGCCATACAAGGGAAGAATCATTCCACATGTATGGGGAGAGAAAAGCAAAGGAGAAGAGTGAATGGACTCAAAGATCATGATAGAATTGCACACTTTTATTCATGATGATGATACTTACAAATGGTGATCTTGGCTGGTAACCAAACTTTCTCCTAACACTGGGGGTACATGATGGAATGCGAGCGCAATATGGTGCATGACGAACTTTTAAGTTAGTGGTGTTAGCACGTTAGCGGGAGGTTAGTTGAGGGAAAACACCAACAAGATACAATCACCGGTGTTTCAATCACTAGCATCGAGAGTGGCCCGAGGTAACCTGGTGTTGGTGCACTCAATCCTAGTGTGGTCATGCTGCCTTGGGGGATGATAATGCGTGCCTTACATGCATGGAGTGGCCATGACTAGTAAATTGATCATGGTGTGGTGGAGATTGGTGGTGGTGGTGATGTTTCCAATGCTAGAACGCCCATGCTTTCAACACACATGACACCGTGAGCTCCCTAGCTTATGAGGTGCATTATGTGCTTAGTGGTGCATGGAATGTAGAGTGCATGGAGCCTGGGTGGTGCCTCCTTTCTCTCCATTTGTGCTTAGTGGATGCCCCTTTATGAAAGGCCACATGATGGACTGGCATAGAATTCTCCTCCCAACCTCCCTACTTATAGCCCTTGGCCCTTGCAAGTAGGACCCCTTAACTTATGCTTGGACCTCGTCTCCTAGCCACACTGAGCCACTCAGTCCCCGGCCCTTGGCCTGTTGCCCGGTCCTACCCTTGGCCTGACATTACTCCCCCCTTGAAGACACGTTTTTGTCCTCAAAAACAAGATTGATGATACACTAATGTTTTCCACAGTGGCATCCTTCATGGATCCAAGTGTTTGCTTGATCGGAACACTATTGAGTAGGAAGTTCCATGAAACCAAGAGAAAAATCTTGATTTTCCACATTGGTGTCCATTTGCAACTATCTGGTGTTACCCATTTCTATCCAATAATAGTGTGTAGACTCCATTTAGAACGCACATGAGCATGCTAAACAAGTTTTTACAACAAAGATGTACCTGAAAGAGTACCTCTTTTCACTTTCCATGAAAGTAACTTGCTGACATAACTCATCATCCAAGTTTAAGTCCTTGACTTGTTTGAAAATTTCATTAATAAACAACCCCACCATAACTAGGTTCAAGGTTGAGAAACTGACTCATACATGAAGAGACTAAACCTAGTCGCAAACACGCTTTAACTTATGGTAAGCCAATTCCAAGTACAACAATAAATTCTTACTAATTGGATTGCTTGGTGCTAACATACATACTTTGCATATCCTTTAGCACAGGATTACACTTTGTAATCTACCTACCCCCTTGGATAACTGATAGTACTGAGGTGTTTTTCCCCACGGTGTACAGATAGTCTTCCCAGGTGATGGGTAAACAGGGTTCACCATATCCTACAACCTTGCTGACGAATCAACAATGTCTTGAATAACCATATGGGTTATTGTGAAAGATCCACAAGCACCCAAGCCGAGCCATGATCTCTATTGGTGATTGGTAGACCCAAAAGTAATCTCATAGAGATACTGCACAGAGTGCAAAATGCTTCAAAAGCAACGGATGTGATGAATATGCATGCCACTCCAAATCAGCCTTTGCTAAACACTAGGGCCCATAACACCTAGTGTGCATGCATTTAACAAAAAACAAATCCAAACCTGCATATCCATGATTATCTCTGCCAATAATTATGGCTAATGTGATGCTCGTAGCACACATTAAAGAGGAATGCAAATAGTTCAAAAAAAGAAACTAAATACTGTCTACTGTAGTCATTTGCAAGCCTTGCTGAAATGTTTGAACCATAATAGAAGGTGAAACATTAACCACTTCTAGGGACAAACAATGAAACTGTTTCATTAACAACTTAGAGCCTTGCTATATGTATAAACAACCATGTGTAATGTTGTTTAGCAGTACTTGTACTTGAACAAGTCATTCTAAGTATCCGACAATTTTTGGCCACCAAAAATTGCTCTTGATACGTCGTGCTAAAAATGGTGTAGAAAACAGATTTGACGACCAGCACCTAGGACTTTGTCGTGACACATACTTGAAATAGTGGGCGTCAATGTCAGTCCCAGAGATCATATTTGCCACATGTGGAATATGTCTCAACTAAGGATGTCTGAAAAAAGAACATCCTACAAGTACAAGATGTACTTGTGTGTGGAAGTAACTGCAACTCTACAATGGGAGTGAGAGGGGCCGTCATTAGCATTGCTCCACATTGGATAAATTGAACTCCTTGAGTCCCTAGACCATGTTGTATCCCATGTGACAACCTGTGCCAAATAAACCCTACAAGTGGGTCTATAACTGCATGATGCAGGAACTTATGTTGGACACTACAGACCAATTGATCGTGTCATTTCTCTTAAGAGCAAAAATGGATGAAAAGTTCATGCATTCCACATGAAAAAGCAGTAAAAAAGAAAAAAAACCAAATCAGATGCATACCTAGAGGTTGAACATAGTGTTCACTTATCCGTAGCAAAAGGCACCTTCCCAAATTTCCCGCCTGCCAAGGCCTGGGAGTGCTAACTAAAAATTAGTGGGGTGCAAGTAGTATTTCACATGTAACCGTGGGTGGTGCCTTTGCAATCCTAACCCCTCGGTTAAAATCCACATTGTCAAACCACGTGGTTAGACTTTTGTAGGAAAACTGCTCAACTAGCAGCCAACAGTATCTGAATTCAATTGTGGAAGTTGAAATTATCCACTACCCATTGGTAGCTTATGGACTTCTTTTCTTGAAAGTGCAAGTGTGATGTGTCCAAGAATTGACCATCAACACTTTAGTAAGTGACTGAGTAATCACGAGATGGGTCTTACCCAAAATGGTATTGGTATAGACACTCTTAGTGCTATAGAAGATCCACTCAAGTTAGAATCATATTCATTATTGGACTTGCTCTAGACCCAAAAAGCCATAATCGTGGGGTTTTGCAAACAGTCGTTCTGTCCAAAATGTGTGCTCCATCTATACACCTTAGTAGAAAGAAGCCTTTACGAGTTTAAGTCTTTCAAAAACTCAACTTGATCTTCATACTAAAGGTATAGAGTGCAAAAATTATACCCAAAAAATCATTAATGGCAAGACTCTTGCTTGTCCATTAAAACCAATGGGTACTCAACTAAATAGAGTTGGTCAATCTTGAAAGCAAAAAGATGGCTCTTAGACATTCCAAAATAGTTGGAAATAGATGGCTCGTAGCCCTTCCTGTTTTGACGCTTAGCCCTCCTTGTTGGCTCTTAGCCCTTCCTATTACCGTATTAACATAGAAAGATGTCAATAAAATCATGCCTAATTTCACCTGTCCTACATAGAAGTTGGAGAGAGAGAGAGAGAGAGAGAGAGAGAGAGAGAGAGAGAGAGAGAGAGAGAGAGAGAGAGAGAATACTCGACTAAGGAAAATATATTATTTGAATGTGTTGTATGCCCCTTGCATATGATCCAGTGCAGACCATGCCTGTGTCTTAGCTTATCCTATAAGCGTACAACAATGTACTTGTACCACGCCCACATAGAGAGAGGTACCATAAGTCACATCTTGACAGACTTACCTTGTATGTGATCGTGACTGTATCAGGGTGACTTTAAATAGGGCACTTTGCCTGTGAATAAGCATAATTTTTTTAAAAAGATATTAGTCACTAATCTTATCCTTGATAGAGGAGTTAGTGTTATAGCGGAAGTGTTAACAGTACTGAGGTAAAAGTTTTTTCTACCGCACAAACATGCCATGCATGCAGAGGTGTTTCCCTTGGAGACAACGATAGTCTCAACCATGTGATCCCATGTTATACGTGCCTTGCACGATTACACTGGCATGGATACATCACAGTGCAGCATTGCATAAACTATGAGCTTATATCCATGTAGTGCTAAAGATGTGTGCAATTATCATTGATCTGAAGTCAATCAATAAGACCTTGGCAGAGAAGAGAAGCCGTATGTAAGGTCCCTCCCTAAACCCTAGAGCCATTCAGAACTTTTTCAGCCTGGAAAATAATTTAGAAAAAGCAAGACCGACAAAGAAGTCATGCGGACAACGAGACTTTACTCCAGAATGAAAAGACAAGGATATTTTGGATAAAAAATTACGTCGTCCCTATATTTTTCCAAAAAGATTAAGATTATTTTTATACTTCCTCGTGAAGATCCGTGTGGGAACTGATCTAGATCGAGAACCAGGAGAAAAAGGGACTAAATTAATTGAAAGGTAAAGTTAAGAGATAAGAACTAAGAAGAAAATTGGGGTCCAATAGCATTTGAGAAGAGAATTTGGGGTCCAATAGGAATTGAGAAGAGAATTGGGGTCCAATAGGAATTGAGAAGAGAATTACACCCACTTTTTTCCTATATAAGCACCCCCTCTCCTTTGTATTTTGACACATATATTGCTAAGCTACTTGCATACTTGCCATGCTCAAAACTATGCTTAAGTAAAGCAAGGTTTCCATTAAACCTTGCGCTTGCTCTCTCCCTCTCTTGAAGGTCAAACCCTCAACTCTCTTTCTCTCTTGAAGGCCAAACCCTTGAGGGTTTTGTGAAGAAGCTCCTCTCTCCTTCCTCTTCACCATAAATCCCTTTCCTTCCTCCTTGAGCCTCACATCTCTTCAAGAAGGACTTCAACCCCACATCCCTCTTGCTTAGAGGAGGTAATCTTCATTTCTAGTAGGTTTAATTAAATGTGTTTTAATACTAGGAAGGATTATGTGCATCATTTTAGGTTTAAGCTTTAATGGTAACCTTGGAATTAGGGTTAACTATTAAGAGTATCTATGCATCATAAAGCTAAGCTTCAAAGGTAGATTTGCACTCGTAAGCGAAGCTTTCATGATAACTTTTCAATTAGATGTAAGCTTTAGCGATTACCTTGCATTTTTAGGTTTTAAGCTTTAATGGAAACCTTGCAATTAGGATAAGTGATAAGAGTATCTATTCATCATAAAGCTAAGCTTCAAAGGTAGATTTGCACTCGTAAGCTAAGCTTTAATGGTAACTTTGCACTTAGATGTAAACTTTAGCGATTACCTTGCATTTTTAGGTTTTAAGCTTTAATGGAAACCTTGCACTTAGGGTAAGTGATAAGAGTCTCTACGCATCATAAAGTTAAGCTTCAAAGGTAGATTTGCACTCGTAAGCTAAGCTTTAATGGTAACTTTGCACTTAGAAGTAAGCTTTAGTGATTACCTTGCATTTTTAGGTTTTAAGCTTTAATGGAAATCTTGCAATTAGGGTAAGTGATAAAAGTATCTATGCATCATAAAGCTAAGCTTCAAAGGTAGATTTGCACTCCTAAGCTAAGCTTTAATGGTAACTTTACACTTAGAAGTAAGCTTTAGTGATTACCTTGCATTTTTAGGTTTTAAGCTTTAATGGAAACCTTGCAATAAGGGTCAGTGATAAGAGTATCTATGCATCATAAAGTTAAACTTCAAAGGTAGATTTGCACGCGTAAGCTAAGCTTTAATGGTAGCTTTGCACTTAGATGTAAGCTTTAGTGATTACCTTGCATTTTTAGGTTTTAAGCTTTAATGGAAACCTTGCAATTAGGGTTAAGTGATAAGAGTATCTATGCATCATAAAGTTAAGCTTCAAAGGTAGATTTTCTCTCTTAAGCTAAGCATTAATGATAACTTTGCACTTAGGTGTAAGATTTAGTGACTACCTTGTATTTTAGGTTTAAGCTTTAATGGAAAGCTCGAAAACTCATAAATTATAGGATGACCTTCTAGCTTCCTAAAATGGAAAGTTAGGTACCATAAGAAACGAGTAATTGTCTAAGCTCAATAGAAGTAGTTCAACTTTTGGTATTGAAGAGTATTTCTAAAGTTTTCAACTTCAAGTTTGTTTGCAAATACGGGATGGGGGAGATAGGGGATAACTTCGCGGAATTGATCTCCGTGTTGTTGAACCAAAAAATCTACAAGCTTCCATGGAGATGCCTCATGGATGGCAAAGGATTGCAAAAACATGGGAATCGTACAAAAAGGGGATTGAACTTAAAAAGTTGGCATTTCCGAAGAGACATTAACCATCAAATGCCTATGGCAAAAACTCGCTTGTATTTTCTAAATAAACTTGGCTGTTAGATAATTAATGAAAGTAGGAATTAAGGTTGATAAATGAATGAACCTGAAAATTACCAACTAGGAGTTTAAAGGAATCTCGAGAGGTGATAGGGATAGTCCATTGCAAAACATAGATTTAACTAGGAGTTTTGAAGATTGTTTGGAAATGACCGGGAACCAAGATGGATCTTCTTGGGGTCAATTTGATTGAAAGGCCGGCCCATTGAGAGGATTCTCTTGGGGAACTTGTCGGAGATTTGCCCTTTTCGGCTAGGGCAGCGTAATCGGCAAGTTGTTATACCTAGGTCATTCATGCCCGAGGGATAAGGGATGAATGGGTTTGTTTTATTTTTGCCCGGCCGGGTGAAGTACCCGCGGTATCTTATTGGAAATCGGCCATAATCTGGGTATGGCCTGATGCCAATAGTTGGTTGAGAAGGTTATTCTCAGGGAGGATGATGTGAATTTAATTAAGGAAATTTGTTCGACTTGGTTGCTTAAAAAGGAACTGGAAAGGCTAGGAATATAGGGGCTATTCTGTGCATCTGTCACCAGATAGTGCTATACCTCTCAAAATAAAATCCTTAGGAAGGAATGATTAAATTACTTGATGAGCCTTTCCCAAACACTTAATTCTGGGAATATTGTGAAGGTGTTGCCATTTTGATGGCCGTAACTGATTATCTTGGCCTGAATGGGGAGGTAAGATGAATTGGATGAAACTAAATGTGTTGCATGATTAGTAATAAAATTAGTTACAAGCTAATTATAGCAAATAAAGGAAAGAAAATGAATTAAAAGTTTCTAAATAAAGATCTGGTGGGAACAACCAGATGAATTTCCCTGAATGAGGGTATGCAACAGATTACATGCTGCTTGTTGCTTGATGATGTCTGATAGACTGTTGTTTTCCTGATTTTGTAGTAGTTAAGTACTACCTCGGGAAGTGATTTTCATGAAATGGTTCGGTGGATGGACGGATCCGGAGGGTCAGATGGCCGGATGTTGATTTAAAACTTTTATGTTAAACGCTAGGACTACGTGGGATAAAAATGGGTAATCGGGGACGAGTGAGACCAGGTAGGATTGCAAGATCCCTCTTCTTAGGGGAAAGCGATAACTGCCGTGTCTGCTTGTCAGGAAAAAGGGGTTATCACCATGAACCAAGGGAGAACAAGAAAGGAAGAGCAGATCCTCAAGTTAAAGATAAAGAGAATCAAGTCTAAGGACCACGATTTTGGGTGTGGAAAGCTGTCGAGGACAGATTGATTATGAGAAGCGGATAGACTCATTGAATGAAGGGATGTACCCCCTTGGGTTGGCAATCGAGATAGGCCGGAGTCCTGTCTGAGTGTCGGTCCCAAGTGGGAGGGATACCTACAGATAGATCTACATCATTCCTTGGAACGGTCTGGAGGACTGAGGGAGCTGAGTAGGGTCGAGTCTGGGTATGGCGCTCACATTGGGTTGGTGTTCGAGATAGACCGGAGTCCTGTCTAAGTGTCGGTCCCAAGTGGGATGGATACCTGCAGATAGATCTACGTCACTCCCTGGAACAGTTTGGAGGACTGAGGGAGGTGAGTAGGGTTGAGTCTGGGTATGGACCTCACACCGTACTTCACTTGAAGATAGGCAAAGCACTTCTTTATATAGTGGCTTCTTATGGAGTCTGCCCAAGCACTTTTCTTTGCATCGCAGAGAGATCTTTTCCGAAATGAAAAGTAAAACATAGACAAAAACCAACATAACTTGAAAATTGACTAACCTTGTCGCCCACTTGTGACCAGGTTTTTGGTAGTGCACTCAAATGCGGCTCATGCAAATAACGTGAGAGCTGTCTGATATCCCGCACAAGCCTTCTTGGCTTGGTGTAATTCAATCTCTAGGGAGAAAACATGCAGACATGTTGCAAAGACTTCCAAGTGCATATGCTGCAGTATGTCTTAAGAGTGAGCCTTGCTTCCTAGAAGTTGATCAGTAAGATGAGACAAGACTAAGACTAAATGCTCAGAGCAAACAGGTACGCTGGTTGACAGACACCCATGTGTCCAAGTAGAGAAGAATCGGCCTTGTCAAAATTTTATAGAGAATAGGCCTTGCCAAATCGTGCACTTTATTGAGAATCGTGACATTGCCCAATATTGATAGAGATAGATATCAAGTGTCAACTATTGCCAAATACTGCTTGATCAAAGCAACAAGTTAACATACCTATTGACTTCCCTTGGCAGTGAAAGTCATAGCATCCTATAATATGGTTGTTGACTTGGGATTTAGCTCATAGTTATGGACTTTGCCTATCCTTTGCAAGCTATAGATGCTTGGGTGTGATCCTCACCCAATACATATATACATATTGATTCAGTCCCTGGTAGTCTTGCTGGACAGAGCCTTGCTCCTTGGGTAAAACATGATTGATGTACCCCTTTTAAAATCGACCTTGTCGATCGACATGTTAAAATAAGTACATGCTCCTGCAATACAATCCTATACATAAAGCAATGAAAACTACAAGAAGGTGAATCTCAAACCTTATAATCCATCCATGTTGAAATATTTGACAAAGGCCTTGCCTGCGATGCCCTTACTGACAACACTTTGCATGGATTTTGAACGGTGCTTGATCTTGTCAAATGCTATCGGATGCACCATGAAGCCTCTCTAATATGCCAAACAACCTGTAACATGTAATGAATTCCGTCAAAAATCCTTGAAACTACGACCTTGTCGTGCATGGTATGCTTGGTAGGCCTTGCCCTTTGCTTGCTATGTCAATTCCAAATTAAGTAAAACCCTTGCTAAATATTGAAAGTTTATGTCATCAAAACCCGAAAGTTTTGACATCCGTAGCTCTTCCCAAATCGACTGTTCATGATTAGTTCCTGCAACCTTGAGGGTCGTCCACCCTCACATGATCGCACAATCCTCGCACGAATGCATGGTTGTGTTTGTGGTGCATGTGGGTGGACTGGCCTGTTGCAGCGGGTGGGAAAGGCCCTCTTGAAAAGGGCTAGAAAATGTACCCAAGACTCAAAGGGTGGCCAAATGTAAATGAGCCAAGGAATTCCATGGCGTTGACGCAGACAGGCGCAATCGAAGAGCACGTCGATGAGTAATCCGCTATAGGCGGCTTCTCCCCATACTACCTTGACGAACCCTGTGCAGATTGCCCTCGTGAAATCAGTTGGACCACCCGCGAGTGACTGCATACAGGTCAACTTTGATCCACTCCCTGGCTAAGCCTGCCTTCCCACGATCGTCTTCTTCAGCATCGGTTCTGTAGGGGTGGTGTCCCATGCCGTGTGTCGGGTTCTTGAGCCCGCCATGAAACTCCCCATAGAAGGGGTTAATCCTGCGGCGCTGCCCTTGGATGGCCCTTCCATGCACGCCCTCATGGAAAACAAGAGAGAGAGTGGGAAAGAGAGAGAGAGATCATGCAACGTCATGCCAAAGCATGCTAGGTTCCCCCTTCCTCCATAACCCCTCCCTCCCCTGAGATTTGATACCAGTGAAAGGTCACATGATGGATTGGGATAGTGTTCTCCTCCCAACCTCCCTCCTTATAGGCCTTGGACCTTCAAGTAGGACCCTTTAAATTATGCCTGGCCCTCGGCTCCTAGTGGCACTGAGCCACTCAGTCCTCGGCCCTTGGCCTACTGCCCGGTCCTACCCTTGGCCTAACACTTTATATAGGCATGAGCAGTGGTTCTTACCTAATGGTCCTTGAAAATACCCGCCGCTGGTCACTGTAGAGAGTCTATATGCCTCTCTATAGAGAGAGGTAAAGAGGGAGAGAAGGTAGAGATAGAGAGATGGGTGGAGATCGGGGCATTTACAATGGGTGTTGTTGATGGTTTGGGTGGATGGTGTGAAGTTAATGCTGCCAGAACTGGTATTTTGTTGATGCCGCGTTCATCGCTTTCGGGGTCGGCCGGGGCATGCCTTTGGTGTCTTTGTTTGAACTGTGGTCACTTCTACGTGCTTTTGGTTGTCTTCTTTGTCAATGTCAAGTTCCTTCATTTTTTTCTTCTTGTGCGTGTGTATGGCATGCATGTGTTTGTTTGAATGTGTCTGTGGAGTGTAAGCGTGTGTGTGAGTGGGTGCATTTTATGCATGTACGTGCTGTTGTGTGTGCACAAAGCGTGTGTGTGTGTGTGTATATATATGTGTGTATGGAAAGAGAGAGAGAGATGGGTGAGAGAGAGGCTGAGGAAGTGTGTGTGGGAGCAATGTGTATGGGATTGTGTGTGCGTATGTGTGAGTGGATAAATGTGTCGATAGGTGTGTGTGTGGGAACAAGAGTATAAGAGAAGTTAAACAAGAGCACAGAAACGAGAGAGAGGGAAAGAGAGCGTGAGGGAGAGAGAGAGAGGGTGTATGTGGGTGAGGGTGTGTGTGTGTGTGTGTGTATAATGGAAGAGGCAGAGAGATTTTGCTGCACCCTGCAGGGGTCGGTGCCGACATCAGGACATGAAAGCGAGAGAGCAGGTGTGCGTGAGGGGGAGAGAGAGAGAGAGAGAGGAGGTGAGCGGGTGAGGGAAAGGATGAGGTGGCGGGAGAGTGTGTGTGGTGGGGGTTTTGAGAGAGAGAGAGAGAGAGAGAGAGAGAGAGAGAGAGAGAGAGAGAGAGAGAGAGAGAGAGAGAGAGAGAGAGAGAGAGAGAGAGAGAGAGAGAGAGAGAGAGAGAGAGAGCTATTTCACTGGTCTGGCCATCGTCACCAAGCCGGAGAGAGAGCTTGTCAACAGGGCGAGAAAGAGGGGGAGTAAGTGAAGGAGATGGTGTGGCTGAGGGTGGAGAGAGAGAGAGAGAGAGAGAGAGAGAGAGAGAGAGAGAGAGAGAGAGAGAGAGAGAGAGAGAGAGAGAGAGAGAGAGAGAGAGAGAGAGAGAGAGAGGGTGAGATGCTCCCATGCATGGTGGCCCCTCTACTGATGGTTGACAATAAAAGAGAGAGAGATATATTACTTTTTTCATGTGCTTTATGGGCTGGGCTATACAGAGAATGAGAGAGGGAGAGAGAGAGAGTGAGAGAGAGAGAGAGTGAGAGATAGATAGGGAGTGTGAGTAGGAGAGAGAGAGAGAGTGTAGCTGAGGGAGTGGGGTGGTGATAATGGAGGGGAGAGAGGGGATAACGGAGGAGAGGGAGGTGCATTGCACGTGCGCGAGCAAGGGAGGGGAGGTAGTTTGGCGGGAGCAATAGAAAAACATTTTTTTGTTGTTTTTTTAACTCCATGCTCCCCAAATGGGGTCAATTCCCGCGGCCTTGGCTCCGAAGGCCAGCCATGATCAGTTGCAATGTGGCTAACCCGGTGTCATTAGCCCTTAGGGGCATTTATGCCTCTAACTGAATGGTTGGGTCGTAGTCATCAGAGGTGGAGGTTGATGGTGTATCCTCATCAGGAATGTCAATAGGTGGAGTTTGATCAAATCATAGAAAATAAGGTTTAAGCCACCATCCATTGACTCTCATCTTATGAAGTTTACCATCAGCTTCCGTGAGCTGGTAGCTCCCATTGGCATATTTCTTTCTGATGATAAAAGGGCCTTCCCATTGGAGTAGGAACTTCTTATCTTTGTGTGTGTCGAAGCGTTTGGCATAGTGGAGCACCAACATGCCCTTCTTTAAATCTTTGCGCCAAAGATGTTGATTGAAACTAAACCGTCTGTGTTCTGCCTGTGCCGCATAATGATTGATTGCTCCTTCTCTGTCTAGCTGTAGTTGTTCCAAGTCAAGGATGTGATCTCTCTCTCAAATGCATGTTGGTTCGTTGAAACTAGCTTGCCATCACTCTAAGACTTGCTAGTTGCACCTCAATAGGTAAGATTGCCTCCTTACCAAATACAAAATGATATGGGGTGAACCCCAAAGATGTGCGGAACGAGGTTCGGTAGGCCCACAAAGTTGGGAGTAGATACTTATCCCAATCCCTAGGATGATTGTTAACCTGCTTAGTGATAATTTTACAGATCATTCCATTCACATTTTCAACTAGGCCATTACATTGAGGGTAATATGGTGAGGAGTGCCTCCTTGTAATGCTTAGTTTTTGCATTAACTCTCCTACCAAGTCTGCTCTGAAACCTGGCCCTCTATCAGAGTCCAATTTCTAATGGTGTGCCAAACCTACAACATATGTGCTCATAGAAAAATTTAGCTACCTACATAGCTATGATCCTAGTTGTGGCTGTAGCTTCTGTTCACCTAGTCATGATATAAAACTTCCCAAAGTTGGCCCTAGGCAATGGTCCTATGGCATCTATACCCCATTTCTCAAATGGCCCATATGAAGGAATAGGTGTCTATGGTTTAGGCATGAGTGACCTGGTGCCAGCCTTTTGACACAACTTACATGTCTTACACCAGTGGTGTACATCACAATTGAGGCTAGGCCATACAAAACCAACCTGGAAGATTTTACTACTTGTTATATCTAGGGCAAAGTGATCGCCACAAACACCATCATGACAACTGGAAATCACCCCCGTAATTTCATTAGAGAGAGGGACCTTCCTCAGTACTTGGTCCTTACCCTTACAATACAAGTCGTCATTGATAAGTCGATACCTTGTGGCCTTACTGGTGAGCCATTGCTTCTGTCCTTTTGTCAAATTTGGTGGACATTTCTCTGTTTCCAAGAAATGTGCTATGTCGGGTAAGGTGTCACTACCTTGAAATAGAGGGAGCTTTAGCTTTATAGCCCCAACTACCATTTCCTGCAGTCTTTCACTTGCTAAGGCGTTGGCTTCATGGTTTTGAGCCCTTGGGATGTGGTGTAGTTGAACTGCTTCAAACTTACCCAACAAAGTTTTTACATAGCTTAAGTGAGTCCTCAAGCTAGGGTTCTTACATGTCCATGCTCCATTTACTTGCCTTACCAAAAGTAGAGCATCCCCAAATATATTAAGGCGTTTTACCCCTTGTGAGATGCACCATTGTAATCCCTTTGTCAGTGCTGCATACTCATCTTCATTGTTAGAATGTGATCCTAACAAATGGCCAAGCAAAAATACCTTGATACCTTTGTCATCAAAGACCACTATGCCTGCACAACAGCTGCTTTGTTGGATGCTCGCTTGTAGGCTCCATCAAAGTAGAGAGAGTGTGTTCTTTCTATCACTGGTGGCTCTGGAAGTGGTTGAGTTCCCTTGCCTTTAGTTTTCTTTCCCTTCTTCTCAAAGTGTTGGTAGGTCATAAGTCCCCCCAAGCTTTCCCTTGTCGTGCTTTCTACCTATACCGTGTAGTCAAACTCTTGCAGATGAACTAGCCATTTAATAATTCTAGCAAAAAAACATCCATGTGTTGTACCACATAGGGAAACATTTCATCCATGGTTACTATTACAAAATGCCTAGGCAACAAATATGATCAAAACTTTGTAGTTGCAAATCTAAGAGCTAGGACTAGGTGTTCCACATGGGTAAAACCTTTCTTTGCCCGCTGTCATCATGCAACTGGAGAAGTAGATTGGACTCATGAAAGATGTCATTGCATCCTTTTGGAATAGCACTACCTCCAACGAGTCATCGCCCACACTTGAGGTGACATATTACTTTTTGTCCCACTTAGGCGGTGAGATAGTTGGTAGGGTGGCTGATACCTCCTTTACCTTGTTGTAGTGATGCTCACTCTCCTCGTCGCATGTGAAAGTTGATCATTGTGTGAGATGTTGCAGTGTTAGAACAAGTTGTGATAGTAGATGTATGACTCTATTCAAGTACCTCACCTTCTGTAGAAAAGAGACTAGTTGCTATGTGGTTGTTTGGTGAAGGTAATGCGATGAGTGCGGACACCTTACTTGGATTGGTGTTGATACCTTCAACTGAAATTTCATGGCCTGAGAGAAGGACTCTACTTTCCCCACTGTGGCAGTTGTCTACATTTAACTGCCCTCCTAGGCTCTGCAGCCTTGCTAGACCACCCGTCACTTTTTTTAAGTGTGAGATGCAAGGACTATATATACAAAAATAATCAATGAACACTCTTATGGACGTTCCAAAGAATAGTAAAGACATATGTGACATATCTCTGGAATGTGGCAGGTGCATTTGTGACACCAAATGGCATAACTCTATAAGCAAAACAACCCCATGGTGTAATGAAAGTGGTTTTTAGTTGATCTTCAAAGGCTATGTGTATTTGAAAATAGCTAGAATACCCATCACACACTGTGTAGCATTCAAAACCAGCTACTTCATTCAGAATTTCATCCAAAAAAAGAAGAGGGAAATGGTCCCTCTTTGTGGATGCATTTAGTGGTTTGTAGTCGACGCAGACCCTCCACTTACCATTCTTTTTAGGTGTCACTACAACGGGTGACACCCACTTTGAGTTTTCCATAGGATAAATGAACCCTGCTTCCAGTAGCTTCCTTACCTTGGCAAGGAGTGCCTTTTCCCGTATGACCCCCAACCGTCGTAGTTTCCGCATGACTGGCTTTACCCGTTCCTTCAACTTAATGTGAAGCTCCACCGCTGTAATACCTATGATTCTTTCATAGTTTTCAATGAAAAAATTAGGGAATCCCATCAAAATTTGCAAAAATTTATCCTTCTCTTCACTTGTTAATTCCATAGACAACATACTTTTCAACCTATCCTCTCCTAGGCCAGGTAATTTCTTTTCCTCTCTATTGCTTTGACCTTCTAGTGATGGGTTGCGAGTCGTGCTTGCCCTTTGTAGATCATTCATGATAATGCCCATCACATTGATGGAACTGTCGCTCTCATTGGTGGAAGTGGTATCCTCCTGACAAGTGGAAGACTCACTAGTGGTTTGATTTGCTGATGTCTCTAGGTCCATTTGTTTATACTTGCCGGTCCTCATGTCATAGTAGATTGTTTCTCCCTTCTTACCAGTCATGAGTAGAAGACAAGTGCCCCAGTCCTGTTTTGCCTTCATGACATCCATGGCCTTCCCAAGATCAATGGATAGACCTCCCCTTTGTTGGCATTACAAAAATATCTACTTCTATCTCAATGTTGAAGGCTTTTACCTTCATGGCACTTACCACACCCGCACATTTTACTTTTGTTTTGTTTGCCATCTTTTCCTTGCATGGAGAAGGCCGGTCAACCTCGAGCCCTAGCCAAAGCATCATAGATTAATCATCACAAAAATTTGTGCGCCACCATCAATGTAGGTGTTTCCAACCCTCTTACCCTTTATGTTGACGTCAACAAGTGGAAGGATGTCATCCATATTGCAACCCGAAATTGCTCTGGCTACCTTTGCTTTGGAGAGCCTTGTACTTCGACTAGACTGTTCAAATTTTTCCATGATTCTACAATCTTGAGTAAAACGCTTTTTGTCGATCCGTTCCACCCTAAAATGTCAACCTTTACACCATGCTACTGTGTATGACTTATACTACAACCAACAAAGATTATGAGTGGCCATTCAAACATATAGAAAGTCACTAGTCGTACATTGCAAACTTACCTTGGTCGCGCAACCCCAAGAGTATTCCCACTCTTCCTCAGTCACTTCTTCACCGCAATGTTGTGTGCTTTTCAATCGGTTGTGCAACCATCTTAAGCTCATGAATGTTGGTAGGCTCTCCAGACCCGTCGGATAGTGCATCGGTGGTCGTCTTCCCCGTCTCCACTCGATTCGTACCCTTTGTCGCTCTTGCTTTGCATCCTCATATTGTGAAATCCACTTTTGCATCACTGGATTGTGAAGCATGCAAAATCGGTTGATTTTAGCCTCTAGATCTTCCGTCATCTTCTTCTCAACACCGAGATTGCACATGACAATCCCAGATATGCACTCGTCATCTATGGTTTTCCATAGCATATCCCGGGCATTATCAAATCCGTCTAGCCACTCTCCAATGTACACTAGGGACTTTGATACCAACCTTCTGCCATGCTACCCTCCGGACGTGCTTTCTGACGCACATATCTCTTGAGTGTTTTCATGAAACGTTCTAAAACGAACATCCATCTGGAATGTACTGTGCCAGCTATTTCCACCTCATCAACTATGGAACAAGAAGATGCACCTAAATGGTTAGCATGGTAGTAGGAAAATGTTTCTCAAACATGCACACAACCTCCACAGTGTTTAGTTTGGCGAATGGTATGGAGTCTACGTTGATCTCCTTTTGTGAGATCCATTGCACCAACTTCGCAAGTTTGTAGATTGTGTTATTGGCGTCAAGAGACAAACATTCCTCAATGGCAACTGGTAAAATAAACTGCAAAACACGTGCAACAATGATATTAAAGTCCACAGACAAATTTTTTACACAATTCCCACTATAATATATTCCTCTATGAAAATACCTGACACATTTTATGCCAGTTGTGTGACTTCAAACCGGTAAGCTTTTCTTCTTTAGTAAAACACGTTCGGAGCGAGTGCATTATGCCAGTGGGGGTCCGCAAAGATTGAATGGTCTCTTTTAATTTGCGTTCTTGGGCTCCTGTGAAAATCCATGGTGCTTTAGGGAGTTTTAACGATCCATCGGACGTTGTTTGTAGCCAATATTGCTCCATACGATCCACATTTCTAAGGTCAACCCTGGCTCCCAAAGTATATTTCTTGCCAGTCAAATGGTCCCATAATAGATTACCCACATTCTTGAATATGTGCATTGCATCGAGCAAGTGATTGATCATGAGTCGGGGCCAGTATGGTAACTCATACCATAGAGATAGTCTCTTCATCCCTGGGGGCAATCCGTCATCACACATCTCCTTCTGCTCTAACCATGCTTGTGCGGACATCCTCAGTGGCTCTCTTCCCAAAAAGCCATCGCGTAACACATGATTCTCTGGAAGATACGCTTGATGACCTTCGTAGATTTGCTTCTTCAATGAGGACGCCCTACGTGTATTCATTCTAGGTCCACATGTGACACATGCTCTGTATCCGCTTGTTTGAAGCCCTGCATGTATACACATGATAATAGATCAGCTTGAGAAAAACCAAGATTTACAGTGTCTGAGTGAGGAGTGTAAATAGATCACCTGAGCATTCTGTTAGTCTGGGATAGTCATGCATGGTCAACATTAGAATGCCTCTGATCAAAACATTCCATCGAACTGTGTGTCGGCTCATATCCACCACTTCTATGCCAATCCACATTTGTTGTAGCTCTTCCAATAGTGGAAGAAGATACATATCCATATTCTTCACTTTATATCGCCCCTGCCCCTTCTTCGTAGTCAACCACGGGGGAATGTTGTAGTTGACGATGACAACGGGCCATACACTGTAAGATGTTGATCTTTGACCAAATGGATTTACGCCATCCATAGCTAGGACTAAGCAAAAATTTCAAGCTTCCCTGGCAAAATCCGACCATGTTCCATCTATATGTTTCCATGCTGCGCAATCTGCAGGAATCTGTAGCACACCATCCGAAGATTTATTCTCCTCATGCCATGATGCTAGGGCGGCCATGGACTTACATTCAAAGAAATTCTTGATGCAAGGAAGAAGAGGAAAATGTCGCAAAACTTTTTGCGGATTTTTTGTTCCGTGGAGATCTACTCGATATCTCTTAGAATCACATTTCAGACACTTCTCCATGTCTATGTATTCCCCTCTGAAAAGAATGCAGTCATTAGGACAAGCGTGGATTGAATTGTAATCCATCCTCAAGTTTCGGAAAATCTTTCTTGCTTCCTCTTGGGAATCTGGCATCACATTATCAGCTGGTAGTATGTGCTCTTTGAGCAATCTACACAACATAAAAATACGGTACAATTGTGTAAAAATCTATCAGATCATTATACATTTAGAATTTTATTAAAGTAAACTAATTGTAATAGATCACCTGAAAAGCGTTGTGACGCTAGTGTCACTCCATCCAAACTTTGCCTGCATGTTGAGAAGAACCAGGAGCCCTTTCAATCTAGACACACGTGCTCCATTATACAATGGCGTATCGGCTTCACTTTTCATATCATCATAGATAAGCCTTTCTGAATCCATGATCGTCTCGATCATTTCATCAATCTCGGGCTCAAACATTGCCTCGTTGGAAATGTGGTCTGCATGATCATCCCTCGAGCTGTCAGAGGCTACATCTTTTGGCCTCACATATGCTTCTTGACCAAAGCGCCTGCAAACATGTCTATTGGGTTGCAAGATTGCTGCCTGTTGGCCAGCGTCAGACTCCGAAGAGTTATAATTGGCAACAACTCGATCTATAATAGATGTATCGAGCTCGCCAAATTCGCAAACGTGGTGCAAAGAAACGCGTCTTGTCCGTCGCACAGCATGCTTGCATTGATTACAAGGACATAAGATCCTCGTTGAAAGATAGGTGCTTCGGTTGCACGGCCCCACATCCTCGTCACTACTCATAATGAGGGAAAAAATCTTATAACCTGGACAGCAAATTTAATCTTCTATTGGCATTCTTTGTCTTTTATCTCTCTCTCTCTCTCTCTCTCTCTCTCTCTCTCTCTCTCTCTCTCTCTCTCTCTTTGTTCACACTGTAAACTACCTCACATTCTCTAGTCATGTCCAATCCCCGCACACCTCAGTCTAGAGGTGCATGGAGATCAGAACCACCGGGTTATAATCTCGTCTTTATTGGTCAATGCCTATATTTGTGGGTACAAGAAATTTACACACCCATGTGTTCATGATAGTGCATGTAGTGGACAAAACCCCTTTGCCTCTTCTCTAGCTGTAGCATTTCACAGCATCTTAACATCTTTTCACAGTAGATATTTTCACCGTTTGTCTAACTCTAATTTTTTTACCGTAATCTCGAAGGTAGACTCTAATATAAAAACTCAATCCAAAATCTTATCTTAAATCTAAACTAATTGAACATGTGGTGATTCGCTCCATTGAAGAATAAAAGACATACCAATGGGGCTACTAGCTATGTAGATGTGAATGGGCGTCACATATACAAATAATTCAATGCAAGAGTTTAATACTCTCACCTTTCCATCCCGTCGATCCATGACACAAGTGATGGGATAAAATCCTCTGCGAAGCTGGCCCAGCCGCCACTCCCTAGGTGATGGGATAATCTCATCTGGATGCAAACTCTTGCTGCGTCACTTTGCTGCCACCGCCTATCTGAATTGGTCGTCCTCTCCTCCCTGATACCCCTCCACTCCTCTCCTCATGTAGTCGCGCATGCGTCTCCTCATCCATCCATCCTCTCTCTCTCTCTCTCTCTCTCTCTCTCTCTCTCTCTCTCTCACACACACACACACACACACACACACACACACACACACACACACACACACACACACACACAGACCAGTTTCATACACACCCATCCTCACACGCCACGTCGCATGCACACACAGCACAGACCTGTAGGTGATGCTACACGGCCTACTTATACTGCAAGCCATTGAGCATATGCGAAAGAGAGGAAAACAAGCAGAGAAGCATCAAGTATAAAAGAGAGTTGGGGGCAGGGGCCTGTGCTGCTTACGAGAAGATTCAAGGAGTAAAGGCGTGCGCGAGTAGATAGCAGAGGAATGCGGGGAGCAGGACGAAGGTGGCAAGCTTATTAGGAAATTTGAAATTATTATGCTCAAGAGTAAAATTTGGCCTTTCCAATTTGAAGTTGAATTCCAAACGAGATACAAATATATGGCCCCGCATGGCAGGACAAAAGCCTTGCAAGATTTGCGTTCGTTTATGGAAATAATTTTTCCACAATGTCTTCATCTGCAGGCCTCTGATCGCCAACAATATTGTCCTCATCTGCAGGCCACGCGTGACAGAGAGACACAGACATACAGACCAGCTGCGCGCACACACGAACACACACACACACACAAAGACAACAACGGGTCGTTGCATTTCACGTGATGAGATCGTCAGATCAAGCACCGGCATATATGAAGTGGGCGAGATGGAGTAGAGGTACGGGCTACAGCTACAGGCAAAGGGGCACAATCAGACTCCAGAGAGCTAGTTCACATGAGAGGTTTTGTTGCCAACCAACAACTTGATTTTGTGAGTTCTCATGGAAGGTATCTAAAAAGGTGAGAGAGTGGGAGAGATTTCTTTTTTAAGGAAAATGAATGGGAAAAGTAAGTGAGAGAATAGAGAGAGAAGTGGAAAAAAAGTTTGTCTTTTCTTCCATTCAATGAAAAACACTTTTTTCTCTTTGTCTTCACTTGTGGTTGCCATCTTGCTCCACCCCTTCGGTATGGAGCCGTTTGGGAACTTGTGGAAACTTGTTGCCAACTATTTAGTGGAAACACTCCATGTGAAACCAAAAAATTGGCAACATATTGCCAACATTTTGAAAATCAAACCCTGATGAGAACTGGCTCAGAGACTACATACACAGAGAAACAGAGGAATCCGGATACGGATGCGTCGGCTTCATTAAGTCTCTCTCTCTCTCTCTCTCTCTCTCTCTCTCTCTCTCTCTCTCTCTCTCTCTCTCTCTCTCTCTCTCTCTCTCTCTCTCTCTCTCTCTCGGGGATCAGAAGGGATTGTGTCTGTCTCTCTGTCTCTCTCTCTCTCTCATCCTACCGCCTTCCGGACACTTGCCGGGTGTCTGGCATCAACGCATGTCAGGGGGGGATGTATAGTATATATAGGGCCCGTTTCCACGAAGGATTTTTGGCCACCAATGGCCACATGTCGAGGCCACACGTAAAAATTAAACTGGTCACTCATGACCACTCGTGGCCAAAAGTGAAGTATAATACAAATATGGATATTCACAATCTGAGTGCTCGAGTGCTCACGGTTGAAGATCACGCTCCAAGCTGTAGGATTAAAAGCGGATTAAACACTAGCACGATTGTATAGTGACCCTCTCTCCCGCTCTCCCTCTCTCTAGTCTTGGCACTCACACATACACAAGTGGTACGGGCCCTCATAACGAATGAAGGTGAAAAGTCAAAAGACAAATGAAGATGGAAAGTCAAAAGACATTTTGTGTTCATATACATAGGTGTTTCTCTGCTCTTTCATTTTTCCTTTAGCATTTTCTTCTAAGTTTTCTTTATCGTTTTTGTTTCTCTCTCTCTCTCTCTCTCTCGCAATGTTGTAATCATCTTTCTTAGGTTATATTGTTGCAAAACTCTATGTGCTTCGTCATTGCCTTTCATTACGTGCTATAGATTAACACATTTTTTTTCTTTTTTTTGAGTGGAATCTTTGAATTAGGAGCATCTTTTAATTTTTTTAAATCCATTAGGAATATCTTTTAATATTGCATTGGTTTTTTAAGGAATCTTTCATTGTTGGGAGAGTGTAGGCGTGGTCATTTTAATCTTCATTTGTTGCTCCATCTTCTTCATAATCATTTTTCTTGTTGCTTCTTCATATGATTTTTTCTCATTGAGCACCTTTAGATTTGTGACATGCAAAATATATGGGGCATCTAAAATCCCTTACATTCATGATCATTGTGTAACCAAGTGTTACCATGCCTTGATTCAATGCCAAAGTGGATGGAAAGGTTCTCATGTTAGCAGCGTTGACGAACTACAGACTGGTGTCGAATAATGTTGCAAGTGTTGTCTAGCATCGATGACAAAGGGAAGCATGAGGCAAACACCACAAGTTGTTGTGATTGTAGGGGACAACAAGAGATTCACAACACAACAGGTGTGCACACAAAAACATCGGGCTATGTTGCGAGGAAAATTTGAACAACGAGGTCGATAAGGTTGAGGAGATAATGAGATGATGACAAGTTGTAGCTATTGAATGGTGGAAAATATGTGTAGCAACCAATTCAATACATACAGTGTGTCATAAAATCTAATATCTAACCAACCCAAATGATTTTCTCATATTAAACTGATCATTTAAAGTGGAAGATAAACGGGAACAAGGGTTACAATATAGACATGTGCTTATGGATCTATCTCAACACGGGGCCAAGGTCAAAAGGGTCCAAATGAGTGAGGGTTTGTCAAAGAGCAAGTCTATCTAATGGAGCTTGAAAGAACTTAGCTTCATTAAAGATCTCCAATGGTTAGTGTAAAAGTCCTTAGACCTTAGGTTAAAGCTAGGCCTATGCTTGAGGTGCTTGATGATAATCGTGCATGAGATGCTTGATAACTAAGGTGCAACTTAAGCTAGGCATGTGCTTGAAGTTCCAAGTCAACCCCTACAAGGAGGGGGCGAGCCCTTGAGGCTAGGGGGATGGTAGAGAGAGAGGCCATGCTCTTGCTATTTCCATGCATGATGGCTAAGCTGCTTGAGGTGATTAAGCAACTAGGCGGCCAAGGTGCTTAGGGGTAGAAAGTCAAATCCAATGCCTACAAAGAAGGGGGCGAGTCCTAAAATGAGGGGATATGCATGAATGATATTTTATTCACCCAAGAGGCATCCTTTGCTCAAAGAGGCATAATGGACACATGTCAAGCCCCTAGCTAAGTTGCCCCCATAATGTGCCTAAAACCTATTGGTTGACCCTTAGAGAGGTCCATTGAGGATTCAGGTAATTAAATTAATTGATTAGACATTTATCAAGCCCTCTCTCTCTCTCAAAGGGGAATAGAGGAAACTTGTCCAAAGACTACCTCTACTGCTTGACTTGACCCAAGCTTGTGATTGGCTAGGCTTGAGAGAGCCAATGAGCGTCATGAATGAGCTATAAGAGGGGGTCAACCCAAGCAAGGAGGGGGCTAGCTTGAGGGATATTGTCCCACATACACACACACACACACACACACACACACACACACACACACACACACTCTCATTGTGTGAGGTGCAAAGTGCAAGAGCTCCATCTCCTTCTCCAAGCTTGCCAAGAAGTTGAGAGCCTACACCAACACTCTTGGCTGTGGGATTCAAATCAAACCAAGATCCAAGCTTCAATGCTTAAGCTTGCCATCTTCTTCATCTTCATTACTATGCTATTTTTCTATGCTAAGCAAGAAGAGTAATTATAAGTGAGGAACTATTTATTTCTGCTATGAATGCTTCTTCTTCCTCTTCCCTAGTTACCCTCATTCGCCACTAGCTCTCTCCCCCTTTGAAGGTGTTTGAGACCTTGAGACTGAGGCCAGGGATGGTTAATGCTTTTACAAAGTTTATGCTATGCTCATGATGCATGAAGCTTTACATATTCATTGCATCACCTAGGTCACAAGGAACACAAAGATTGTATTGTACCAAGTCTCTCTTGATGGGAGAATCTATAATGAAAAAGCCTATTGGAGGGTGGACCGGCTCCACATAAATTCGGTCCTCAAATGTTTTCATGTTCTGTAATTCTCTCTCTTGCAAAAGTATTGTTCATGCCAAGTTAATTAAGTATTATGGTTATGTTGCTACCCCTAATGGAGTTCACCCTCTATGTTCTCAAAGTAGTATCATGAAAATGCTCACTCTAATTCTCTTCATTTTTCTATGCTCAAAGTTCATAGGCCATTTCCATTACATTGGTCTCATAGTTATTGGTTTCTCTTTTCTTGCTTAAGAAAAGAGGTCCTTAAGTTGTCCATGAAAGGTTGGACTTGTTCATTGTTGCAATAGGGTAAGTGGGATAGGGATCTATTATCTTGGTTGAGAAGGACTTAGTTCGAGGTACACTGTTGGGAACTAGAATCTTAATAATGGAGTCTCTTGGGGCTTGCCTTTGGCTTAACCATTATTGAGCTACGAGAAAGATCAACAGGAACCATAATCAACCGAGCAATGTTAGACCCTCTCCACTAGTCTTTGTAATCAGCAACGTCTAAACCACAGGTGTGGCTGCTTGAGAACTAATTTTCAAAGGTAAAGAAGAGTCGCGACTAAAGTTTCTGAGGGTACCAAAGCACAAAGTAATTCTATACAAAAGTTTAATTAGCATGGTTGATAATAACCAAGAGAGTAGAATGAAATTTGATTTTGCACATAAAGGTCCTAATGATGATGCCCCCATGTTCGTTAATTATATTGTTACTAGGTTGCATAAAGCTATGGGCAACCCTGCTTTGCAAGCCAAAGTTACCCAACAACTTTGTGCTTATGGGATTTCCCTTCCTCTCCAAGAGGAGAGAGATCTTAGAAGGCCTCTTGATGAGACTCCCAAAAGAAGACTCTCTCCCATAAGAGAGGAGGAATCCAAAGAACAAGAAAGAAGGGAACCACTAAGTTCCTCTGAAGATGTGGCTCCACAAAAATGGCGGTCTAGACGATTGCCAACTCCTCCCAAGAGGAAACAGTCAACCCATAGTCCTTCTCCTCGTCACTCCAAAAAAGAAGAGAGGAAACAAAGGAAGAAAAAGGAAAGAAAGAGGTCACCCTCTTCTCGTTCTTCTTTACCTTCCTCCTCCTTTGACAAAAGCAACAACTGTTCTCCTAGAGAATACAAGAGGAGAGAACATCGAAAATCTTACCCTTGGCGAAGGTCCCAAAAGCTCAAGAAGTTCAGCGAGGGAGGAAAGAGTATCTCTTTTCTCACATATGATGGCACCTTTGGTGCTACCGACAAAGTATTGGCCTTCATCCATTAATTTGATGTGGCCTTTGGAGATGAGGGCTTTACGGAGTCCTCCAAGCTACGCCATGTAGCTATGCACTTCCAAAAATATGCTCGTCAATGGTGGGCTAGCCTTCATGGTAATGGTGAAGCCCCAAAGACATGGAAAACTCTATGAGTTTCCATCATGAAGCAATTCCTTGCAAGCGATGCAAAGTACAAAGTTCTTACCAAGTGGTGGAGTTTGAAGCTACTCTCCAACGAGTCTATCCACAAAATATGTGGACAAGTTTTGGGATTTACATCTCAAGGCTATTGTCTTTCAAAAGATAGACTTTGCCAAGCAAAAACAATAATTTTGTGCGGGATTACCTGAAGAGATGGTCGAGTACGTCAACTCCCAACAACTTGGTTATATCACCAAAGTAATCCACCACACTATGGTTGCTTGGACCGTCAATTTCTAACAAGGGGCTAGAAGGAATGCCAAGCCCATGGAAAGCAAAGATAAAAGTGATGCAAAAGGGAAAAACAATGCCCAAAATTATTCCCAAGGCAATTCCAACAACAAAAACAATCGGTACAAGGAGAAGGGAGTTTACAAAGGTAGAAATAAACTCTCTCCTAAAGAGTTAGAAGCTTTTTGTAAGGATCACAAATGCTTCAAGTGTGGCGAGGAAGGACATGGCTATTGTTCTTGCCCCAAAAGAAAATGCACGCAATGAGACTCCTAGAGCTTCAAGATCAAAGCTTCAAAAGAGGATTCTCATTGCAAAGGATCACCTATCTCCTATGCTTGGGGAAAGTTAAGGGAGCATGATGCCTTCATCTTGTTTGACCCTGGCTCTACTCACTACTTCATATCAACGGAGTTGGACACTATGTTGGGCATTCAAGCTTTTGAGATGATTGATACTATAACTGCTGTGGTGGAGCTTTCAAGGGACAGCAAACCCCCATTACTCCCTTGGGTGGGAAGTTGAGGCTTCATGTCCAAAGCTACGTCGACAAAGAAGAATTTTTCATTTCTCCTCTCCAACATTATCCTAGGGGCACCATGGTTCAACCGCATGGCTGCCAACATGAAGTTCCCTGAAAGGAGAATCTACTTCACCTATAGGGAAAAGAGCATGTATATAGATTCTAGTGCCGGTCGTACTATAACACTTGTAAATCCTCCTGCTTTTGATAAATCAATGAAAAGCTCAGTTTTTTCGTACATAATTTTTGTCAAAGAGTCCCTAAAAGGTCCTAATGTTTCATCAATGTTAGGAATCAAGAAGAGTTAGACTTATCTAATTTTCTAAATGGATTCTAAGATGTGTTCATCGATGATATCCTTATGGACTTACCTCCAAAACGAGGGGATGATGACCATCGAATTGAGCTCGTACTAGGAAGCTCACCGCCTAACAAGCCTCCTTATCTAGTAACATTGAAGATTGCACATTTAGGGCTGACTTACATTCAAATCAAAACATGATTTACCTAGTGGATGCATTCAATACATTAATGATAAGAAAAAATGCCTTACACACTATTATGGTATATTTGATATAGAAAACCCCAAACCTAAATGTACCATTGCACAAAAAGTAAATACATATGGGGGGGGGGAATACATCATGGGTGAGGTGGATGAAAGAAGGGCGGTGGAGGTCCATATGCTCTTGGAGGAAACAAAGGTCATGCCAGTGGAGGCCATGTAGAAAAAGCATCTATGGCTGAGGAATACCCAGCATATGGGCCAGAGACGGGCCTAAAAGTAGTGGTGGGTGCACCAAATGATGGAGGAACTCCTCTGAATGGCAAAGGGTACAAACCATATGTGAGGAGGTCTATAGGTAATGTGTGGGGCACTGAACCAACTCCGAGGGGGGCTCATATGTGGAGGCACTAAATGCACTGGGGGAAGCTCCATATGAAGACCATGCCAGGAGTGAGCATGTGAAAGTCCTACATGGAGCTACTGTCGTACCTCTCTGACTGTTGAGTGGCAAAGGTGGCTCTAATGAACAAATCTGCTGTGTCACCTGCTCCAGATGCTCAGACACATGAGCTCTAGCTACCCTTCCAAACATCAATGTCAAGCCTATATCGGAAGGTAGACGTTGAGCGGGACCTAGACATGCACTGAAAACTGACCAATCCTTCTCAGAACAACTGATGCAATGCCTACGTAGCTGTAAACATTGTGCTGTCAATGTCCCCACTCTTGCAAAACAATTAAACACAACATCTCCCATGTTTGTGAAGGTACCTAGTAGCCACCTACAAACCAAAAAAACCCTTTAGATTTCTTATACCTCCAATTTTTTAGGAACATGAAGTCAAAACATTCAGTAAGTTTCAAGCACCTGGCAAACGTTGGACTCCTCTCAACGCCTCTATGAAACGGCCTACCCATACGATCAAGCATCCACTATGTGGAATCCGTACTTGGTAGCTTCTCCCACAACATGTTGTTATCTACAGAGAAGCCACATACATTTGCTGCAATCTCTCCATCCGCTCTATCATACCTCGAAAGCCGACACTCAGCATCTCTAGGGGGTGCAAAAATGACTAGCAACAAAGTACCAACCTAGAAATAACATTGACAATAAGATATTTTGTGATGTGGAAACTACGGGTACTCATCAACATTTAAACAAAAATCAACATACCCTCTACATAGTCCTGAACATCGTGCAACTAGACTCCGGCATCCGTATGTACAATATCCTCAACAACTAAAAATCAGCTCCCTCTACCTTCAAAGTGACAATGGATAGATGTTCTGCATGGCATGTCGCCACAACCATGCCATCTGCCCAAAGAAACTCGGTTACGAGAAGGAATGTTGCATCCACAAGCTCGCTATCCCACTGGTTCCATAAAGGAACTCCACCCGTGCTAGCTGCATGTGGCCTAGTGTGTATTGGAAAGGCCATGTACATCAAACATATGCCACCCAATGCTAAACTGGGTTTCATCTGCCCTATCTCTGATAAAGAGCCCAAGAATCTACGTACTGAATGGAGAGACCTGCACAAAATCTTTGTTAGACCTAAAATTGTGGACATAACTAGGAAGGCAAAATAGCATGGATTATTTGTCATTGCACACCACATTAGGAATAGCTTTTTCCAAGAACTTGACACTAGTATTCACTTCAAGGTGGCGTGGCTCTACATGCATATCCGCATGCCCAACATATGATTAAATCTTGCATGCATTGCTAAAGAGAAAAATTCAACATTAACCATTTTTACAAACATGGAGGGCTTTCTCCAACCACTCTGGCCATGTCCGATAGGTCCTCTATAGCCATGTCCTCTAATGGTGAAGATGGAGGTGACTCTTGGGTGTCCCCTAGTGGTCTCAGAGTGAAGAAAATTGATGGTGATATTTGTGCACTCTGAGCACTATGGCTCCGAGCATTGTAGCTCATAGCACTAAGTCTCTGAGCACTATGGCTGACCTCGACAGAATTCTCCTCATCTACATGCTCGCTCTTACTATCACTGGAGGTCATAGCTCTCTTCCTTCTCTTCCCACCTTGCCGATCAGTCAAGGGGGCTTGCTTGCCCGATGTGGATTCGATCTTTGGGTCTTTCTTTGAGGCCGGTTTCTTCATTGTGTTTGGAGAGAGTGCATACTCTACCACAATGGCTTTCTTACGTGAAGCATTATGCTCCGCTATTGATTAAAACATGAAGGTTAGTGTGTCCATGTCGTATTGCATGGAAAAAGGAAAAATAAAGATAGTACACTAACTATGTAAAGCTGTTACTCTTTGGGTGGGTACTCCTTAACTGGGTAATCCAGCCACCAAGGGCAATTTCCCCACGCTGCCTTTGGCCGCAAATCATCTATCCATGCATATGGATATAAGCCCGTCTCCTCTCTCTCTCTCGCACATGCACCATGCATCACTAGGGTGCTCGGGAATGGAAAAAACTAGAGCATCTCTCCACCATCTACAAACCAATAAGTAATGTTTTTTGCCATCGTGACAAGATTAGTGTAACCTACAAAACATACGTAAAGTGTCAAGCACGAAAGTCAAACCTGTAGAACATGCGTCGTGCCGTGCAAGCGAAGTGGGGTTGGTCTTCGGACTCATGTGTAGACTTGATCCGTGCACTCCACTTCTTGAAGGGTTTGTCAAAGTGGTTCCTCCTATATTTCTGCAATGTGTGTGTGAGAGTGCAACCATGCCTCTCTTCAGCCTTCTCGTGCACGTCTTCAACATGTTGATTCTCCCCCTCCATTTTCTCGGCCATATGAAGCACTCTCTTGTAACAAATAATAGGACACAAGTGAGATCACCAACATGATAATTCAAGGACATAATCAATTGATCCACCTTCTTAATTGCCACCAATACATGTGGTAGCGAAGCCATTGGATCCATGCCTTCTCCGTTAACCCTATGCCATTCTCTTTCAAGGTTGCATCACCACCTTGGAGCATGTCGATTAAGCGTCATTTTCTAGCATAGGAGAAGAGTCTTCTTTTTATTGACACATAATGAAGAGAGAAAGATATCAAGAGACTTACAAACATTTACTTACTCATCTGGGCTAATACGTGCTCGCGCAACCTCTGTTACTCTAGATGGTGTCATTTTGGTGGTCCTTTTGCCTCGACCTATAAATGATATACATTTTTGAAAAAAGTCGTTGCCATTTTCACGATCTGCAATTGTTGCTATCTCAAGACGTTTGTGCGTGAAATACTGCTCTGTTTCCGATAGCGAAAAAATGATACTTTGCTCGTATGCGTCAGGTGCCAAGTTATAGTCGAAACTCCCTTTTGATGGAAGATCTTCAATTTTTCTATTGTACATAGCATCAAAGTCTTCCTACCATTTGCAAAGAACACAATCAAAACATATATATAATAAAAATTCATAATCAAATCACATGCTCGATTAACATTGCTTTCAATGCATACCTTCCAAATGAGTTGAGCAAGGACAGCCATTGGCAACTTTAGCCACTTTTATTTATTTGGACCCCTGAAGTATTCAAAACCCTCTCTGCTACCAATAGCGCTCTTTGCAAAATTTTTTGAAGGAGTGAAGTTGGGTCCGTTAGCCCTAGATTTCTCATCATGAATATATCGTGCGTAGTGGTGTGAGGGACTAAAATCCTCGTAGCCCTGTAGAACACTTAGGTGTAATAGACATTGTCATAAACAATAAGATGCGTTTACATTCGCAAGCAACAATTGGATTTACCTTTTTATCATTCCCAAAACCAATAGAAACTCCGCTATCTCATGGGTTGAAAATCCACAAGCACGCACTCCACGTGCGGTGCCTCCTCAATGGGGATGTCGTTCTTGTTCATCCACCGCATCCATGCCTCCAATATGTGATTTCCATACCAAACCACAAAGTATCTCTCGGCCATATGACTAAGCTCGGGGATTAGACGAAGCTCCTCATCCCAGTCATATGACATCGCAAGATCTCTCGAGGTTTGGCCGCAACGAGTGAATTGTTTATGATCTTCCCTGAGAATTTGCTCACTTACAATAAATCTTGCCATGGTTGGTTGGTAGCTTTTATTTGCAATGGGGAGTTGCAAATCCACCACATGGTCATCATGTGTGCGGATGGTGGCGTTTAAAAGAAGTCGACATAGAGGTAAGCGCGGAAGTTTTCCATAATAGGGAGATCTATGAGCATCCACCCACCCTAAAGAAATATGCTTGTTGATCACATTTGTAAACGCTTCATTTTCTGTGTCGTCTGCTAGCAGTTTCCACATGATGGCTCATTTCTCCACTTGTGTGGTCAGTTCCAACCACACCGATCATGACGGAAACAATCCGATCTAGACAGCTTACAATTTGAGATTGTTTGCTCTCTTGAATGGACCACGGTGAAACTTCTTGTGAAACTTCTACGATACCATTGTTTTTTGATTGATTTCTTGTCCTCATAGTTTCACTAAAAGAGATGGGGAGAAATAGAGAAATGTATGGCTTGTGGGAAATTGAGAGCTTGAAGGAGAAAGAGAAATGGAAAGTTGAGAGCTTGAGAGAAAGACCAAGTGAAAGCTTGAGAGAGAGTTGAGTTTGAGATAGAGAAAGAGAGATTAGCTCAATAGAGAATGATGTGAAAAAGAACTTCTTGAACTTATTTATATAACTTGCAAAAACAAATTTTTTTTTGTTTTTTTGTTTTTTTGTTTTTTTTAATTTGTAAAAATCCTTGTGTGTGTCATGCGTGTGTGTCTGTGTGTTATGTGCGCACACATGTGTGTTGTGTGAATGTGAGAGCGTGTGTGTATATGTGTGCGTCTGTGTGTGTGTGTGTGTTGTGTGCGCATGTGTGTGTGTTGTGTGTGTGAGTGTGTGTGTGTGTATGCGCGTGTCTGTGTGTGTGTATGCATGTGTACGTGTGTGTGTGTGGGGGGCGTGGGGATGTGGGGGGAAACGTGTTGTGGATAGCTCATGTCCCACTGCCCACGCGCTTTCCTCGCTGGCACGTGGACCGTTGGGACACATAGTAGCATGTGTCCCAACGGTCCACGTGCCAGCGAGTTGACCAAGGTCCACACTAGTGACCTAGCCAGTGAGCCACTAGTGTGGCACATGACATACCACGTGGCCATGGGACCGCCACGCAGGCTATCCATGTGGCCATGTGGTATGCCATGTGTCATACCACGTGTACCGTCGTCAAGCGTCGGTGATCCCATAGTGTTTAGGCTACATTCTTGAATATGTGCATGGGATCCAAGAGGTGTTGTATTTTTAAGTCCTTCCAATATGGAAGCCTTAAAAATATGGAATACCTTGACATACCTTTTGGTGGAGGACACGGAGCCGGATTGTTGTTGTGGTGTTCCTCCCAAATGGTTGCCCAATCTGCCATTGTGAGCTTTAGAGGAGACTTCCCATTTGTTGGAGCCTTGTGCTTGATATGCCCTTGGGGTAAGAAATGATGGTTGTTTGGATAGATTACCTTGCGCAAGGAATCTGGCCTCTCCATCACCAACGATGGCCCGCAAGTAGGACATGTATTGTGGCCCGATGTGGACAACCCTGCATACATATCATATGGTTAGAGAGATGGGTGAACGAAAGTGAGCTAAAGGGAGAGAGGGAGTGAGGGAAATGGAGATAGAGGAGAGGGGGTTACCAAAAATCTCTCCAAGCCCAGGATAGTCATGCATAGTCCACAAAAGGATTCCCCTCACTTGAGCCTCTCTCCCCCCCTTTGCAAGTGAGACATCGACAATAGGAATGCCTCTCCATAACTCCTCCAACTCCTCCATGAGGGGCTCAAGGTAAATTTAAATATTTGACACTTTGTACTTTCCTGGCACAAGCAAGGAAAGAAGTATATTGCCCTTCTTGGTTGTCTCCCATGGTGGAATATTGTTGTTGACAATCACCACATGCCAAGTGCTCCATGAAGTAGACTTAGTGCCGAAGGGGTTGACACCATGACTTGCTATCCCAAGCCTCAAGTGTCTACGCTCCAACCCAAACTCTGGCCATTGAGTTTTGATGTGCCTCCATGCAGGTGAATCGGCAGGGACACGCATCATTCCATCATTTGAGCGATGGTTTGCGTGCCACGTGAGAAGCTCCATGTAGACATGCTTTTAAACATGCGTTGGATGCGAGGAATTAATAGAAAATGTCTTAATACCTTGCGGGGTAGGTGTGCCCCTCTCACACTTGTCTTGTATCGTGCCTCCCCGCACACGGGACATGAGGTAGCATGTGCATGCTCATTGCGGTATAGCATGCAATCATTGACTCACACATGGATGCGCTCATACTCCATTCCAAGTGCAGTGACATACGATCTAGCTCGTCAACAATCCAGAGGCATGTAATGATCAGCTCGCAACATTTTGCCCATCTAACTAGAACAAACATGAGTATTAGTATAATTCCTAGAAGACGACACCATAAAGAGAGAGGGAGAGAGTATATAAAAGCCACATTCCATACTTACAGAAGTAGTGCATTGACACTTGCATTACTTCAACCAAATTTTACTTGCAAATTGAGTACTTCCAACGATGCTAGGAGCACCGAGTACCGTGCACCGTTGTAAAGAGGTGTTCGGGCTCTCGTCATCAATCTATCCTTCATTTCGGCAGCCCATTTTGTGCAGGGCTGACAATCCTCTTCGCACACGTCATGCTCATGAGCTAGTAACTCATCACACATGTCAAAACATGTACTCATCCTCTACATCAAAGTGTGACAAAGATGCCGTAGGAGCTCCTGACGTAGAGCCAACGGCAGGATCACCATGTGGTGCACCCAAATCGCCCAGTCTCTCTTGCCTCTGCCGTTCGGCCTTGCGCGCCGGTGCACCACCACCAAACACAGACCAATGGGGCACCTCCTAAAGCAACGGTTGAGTTGTGCTATCATCTCTCCGAGCGCTTTTCCGAGGATGCCAAAGCCCTTCGTTCTCCACGTGCTCCAAAGCAATGAGCCTCAAGCGAGGAATTGCCCTTTTGCAATAGGCACAAGGACAAGGTAGTTTTTCTTGAGCCAACAATCTCGCTCTGGGCCTCCAGGAGGACCACAATCATCCCAGGCCAAGTCCTGCACACGCGAAAGGTTGTTTATTTAATCATGTGTCCTAAAAAATAAATAATTAGAAAAACACTTAATTCCATTAGAAAAATTACATATAGTTAAAGTCAAAGGGAATAAATGACAATGAGTGTTAAAATTATTTTTTAACTAAAAGAGATTTTAAAAATTCAGTCAATAAACATTTAAAAGTACTACAAAATAAAGTATCCATAAAAAATTAAAAATCTTCATCAAAAAACTCAAAAGGCTAAAAAATGAAATAATGTATAGCTAAGGGTAGGGGGGGTGGTGCGTACCCCCCCCTCTGCAACCTCGGATTCGCATGTATCCATTTGAAATGACTGGCCGCGGTAATATGGGCGGTAATCAACGCGATAATAGCCGTGGTAATACCCGCGGTAATAACTGACACCTAAAAAAGGAAAGAAGGCAAAGTATGCCGCGTTTTTGCAGCATACCCTGTCTTCCCTGTGTTCTTGCTCTCCACCATCGCTCCCAAGCTTCCGCCCCTCCCCTTCCCCACTCCCCATCTCTCTCTCCTTCAACAAGCCTCCCTCCCCCCCCTTCCCCCTCTCTTCTTCTCCAAGCTTCTCAAGTTTCGTCGAAGAGGGTTTCGTCCAAGTTTCGGCAAGGGGGTATTCCGCCATCTTCTTTGGATGCTGAACCTATTCGAAGCTCAACTGCACTAAAAAGAAGAGGTAAACACAAAAGCACATCCTCCCTCTTCCCCTTTTGTTTTCTACTACACACACACACACACACACATACACACACACATAAATTAAAAAAAATAAAGAAAATAGAGAATCCATTATAACATACCTCGTTCATTAGAAAACGGTTGTTTCGCCCGGCTTGTTTGAAATGGTTGTTTTGCTAAGCATGTTTGAAAATGGTTGCTTTGCTATGCACATTTGGAAATGATTGATTTGTGATGCACGTTTTGGAAATGATTGTTTGGATAGTGTTAGATGAAATAGAGAGAGAAAGACATAAATGAAGAGAGAGAGAGAGAGAGAGAGAGAGAGAGAGAGAGAGAGAGATTTAAAGAGAGGGAGAGAAATGTTAGATAAAGAGAGCTAAATGTTAAACACAGAGAGAGAAATGGATAAAGAGGGAGAGAAATGTTAGATAGAGAGAGATAGAAATAGATAAAGAGAGTGAGAGAGAAAGAGGGATAGAGGTAGATAAATAGAGAGAGAGAATTAATGTGTGTGTGTGTGTGTGTGTGTGTGAGAGAGAGAGAGAGAGAGAGAGAGAGAGAGAGAGAGATTTAAAGAGAGAGAGAGAAATAGATAAAGAGGGAGAGAAATGTTAGATAGAGAGAGAGAAATAGATAAAGAGAGTGAGAGAGTGAGAGAGAAAGAGGGATAGAGAAAGATAAATAGAGAGAGAATTAATGAGAGAGAGAGAGAGAGCAAAATAGGGAAAGAGAGAAAGAGAGAGAGAGAGAGAGAGAGAGAGAGAGGGGGAGAGAGGGAAAGAGATAGGGATAGGGATAGAGGGAGTCCATGTTAGGGAAAGAGGGAGAGATAGAAAGAGGGAGAGAGATAGGGATAGAGGGAGAGAGATAGAGATAGAGATAGGGATAGGGATAGAGGGAGAGAGTGATAGGGAAAGAGGGAGAGAGATAGAGATAGGGATAGGGATAGGGATAGGGATAGAGGGAGAGAGTGATAGGAAAAGAGGGAGAGAGATAGAGGGATAGGAAAAGGGATAGTAAAAGAGGGAGAGATAGAAAGAGGGAGAGAGATAGAGATAGGGATAGGGATAGGGATAGAGGGAGAGAGTGATAGGGAAAGAGGGAGAGGGAGAGAAAGGAATAGGGATAGAGAAAAAGAAAGAGAGAGAGAGAGTAGGGATAGGGAAAGAGAGAGAGTAGATATAGAGGGAGAGAAAGAGAGGAATAGAGATAGAGAGAAAGAAAGAGAGAGAGAGAGAGAGAGAGAGTAGATAGAGAGGGAGAAAAGAGAGGAATAGAGATAGAGAGAAAGAAAGAGAAAGAGGGAGAGAGGGATAGGGAAAGAGAGAGAGTAGATAGAGAGGGAGAGAAAGAGAGGAATAGAGATAGAGAAAAAGAAACAGAGATAGAGAAAGAGAGGAAGAGATAGAAAGAGGGAGAGAAAGAGAGAGATAGAGAGGGAGAAAGAGAGGTAGAGAAAGAAAGAGAGAGAGAGAGAGAGAGAGAGATAGACGGAGAGATAGAGTGAGAGAGGGAAAGAGGGAGAGAAAGAGAGAGATAGAGGGAAATAGGGATAGGGAAAGAGAGAGAGAGAGAGACTAGATAGAGAGGGAGAGAAAGAGAGGAATAGAGATGGAGAGAAAGAGAGGGAGAGAAAGAAAGTGAGAGAGAGAAAGAGAGGGAGAGAAGGAAAGAGGGAGAGAAAGAGAGGGAGAGAAAGAAAGAGAGAGATAGATAGGGAGATAGAGAGCGAGAGAGGTAAGAGGGAGAGAAAGAGAGAGATAGAGGGAAATAGGGATAGGGAAAGAGAGAGAGAGTAGATAGAGGGAGAGAAAGAGAGCAATAGAGATGGGGAGAAAGAAAGGGAGAGAGAGAGAGAGAGAGAGAGAGAGAGAGAGAGAAAGAGAGGAAGAGAGGGAAAGAGGGAGAGAAAGAGAGAGATAGAGGGAAAGAGGTAGAGAAAGAGAGGGAGGAGAGAAAGAAAGAGAGAGATAGAGAGGGAGACAGAGGGGTAGAGAAAGAAAGAGAGAGGGAGAGAGGGAAAGAGAGAGAGAAAGAGAGAGAGAGGGAAAGAGGGAGAGAAAGAGAGATAGAGGGAAATAGGGAGAAAGAAAGAAAGAGAGAGAGATAGAGGGAAAGAGGGAGCGATAGAGTGAGAGAGGGAAAGAGGGAGAGAAAGATAGAGATAAAGGGAAATAGGGATAGGGAAAGAGAGAGAGTAGATAGAGAGGGAGAGAAAGAGAGAGATAGAGGGAAAGATGTAGAGAAAGAGAGAGAGAAAGAAAGAGAGATAGAGAAAGAGATGGAGAGAGGGAAAGAGGGAGAGAAAGAGAGAGATAGAGGGAAAGAGGTAGAGAAAGAGAGGTAGAGAAAGAAAGAGAGAGAGAAAGAGAGGGAAAGAGGGAGAGGAAGAGAGAGAAAGCGAAGGGCAGCCCATTCCCAAGCGTGGAGGGTGTAGGTAGAAGACAATGGGTTCCACTTGTAAAACATGATGATCTATGTTTGCAATAACGGGATGAAGCGGATGCCTTAGTTTGTGAGGCTATTCTAGGACATGGTGTATGTCCCTGGGGTCGCTCTTGTGGACGTACAAAGCCCGAAAAAGTGGTGCCCAAGTCCAAAGCCACCATGACCTTAGCCGATACCTCCATGCCTTGGCAGAAGATGTAGTCCATGTTTGGCTTGTCATCTCTGAGAGTGCTTGCTTTACATGGAGACACATACATGACTCTGCCATGGAGAGAGAGAGATAGAGTGAGAGAAATAGAATTACTTATTGCATTACATTAGAATTGTAATGTTACAATCAATTGATCACTTAGATGTTGAATTTAGGTGAAGCCAACACAAAACGATGGCTACATTTACAACCGTAACATATATATGTGTGTACATATATATCTATTTATGCATGTATGTAGGCACTGAGTATGGTATCATAGCATCCAAAGGTTAGACGCTTCCTCTTGGGTATAGTCCTTTTTTAATCGTGGCGTTGCGGTCATTGATCCACTCATGCATGGATTACCACAATGTACCTTTGGTTTTGCCACGGTTGAGACTGTGATGATATCTAAAGAGGTACAATTGACCTTTGGCACTACTAGCCTCTACTTAGGTCTACTAGTATGTGTATGTATCTACGTGTTTTTGTGCTAATATATATATCCCCTGGGAGACAATTGTAATGTTACGATCAATTGATCACTTAGACGTTGAATTTAGGTGCAACCAACACAAAACAATGGCTACATTTACAACCTTAACATATATATATGTGTGAACATATATATTTGTTTATGCATGTATGTAGGCACTAAGTACGGGAGCATAGCATCTGAAGGTTAGATGCTTCCTCTTGGGTATAGTCCTTTTTTTATCATGGCGTTGCGGTCATTGATCCACTCATGCATGGATTACCGCAACGTACCTTTGGTTTTAGCACGGTTGACACTTCGATGATATCTAAAGAGGTGCAGTTGACCTTTGGCACTACTAGCCTATACTTAGGTCTACTAGTATGTATATGTATCTACGTGTTTGTGTGGTAATATACTTGTGTACATATATTGAGATGAGTGACTAGGGTGGAAAGCTTAATCTTATATTGCTCTTTGTAATGTAGATTTCAGATGACAGACCAATTGGTGAGGAGCAGCCAACTGGCTCTTCTTTTGGTTGGATCACATCTCAAGTGGGCTCCCACCCAGGGTGGACATCCCCTCCAGTGGACCCGAGTCTTGAGTCGGTGAGAACAAGCAAAGAAATAATTAATGTTTCTACGTAGTTAACCATAAACCATGAGTGTCATAGGTTTTTTTTTCGTTATTTTGCAGGCATGGCCATCCTACACCTACCCTTCTCAGATTCCTGCACTGGTCGTAGATCCTGACTTATAGCAGGCTATCTCTTTATGAGAGCAGTATCTCTAATTGACGGAGGATTTGTTTGGCCGCTACACTCCATAGCAGCTTGTGACCTACAGTATTTCTCCGCAGACTACACCATGGGGGAGTCAGGGAGGGACTCCTTACCTACAGAGCCTCGCACCGACGGCACCTCCCTCTACTCTCCCTTCCTATCGTCCTACTCCTATTCCATCGCACGGTCCTACTCCCCTTGGATCACAGGGTCCTACTCCCATGGAATCATAGGGTCCTACGCCACTCCCATTCCACTCCGGCTTCGCCAGAACATCATCGACGGACT
This sequence comes from Adiantum capillus-veneris, assembly GCF_014529385.1. NCBI lineage: Eukaryota > Viridiplantae > Streptophyta > Polypodiopsida > Polypodiales > Pteridaceae > Adiantum > Adiantum capillus-veneris. The sequence goes on along the minus strand of NC_140950.1, from coordinate 25,806,056 downwards.
TCCTCTGGCAGCGCGCATCGACGCTCGTCTCAGGGCAGCGAGCGCTGTGAGAGACGAAGCGGCGGCGGATCTTGTGGTTTCACATATTTTGGTAGTGGCAGGGGAATGGAGTCCCCACTTTCAGAGCGTGCCACCCCTGATGCAGAGGAGGAGGATACTGACGCACCCATGCCAGACACGCTTGGGTGCTGCTACAAGGTTAAATATGGTGGGGAGGTTGATTTTGGCACAGCACAGGGTAGGGCATTTCAATGCCATTTACAAATTCTTATACATTCAATGTATAAGAATTGTTTTATAAAGTTCAGAGACCAACTGTCCGATCATGCACGGTACATTGAGGATGCTCTGTTAGCTAGATTTCCAAATGCCCCCGATCAACGTTTTTCACAACAATGGTTGGAGAGCTACATAAAGACATTTCTAAAAAACAAGCAGTCCAGTGTGCGATGCGCAGTAGCCAACCAGGTCAAAGATCCAGACAGGAGTTACCGCGGTGGCAACATGGCAGACGCGGAGTGGGAGTGGGCAATTCAAGAGAAGAGCGATCAAGCTACGAGATGAGCTCATCATATAGACAACAACGCGAGGCCCGCGCAAGACAAACTCCCACGCACTATTGCTCAGGAGGCAAGGGAGCTTGGAAGGATAAATATGTAAGATTATTTGAATTATAACGTCGATCGTTGATTATAAAGATTGTAGTTGATAATTTGGTATTGCTAATGCTAACCTAGGAAAATGTCACTCTCTCTCGACCAACCAGAGAGATGGTCAAGTATCGGGAGCAACATACAGAATTTGATACTTGGCAAAGTTGTTTGAAAATAACCACATCTTTCGCAAGCAATTCGACACAGCGGTTGGACCACTACAAGTGATAAGTTTAAACAAGTAACTTTGTATCAATTGTTTTGAGATGTGTGTTAGAAGCTGGACACACCCCACGGAAACTGACTACTTGGAAGATTATCATTTTTTGTAATTATTCATTTATTGAGGAAACCTAATTTTTCACCTTGTAAATATTGGGACTTACAGAAGTTTCCAGATTGTATTCTAGTTTCGATAGTTAGATGGAGTAGATGGTTGATTTGGAACTTTAGGGTTTGAGAATTGTAAGGTATATATACCACTTTTTTACCTTAATGAAAAACCTTTTGTCATTTTTTAAAATACAAGTTTTGAAGTCTGTGAGTGAGCGTACTATGTACGAGAGAGAGTGTGAGCTTCATCTTGACGCTACATGTGCACCGGTGGTCAGAATCAAGTGCGGAGAAGTGCAACGTATTGCCCTCGACGAGATCTACGCGCCGATACATACAGTGCGCGCGTTGTCGTGCTGTGACATGTACATAGTGGGAACACATGCTACAAGAGTTATCTTGTAACTTTTTAGATACATAATTATATTTCTTATAATGTACATATGCATATGGAAGTATAAAACTAAGCTTTCTATCTCATCTTATTATTTATCTCAAGGGTAATGTATTCTTACTTTACCATCAAAAAATACTATGGAAAAAGTGTCAATAGCTCCACCTCTTTAACTTGGGGCAAAAAACATTGATTCTTTCTTTCTACCATCTCATTATTATCTCACACCCTATCTAGATCCTATATCTAGGGTAATTTCCAATCTATATATATTCTATGTATTTTTCATATTTTTCTTATATTTCTTTTTAAATAGCTACTAGGAGGGAATCAAATCCTAGTGGGACACTAGGTGGCATGATTTCAAAGATACACTTATTTTAATGCATTATTGCAAGCATGATTACAAAACTTTGTCAAGGAGCAATGTCATGCTTTCATATGGCATGAGGTGTCCATTGGAATCAAATAAAAGTCTATGCTAAGGGGACCACATGAAGACTTTTGCTACCATAAATGGACCCTATTTTGATGAATTTTTTACACAAGGTTCCAATCCAAATTGGAAAACGATTTTAAAACGCAAATCGTAGCTAATGAGCTGAAGTTTTTGCCCATATTTTTAATTTTTTATTTGGAGCCACGGTTGAGGAGATATGATCAAAATACTAGACCCCAATCTGCCCACATCATGCAGGGACAGCTCATTTTCAACTTTTCCAATTCCTCTTCACACTGGCTCCTCTCTTCTTGTGTAAACCCTTGGGGGTTCCCTTCACCTATAAAAGGGGACCTCTTCTTCCTTGAAACCAACTCAAGAATTCAAGCCATTGATGAGAGAAATTCTTGAGGGAGTGAGTAGTAATGCCTAATTGTACTTAGCCATTAACATAAGCCCAAACCTACACTTTCTCCTAGAGGGAGACTATCCATTCTTGCAACAAGCTAACCTTGGAAGATCAACTCTAATCAAAGAAGGTCTTGCACTTGGTGTATCAATCAAAGTGGAATTATCCACTCTTCGTCTCTCTCCATCAATAATGGTGCCGAAGGTTTTGTCAAGTAAGATGTATTCTACATTGATGTTTTCTTGATTTCTTTTTGTTTTCTTTTTCATCTCTAATCCAACATATATATATGTATCTAATCTCATCTCTTTAAGAAAACCTATCTCTGTCATTCTTAGTAATTCATCCTCTCTACAAATTCTAGGTTCTCTTTTCTACAGGTACATCTCTCCCCGCAGTATCCTTATTGCCTACGGGCAAGAATAGGGCTTGGGAGGGAAACTTCTCATCTCTTCACTTCTCTCATATCTACATTTCTCACTTACTATCCTAGATGAATAACCCACATGATGATTAATTTTATCGCTTTCACTCTGTACTATCTATTAGAATTAACGTATGGATTAGCCATAAAATACACTTTCAACAAGTATAGTGTTTCTCTTCGGCCCTGAAAGGCTCAATGAAATACTTCTATCACCGGATCCCATCATACTACCTCTCATAGACTATAATTTTTCTTTTGGTGTAAGCGTAGTTATCTTGCTATGAACCAAGAGGATTTGTACACACAATTAATCCCAATCACTAGACAAAATATATATATTATGGTAAGCACAAAACTACAATTCCAAAGAACAATTCGTAGCCTATTTGGTCAGCCAAGATTGAATTCCATTAACTCATCCATTAACCCTTTCATATTAGCCATGATACGATATGACCATAGCCTTGATGTTTTCATCTTCGTATTGTTTTGACATTCTCTTTTGCGTTCTTTCTTTGTGTGTGTGAATGCAAGAGAGAAAGAGTGAGTCTTCTTTGATTGCACTTCTTTCCAAACCCTAGTCTTCATGGCATCTATGGTTTAACTCCTTCATATAGTTTTTGTTGAGTTCTCTCACAAACTCTCACAGCCATAAGCCCGGTGCTTTCCTGGCAAGACCGCAATTTTCTCGACATATTTTTGGTGAACCCGACGCGAATCTGCTAGGGTGAGAGTTTGTGGGTAACCATGGGTGATCATGTTGAGCAATAGGGTATGCATTTTGACCCAGCAACAATGCAAATGTTTCAAGCATTTGCAATGTTCATGCAACAACAACATGCTACTGAAAGAAGGGAGATTTCAGCACTAACTTTGGGAAGGGGGGAATGCAAACCTTAGTTGAAGATATGGCAACCAAGCATGCCACCTCTTCAGTTGAGGCAGCTACTTATGGAGTAAAAATTAAACATTTTTGTGATGAAGAGGTGAGTGACCATCATGGTCAAATTTGGCCAAATGTCATGCAATAAGCTAAAAAGGGAAAGCTTACAAAAGAGATTCTACATGAAGCAGGTGATTGCATACGTCTAGAAACAGGATGGAATGATCCAGTGGACTCATTGTCAGTGCATGCCTACATTACAAAATGCCAACAAAATGAGGCAATTGTAGAAGAGAAGCGCAGACGTGAGAATGCTGATGAAGGACCATCAAAAAGAGCTTCTAGAAGTGGGGGAAGAAGCGACTCAATGCCTTCTCAAACACCCTCAACACAAGGAGCATCTCCACCTGAAGTAATCATGGAGGAGTCTACAACAGGAAAGAAGAAAGAGCGAACGAAAGGTAAGACAAAAGGCCCAACTTATAAACTACAATCTGATATTGAGGTTGCTACAGATTTAAAGAAAGTCTTGGAGGAAAGGATCTTGAATAGCAAGATTGAGTTTACTCTAGGAGAAGTTCTTGGCATTGCAAAGCGTGAATTCCATGAGGAGATCATTGACATCATCAAGAGAAAGAGGCAAACCCTTGCTGAAGTTTCTCGTCCACAGGTTGAAGGGGAAACCTCAAAGACACAAGGGATGCAACTGCAAAATAAGGAGAATGATGGAGCTGTGGTAGGATGCTACCAATCTAGTGGGAGAGTGAAGCAAGTGTATTTCTCAAATGATGATGAAGAAGTTGAAGATATTCCTAGGAGTTACTATTCACAAAGTCATTGGGCAAGGGCTACTACAGAAACTTTGGTCAAGGTAGGTGATCTTGAAGAGCCATTTGTTGCCTTGATTGACCATGGTTCAGAAATAAACATAATGTCAAAGAGTCTCTACAACAAGTGCAAATGGCCGATGGACACAGATCATGACTGGATGGTAAAAGTGGCAAACAATTCATCCGGTGAATTGTATGTAGCATGTCCAGGTGTGAAGGTAACAATAGGTGATGTAAAGATTGACCAAAACTTCTTTGTACAGGATACATCTTCATATCATCTCATCCTTGGACAACCCTACATTGTGGGAGTTCGAATGGAAACAAAGGTTATGGACGATGGTTCAGCATATGCTAGAATACGTAGCAAAGATGTAAACAAGCTGTCCAATTTCTCACAGTCTATGTAAACCATGAAAGAAATCGTGACAACCTCAGAGAACATCCTCTACCAAAGGTAAGCAAAGAGTTTCATGATCATAGAGAAATGATGGGTTTTGGCCAAGTACCATTGTAAAGCGGGATTGCAGTGGTACAGAAAGAAAAAGGGTCTCGCTTGATCCAAAAATAGGTGAAACTTTCTCGATGAGCTCCTTGGTAACAAGGAATGGATCAGTATGTTTTACAAAACTTGAAGATTTGAAGAGATATGAGAGGCGATATGTGCATAATGTACAAATAGGCATGAAAAAGAGTGGGTTGCTAAAGCCTACTGAAAATGTTTTGGGTTTGTGTGAACAAGTTTCTTTTGTAGATACTATGGGTGAGCTTGATGCTATAATGAGGTCTAGTTTGTATCTTGAAAATGAAGTTGTGGAAGTTTGCTCTATGGAAATGTATCAAGTAATAGAAGCCTTTAAAGAAAGCCAAAAAGTTGGCCTAGAAGTCCATGTTGAAACTAAATACAAGAGTGTAGCAACGAAGGTGAAACCAGTAGCGTCACCCTTACCACCCAACAACAAGGAAAAGATTGAATAAGCTTCTTTACAACCAAGTTTGCAAAATCCTAAAAAGATCGGGCATACCTTCACAAAGGAGTCCTTTCAAGAGTTGCAGATTGGTTGCGAAGAGTTTCTAACACAGGAGGAGACAAAGTGCTTCAAAGAAATGCTTTCAAAGCATGGTAAGGCTTTTGCATTTGAGCCACATGAGATAGGATGTGTTGATCCTTATATTGTAGCTCCTATGGTAATTTTCACAATACCTCATGTGCCTTGGAATCTGCGGCCTATTCCGGTTCCAAAGGCTCATTTGCCAAAGTTAGTAGAGCTACTGAATGAGAAAATCAAAATGGGAATCTTGGAGCCTTCTTGTGCTCCATACTCAAACAGGTGGTTCACAGTTCCAAAGAAGAATGGTTCTCTACGCTTCATCCAAGATATGCAACCAGTGAACAAGGTGACAATTAGAAATGTAGGTACAGGTCCAATTGTGGATGAATTTGCAGAGGCGTTTGCAGGGAGGGCAATCTACTCAATGGGGGATCTCTACTCAGGGTATGATCAATTTCAGCTTGCAATCGAAAGCAGAGACTTGACAACCATGAGGACACCTTTGGGTTTGGTAAGGATGTGTACCTTGCCACAGGGAGCAACCAACTCGGTTGCACATATGATGAATGGGATGAACAAGGTCTTACGTGACTTTATTCCTCAAATCACAATGCCTTTCATTGATGATTTGCCTATCAAAGGATGTGAAGAAAGTGACAAAGATGAAGCTTTGGATCTCAAGGGATGTCGCAGGTTTGTGGTAAATCACATAAATGATTGTGAAAAAATTTTGTCTAGGTTGGAAGAAGTGAATCTTACATTGTCAGGGAAAAAGTCTATGTTTGGTGTCAAAGAAGTGCTCATTGTGGGGCACATGTGCGGGCCATATGGTAGGAAACCTTGTCCATCGAAGGTAGATTCCATCCAAAGAATGAAAGAAACATGCACTAGCATCACTGAGGTTAGAAGATTTCTGGGAGCATGTGTCTTCTATGTTATTTGGATTCCACATTATGCACATGTAGCTGATCCTCTTTATCAGCTGCTTAGAAAGAATCAAAAGTTTAAATGGACAGAAGCACATGTAAAATCCATGAAAAAGCTAAAGGAGTTACTTCAGTCAGCAACGACTTTGAGAAAGGTAGACTATGAGTGTCAAAGGCCAGTGATTGTGACAGTAGATACCAGTCCTACAGGGATTGGATGGACAATAGGGCAAGATGACAAAGAAGGACACAGGTATGTGGTAAGATTTGGAGCAAAGGTACTAAGTGCTCGCCAAAGAAACTATCCACAGATAAAGAGAGAGTTATGGGGTATGGTTACAGCCTTGAAAAGTGGGAAAGAGTACCTAATTGGTGCATGTGTGGTTGTAGAAACAGATTGTCTACCACTTCTTGGGATGATTACAAGCTGCTCAACACCAGACATTGCTATGTTGCGGTGGATTGCCTACATTAAGTCCTTAAATCCCGAGTTTAAGCACATTGCAGGTAAAGACAATACAGTGGCAGATATGCTATCAAGGGCAAGGTATGAAGATGAGTCACAAATGATTGATGAGGGAGATGATGTAGGCACAAAATTCTATTCTATCTCTCATGTCAAAGGTAACAATGTCTGCATGACTAATTCACTTGAATTGTTCTTGAAAGATCTTTATGAAGGTGATTGGCTTTTTATTGGAAGGTACTTGAGTACTCTAACAAAACAAGATGATTGGTCTGAACAAGAATTCAAGAGGATACGTAGGAAAGCATATGGGTACTTTTTAAGGGATGGTTACTTGTGGAAGCATCCTAAGCAAAAGGGTGCTACACCACAACGGGTTATATGTAAAAAAGAGACTGAAGTAAAGCTCATGCAAGAGTTTCATGAGAGTCTATGGGCTGGACACAGGGGTGTGTGGGCAACCTTCTCCAAGTTGAAAGAAAAATACTGGTGGAAGGGTATGTATAAAGATGTATCTCAGTTTGTAGAGTCATGTGTAACTTGTCAAATGTATTCAAATGTTCGACATCGTGATGGATTGCACCCTACATATCCACTAGCCATGCACTATAAATGGGTTGTGGATCTAGTCACGATGCCTTTAGGACTCTGGCAGATGAGGTACTTGGTTCTTGCACGAGAGGACCTAACTAATCAGGTTGAAGGAAGAGCATTAAGAGCTAAAACCACAGAAGCTGTGTGAAAATTCCTTCTTGATGAGGTGATTTGCCGTTATGGTTGTGTGGGAAAGATCACTGCAGACAGAGGTGAATTGGATGCCGAAGAAGCAAGGGAGTTCTTTTCTAGATTAGGAATCAAGATTTCTCTTACTACAGCTTACAACCCTGAAGGCAATGGAAAGAGTGAAAGAGGGCACCCTCCTATCATCAAAGCTTTGGCCAAGGCTTGCGAAGGAAGAGTTGGTGAGTGGCCAAAACTGTTACCATATGCTTTATGGGCTGATCGTACAACACATAGCTCAGTAACTGGCTACATGCCTGCGGAGCTAATGTATGGTCAAAAGCCAGTGATGCCGATTGAAGATACGATTCCCACATGGAATGTACTACCTTGGCAAGAGGGGCTTAGCAGGGAAGATCTCCTTGCATTGCGCATAAGGCAACTAGAGAGAAGACCTGGAGACATTGAGGCTGCAAAAGAATGACTCAAAAATGCAAGATTGAAAAACAAGGACTACTTTGATAAGCGACATCGGCTCAAGAGCAAAGCAATTGACAAAGGTGACTGGGTTTTAGTGTATGATAGTAGCCTTGATAACCAACACACAGTCATGCGCAAGTTTTCAAAAAGATGGTTTGGACCATATGTTGTAAAACATGTGCATGAAAATGCTACTTACAGCTTGTCTGAACTAGATGGCACAGAAGTAAAGATTCCCATTGCAGGAAAAAGGATCAAAATGTTTAAGAGAAGAGGAGACAATGATCCAGAAAATGTTGATGAGGAAGAAGAGAAAAACACAGGTGAAGATCAAAGTGAAAATGAAGCTCTGGAATCATCCAGTGAAGATGAAAGCAAGGAAGATATACAAGAGGGCTGATCTTACAAAGAAATAATTTGGCACATACCAGAGGATGTGCAGGTTTAGAGGGGGTGGATGTCGTGTTGTGACATGTACATAGTGGGAACACATGCTACAAGAGTTATCTTGTAACTTTTTAGATACATAATTATATTTCCTATAATGTACATATTCATATGTAAGTATAAAACTAAGCTTTCTATCTCATCTTATTATTTATCTCAAGGGTAATGTATTCTTACTTTACCATCAAAAAATACTATGGGAAAAGTGTCAATAGCTCCACCTCTTTAACTTGGGGCAAAAAGCATTGATTCTTTCTTTCTACCATCTCATTATTATCTCACACCCTATCTAGATCCTATATCTAGGGTAATTTCCAATCTATATATATTCTATGTATTTTTCATATTTTTCTTATATTTCTTTTTAAATAGCTACTAGGAGGGAATCAAATCCTAGTGGGACACTAGGTGGCATGATTTCAAAGATACACTTATTTTAACGCATTATTGCAAGCATGATTGCAAAACTTTGTCAATGAGCAATGTCATGCTTTCATATGGCATGAGGTGTCCATTGGAATCAAATAAAAGTCTATGCTAAGGGGACCACATGAATACTTTTGCCGCCATAAATGGACCCTATTTTGATGAATTTTTTACACAAGGTTCCAATCCGAATTGGAAAACAATTTTAAAATAAAAATCGTAGCTAATGAGCTGAAGTTTTTGCCCATATTTTTACTTTTTTGTTTGAAGCCACGGTTGAGGAGATATGATCAAAATACTGGACCCAAGTCTTCCCACATCATGCAGGGACAGCTCATTTCGAACTTTTCCAATTCCTCTTCACACTGGCTCCTCTCTTCTTGTGTAAACCCTTGGGGGTTCCCTTCACCTATAAAAGGGGACCTCTTCTTCCTTGAACACAACTCAAGAATTCAAGCCATTGATGAGAGAAATTCTTGAGGGAGTGAGTAGTAATGCCTAATTGTACTTAGCCATTAACATAAGCCCAAGCCTACACTTTCTCCTAGAGGGAGACTATCCATTCTTGCAACAAGCTAACCTTGGAAGATCAACTCTAATCAAAGAAGGTCTTGCACTTGGTGTATCAATCAAAGTGGAATTATCCACTCTTCTTCTCTCTCCATCAATAATGGTGCCGAAGGTTTTGTCAAGTAAGATGTATTCTACATTGATGTTTTCTTGATTTCTTTTTGTTTTCTTTTTCATCTCTAATCCAACATATATATATGTATCTAATCTCATCTCTTTAAGCAAACTTATCTCTCTCATTCTTAGTAATTCATCCTCTCTACAAATTCTAGGTTCTCTTTTCTACAGGTACATCTCTCCCCCGCAGTATCCTTATTGCCTACGGGCAAGAATAGGGCTTGGGAGGGAAACTTCTCATCTCTTCACTTCTCTCATATCTACATTTCTCACATACTATCCTAAATGAATAACCCACATGATAATTAATTTTATCACTTTCACTCTGTACGATCTATTAGAATTAACGTATGGATTAGCCATAAAATACACTTTCAACAAAGTATAGTGTTTCTCTTCGGCCTTGAAAGGCTCAATGAAATACTTCTATCATCGGATTCCATCATACTACCTCTCATAGACTATAATTTTTCTTTTGATGTAAGCATAGTTATCTTGCTATGAACCAAGAGGATTTGTACACACAATTAATCCCAATCACTAGACAAAATATATATATTATGGTAAGCACAAAACTACAATTCCAAAGAACAATTCGTAGCCTATTTGGTCAGCCAAGATTGAATGCCATTAACTCATCCATTAACCCTTTCATATTAGCCATGATACGATATGACCATAGCCTTGATGTTTTCATCTTCGTATTGTTTTGACATTCTCTTTTGCGTTCTTTCTTTGTGTGTGTGAATGCAAGAGAGAAAGAGTGAGTCTTCTTTGATTGCACTTCTTTCCAAACCCTAGTCTTCATGGCATCTATGGTTTAACTCCTTCATATAGTTTTTGTTGAGTTCTCTCACAAACTCTCACAGCCATAAGCCCGGTGCTTTCCTGGCAAGACCGCAAATTTCTCGACAGCGTACGGTCCGGTTTTGCGAGCTCCTTCTATGAGCTTCATCTGGTGATTCAGTGAGCATACGTTGTCCGATTTTGCATTGCAGCATATCCACGCGTTCACATTGAGTAGAGCTACACATTAGTCACTTTAGAATTTGAAAACGAAGACCTGTAAATTTTGGCGAGACATCGGACGTGATTTTGCACCGGGTGTTTTGGGTTAGGATTTTGGTTCATAGACCTTAGGGAGAGCGACCTATTAGTGATAGTAGGGTCTCCTTCAATTTCTGTGGTGTTTCGAGATTGTTTGATGGGTGTTCGGCTCTAGATAACGTTGTAGGAAGTTTCCTCTTATGCACTCTTGAAGGCTGTGACTTAGACAATTGGTAGAGACCTCTGTAGGAATTAGTTAGGAGTCGGTTGAGTGTAGGTTTACACCTTATGCTTGCTTCCACGCACCTGCGGGTCGAGCTTCGTCCTTAGCTGACAAATCTTGTTAGGTGAGTTCTTGTTGTGCTGACGTCCGTCGCGGCGTATCCGTCCAACATTGGTGCCGCTTTCGGGGACGAAAACCTTAGGTAGGTGACCGAGACTAGTCCTTGAGGATAGGGATTTTTGGCTTGCCAAGAGTCTCATTTTACATTTAGATAGGATCAGAGGGTGAAGGACTCTCTAGGTCTTATAGGGCGCCTAGGAAGCGTGTGTCTGGCCTAGATCCTTTGACTTAGGTAGATTTAGGTAGACTAAGATAGTTTTAGGTGTTAGCTGAGTTCTTGAGTAGGAATTGGAGTGGTAGAAGCGGTGAGAAGAGAGCTTGAGAGTCCGGAGAGATCAGAAAGCAACCAAAACACCATTATCACCATTTCAAACGATGAGTAGGAGTAGAGTAAGTAGGACATCATGATTCAGGATCTAGAGCACTTCATGCATGTATACTTGCTTGGTAAATTCATCACAAGTTTGTAAAAGACGCAAAAGTGTGTTTGAAAGCCTAAGTGAAGTCCAAAAGTTACTGTGAGTGTTTCTGATAGAGCTGCAGAGCATCAGGAGCATTTTTGTCAGGAAAAAAATTAATTTCAAGCCAGGAGACATCCTACGCGTAGGATGCCTACAAGCTAATCTGGTGGGAATTTTGGGATTTTGAGTTGACCAGTGTGTTCAAAAGGTGGGGTTTATCGTATTTTCAACTGGAAAGTAGAAATTTGACCATATCTTGATAGGATAAGGCCAGATAGACTGAAATTGCCAGACATCCTACCCAAATTGTGCCAAAGCATTATTTTAAGATTAAAACCATAAGATGGCTACATGAGCATGACCTGAATGATATATTGAGTGACGGAGAGGGGTTTCATCTCATTTGGGTGAGAAAATTGGGTTCAAAGCAGACTTTAGCACTTTTGACTGAAAAAGGCAAGAGCAACTAAAATTGGGGACTTTTGAAATCCAAACCAAAATCTAAGCGCGCATACCACTGGGTTGCTGACATCAAGGGGAAGCTGTGGGTCAAGTCTGGGGTCAAACAGGCCAAAAAGACATCCTACGCGCAGGATGTCTTCTGTGTGATTTTACACTCCAAACCTAATTTTGAGCATACTAAAGTGATCAGCAACTCAAGGGGAGCCTGTGTTTTGAATTTGAAGACATTCTGATGAAAATGACATCCTATGCGTAGGATGTCTAAAGCAAGAAATTGAAGCCAGATACTGACAGTGGGCATAGCAAGGGGTTGTATAGCCTGAGGCAAGACCCCTAGTCAATTTTGGTCCAAGTTGGAGTTGATTAGACTGTTCAAGATTAGCAACAGGCTGTCGGAACAGATTTTAGACCCATTGACCAGCTTATAGGTGTGCAAATCAAAAAGTAAAAACAGTTGTGGGCTCAGCACATTAAGGGGGATCCATAGTGCAAAAATCCAGGCAAAACAAAGCAGGAGACATCCTACGCGTAGGATGTCTATTGGGGCCTACTGAAGAGAAAATTTGACTGGGCTTAGACAGTGAGATTCCATTCGGCACAAGGGTTCCAGAAATTCTTTCAGAAGTGAATTTGGACCTTGTTTGTCCATTTGACAGAGCAAAGACTGAATTCAGACTTTTTCACGTAAAATTGAACAACATCCGAGGGAAGTATAGTTCCAGATTAGCAGACCTAATCCAAAAAATCAGCAGTGTATAAAATATAGTAGTGGTTGAGATTAACTCTCCAATTATAGCAATCATTACTAAGATAACCTCTAGCAGATAGATGCTCTGGTTCGATTACCAAAATTAAACGCTTGTGTACAAGTATATTCAACACACAGCAAAGCAAGAAGTTGTGCGGAGACAGATCCTTTGCCAGGTGAGTAGTTGGATTTGTGATAAATTGCATTGATAAGTTTGATGAATTTAAGATCAGGAAGATACATTTTTAGAGACCAGAAGGTGGCAGGTGACCAAAGTAGCTTAGTGTCCACCAAGGAGAGTGTAACTCAGGCAAGGTTAGATCCACTAGCGCTGATTATTGAGGAAGGTAGTGATATTGACACTTCGTCAGACAAATCTTTCTTCATGATGGGTAGTCAACAGCCAGAAGGTTTCACCTATGATGGACCAATGCTAGGAGGAAGCACCTCCCTAAATCCTTTGAATGATTCCAAGCTCAATGTGATCTTCTTAGAGGGAAAAAACTCGAGGGGAGCCCTAGTCTATTCTGACTATCGAGGACGCAAGTGCATTTGTATCGAAGAGAGGCCGGCTCAGAGATTGGAGATAATTCGAGTCTATGATGATGGAGATAGATTCCGAGACGAAAAGGGGAACCACTATCTGATAGTTAGTAACCTTGAAGATTACAACAGATATGGAGATAACGTGGCGAAAGGGAAAATGGTTTCACAAGCTCAAGAACCGCCACCAAACATTGATCGGCCCGGAGCTATTTTTATGTATGATAAGAAAACAACCAGGGTTCCAACTTATAATGAGAATGTGGAAATCTAGAAGCATGAGAGTGAGGGTATAGTCGCTTACTTTTGCAGCAAAGAACCATACTTAAACGAATTAAGCAAAGACAAGGTTCTTTACTTATTCTCTTATGAAACTTCTACGGGGAAGGGTATAATTTTTTTTGATAGATACGGGCGAGAATACCAACGTATTCCCCCAGAAGAGGTAGAAAAGGCGACAGTTCTAGGAGCATCAACATATGCCCCTACGGAAGTGCCAAGAGCCACCTACACCCCAAGCAAGTCGACAAATCCCTTTTCTGAAGAGTATGACGCTACCTCACATTCTACCCGACCGCAAGCATTCAACAACCAAAACCAACCAGCAAACTAGCCATCATTGCAGGCATGGCTTCAACAGAGTGCAACAATGGAGCAAGACCGAAACCGAGATGGTTATCAAGCCGCACGAGGGCTAAGGGATTTTCAAAAACCACCACTCTATTCAAGGTATCAAGGAGAGAGTAAGCCAAAGACTCAAGGGTCAACAGAGCCTGGAGGGCCACCCATAGAACGAGTTCAAAGAGATGAACCATCCCTGGCGAGAATTGTTAGAAATTATGGCTTAGGAGCACCACTGAGAGAGGAACTAACCTATTACAAAAGACCTGAGGAGATGTATCGATTAGGACGTGGAGATCCAATGATGAGGTTTGTAGACCATTGTAGAATTAGACCTTCTCAAGTGCAAAAATGGGTAAACAAGAAATACACAGGAAACAGAGACCCAAGAGATCATGTAGCAGCCTTTGTACATGTAATTAGAGCCAAAGAGGTGTTAGACTTCCCTACCCAATTTGCAGGGTTTGGACTAACCCTAGAGGATGACGCTGCTACTTGGTTTGACTCTGTAGAGCGTAGAGACTTTGAGTCTATGGAGGAACTGTTTGATGAATTTATCAAGGAATTCTCACAAAGGGGGATAGCTCATAATACCGTTTCACAAATCCATAAATTCAAACAGAAAGATGGGGAATCTATACGAAAGGCAGCCCTAAGACTAAAAAGATATGTTAAGTTCTGTCCTGGGGAAGAACTGCCAACTCAGTCCAAACTTATGCTTATATTCATCCAAGGACTAAGGAATGAGGATCTCCAAAAAGACTTACATATGAAGAGAAGCACGATGTTGAATGAATTGACCAAGGAGGCTCTTTACCTTGTGGACAATTGTGCGGTCTACAAGGAGGGGGAGTTCAAGGACCTTGACGACGATTCATCTTAACAACAAAGTGGAAGCAAGTCTTCTAAGACAACACCGAAAGGAGAAGTAGTTGTAAACCAAGAGCAGCTTACAGATGAAGTGCTAAAAAAGATTAACTTGTACGCCAAACCCCAGGCTAAACAGCCCAAGTGGTGTGCTATTGAACAACAATGGACAAACCATGGGACAGAGGAATGTTATTATAACAAAGGATATGTGAGAGAGAGACCTTACGCTCCCCAAGCTCAGGTAGCTTTTCCTCAAGTTCCAGCGATGCCTAGGTATCAAGCAGGCAATCTACCAGGACCTGTAGGTGTAGAAAGACCACAACCGGTGTTGGGACAACAACAACCCCTACCAGGATTACGACCAGTCGGTATAAGATACACACCAACCGTAACCAAATCAGAGGATAAGGATTTGGTGCCTATGTATGCATATTATGAAGATCCCAATGGATATGCGGAAAACTCTGTCTATTATCCACCAGAAGAACCCTCGACACCAGAACCATGGAGCATGAAAGGAAGTACAGGACCACCAACAGTTGCACAGGCAGTAGGAGAAGGAAGATATAGCTTAGATGAACGAACATTGTTGTTCATAGACAATGGAGGCATGGGTGGACAGAGACATGCATACCAACAAAGGGGAGCTCAAGGAGCACCTCAACAACCCAAGGGACCCTGCTACAAGTGTGGTGGAGACCATTGGCTAAGAGACTGTGCTCATGATGAAATCATTAGAGTCAACGCATATTGCAGTGAGTGTGGAGTTACTCATTTGATTCCCGATTGTCCTAAAAACCCGAGAAAAGGAGCAAAAACCACCTTGAACATGCTAGAAACAGTACCTTCCAGTGGAGGGTCGGAAAATGAAACAATCATACCTATTCAGGCGGTGACACGAGCCCAAGCTCAAAGAATGATGAACAAACCCATAGTTGAAGAGCCAAGAACCGATGCCCAAAGTTCAGAAACGAAAAATCAGAGAAGCACTTGGAAGCCTAGAAAGACGCGTGTGAAAGCCAGGAAAGAACAAGAGCAAACAGCTCTATCCAAGGAGTTAAAACATACAAAGGATAGATTAGAGCGGTTAGAGGATCTAGCTAGCTTAAGCTCACACACCATGGCAACCATAGCACCCAAGGAAATAGCAGAGCCCAAAAGTGCAGGACCAGGAGGATCTGCACTAGCTATTGAAACAAATTTGTGAGGCCAATGAGGCTAACAATATGAGTAACCACATGAATAGCACGAGAAAAGATAAGAATGTGATCTCACCTCCTATTGAAGAATTTGAGGCAAGGTCACAAATGAACTTTGAGATACATTCACAAGGGGGAGACCAGGGATCAATTAGTTCGGGGCACAGCCAACGAGACTCGCTGAAAAATTTACCCTCTTACCTAGGAGAGTATGAAGTCAAGTCTGAAGTGAGAGCAATCCCATCTCAAAGACTTTCTTCTAACAAAGTGATGGATTCACAAGGATTGATTGAGTTATTGTCCACCCCGGTGGCATGCACAATCACATTAGCAGAACTCCTAAGGTTACGACCAAACATGTGGACCATAGTGGGTAAATGCCTAGAAAAATTTGGAGTGAAAGACCCCACCTTGAGGCTACAGGAAGGGATCAGAGATTTGGACATGCCTCAACTAAACACTAGGCCAGTACCATTAAACAAGGTTGGAGAGTATTACGAGGGAGAAGATGGAAACACCACGCTACCAATAGAATTTCAAGGAGTAGTTTCCAAAGCTATTCTTGACAGTGGAGCGGGAGTTGCTATCGCCACCAAGGAAATCTGGAAAAAATGGGGAAAACCAGCTTTAAGAGCTACCAGAATGAAATTGCAATTGGCAGATGGGTTCATGGAGAAGCCTCTAGGACTCTTAGAAAAAGTAATTGTCACTTCGTGTGAAATTGAGCATGAGCATACATTTGCAATAGTCGATTTCGACAAAAAGAACAATTATGAGATCATCTTGGGAAGGCCATTCATGCGACAATTGAAGATGGTCCAAGATTGGGGTTATGACCACATATACCTCAGACATGGCGAGACAACAACTAAAATACACCTGAAAGACCATAGTTACAAAGATGTGAACCAAACACCTATCGAAGAGTTTGATTCAGCTACAGTAGCAGGATTGGAACTCCCAGCATGGTTAGGGAAACAAAAAGAGCTATGGATGTGCGGAGCTTCACATTGTGGAAGCTTAAGAAGGGAGGAATGAGTCTTAGAAAGAGCGATTGAGGGCAAAGAGTATATTTCGGAACCTTTCCCTGAAGATGCCTTGGAATGGGAACACATACTAGCAACATTGGATGTCTGTACCATTACAGATAGTCCAACAACAAAATTTTGCGATAAAGATGGCTATGATGTGCTACCCTACTACATGGTAAGAATTATACCCGGAGAAGATGAGATGATAGAACCACCAGAACAAGAAGAGTATTATAACTCCTCTGAACATTTGTAAGTAAATGATGATGCAGATAATGAGTGTTCAGACACCTCAAGTGAGCGTGGAAGGGGAATAGAGAATAGCAAGTTTTATGATTTTGCTAATCTGCACCCTAAACGCCAGGAGCGCTATAGGAGGAAACGAGCACGAAACAAAGCGAGAAAGAACCTGATGCCCAGGATAAATGGTAAATCTCACTATTTGATGCTTGTAAAAGCAGAGGATTGTGTAAAAGATCAAATATCAGGAAGATTCTCAAAAGATCGAAGGGAAAAAAATGCAAAAGAAAATAAAACAGGTACGAAAAGCCAAAAGAGAAACAAAATCACAAAAATCTCAAAAATAAAAAAAGAAACAACAAAAGACCAAGAGTGGACCAAACTGGAGCGTAAACAGAAATACCAAGAACTGAAACGGTCTTTACGTGAGATATGGACTACTGAAGAAGATAGTGATGGTAAAGGGGAGTCAAAAAAGGGAAACATGAATGTACCATCAATCTATCGGAAATTTACCATCCAAGACAGAAAAATCATCATGACGCCACCAGTCAGGGAAAGAACCAACCAAGAATCTTACGATGGGCCAGAAAATGCAAAAAGGATATACCTCACGGAAGGGATAATTATCCCTTGCCAATCACAGAACATGTACTTGAGCGGGTGGCCGGAAAACGGGCTTACTCTTTTCTGGACGGGTTTTCAGTATACAACCAACTGGCAATTGCAAGGGAGGATCAACACAAATGGCGTTTGCCACAGAATGGGGAATTTATGCGTATCGAGTTATGCCGTTTGGCTTAACTAATGCCCCAGCTACCTTCCAAAGGTTAATGACACACGCGTTCAAAGAATATCTGAGAATATTCTTAGAAATATACATGGATGATCTTTGTGTACACTCTGAGTCTACGAGAGGAACATATTGACCATTTGCAAAAGGTATTTGAAAAATGCAGGACATATCAAATCTGTAATAACCCGAAAAAGTGTATCTTTATGGTTAAGCAAGGCCGCATCTTAGGACACATTGTCTCAAGAAATGGCATAACCACTGACCTAGACAAAGTCAAAGTCATAGTAGACCTACCCAGGCCTACTAATGCTAAACAAGTGCAATCCTTCATGGGATAGTGCGGATATTATCAAAGATTCATATATATGTATGTGGTCATCGCACAACCTCTGTATCATTTGCTAGTCAATTTTGATTGGACTGAGGAGTGTGAAACTTCATTCCAAAAGCTGAAGGAAAACCTTATATCAGCACCTGTGCTTAAAGCACCAGATTGAGAGAAGATATTCCACGTTCACGTTGATGCTTCTGCATATGCAATCGGAAGTATTATGGCTCAACGTGGAGACGAAACAATGGATTTTCCAGTTTGTTATGCAAGCCAACAGTTAAACAATGCGAAAAAGAACTACACAACCAAAGAACGAGAAGGGTTAGGAATAATTTATGCTGTGAAGAAATTTTGGCATTATTTTCTCGCAAACAAATTTTTGTTCTTCACAGATCATCAAGCTCTTTTGTATCTGGTAAATAAACCATGCAATACAGGGAGAATTGTACGCTAATTTATTATATTGCTAGAGTTTGATTTCACAATGGTGGTCAAAAAGGGTAAAACCCATTTACGAGTGGATCATCTTTCAAGGATACCTAACGGGGAAGCTCCTGAAGAAGTAGACGATGACATACCAGATGCTTATCTTTTCAATGTTGAAATGATACTCAAATGGTCACAGGAAATAGTTAGCATTCTTTCCTTTGGAAGTAGGTTTGATAATACGGAATACAGATCCAAACAACAAACAATTTGACAAACAAAAAACTTCCAGTTGATAGCAGGACGGCTGTATCATCTAGGATCGGACAATATCCTACAATTATGTATAAATCCGGAAGAATTTGAGTGCTACCTTGAAGAAGCACATGTCCAGGATTGTGCATTTCATTGTTCAACAGTGAAAAAACACGAGAGACTGAAACAGTTAGGGGTTTATTGGCCAACTATGTATGCGGACACACATTCTTATGTTACCAATTGTACTATATGTAGTGCCAATCGACCAGTGGATCACGCAACATTGTTTCAGGTAAACATTGCACCTGCATGGAGTTAATTTATCATTGATTTCTTAACCAACAGGACGTTTCCTGAGAACATAACAAGAGCACGGAAAAAAGTTATAGAGCTGGAAGCTCATGACTTTCAGTTAATAGGGAACCAACTCTATAAGCGAGGAAAGGACAACCAACTTAGAATCTGTACAGGTGAAAGCAAATACCTGCTGATTCTAGAACATGTACATAGCGGACTAAGTGGAGGCCATTTTTCGGGTGATAAGATGACAAAAATTGTCTTAACCGTAGGTATATGGTGGCCTACATTGCACATGGATGCTGAAGAGTTTGTAAAGCGTTGTGATGCATGTCAGCGCACCAAGGTGCCGATAAAGAGATATGAGATGCCACTACGGCCAATGATTGGAGCAAGAGCATTTGCAAAATGGGGCATTGATTTTGTGGGACCTATCTCACCCCTTGCATATCGCACCCATACCCAATATATCATTGTGGCTACGGACTATCTCACAAAATGGACGGAAGCCAAGGCAACGCAAAAAGCAGATGCACAAAATACTGCACAATTTTTGTATGAGAATGTTTTGTACGATACGGTTTACCAAAAGAAATTGTCAATGATCGTGGGACACATTTTCTTAATGAAGTCATTGAATATCTGCTAGAGGAATTCATGGTCATACATAGGAAATCTGCTCCATACCATCCACAGGCAAATGGACAAGCCGAGGCCACAAATAAAACGCTATGCATGGTTCTTACTAAAATAGTGTCAGAGTCAAGAACAGATTGGGATCAACAGCTACACTCAACACTATGGACATACAGGGTAGCTTACAAAACATCGATAGGAACAACACCGTACAACATGGTGTTTGGCCTAAATGCTATACTACCGATAGAGTTTTTAATTCCAACTCTACGAGTAGTGAAATGTTTAGAATGGACAAGGCATGAGCTCTCTTCAAGAATAGATGATCTTGAAAAGCTAGATGAACTCCGCTTGAGATCTGTAGCTTCAATCTATGCTAAAAAGAGAAGAAAAAAGTGTTTTTGGACAAGCATGTGCGCACTAAAGAGTTCAAAACAGGTGATTATATACTTGTTTATACTTTGAAGCAACATGCCAAGAAACGTAAAAAGTGAGGGATGGGACCCTTTGTGATTAGTTATCTATCACAAAGTGGAGCTGTCAAGCTTGCTACATTAGCAGGTGAAGAAATGACGAACTAGATTAGTGGATGTAGACTAAAGAAATATCATCTACCACTCACACAGGATATGCTTCAACAAATTCATCGAGGAAAACAACGAATGAAGGAAAAATAGAGAGTACGAGAAGA
The DNA here is from genome assembly GCF_014529385.1 of Adiantum capillus-veneris. Lineage (NCBI taxonomy): Eukaryota > Viridiplantae > Streptophyta > Polypodiopsida > Polypodiales > Pteridaceae > Adiantum > Adiantum capillus-veneris. The sequence goes on along the minus strand of NC_140950.1, from coordinate 25,785,484 downwards.
AGCTCAAGCAGAAGCAAAAGAACGCATTGCAAAACGAAGACTTCTGCGACAACAACAACAAAGTGGAGCACCATTGTGAATCAATGCCATTCGACTAACAAAGTTAGATGAAAACACAATGGAGCCAATAATTGCAGTCAAACTAGGTAGCAATCAAGTTGAATCGATGACATTGCTTGATTCTGGAGCTCAAGCAAATTTGATCTCTTACGGATTATACCAACAGCTCAAATCCGTAGGTCAACTTTATCCTACTCCTCAAGTGCTGGAAAGTAGTACATCACACTCGTTGAAAACATTGGGATGGACTATATTGCATGTTCAAATACATCAATATATTTACCCACACAAATTTTACGTAGTCGAGGATGAAAGCACACAATACCCAATGATGTTGGGACAACCTTGACAAAAAGAGTACAATGTGCAGATAGATTGGAATGCGAATGCAGTCAAGATTCAGCATGCACAAGAACAACAGGTGATAGACTTTGCTCAGCAATACCGGAATAATCAGCTGTGCTGCAAGCAATGCAATCACTGGAACAAGAGCCAAAAGCAAGAATGACACCAAAGAACAACATGATACCCAAGACCAACAGACACATAAAATCCAACCATGCTAACTACAGACATACGAAGTCACCGACCGCACTGCAAAGATCTAGATTACCAAAACAAGGGAAACAAGTATGGATGCGGAAGGATAGAAATGACATGGCAGACAAAAAACAATGCAACAAAAGAATTCAACCGAAGCAGATAGTTCAACCAAAAACCAAGGACATAAAACGGATATGGATCCCAAAGAAAATACTCAGCCAATAACCCAAATGTTACTCGCATTTGGATACCAAAACAAAAGCAAAAGGATTTAACTCCCTGCAGTACAAGCAACAACGGAAGATAGACATCTGCGATTGAAAAAGGACAACCGACTTATGTGGATGCCAATCCGCAACCAAATATTGGCAACCAAGGAAGTAGCAAAACACCTACAAAAACAAGATACCAATGGACAGCAAAAGAAATACGGTCCACGGCCATTCTAGCCAAGCCAATCCTCTCCATAGAAAAAAATACGGCTATATCAACAGTAGCGGCAAATCACTTGCCTTTTGCAAAAAAGACAATTAAACAAAGAGCAGTAGAGTTACAGCTGTAACTTGCAAAGAAAACAGGAAACCTCGACGGCGAATGCCAATAAGCATCTTGCTTATTCCCTTCTCTTGCACAACATTAATTTTTCCATGCATTGACCGAGTATGCATAAATTAGGGCCACATTAATCGGCCAAGCATTAGCACAAATTTCTCAACCTATGCATGGCACATACTCCGAAGCAATACCTTGTCATCCGGGAGGACTCCGGCTAGGAGGGGGGGAGGCATTCTCAAATGCAGAACCAATAGCAGAAAGAGCAAAAAAGGGCATGATTTGCAACTCTTTTAAGGATTGTTGTTTGATTGCGAAATTGTCTGGACTAACCCAAGTACATATGCCCTTATACAGCATGTATCTATAGGTATATGGGGACAAACGCCAAATCAAGCCCCTAGGAGTGTGTATATAAGTAGAAATAGCCATTTTCGAGCAAAATATTGGTAAAACGGAGAAATCTGGTCATAATAATTGCATGTGAGTGTATATAATGTTTTGCGGTGATGTTTGTGATTTAATATGATTTTTGGGGATTTTTTGGGTTTGATTTGCTATTTTCCTTTTAATTTTACTAATTTTCGGCAGAAAAACTTCAAAGATACAAAAAGCAGGTGAAAAACGATCGTAATGAAAAACAAAAAATATGGGGATGATTAGTGACTATAGGACAACCTATGGTAATTATGAGACTGGAGCGGAAAGCGTGTTTTGGCCAGATTTTGACCGAAATGCCAAATATTTGGTAAGCAGGGCAAATGGAGTCTAAATCAAGAAATTTTTGAGCCTAAACCACATCTCGCAAGAAGTTATGAGCACATGTCAAATTTCAAGAAAAGTGGTTCGGGGACCTCAATTATAAGAAATTTTCACCTCATTTTTAAGTCATTTTCACAATTGACCTTTTGGAGAGAGCTTCTGCCACCTAGAGCGAACGGACCTTCCAGCAGCTTCTACGATGCGCACGACTACGCGATGGGCTTTAGACATGAGAGGTAGGCTCACCACCTTGAGCTTTTCGCGCATGTTTGTCGTTTTGTCGCGAAAATAGCGTAGGGTTCACACACAAAGCGGGCGGTAGAGACCTACAAGTAGAGGTGGCGACCTAATGGCTAACCCAAAAGCAACGAAACTTCATCGAAAACTTACCCTAGCATAGGAGACCAGTCTTGGATGTCCAAATGCAGTAGAAAACCATCGGAAAAAACCCTAATTCCTAGAATCCCGCAGAGGCCACCAAATGGGGAATCGGCGAAAAGGCGCCCAAATGCTACCAAAATTCATGGGTAGGAGCATCTTGACATGCTTGACAAGTCTATGTGAACCACATGACCAAAATGTGATCCGAAGCGGTACTAAACTTCAGAAACGGCATCAGACACACAAAGCGTCAAATAGCTCTCACGGCCAAACCGCATGCCCGTTTGCCACCAAAGTTCACGAGCGGCTTTCCTAGACCATCAAAAACCAAGTCCTATGGTGGTAGACCACCACAAATCATTGAAGATATGTAAACGCAACCATGGGTGCTTCTAGAGCAACAAATTGCCAAATGAAGCTCCGGTGAAGCCAAAGTCGACAAAAACCATACAGCAAGGATCCTTAAGGGATCGGGAAGCTATGGAAACCAACATCAAGAAATTTCATCGCCAAAAAGCACTCCGAAAGTCAGAAAACGGCTCGGAGGCTCTTAAGTCCACACAGGAAGTTACTTTCTATCCATTTGACTTTTTTGTTGAAATTAGGCTTAAAAGGGACTCATGGGGACCAAGGGCAGGCGCTAGTGGCATATTCCATAAAAAAATCATCAGGAGACATCCTACGTGTAGGATGTCTCAAGAGCGTTTTTGGGCACAGATCCCAACATTTTTCATCACACACGTTTTCTGAATGACCTTTACATGCTATCCACCAAGTTTCATCACATTTGGACCAAAATTTACCTCATATGCATGAAAAACGCAAAGTTAGGGCATAGATGCAAAAATGGGCCATGGACCTACCAAATCTTGTTCAAATCACATGAAACTTGCACAACACATTCACAAGAACATCACCAACCAATCTGTGTGGTCAGAAGCAAAAATTGGTGAAGTACACATCCTACGCGTAGGATGTCTATTTGACATTTTTGGTCTACAGAGGATGTTTGTCCATTCCAGATCCAATCACATCACCATCAAGAGCTCATATACCAATTTTGAAGACATTCTAATCATTTTTGACCCCCAACACCTTCAAGATACACTTTTTTAGCCCAAAAACACTACGCAGGCTCTTACTGTAAAGTGTGAGCTTTGTCCTAAGGTGTGAGTCAAGGAGGGGAGAGTGGATTTATCCCACATACTGCGGAGCAAGACTGTAGAGCTACTTAAAGCTCATTTCTTGAATCAATAAACAACAACTTCATTTTGCACTACATGCTTGTCTATGGTGAGCTTGTGCTAAGCTAAGTCAATACTCAAGATTGTGTTTATGAGTCCAAGCTAATTTTATCTTGGAACCTAATTCACTTGAGTGATAACCTTGCTTACACACACTCACACACTTGCACCATGTTTCTCTTTCATCCACCCTAGCTAGCACGATCCAAATCCTAACATTTAGTATTGGAGCTATGGTTTGCTAGCTAGGATTTTCATTATGCATTAGTGTGTGTTAATCATTAGCATCTCCATTAGATGGATTAGCATTTCATTATCACGGCCCATTAACATTCTTCATGACTAGTTGCATCTCACTACTTAGACCTTAATCTAGTTGTGTGTGGGCATGTCCTTGGCACACCCAAGAGGCCACTACCCTCCATGGCTAAATAAGCTTGATTAGGGAGAAGATTAGCATTCAATTTCTGCATTTGTAAGCCATTCTTGTGTCAATTTTCTAGTGATTTGCACCTCCAATTAATCTCTCCACCTTTGAAATCGCCTAACAACATTGACCTCATCTCGAAGTGCTCGACGCATCTCCGTAGAGCCTTCAAGCCCTGCAATCCGAGTTCAAAAGCTTCTCAAACTCCATCTTCAAGATTGCCTATATTTAGGTGTGTGTGTGTGTGGGAAAGGGCCTACCGATTCAGCTTAAGAACGTATTCTTTGGAGGCACTTCACAAGGAAGCACCTTGGCTTGTTGGCTAGCCCAATTTGGAGAGTCTAAACTTGGCCTTGAGGTCGTGGGGTCAATTTCCATAGTCTTATTGTGTGGAGGGGGGGAGTGGGCGGATCTGAAAGTTCAATTGAATTCGGCTTTTACATCCCTGGCGGGTCCGAAAGAAGGTTTTCCCACGCGTGCGCACCTGTTTTTTTTTTCTGTCGATTGCCCGGCGCGCTGCCCGTCTGCGCGTGCTTCTGCCCGCTGCCCGGCGTTCATACCCACCTGCCCGCACCTACCCGGCCGTGCCTGCGTTGCTCTTTTCTGCCCAGCTTACCCAACCATGTAAGAGGTCTATCCCGCGACACTGGTCACCTTGGCCATCACCCTTGTTGGGCCCTCCTTCCCACAGCGCTGCCTCAAAAGGCCTTCCAATTTTAAGATTCCCCCCCTCACAGGGGCGCATTCCCACAGCCCGCTGCCCCCAAGAGCCTCAAGGGCCTCAAGCTTCCAAGAATTCCCACAGGCCAGAAAATACCTTGTGGCCAGTCACAAGCACACCAATGCCTTAAGCCTCCGAGCACCTCAAAGGCAGTCCAAAGCTTCCAATTCAAGGTCTTTCTCCCACCAAGCTGTAGCAAAGACCCTGCCAAGCTTCAAAAGCAACCAAAGGCAAATTTCAAAAGGTTTCATCTCAAAGAAAATCTTCAAAGCATCACCAAGCATCCAAAGGAGCATCACTTCATTGTGAAGAGCCGCTTCACCCGACAATGAAGAGGAGCTTCACATTGAAGGGAAAATCCAAAGTACACATTAATCTTGCAACCAAGCACAACACTTTCTTGCAGTGTATGTAATTATATTTGTCTACATGGATGACATTATGTGCTTTTGTGATGGGATAGAAATTGGCATTGGAGAGTCTCCAAATCGCTAAAATCTCTCCATGTGTGAAGAATTTGTGACAAATTGTATGAGAAATTCTGCATGCTTGGGCTCTCGGAGTATAACCAAGATGGAAGAGAGCATTAATTTTTGCATAAACCTCTTCATAGGATATTTTCGCATATTGTTGCATGTCATTATGGCGCATGGAATAAAGCCTGATTGTACCACAAAAAGGGGGATAGAAGTACTCGTTCGAGGGGAGGATACGAAGTCAAAGACCATGAAGCCGTTGAAAGCAATAGTAGAAGCAACAAAGGCAAGAGACGTGACAGAGGATCAGCTCACATAGTAGAAGACAAAAAGGACGAAGAAGAAGGTAGCATTTGGGAAGACCCATTTTGAAGATGCGGACTCTCTACTTGTAGGGGATGAATTTTTTTTGTGTGGATACCAGCTTATCATCCTGTGTGGACATCACCATCCTTTGTGGATTGTTCTTGTGTGGATTTTACAATCCTGTGTGGATATCACCATCCTTTGTGGACTTTATTTTCCTGTGTGGATATTACCATCCTATGTGGATTTTGTTAGCTTGTGTGTTCAGTATCTTGTCTTAGTCCAAACCTCAAGGGGAGGATTGTAAAGTGTGAGCTTTGTCCTAAGGTGTGATTCAAGGAGAGGAGAGTGGATTTATCCTACATACTGTGGAGAAAGGCTGTAGAGCTACTTAAAGCTCATTTCTTGAATCAATAAACAACAACTTCATTTTGCACTACATGCTTGTCTATGGTGAGCTTGTGCTAAGCTAAGTCAATACTCGAGATTGTGTTTATGAGTCCAAGCTAATTCTATCTTGGAACCTAATTCAATTGAGTGATAACCTTGCTTACACACACTCACACACTTGCACCATGTTTCTCTTTCATCGACCCTAGCTAGCACGATCCAAATCCTAACACTTACAAGCATCAATCCTTGTCCAAATCCAAATCCAAGAGCATAGCCATGTTCCATAGCCAAGGACTACCCACAGAACAAATCCCATGCCATTTTGGTGAAATAGACATCCTACGTGTAGGATGTCTCTAGCATAATTTAGACCTTTTGTGCAAAGAGTGACATCATGGGAGCCAATACCATGGTGCAATGAGCCCATATACCAATTTTCAACCCATTTGGATATCAATTGCTACCTGCTATGGACTTTCTATCCAATTGACATAAAGCCTAAATCAGCAAAAAAAAAATCCACTTTTTGATGCCCAAATCCATATCCAAGCACATAGCCATGTTCCATAGGCCAAGGACTACCAACATGTCAAGTATCACCCAATTCTGATGAAAAAGACATCCTACGTGTAGGATATCTAAATGGAAATTTTTGGCCAGAGTTGCACTGTGAGCATATGCACAGTTTCACAAGTTCCTTTTAAGCTTTATTTTCAATTTTCAAGTCATTTGGATATTTAAAACTCAGTTTCTCAGCTAATATGGAAAAAACGCTAACTTTGGACTACTGAGTGCAACAGGACCTAATGCCTAGGATAAATGGTAAAACTCACTATTTGATGCTTGTAAAAGCAGAGGATTGTGTAAAAGATCAAATATCAGGAAGATTTTCAAAAGATCGATGGGAAAAAACACAAAAGGAAATAAAACAGGTACAAAAAGCTAAAACAAAAACAAAATCACAAAAATCTCAAAATTCAAAAAAAGAAACAACAAAGGACCAAGAGTGGACCAAACTAGAGCGTAAACAGAAATACCAAGAACTGAAACGGTCTTTACGTGAGATATGGACTACTGAAGAAGATAGTGATGGTAAAGGGGAGTCAGAAAAGGGAAACATGAATGTACCATCACACTATCGGAAATTTACCATCCAGCACAGAAAAATCATCATGATGCCACCAATCAAGGAAAGAACCAACCAAGAATCTTACGATGGGCCAGAAAATGCAAAAAGGATAGACCTCGCGGAACCATGTGAAAAACCTTAGCTGGTCTATATAGCAAACGATTTAGAGCCTGAAGAAGAAGAACGGCTAACACAACTTCTCAAGAAATATAAAGATGTGTTTGCATGGTACTATAAAGACCTCAAAGGAGTTGATCCATCGATATGCCAACATACAATTCCTTTGAAACCGGATGCAAAACCTAGCAAACAACGTCCTTATACATATAATGATACATTTGCTAAACGAATCAAAGAAGAGATTGATAAGCTGATGGAAGCTGAATTCATCTATGAAATTGAACATACAGATTGGGTGTCACCCATTGTGGTAGTTCCCAAAAAGAATGGAAAACTGCGAGTGTGTGTAAACCTCAAAAAGGTAAATGCAACCACCATAAGGGATAATTATCCCTTGCCAATCACAGAACATGTACTTGAGCGGGTGACCGGAAAACGGGTTTACTCTTTTCTGGACGGGTTTTCAGTACACAACCAACTGACAATTGCAAGGGAGGATCAACACAAAACGGCGTTTGCCACAGAATGGGGAATTTATGCGTATCGAGTTATGTCGTTTGGCTTAACTAATGTCCCAGCTACATTCCAAAGGTTAATGACGCACGGGTTCAAAGAATACCTGAGAATATTCTTAGAAATATACATGGATGATCTTTGTGTACACTCCGAGTCTACGAGAGAAACATATTGACCATTTGCAAAAGGTATTTGAAAAATGTAGGACATATCGAATCTGTCTAAACCCGGAAAAGTGCATCTTTATGGTTAAGCAAGGCCGCATCTTAGGACACATTGTCTCAAGAAATGGCATAACCACTGACCTAGACAAAGTCAAAGTCATAGTAGACCTACCCAGGCCTACTAATGCTAAACAAGTGCAATCCTTCATGGGATAGTGCGGATATTATCAAAGATTCATATATATGTATGTGGTCATCGCACAACCTCTATATCGTTTGCTAGTCAATTTTCATTGGACTGAGGAGTGTGAAACTTCATTCCAAAAGCTGAAGGAAAACCTTATATCAGCACCTGTGCTTAAAGCACCAGATTGGGAGAAGATATTCCATGTTCACATTGATGTTTCTCCATATGCAATCGGAAGTATTATGGCTCAACCTGGAGACGGAACAATGGATTTTCTAGTTTGTTATGCAAGCCAACAGTGAAACAATGCAAAAAATAACTACACAACCAAAGAACGAGAAGGGTTAGGAATGATTTATGCTGTGAAGAAATTTTGGCATTATTTGCTCGCAAACAAATTTGTGTTCTTCACAGATCATCAAGCTCTTTTGTATCTGGTAAATAAACCATGCAATACAGGGAGAATTGTACGCTAATTTATTATATTGCTAGAGTTTGATTTCACAGTGGTGGTCAAAAAGGGTAAAACCCATCTACGAGCGGATCATCTTTCAACGATACACAACGGGGAAGCTCTTGAAGGAGTAGACGATGACATACCAGATGCTTATCTTTTCAATGTTGAAATGATACCCAAATGGTCACAGGAAATAGTTAGCATTCTTTCCTTTAGAAGTAGGTTTGATAATACGGAATATAGATCCAAACAACAAAGAATTCGATAAACAAAAAACTTCCAGTTGATAGCACGACGGATGTATCATCTAGGACCGGACCATATCCTACGATTATGTATAAATCCGGAAGAATTTGAGTGCTACCTTGAAGAAGCACATGTCCAGGATTGTGCATTTCATTGTTCAACAGTGAAAAAATACCAGAGACTCAAACAGTTAGGGGTTTATTGGCCAACTATGTATGCGGACACACATTCTTATGTTACCAATTGTACTATATGTAGTGCCAAACGACTAGTGGATCACGCGACATTGTTTTAGGTAAACATTGCACCTGCATGAAGTTAATTTATCATTGATTTCTTAACCACCAGGACGTTTCCTGAGAACATAACAAGAGCATGGAAAAAAGTTATAGAGCTGGAAGCTCGTGACTTTCAGTTAATAGGGAACGAACTCTATAAGCGAGGAAAGGACAATCAACTTAGAATCTGTGCAAGTGAAAGCGAATACGTGCTGATTCTAGAACATGCACATAGCGGACTAAGTGGAGGCCGTTTTTCGGGCGATAAGATGGTAAAAATTGTCTTAATCGCAGGTATATGGTGGCCTACATTGCACATGGATGTTGAAGAGTTTGTAAAGCGTTGTGACGCATGTCAGCGCACCAAGGTGCCGATAAAGAGAGATGAGATGCCACTACGGCTAATGATGGGAGCAAGAGCATTTGCAAAATGGAACATTGATTTTGTGGGATCTATCTCACCCCTTGCATATCGCACCCATACCCAATATATCATTGTGGCTACGGACTATCTCACAAAATGGGCGGAAGCCAAGGCAACGCAAAAAGCAGATGCACAAACTACTGCACAATTTTTGTATGAGAATGTTTTTGTACGATACGGTTTACCAATAGAAATTGTCAGTGATCGTCGGACACATTTTCTTAATGAAGTCATTGAATATTTGTTAGAGGAATTCATGGTCATACATAGGAAATCTGCTCCATACCATCCACAGGCAAAAGGACAAGCCGAGGCCACAAATAAAACACTATGCACGGTTCTTACTAAAATAGTATCAGAGTCAAGAATAGATTGGAAACAGCTACACTCAACACTATGGGCATACATTGTTTGATTACAAAACATCGATAGGAACAACACCGTACAACATGGTGTTTGGCCTAAATGCTATACTACCCATAAAGTTTTTAATTCCAACTCTACGCGTAGCGAAACGCTTAGAATGGACAAGGCATGAGCTCTCTTCAAGAATAGATGATCTTGAAAAGCTAGATGAACTCCAGTTGGGAGTTGTAGCTTCAATCTATGCTAAACAGAGAAGACAAAAAGAGTTTTTTGACAAGCATGCGCGCACTAAAGAGTTCAAAACACGTGATTATGTACTTGTTTATACTTTGAAGCAACATGCTGATAGCCGTTTTTCGGCTCTCTGTGATTGCCATAGTGAGTTATCCCCCCCTATTAAATCACTCAAACACTGTGGTTACCCTCACCCTTTCACTGTATATAGGCGTGCGTGAGTCACGGGACTTTTCCCATATATTCTTTAAAAAAACCCTCAATTAGCTAGTCATTGGGCTAGTTGAGCCAAAAATAAATAAAAATAAAATATATATAAGTATATTATGGCCCATGCGTATGTAAATATTTCTTTGTATATAGGGCCTAAATAAAAGATTTTTTCATAATTATTTTGGTATTTATTTAAATATTTCTACCTAGGTGTGTGTTATTTATGCTCTGTACATTGCCTCACCATTACCACAATTTTTTCTTACCATTTTTCATACTCTTTATTCCATATAGAAATATTTTCATGTAAGCTTCTCTTATATTTGGTGTAACTCCACCCCAACAAAAAATCCAAAAAAACTAGTTTTATTTAGGTGTATATTTTTTCACTATGTTGATTTTTCCCTTCTACATCTATTTTGTTTTTTTCTAAAAAATTAGAACACCAAAAATATTTATCTTTTTATGGTAGCCTCATAATGAGAGAGATTTCTTTTGACCCCTTTATATTTTTTTCCACTTATATTATTTATATTTGACATGTACATATTTTTTAGACCCCTCAATATTTGATTTTCTTAGTTGTTACTATTCACTTATATCCTAATCTCAACAATATCTTCAATTATAGACCTACCAAATAAGGTCAAGGGTAGGTGGCATGCATACATGCACTATGGAGGGCTCACTCTTGAGGTATTCAAAAGAATCATCCAAAGAAGGACCCCACAAGGACCTTGCAGTGGAAAAAAACGGTCGGTTTTGCTGAATTTTTAAAGTTCACTTGCTCTCCGAATTTGAAAACAAACAAAATTGTAGCTCGTGGGCTGAACTTTTGCCTCAAAGTTTTTCATATTTTTTGAGCTACGAGCTGTGAGCTATGATTTTTTTAGTGGACCCCAGTTTTCCCATGCTATGCAGCCACACTCTCTCTTCCACTTTATCATTTCCTCTTTCACACACACTTCTTCCACTCATCATCCCCATCTCTCTCACCACTCCTCTCTGCACACTACTCACCTTCTCCTCAACCTTGAAGAATAAGAGAAACCATGGTGAACTCATACCTCCCACACACAATTCCATTCCAAAATTGACCACCTAGTCTCATTTTTCCTCCTCCAATTTACCCATATCTATCAAAAACACCACAAAATTCAGCCTCTTCTCTTTAAAAGACAGCATCATGCTGGTTGATTACTCAGCTTAAATTATCTTGTCTCTCAAGGAAGGTCAAGAGTGGAGAAAAAATGTACCGTCAAAGCTAGTGGACCGTCAACAGGCGTCAAAATCGCCCTACTCAAGACACTTGGAGCATCAACCTTGTAAGAAAGCACCTTTTCTTACCTCTTAAGAGTTTTTCTTCCTTATTTGTATCCTACATGGATACTCCCCATTGTAAATATATCCAATTCCATTTGTAAATTAATACTAACTCTACTAACACTAACCCACTATGAAAAGTCCTATCACCTCCATTTCTCCCTCTCTCTTTCTCACCAACTTCTTGATAATTCCAAGCAAAATAAATTAGATAAATTGCTGAAAATCTAACCCAACCATGGTTAGAGGAGTAACCCTAGCCTTCAAAATTGCTATAAAAGGTGTAGCTAGCACAAAGGGGGAGCCATAAGCAAGAGCACTATGCTATAGCTTGAGAAGCCAAGCTCAACCTCTCTAGAAGGAGCTCTTGAGTGGAACTCATTGTCTTATGCATGTGCATGTGTTGTAATAGGGATTAGCAAGGGAACTCTATGCCATTGTAAGAGAGAGAGTGATCATTCAATTGAGAGTAGGAAATCTATCATTTCTCCTACTAGTGTAAGCCCAACATTTTCTGAATCAAGGAGGGTGGATTTGGACTAAGCTTGGATACTTTGTCTCCCTTCCAACGTGAAGTAATGGACAACAATGTTGCGTAAGTATCTTGTGTTTTTGTTAAGTTCTTGATAGCTTGTCTCTGGTGTTTTCATCAATCTAGCCATAAATCCCACATACTGTAAGAGGCGACAGGTGGAGAGGACTCCCCTGGCCTTAAGACAGTGATTGGGGTGGCTTTTCTTGTGATGTGTTGTGTGAAATTTACGCAAGCTATGTTGAACAAATACTAATCTCACTTTGATTTGTCATGACAGATTTGTAAGAAGGATTAATGCAACAGCACCCCCTCCCCCTTTCTCTCTCTCTCAAATATATAGTTGTTTTTGCTTGATCATTGCCGTACTTAAGACAGTGATTGGGGTGGCTTTTCTTGTGATGTGTTGTGGTGAAATTTACGCAAGCTATGTTGAACAAATACTAATCTCACTTTGATTTGTCATGACAGATTTGTAAGAAGGTATTAATGCAACAAGCACCCCCTCCCCCTTTCTCTCTCTTTCTTAAATATATAGTTGTGTTTGCTTGATCATTGCCGATACGTTTCAAAGCAGCCCGAGCACTATCTCTCTCTCTCTCTCTCTCTCTCTCCTCTCTCTCTCTCTCTCTCTCTCTCTCTCTCTCTCTCTCTCTCTCTCTCTCTTCTTTACGCGTCCTAGTTCGCATTTTTTCCAACCCCAACCCAATTGAGCAGCACGGGAGCCTTGAAGGGTGTCTAGAGGTTGCTCTTCTTGTTGCCCGCCCCGGACCGCCTCAAATGGTGCCCCCACTGAGGACAGGCTTGTGTATGTTTTGTGAAGGCTCAACCTTTAGCATAATCAAGTAGCTTGCATGAATCACGAGAATTTGTATGATCCCTTCATTTCCATTGCAAGGCAAAAGGTACACATAATTGTTAGTACTAAGTTGCAATTTCAGCGAGTAATTCTGTGTAGAATTTTAGGTCCTCTTAGGTTAGCCGAGATAAACACTTCGGTAAATCCTTTTATTTTGCCTCTCATTAGGTACGATATTAGCTTGGACGTCTATATTTTTGTGTTATTTTAAGCATTAGGACATGCATAGGCCATGGATAATGGCCCAGGAATAGAGGTTTTTCCCTTTCATTTTACTCCACACATTAGAATAAACGTTGCAATTAGTAGAAATATCCATTTTCAACAACGAAGATGGTGTTCATGTTTGGTGCCCAAAGAGCGGAGAAATTCTTGCATCACCAAACCCTGTCATTCTACCTCTCATCAACTACCACACTTCTTTTGATGTACATGTGTTCATTTTATTTTAAAATGAAGTACAGCCCGGCAAAATAGTGTGTATGTTTGTTTTTTCTTTGTCCAAGTTGTTTACAAGAAACAAAAAAAACGATCATTTGTTCTAACTGGGAATGTGTGTGCAGTGAAAGTTCAATCCTTAGAGATCTAGCTCTATTACCAATTGAGTTGCAGGAGCTAGTAGTAGTAAGGCGTCTCCCTCATAACAAGAGGGTGGTGAAGTTAAGACGGAAGGTCCTACGCGTGGATTCCATTTTCCTCTTGTTGTTGGGCACTAAGGAAGACCGCGCATTCATCCAACTAGAGTGTGCCCTAAGATTGGTAAATAGAGTGAAATTTGGCGTTTGGCGAGTGCATTTCACCATTGAGGAAGACTCTTCAGGAAACTTGCGGCCAGAGTTCATGCTTCATAGACTCACATTTGGTGAATTTTTCCCTCATTTGCGTCTTATTAATAGTCTTCCTTTCGCTTTCAACAAAGGAGATAGGGAGCTATTCAGAGCTTGTCTTAATAAAGAGAGCATAGAGAAGATTGCAAATTTGTATAAATTCTCATCCTTCTCTACTTTCTATGACACTTTGTTCATAGAGACATTGTAAATCTCTTTATGCTTTTGAATGATTTAACCATAATCCTAAGGAGTTTTTGTCCAGGAATTTTGTAGCACAAGTGGAGTCTTTAAATCTTGCAAACTTGATTGGACTTGATGAGGATGTTCTTTATGAAATTGTGAGAGGGTTGCCTCACTCGACTGTGTGGACTGAACTAGAAAAGGAGCTCCTAGTCAATTGCTACTTTCTCACGGCCTCTCGACGAGCATGAAGATCTAGTTTTTATACAAACCGCTTGTGCGTTGGGAATTGTAGAGCAAGTGCAATTTATCACTTGGGACGTGGTTGCTCTTTTGGATCCAGAAAATGAAGTTCTAGAGTTCTAGAGATTTCTATTTATCGCCTTAGCTTTGAAGAATTTCAACCCTTCTTAGAGCTCATCAATAGTCTACCTTTTTGTTTTGATCAAACAAATCGAGACCTTATTGAAGCTTGGATAGCTGAAGAAGAAAACCTAGAGTGGTATTTTCTCACTTCTTCATTTGCAGGCGAGTGGTTCTAAATCTCTATTGTATCCCTTATTGTAACTCGTGTTGTAATCTTTCATAATAATGGAGAGCCAACGCCAAATGTCTGGATATCCTCTTTTCTTTGGAGAGCCTGGAGAGGATGCAGAATTATTTTTAGCAAATTTCAAGATGTCTTGCCGTATCAAGAGGATAGTAACCGATCAAGAACGTGTAGAAATGTTTGAGGTGGTCCTTAGGAAATATGCTAGTACTTGGTTTGACTCTTTGCCCGAGGAAGTTAAGGGGAATTACACAGAAGTTTTGAATCGTTTTAAGAGATACTTCTTTGATCCCCAAAACACTCAAAAACTATGGCAAGACATTGTTTCTCATAAGCAAAAAGACTTAGATGACTACTACTTGTACAAGCAAGAGTTTCTACGTCTTTGGGCTCTATGGATACGAAATGTTGCTAACCCTGGTGATGGTGCAGAATTTTTAAAGAAGGAGAGGTTCATAGCCGGACTCTTTCCTAACCTTAAGGTAAAAGTTGAGGCGGGTGCACCTACTACTTTTGATGCAGCTGAAACTAGGGCTGCTGAGAAATATAGGAAACTCAAGTGCTTAAGGGGAGAGGTTCCAATAGAAGGTCTTAGACCCAAAGGTAAGTCACAAGCATCAACATCGAGGGAGCTTCCTGAGGTAACGGGGGAAGTAATTGAGAAGTTAAATGAATCTTTAAGCAGCCTGTCAATTCACCTTGCACAAGCTGTAGGTCCAAAGGGACAAGCAAAGAAGTCTGAAGAGCGAGATCCACGACCTAGGAGAGTCTTGCAATGTTGGAATTGCGGAGAGTCTGGACATGGGATGTATAATTGTCCTTGGCCCCGTGGGGAGCCAGGGAGACCTAACTTGAATTACCCAGTGATGAATGCAGGTGAAGGAACTGGTCAACAACCAAGGCTTCTACAAAGACCAAATGGACCAAGACCACCTCCACAAGGGGTAGAAGGAGTTCCACCTTTGCTAGATCCAAATGTGCATGTGGTAGAGGTGACAAACTCAAATGAGGTTGACATGGAAGCCAATGGCATTAAGCGTGGCCGAGGAAAAGGTAAAGAGAAAGAAGGAGTCACATCACAGAGTGACCATGGACAAGGCAAGAAGGCAAAGGAGACCAAGGAAGCTAAGAGGACTCGACGTCGTATCAATCTCCAAGACTTCCCTCTTGGACATGGTATGGCTCCATACAACCTATTGGAAGACATGCGAGGTAAGGGTCCTGATATCTCATGGCCTCGGTTTCTCGCATTATGCCCACAAGTTAGGAGGGATTTAACAAAGGCAGTTAGCACTAGGAGAAAGGTAAAAGAGAGTGTGCCTGTTGTAAAAATTGCACAAGCTGAAATGAATGAGGACATTACACCGGTGCTAGACTATTACATCAAAGGAAGATTGGTTAGGAAAGGTCTAGTGGATGGGGGTGCACAAATTTGCATCATGACAGAGGGACTCATGCAAAGACTAGGCATGCACATCCATGAGACACCTGAAATCAAAGTCAAGATGGCAAACAATAGCAAGGCTAGGTGTGTAGGCATTTGTAAAAATGTCTTTGTAGAGGCCTTTGGCATTAAGAAAGCGGTGGATTTTTATGTTATGTCGACCAAGGGAAGTGGTTATCCATTTATCCTAGGAAGACCATGGCTAATGAAAATGCGAGCTTTGCAGGATTGGGAGAGTGGGAAATTAATTTGCAGGAATGACAATCATAAGAAGGTTGTCTTTGACATGAAGGAGCAATGCCAAGAGGAGCTCCATTACGAATCATCTCAAAGTGAGACGGAAGAAGGTTGGACCGATAGCACTTCAGAAGAAGATAGTAGCGGCAGCATTACTGAAGAGGAGTCTTCCATCGAAGTCATGGGGGTAAGGTTTAAGCCAAGCAACCAAGAGACCTCTTGTCAAGGCTTGGAGGAGGTAGGTCCGCAAGAGAACGAAGGTGTTCAAGATGAAGGGATGCTGGAAGGTATTCTATCAGCAACACTTACAAAGGATGAAAGAGAGGAGTTCAAATGTGTGCTAAGGAAATTTCCTAGGCTTTTTGCTAAAGACTACACCGATGTGCGTGGAGTAGATGCTGTTCAACACAAAATTGAGTTGAAGCCAGAGGCCACACCTAAGGCTCACAAGCTACGAAGGCTAGGAGTCATCAAGGAGCAGGCTTTACTCAAGGAGGTAAGAAAGCTTCTAGCAGCAGGTTTCATTTATCCAGTGGAGAATTCAGAGTGGGTCTCTCCTGTTGTTGTCACTCCTAAGAAAAACGGAAAGTGGAGGGTGTGTGTGGATTACCGTCCACTCAATGAGGCAACAAAAAGAGATCACTTTCCCCTCCCATTTCAGGATGAGATACTAAATGAGGTAGCTGGTCATGAGAAGTACACTGTGTGTGATGGCTACTCAGGTTACTTTCAAATAGGGATTGCATTGGAGGATCAATTGAAAACAACCTTTATCACTCCTTGGGGTTGTTATGCTTTTAGAGTCATGCCATTTGGTCTGACAAATTCTCCTGCAACATTCCAACGTTTCATGAACATGGTGTTTCAAGCATTCTTTGGAAAGTCAATTAGGGTGTTCATTGATGATTTCTGTATTTATAGCTCAAAATCATTGCATCTACAAAGGGTAGAAGAAGGTTTAAAGAAGCTCTACGACATGGGAGGTCAACTCAACCCCGACAAGTGTCACATAGCTGAGGATGAAGTGATCTTGCTCGGTCACAAGGTTTCCTATAAAGGCATTGAGGTGGTTCCTTCAAAGGCAAAGGCTCTTATTGAGCTCCCATCACCGAAGAGTCTTAAGGAGGTCATCTCTTTCATTCAGAAGGTGAAGTATATGTCACGCTTCATTCAGTTAGCCTCGGAGTTGCTTCATCCTTTGCAAAAGTTGACACAACAAGTAGAATTTGCATGGTCTCATGAGCTTGAAGAGTATTTTTGTAACATTAAAGTCATTTTGTCAGAGCTACCAACACTCATGCCTCCTTGTTGGGAGTACACATTCTTTGTTAGCTCTAGTGTTGGAAGGGAAACAATTGGTGCTGTGTTGCTACAACAAGATCCCCACAGTACAAGGATGCGACCCATCTACTTTGCTAGTAGGGTCATCAATGCTTTGGAGAGAGACTACACAGAAGCAGAACTCATGATGCTTTCTCTCATGTTTGCGGTGAGAAAGTTTAGATCCTACCTGCTACCAAAACCTTTTGTAATTCTCACTGTAGAGAATTTGTTCCCTTGGGTGTCATCTCAAATGAATCTTAGTACTAGGATCTCAAAGTGGATTATGGAGTTGCAAGAGTTTCAATACTCCTTCAAGGTAGAAGATAGTGTGCGTGCACAATTGGCAGGGATTCTCACTTATAGGGTGCATGAAAAGGAGATTAAGGTGCCTGAAGTAAAGACCCTACCATTACCACCACCCAAAAGTATTCCCAATGCTTTTACCTTGTTCTTTGATGGAGCTTTTCGACGAGCCACAGGGAAAGCAGGGGGAGGGCTAGTGTTGCTCAACCCAAGTGGAGAGGTGGTCATGAAAGAGAAGGTCAATCTACCAGGTTCAACTAGCAACAATGAAGCAGAATACGACACACTACTTCATGGTTTGAAGATGTGCATTGGCCAAGGGATACAACGCCTCATGGTAAAGGGAGATGCACTTCTCATTGTTAAACAGATTCTAGGCATTTGGGCATGCAAGAATGAGAGCTTACGGACAAAAGTTCATGCCATTCTTAGATTGTTTAATCAATTTGAAGAAGTGCAACTATATCATATTCCTAGGAAACAGAATGAAGGTGTTGATTTACTTGCACAACAAGCCGTTGCATGTGTAAAGAAAGAAGTGCAGGTCATCATGGTGGCGGCTGCTGTGAAGCAACCGAGGTACCAGGGATTGGAGTCATTGGCTCCCATTATTAGCTACATTTTGGAGGGCGAGTTTCCACAAGACTTCACGAAGGCTTAGAAGAGGAGACTCATGAAGAAGGCAAGCGCATATCTCTTCCTAGAAGGCTCCCTCTATCAAAGAGGGAGGGATCAAGTATGCAGAAGAGTACCAACTATTGAGGAAATTCCAGCCATTCTAAAAGGTTTGCATGAAGAAGCATGTGGTGGTCATTTTGCCCAAGAATTAACTGTGAAGAAGATTTTGCTTGCGGGGTATGTTTGGCCAAGTCTGCATGTGGATGTCCAACATTGGTGTAAAAGTTGTCACAATTGTCAGGTAAATGGGAATAGAAGATTGGTTTATGGTCCAAGGCAAATCGTGCTTGCAAATGGACCCTTTGAAAAGTGGGGCATTGATGCTATGGGTCCTCTGCCTAGGACAAAAAATGGTAAACTCTACATTCTAGTGGCTGTAGACTATATGACTAGGTGGGTGGAAGCACAAAGTGTGGCAAAGGTAAATGAGAAGACAGTGAGCAAATTCGTCTACACTCACATTTGTTGTAGATTTGGCACACCTTTGGAAATTGTTTCTGATAATGGTCCAGGGTTTAGAAAGGGATTGCTCACAGAAGTCTGTGAAGAACTTCACATTCTACATCGTCACAGTACACCCTACTATCCCCAATCAAATGGTTTGGTAGAAAAAGCTAATGGTGTCATTGCAGGCATCATTAGAAAGATGGTGAAAAACAAGACAAAGTTGTGGGATGACTTCTTGGATGGTGCCTTGTGGGCGTATCGAACCACATATAGGGAAGCCACGGAGTTCACACCATTTCACTTGGTCTATGGTCAAGAGGCTTTACAGCCAATTGAGCTAAACATTCCAACAATGCGACTTCATGGCAAATCAGCACAAGATGATCAAGAAGCATGGATGGATCGACTTCTTACCTTAGTTGAGCTTGAGTGGAAACGAGAAGCAGCATACGAGTGCTATAAGAGGAAAGCCACACAGACAAAGGAGAAGCTTGACAAGAAACTTAAGGACAAAGGCATCAATAAAGGAGATCTTGTGCTAAGGTATGAGAATCGACTCGATAATCGTTTTGATGCCAAATTTGAAACTAGATGGCAAGGGCCATACATAGTCAAGAAGGCTTTCAATTCTAGTTACTATCAGCTTATGGACTTGAACGGTAAAGAGCACTCCAGGAAGGTAAACGGGTATCGCTTGAAGCCCTATTTGAGTCGCCTTCTACCAAAGAATCTACCACAGCAAAAGGCAACTATCCCATGTAAGTATTGTTACATGAAGCATGAGTGTAACACAAACCAAAATTCCAAGGGGCCAAACAATGAAGATCTTGTCAAGGACACTGAAGCACTCTCTTTGGAAAAGATTCTTTATGATGGTACATGAATATACCATCATCCTGGGGGCGGGCTAATGATAGCCGTTTTTCGGCTCTCTGTGATTGCCATAGTGAGTTATCCCCCCCTATCAAATCACTCAAACACTGTGGTTACCCTCACCCTTTCATTGTATATAGGCGTGCGTGAGTCACGGGACTTTTCCCATATATTCTTAAAAAAACCCTCAATTAGCTAGTCATTGGGCTAGTTGAGCCAAAAAATAAAAAATAAAAAAAAAATATAAGTATATTATGGCCCATGCGTATGTAAATATTTCTTTGTATATAGGGCCTAAATAAAAGATTTTTTCATAATTATTTTGGTATTTATTTAAATATTTCTACCTAGGTGTGTGTTATTTATGCTCTGTACATTGCCTCACCATTACCACAATTTTTTCTTACCATTTTTCATACTCTTTATTCCATATAGAAATATTTTCATGTAAGCTTCTCTTATATTTGGTGTAACTCCACCCCAACAAAAAATCCAAAAAAACTAGTTTTATTTATGTGTATATTTTTTCACTATGTTGATTTTTCCCTTCCTACATCTATTTTGTTTTTTTCTAAAAAATTAGAACACCAAAAATATTTATCTTTTTATGGTAGCCTCATAATGAGAGAGATTTCTTTTGACCCCTTTATATTTTTTCCACTTATATTATTTATATTTGACATGTACATATTTTTTAGACCCCTCAATATTTGATTTTCTTAGTTGTACTATTCACTTATATCCTAATCTCAACAATATCTTCAATTATAGACCTACCAAATAAGGTCAAGGGTAGGTGGCATGCATACATGCACTATGGAGGGCTCACTCTTGGAGGTATTCAAAAGAATCATCCAAAGAAGGACCCCACAAGGACCTTGCAGTGGAAAAAAACGGTCGGTTTTGCTGAATTTTTAAAGTTCACTTGCTCTCCGAATTTGAAAACAAACAAAAGTTGTAGCTCGTGGGCTGAACTTTTGCCTCAAAGTTTTTCATATTTTTTTGAGCTACGAGCTGTGAGCTATGATTTTTTTAGTGGACCCCAGTTTTCCCATGCTATGCAGCCACACTCTCTCTTCCACTTTATCATTTTCCTCTTTCACACACACTTCTCCACTCATCATCCCCATCTCTCTCACCACTCCTCTCTGCACACTACTCACCTTCTCCTCAACCTTGAAGAATAAGAGAAACCATGGTGAACTCATACCTCCCACACACAATTCCATTCCAAAATTGACCACCTAGTCTCATTTTTCCTCCTCCAATTTACCCATATCTATCAAAAAAACCACAAAATTCAGCCTCTTCTCTTAAAAGACAGCATCATGGTGGTTGATTACTCAGCTTCAATTATCTTGTCTCTCAAGGAAGGTCAAGAGTGGAGAAAAAATGTACCGTCAAAGCTAGTGGACCGTCAACAGGCGTCAAAATCGGCCCTACTCAAGACACTTGGAGCATCAACCTTGTAAGAAAGCCACCTTTTCTTACCTCTTAAGAGTTTTTCTTCCTTATTTGTATCCTACATGGATACTCCCATTGTAAATATCCAATTCCATTTGTAAATTAATACTAACTCTACTAACACTAACCCACTATGAAAAGTCCTATCACCTCCATTTCTCTCCTCTCTCTTTCCTCACCAACTTCTTGATAATTCCAAGCAAAAGAAATTAGATAAATTGCTGAAAATCTAACCCAACCATGGTTAGAGGAGTAACCCTAGCCTTCAAAATTGCTATAAAAGGAGGGTGTAGCTAGCACAAAGGGGGAGCCATAAGCAAGAGCACTATGCTATAGCTTGAGAAGCCAAGATCAACCTCTCTAGAAGGAGCTCTTGAGTGGAAGCTCATTGTCTTATGCATGTGCATGTGTTGTAATAGGGGATTAGCAAGGGAACTCTATGCCATTGTAAGAGAGAGAGTGATCATTCAATTGAGAGTAGGAAATCTATCATTTCTCCTACTAGTGTAAGCCCAACATTTGCTGAATCAAGGAGGGTGGATTTGGACTAAGCTTGGATACTTTGTCTCCCTTCCAACGTGAAGTAATGGACAACAATGATGCGTAAGTATCTTGGTGTTTTTTGTTAAGTTCTTGATAGCTTGTCTCTGGTGTTTTCATCAATCTAGCCATAAATCCCACATACTGTGTAAGAGGGCGACAGGGTGGAGAGGACTCCCCTGGCCTTAAGACAGTGATTGGGGTGGCTTTTCTTGTGATGTGTTGTGGTGAAATTTACGCAAGCTATGTTGAACAAATACTAATCTCACTTTGATTTGTCATGACAGATTTGTAAGAAGGTATTAATGCAACAAGCACCCCCTCCCCCTTTCTCTCTCTTTCTTAAATATATAGTTGTGTTTGCTTGATCATTGCCGATACGTTTCAAAGCAGCCCGAGCACTATCTCTCTCTCTCTCTCTCTCTCTCTCTCTCTCTCTCTCTCTCTCTCTCTCTCTCTCTCTCTCTCTCTCTCTTTACGCGTCCTAGTTCGCATCCAAAACTAGGTGGTGCCCCAAATTTGTGTAGGGTTAGGTTGCGGGTTTGTGTGTGTGTTTGTTGTTTTTTTCCAACCCCAACCCAATTGAGCAGCACGGGAGTCTGGAAGGGTGTCTAGAGGTTGCTCTTCTTGTTGCCCGCCCCGGACCGCCTCAATGCCAAGAAAAGTAAAAAGCGAGGGATGGGACCCTTTGTGATTAGTGATCTATCACAAAGTGGAGCTCTCAAGCTTGCTACAATAGCAGCAGGTGAAGAAATGCCGAACTGGATTAGTGGATGTCGACTGAAGAAATATCATCTACCACTCACATAGGATATGTTTCAAAAAATTCATCAAGGAAAACAACGAATGAAGGAAAAACAGAGAGTACGAGAAGAAGCTCAAGCAGAAGCAAAAGAACGCATTGCAAAACAAATACTTCTGCGACAACAACAACAAAGTGGAGCACCATTGTGAATCAATGCCATTCTACTAACGAAGTTATATGAAAACACAGTGGAGCCAATAATTGCAGTCAAACTAGGTAGCAATCAAGTTGAATCGACGGCATTGCTTGATTCTGGAGCTCAAGAAAATTTGATCTCTTACGGATTATACCAACAACTCAAATCCGTAGGTCAACTTTATCCTACTCCTCAAGTGCTGGAAAGGAGTCTTACCATGTGGCGAGCGAGGTTTCTAGAGCGAAGGAAAATCCGAGCAAATGAATAAAGAAACCAAATGGGCTTCGTTACGAAAGATGCATGAAGATCCTACTTAAAGCCCCAAGTGATAGCAATAACACTATTCAAAATGAGAATCTTTTCTTGAATCCGTAAGTAATCGTAGCAATAACATTGTTCAAAATTAGACTTTAGATTCTTTTGTGTAGTTGAAGCTTGATATGTAGAGCAATGAGAAACCTAAACAGGTAGCAAAGCTATTGCAAACCATGCAATGATCCACAACTACATTCAACACCATAATTTTAATTTTAACTTTAAATTTAGTCAACAATGCTCATACATCTACAAAGTTTCTAAACTATATTAAGAGACAATTGTCATATCTTATACCCAAAAAAGAGAGATTTCTTCAAGATTGTAAGATAACAAGTGGAATATAGAGAGCAGCATGTCATGCCTCTACACTCTAATAACAACAAGAAATGCTACGGTTCTATCTCGTGACTATGAAGAGTCACACTCATCATCAATAAAGACATTGCGCCTCTGACACTTCTTGTGGGTGTCAAAATCGTATCGTATATCAGCAGCCATGGTTTTTGCAATCCCCTCGGCATAAACTGGCAACACACTTCCATACAAAAAGAAAAAGGTAAGTCTCACAATCCACATATAAGCAATACATAACCTACATCATTGAAACACAAGAAATCTCAAATTGTTGTTTGAATCATTATCCATAATTTCCAAATACTGAATAATGATACCAAAAAGTGACAAAATAGCATAAAATTATGATGGAAACATAAAATAGGGGGGGAAAATGAAGTGTAAGGTGGACTCTCACTAGTCATCAAAGGGGTTGACACGCGAAGGCATGTCACCCACATCATCAACATCAAGAGAGGTGGAGGCCCCCTCTCTACTTTGCTTTTTAGGGCGAAATAATGGTTGCACATAATCTGAAATCAAAGTGTCATCACTATCGACTGCTGCACACACCCGCCCTGTGCCTAAACATGCTTCCAATACGGGTGCTGAACCACATCCCAACTCCAAACAAAGACCTCCAGGCCTACAACGAAGCTCCACAAAACATGCAATAAAAGAATGACTTCGTTGCAAGCCACCATGCCATGGCTCTCCAGATGATGATCTCGCTAGAGAAGACTCTGGGAGATGGTGCATCATGTAAGAATCCAAAGGTTGCATGCCAAGTCAATTGAATAGCGGAGTGCTCTCAACCACAAAGCAAGGTGGTTGCATGCCAACCCTATGTACCATAAGTAAGAGAGAACAATGGCACTACACCACCACATAGACAATTAGAACAATAAAAATAATAATAATACACCAAAATGAGAAACAAACAAGTTAATTATGTAGAAGAGCATTACCTCAATCTGACCACCAAAGCTATTACCATAACCATAAGCTCCATGATGAAGGACTACAATGCAATGATGAATAGACATCTCTAATGCACGACAAAATCTCTCAACCCAGCCAATGGTATCTCCTGCAAAAGTTTTCTAAAGTCACAATAAAAAACACACAACAAAAATATAGACAAGTATTGTATAAAATTATGATTGAAGCACAAACCTGTCATAGAGACCATGATCAACAACCACCCAGAGTCTGACAAAGTCGAATATGCAAGTTGCATGCCTGCACGAACATGATCCTCACTACAAATATCCCAAAGGGGCACAACATGGGAGGCTAAGTGGGAACCACCAAAGGGAAGATCCAAAAAAATAAAATTAGCAGCCCATGCGACTGTTCTCCCACCACGCATGCACAAGGTCCGATCAAAGTGTGCAGATCCCATGTGCTCATGAACACGAATCCATGCCGGATGTCGAACACCGGCCCTAAAATCAGCAGCAATGGCTATGTAGTCCCCATAAATGGCCATGCATCGTGAGTCAGACAATGAGGACAGAGAAGACAAGGGAATATCAATGATGTAGACAAAAGAAATGGTTTTCTTTGCAACAATCTCCCCACGAGCTACTGCGATACAAGAGGCTAATCAAAGTGAATTAACTCCAATAAATGAACATACAAACGACTGCATCGTAAGCGATAGCTCACCATGCTCTTGCTCCATGTTTTCATCCACCCTAGTCTCAACAATCACCTCCTTTCCCTTGTGAGAAGTATTTGTAGCTTAGAAAAAAGAAAAAAAACACAATATCACCAGTATGTAAAACAAATAAGTTAAGGAAAAAGAGAGTTTAAAGCTCTTCAACAAATTATGTTTGAGACTGTTTTGAGTAACCATTTACCTGATATCACCTCATTCACTCTAGGAGGTAGAGTCACATCGATGGATGTGCCACTAACTCTCATAGTATCATGAAGCTCTCTCTCTCTCGCCAATACATGCCCAGAAGCCATGTCTATCCACCATGGACATGTCTCCATCTCCCAAGTAGCGAGCTTATGTATGGAAGGGGAGTACATGCATTCTTCCCCAGTAGATAGTTATGCCCACTGCTTAGCTAAGAATGGAATCCCTGGAAGAAAGCCTTTTCCAACCAAGGATAATAGAAATCTAAAACAATCAAGCAAAATAACATCACTATAAACTTTGTAATTATGCAAAGCTTGAAATAAAAGTATGATGAGCTTGACCTATAGGCTAGCCTTTGAGATGCCATGCGTACTGTGTCCACTTTCTTCATAGTTTGCTTATCAACATCTTTTGTCTTAGCTTCAAGAGAGGTTTCCAAAGGAAAAAGATAGGGTCATGCTTCAAACTTGAGCTCCTCAAAGTAAGAGGCAAGAGAGCAATCATGAGGCAACAAAATACTGCCAACAATGTTGGTTAAGTCCTCCACAAACTTTGTGGCCCTATCAAAAATCCTTTGTAGAAGGCCCTCTCTACAAATCCAACTACATAACAAGGAAGACAAGAAAAATCTAAAACAATCACAAAAAACTAGCAATCCTACATCGAAGATTCTTAAATGTCAATAGAAAATTTACTTACATGCGATACACATGATCTCCTTTCTTTAAACCATAAGATGCTCTAGTAATCTTGTCTGCTTCAAGCAAGGAAACCCATAACAGTTTTCTCAAGACAGGAGCATCATGCATAGCAATCAAGTTCAGTTTCTCAAGCGTAGCCCAACTATTAGGACCCCACTTGAGTGCAAGAACTCGAACCATCCAATCCGGTCCAAGATTCGGATCAACAATATTCAGCAACTACAGTATTTGAGCAACGAATAAAAAACCAAGTTTGAACAGCTATTACACTATGTGCAAAAAACCTAAGTTCAGAAATAATTCAACCACCTTTCCAATGCGCTCTCCATATTTTAGTGCTAAATCATTCAATATCTTCTCCTCCTCTTTTATAAGTTCTTCATTTGTCATTGTCTGCCTAGCTTGCTCTATTCTTTGGCTCAATTCCTTGGACATTTGAACCTTCAACACATACTTAAAAATAAATAATTTACAAAACAACAAACACATACTCTTTGGCTCAATTACTTGGATATTTTATCCTTCAACGCACAATTGAAAACACATAATTTTCAAAAATACCAAACACGAGATCTTTCTTGAAAAGCAAGCCAGAGACACTTACATCGTATAAGAGCTTTCCCAAGTATCGACGAGTAAGTGGATACCAAGGCTCCACACCCTTCGAGTATTTCTTATGGACTGCAGCAATCAACTTTTGATCTTTTTCTGGAAGCCCCGTTACATAAGCTTCATGATCTGCTGCACAAATGTGGGAGCAGTTGAAAAGCTCATCCCTAAGATGGGTGACCACAAGAGCATGTGTGTTCATGCTATTCCAAGTTCATATACAATACATACAAAGTCAGAAACATAACATAGACATTTTGTGCTAAAATATATAGAAGGTCATAAAACTTACAAATTCATTCTTTGCAAGCTACTAAGAAGAGCTATCTCTGACACTCGTGTAGGATCAATAACTGTACAAAGCACAGTACAATGCTTTTCTCGATCAGTGGAGAATCTCTCTTTAATAGCAGCCATCCAAGCTACCGTTCTATGATTACCCTCCCAAACATATAACATTTTAATAGAGAGAACTTGAAGATTTGGTCTTTTAGAAAGCTCAATTTCAAACTCTTTATGTATATCAACCCATATTGGGTCCCATGAAGTAAGAAGGTCCTCTGCAAAATAGATAAGCATAGACAGAAAATCATACTCAACTACTATTTATGAGAACGACAAAAAACACAGTAGAAAAAGACAGTAGGAAAGATCTATAACATAAGCTTCCTCCTTCTTGCAATTCCAAATTGAAACAATAAAAGCTCCTTTTTCTTGCATGTAGCCCTCCTTTGCAAAACCAGATTTCAATCCACTAACAAATGCTCTGATACCAATGTAATGGAATTTGCCTATTCAATTTGAGAATAGCGGAATTTAATGAGAGTACTTTCAAGAAATGATTTTGTGAGCATAGAGGGTAGACATAATTGAAGATAGCAACATAATCATAGCAATTAGTTAACTTGGCATAGACAATACTTTTGCAAGAGAGAGAGTTTAGAGAACATGACAACAATTGAGGACCGGATTTATGTGGAGCCGGTCCCCCCTCCAATAGGCATTTGTATTATGATTTCTCCCATAAAGAGAGACTTGTTACAATACAGTCTTTGTGTTCCTTGTGACCTAGGTGATGCCATGAAGATGGAAGGCTTCATGCACCACAAACATAACATAAACTTGAAGAAAGCTTTAACTATCCCAAGCCTCAGTCCCAAGACCTCAAACACCTTCGAAGGTGGAGAGAGCTAGCAGGGAATGAGGGTAGGGAAGAGGAAGAAGAAACATTTCGTAGGAGAAAGAATTAGTTCCTCACTTATCATACTCTTGTTGCTAGCATACATAATAGCATAGTAATGAAGAAGAAGGAGATGGCAAGCTTAAGCATTGAAGCATGGATCTTGGTTGGATTTGCACTCCATAGCCAAGAGTGTTGGTGTAGGCTCTCAACCTCTACTTGCTTGGAGAGGGAGCTCTTGCACTTTGCATATCACACAATGAGAGTGCTTGTGAGTGTGTGTGGGTGAGTATACCCCCTAGGCACCCCCCTAGCTTGCTTGGGTCGACCCCCCCTTGTAGCTCATGCCTGAAGCTCATTGGACCCCTCCAGGCCTAGCCAATCACAAGCAGGAGCCATTACAAGCAACATGGGTAGCCTTGCGACAAGTGTCCCCCTTTCCCCTTTGAGAGAGAGGACTTGATATGAGAAATGAAATACCTATAACATAAGCTTCCTCCTTCTTGCAATTCCAAATTGAAACAATAAAAGCTCCTTTTTCTTGCATGTAGCCCTCCTTTGCAAAACCAGATTTCAATCCACTAACATCATCTCTTAAGCCTCTCACCCTTGCATAGGGGATCAATCGACATAAAGGAATTGGTGGACAATCAAAACAGCTAAACATGCGAGTACATTGAAGAATATCTTGTCCTCTATGCATGTAAAGCTTGTGTTCATCCCCTATCTCTGTATCTACTGCTACTTCATCTCTTACGACATAAGGCACTATTTGTAAACATGCCTCTTGTGGGGCAAGAGATTCATCAACTTCATTTATGGAGCCAAGCCCCAAATCTTGACTTTGCATCTCCTCTTCCTGTGTCTCCAAACCTTATGTCATATCTGTGACAGATACTGCACTTATTTGATCACTGCTCTCTAAGATACTGGAAGCTTGAGTTGAAGAGAGTCGTCTCCCTCTACGACCTCGTCCACGTATTGAAGGACTTGCAAAACACAACAAAAACCACTTTATTTAATTCATTGAAACTGCCTCTAGGAGTCCATGCCGACACGGATGCCTAGAGACAATTAAAAACATCAAAAACTTTATTTATTGATCATCCATCAACCATCCAAGTCGGTGTTGATTACAAGAGGGAGCTAACATATTTAGAAAAGGCATGCCCAACTATAAAATTTCAACTTGAGAAATTCCTTCTAGCCATCCATGTCGGCATGGATGGCTTGAGGGAGATTTCTAAGAATGAATCCTTGCAAAAAAAATTGTCCCAAGAAACTCCTTCTAGCCATCCACGTTGGCGTGGATGGCTACAGACAGTTCTAACAGAAGCTAGGTAAATCTGCAAATCTCCAGAGAGAGTTTATTTATATAAAAATTCACAAACTCAAAAATTCCTTCTAGCCATCTACGCCGGCGTGGATGGCTACAGACAATTCTAACAGAAGCTATGAAACTCTGAAAATTTCTATAGAAAGCTTATCTTTAGATGAAAATTCTCATATTCAAAAATTCCTTGTAGCCATCCACGTCGGCGTGGATGGCCGCTACAGACAGTTCTAACAGAGGCTATGAGACACCATAAATCACAAAAATTGTCCCAAGAAACTCCTTCTAGCCATCCACGTCGGCGTGGATGGCTACAGACAGTTCTTGGAGAAGCTATTCAACTCTGCAAATGTCCAGAGAGAGCTTATCGATAGGTAAATCCAAGAGTTTAGGCTAAGAAGCTTTCTCTGCTGTAGTTTAGTTTACTCTTCTGTAATCCACAGAAAGCGATACAAAAGCTTTCTGTATTCTTTAAAAGGGTCAAAATTTTTAAATTTAAACTAGTAGCCTTACAAAACTTAATCTTAAACATTGAAAAAAAAAACTACC
This sequence comes from Adiantum capillus-veneris, assembly GCF_014529385.1. NCBI lineage: Eukaryota > Viridiplantae > Streptophyta > Polypodiopsida > Polypodiales > Pteridaceae > Adiantum > Adiantum capillus-veneris. The sequence goes on along the minus strand of NC_140950.1, from coordinate 25,755,865 downwards.
TGTAGCCATCCACGCCGGCGTGGATGGCTATAGGTAGTTTACAAAGGTACCTGACAGGAGGCTTTCGAGCCGAGGAAGACTCTCTTCTCCCCATGGTGATTTGTATTCGAACTCCGAGCTTGGCGTTTAGGGTTTCCTTAGCGATTAAGGCATGGTGCAGAGATTGAGTCTTGAAGGCAAGATTTGAAGGAGAATGAATGCTGTGCAGAAGGATTGCAGAGCAAGATTTGAAGGAGATTTACTCTTGCTGTAGACAAGGATTGCCTCAAAGGGCGAAGCTGAAGTAGCGCAAGAGACGCAAGAGACAAGGTCTCAGAGGCTAAAGCGCAAGGTGTCCATGAGATTAGTGCAAGCTGTCAATGCTAGTGGCATGGAAAATTGCAAGCGTGGATGCAGCAGGTAATCGAAGACAGGCTCTAAAGTCTTTATGAATAGGTTTTTACATGTAGAGCCTTATGAATAGGCTACTGAAAAAACGCAGGCTGTAAAGCCTTTATGAATAGCCTTTAAGGTTAAAAAAAGCTTCAAGAGACAACAATGTTATGAAAAGCCTTTGTGCGTTATTAAAAAGCTTCAAGGTTAAGAAAAGCTTTAAGATAGCGTTTAAGGTTAAGAAAAGCTTCAAGGTAGCTTCACAAACTAACGCATAAGCTTTTTTTATTTTATTAACTTGGTAGCTTTTCATAACTTAGCTCAATTGCCCTCTTTTCATAACGATAGCTTCACAAGCCTTTTTTATTTTATTAACTTGGTAGCTTTTCATTTTTACTTAGAGCTTTTCAATGACCGATTTAGTATACACGAAAAATAGTGTTCAGGAAAAGTGTCCGCTTAATATACACTGAAATAGTGTAATTTTATAAAAATACTAGCTAGTATTGTAAAATTCATTCATATTTGTTTGTGAAAATCATTTTTTTCGAACACTATTTCAATGTAAGTATGTTTACACACAGGCAGTGCTAAAAAAAAACCTAGGTTTAGTGTAATCCCACCTACAAATTTTGAAATTTACTTCTTAATTTTATATTTAAAGGTGAAAAAACCTACACAATTTTGAAAAATTTAGTGTAATTCGGTGTAAAAGCCTTCAAATTTTGTCACTTTACCTATGTTGTTTCACATATGTAGGTTTGCCAAGTTTTGGAAAAAAAAAAATTTCGAGCACTACACACAGGGTGCTCCAGATTGGGCACCTCACACGTGTGCTGAGGTGGGCGATGCCCGTAACAAGTCATTAGTGGTGGCGCAGTTTTCGGCATGGACATGGCAATGGGCGGTCAATCTTCCCTGACCAACAACGTGCGGGTTTTAGCACTAGATGCAACAACCAATCTGCCACCCCAAAAGGGAATGGCCATTAGGCTATGGTCACACGAGGCTTAGTTTTCGGTTATTTGTGCTGACCATATCTGAGCTCTTGTCAGAGACTGCCAGGCCTTGGTTTTGACTAAGCCTCGCGTGACCATGCCCGTAGCTCAACATTGTGCAAACATTCTAAAATTTGGTTGGAGAGGGTATTTGGGGTTTGTGCATGGGATATTGACGAGGGTAGGTGAAATTCGCTTGTCATTACTATGCACGATTCACTGAAAATCTTAAAACTCAAAGTGAATTATTTTTATTATAATATATTTTATAAATCTATGATTGTTGTTCCTGGGAACACGAACATGCAATCCTCTTGGCGGATTGCGGTTATGAATAGGATTTTAAGCACATCAGTCTATTTTAAGAGGGACCCATTGTATCAATTAAAACCATGCCACTGCTTTCTAATATTGGCAACCTTCTGCTCAGCACACTATTAACACATGGGGAGATGCATTACAGTTTATGGTCCAGGGCATGGACGGAAGTTAGTGCTTATGTTTGATACCAGAATTTATTCTTTGACAGTTGCTTCTTTGCAAGAACATTTTGAGCTTCCTGATGCTAATTTTTGTCTTCGTCCATTAACATTATCTAGACCGCAAGTCAAGGTAGAAGCTACTATATCATCAGATGGTGAACAAACTTTTATGCTTGATCATGAGGAGCACCAGTTCTACAAGGTGGATATGAGAAGTGAGGATCAGATTGATGCTAGCATTGGCAGAGTTTCTCAAGACAAGAAAGACAATAAAGTACCTCTCTCAGAGATCAACGCAAGTGTGATTGACATGATTAAGTGCATGCCATTGCAAAGCAATTTATATATTGCCCTCCATCAAGCCAAGAAAGTGGTCTGTATTGATGAGCTCCCAACTCATTATGATGGGTATATTGCTTTTGAATTACCGCTAGCTGGTAATTCTTCAGGTATGAGTGGTATGGAGCAAAGACATGATAGTCACATGTGCACGGAGTATGTCACTTGTAGCAGTGATAGTTTTAATGGCGTTGTCAGATTTAGTAGATGTTCTGGGCATTTGCGCTGCATCAACATTGATTGTCCATTTTATTTGCGCTCAAATATGTTCAATGAGTCTCAATGGAGAGGCCGGCTTGTTAAATCTAGTCCTAAAGGATTGATCTCTTCTCAGTATGGCACACTAGTATGCACTCATTGTGGACAAATTCCAGAATGTGTTTCTACATGTCCTGCAGTTATTTACTATTATTTGCCTAGAGATAAGCATAACTGTACTAGGTGTGCTTTGCATCTTGGAGAACATAATCATCCATGTGCAGAAGGGAGGAGTCGGATGGTTGAAAGTCACATAGATGAAATGTTGCTTGATCGTGCAAGTCGAGACCCTTTGGTGACTGCGAAAAAATTGGAGCGGGCCACCACTCATGACCTTATCATGGAAAAGCTTATTGGAGCAGGTTCAACTGCAAGTGTTATGATTGAAGATCTGGAATTTTCTGAATTCCTTGACAGTATGACTCCCCTGTCAAATAAAAGGAGAGTGGAACGAAGTTTGGAGTCTGCAAAAAGATCAAGGAATATCACTTCAAAGGGTCTTGAGGCAGTGCTTGACTTGAAAAGCAAGTGCAGGTATCCTTTCATCCATAGTATCCTTTTCCCAGGCCAATTGGGTGATAAGGTACAACCTCATGTATTTAAAATGTCAATTAAGGGACCAGGCAGTGGAGTTGATTTGGTGAATCGGATGTGCCCTGGAGGTAATTTAGAGCAAATGTGGGTGCACTTTGAACATGTTCACCGTGTACAAGGATGGCCGACTATGTCAGCGCATGTCAATGACCCTTACGTACGAGAGCTGCTCACCATTGCAACTGCTGAGTTTAGCGTGGAAAATAAACATGCTCAGATTGAATTTTGGAAGATGTTGAACAATGTGGTTAAGGAACAGGGTTTTGATAAGCCAGAGTTTAGGGGATTTATGGCAGATGAAGCAAGTGCCAATTGGATTGCTGTGCATAGTGTTTATTTTGGAGGAGAAAAGAGGTGTATTCCAAACAAAGAGAGATCATGTTTGTTTCATTGGGAGCAAAGTATGGTTCGACATACTAGCAAGTGCATCCGTTCCGCATTTCAAGAGGAGCACAAGATTTTGTGCCGCAAGTGGAGAACTGCACCTACAGAGAATGCAGATGAGCATTGTAAGGGAGATCTTAGAAGATTTTCGAAAACAGGAATAGCCATTGAAGGGGAGATTGCTTCATTGGAGACATGGCTGGCTTGGTGGGATGTACGAGTGCCTCATTGGGGAGAAAGATTTGTATCACAAGATGCTGCAGGAATATTTGTCCCTAATACAAACTTGTCTGAGTCAAAACATGCTAGTATGCGTGCCTCTATTGGTTATAAGGATCACATAAGTTTGTATGAGGCAGCATGTGTAGATATGGCTTTAGCGGTGCTTCAAAGTGTGAAATATAATGCCTATTTGAAAGGTGTTGGTAGCTCCACCGGTCCCGGCATTAAAGATTTGGTAGATCGCTTCATGAACCAACCTTCATCTGCTTCAGTGGCAGCACGAAAGAAACTAGTTGACCTCACACATTCTTCAATGCATGAAATGGGTGTCAATAGTCCTGAAATGAATAGAAATATACTCCAAGAAAAGAGTATTAGAAAAAAGAGGCCAATTTTTGTTGATGCAAATATTGTCTTGGAGCAGGATAGCCACAGGCCAGAGTATGTTACAATGACAACTTCAATTGGTGGGCTTCAGCACAAAAAAAAAACTCCAACGGATGTCCCATGTCCCGAAGTAAACATAGCAAAGTCAGTTTGGGCAATACGTAGAACTAAACCTGGGCAAAAGATGACTTGTTTTGGTGTGGTGTCAAAAGATGGAGACCGATTTGGGCGGTTCATTAATGATTGTTCAATGGGTGCCAAAATAGGGGTGCCAGCTCCTTGTTTTTGGGGCCGCAGAAAATATCCTCCATTGGGTTCACAACAGGGAGGCCTTGTGGAAGGGTTCATTTGGTTTTGTAACTCCAATATCATGCACACCTGGAAGGTTCACAGCATAGTTGAAGGGCCGCCAGGTCCAACTCCCGTGTTTGGGTGGTTGCAGAGGGCACAAATTTGCAACCTCAAGAGGTAACGCAATTGCAATCCAATGGTTTTTTTTTGCAAGCAGTAGTGACATCAGCAACAAGAATGCATGAAACAGTTCCATTGAACCAAAGAGTTGCTAGCAGCATCCGTCCCAAATTTAGAGATGGAAAGATTGTGAAATGGAGGTCACTATTAACAAAGGAGTTTCATGGCAAGATTGAAGTGGGTAGAACCATGGCAGCAGAGTTGGTGCGAGAGGTCATTGTGGTTTGCAATGAAACACATGTTTTCTATGTTAAGACTGTGGGGTCAATTGCAAAGGGAGTGACATACTCTCTGACAATGTCAGATTTTCCTAGATGTACTTGCGAGGACTTTCAAAACCGAGAAAGCAAGCGCCTTGTGTATATGCCATGTAAGCACATTTACTTCATATTTCTGCAAGTACTTGGCTTTGACCCTCATGCTCATGAGTTCATGCATCAGTCTGCTCTAACAAAATTGGAGTTAGTCCAAGCACTTGGAGATTCACGGGTGCTGATGCAGCCTTGAAGGCTTGTGGACCTTGCAATGGTTTTGAGAAGTAGCTTTTTGGTTGATATGTGCTTATGGGTATTAACTTTAGCCTCGAATATTCTCGTGCGGCAGTATTTTAGTTATTGCGCTCTCCATTTTGATTTGTAGATGCGATACACCTTCTTGGTTATTTTCAATGTTGATGGAAGGTTTTTGGCACAAGATATAAAAAGCCATTGTAAGTTTTGCAAAGTTTATGGTTTCCTCAATTTTGTGTTAAAAAAAATATAAGTTTTGCTCGGTTTATGGTTTGCTCGATTTTATTTGCTCGGATTTTGGGATTCCCCCTGGAAAGTAGTACATCACACTCGTTGAAAACATTGGGATGGACTATATTGCATGTTCAAATACATCAATATATTTACCCACACAAATTTTATATAGTCGAGGATGAACGCACACAATACCCAATGATGATGGGACAACCTTGGCAAAAAGGGTACAATGTGCAGATAGATTGGAATGCGAATGCAGTCAAGATTCAGCATGCACAAGAACAACAGGTGATAGCCTTTGCTCAACAATACCGGAATAATCAGCTGCAAGCAATGTAATCACTGGAAAAAGAGCCAAAAGCAAGAATGCCACCAAAGAACAACATGATACCCAAGACCAACAGACAGGTAAAAGCCAACCATGCTAACTACAGACATACGAAGTCACCGACCGCAGTGAAAAGATCTAGATTACCAAAACAAGGGAAACAAGTATGGATGCGGAAGGATAGAAATGACATGGCAGACAAAAAACAATGCAACGAAAGAATTCAACCGAAGCAGATAGTTCAACCAAAAACCAAGGACATAAAATAGATATGGATCCCAAAGAAAATGCTCAGAAATAACCCAAATGTTACTCGCATTTGGATACCAAAACAAAAGAAAAAGGAACTCCCTTCCGTACAAGCAACAACGGAAGACAGACAGCTGCGATTGAAAAAGAACAACCGACTTATGTGGATGCCAATCCGCAACCGAACATCGGCAACCAAGGAAGTAGCAAAACACCTACAAAAACCGGAAGCTACCAATGGACAACAAAAGAAATACGGTCCATGGCCATTCCGGCCAAGCCAATCCTCTTCATAGAAAAAACTATGGCTATATCAACAGTAGCGGCAAAGCGATTGCCTTTTGTAAAAAAGACAATTAAACAAAGAGCAGTAGAGTTATAGCTGTTACTTGCAAAGAAAATAGGAAACCTTGACGGCGAATGCCAATAAGCATCTTGCTTATTCCCTTCTCTTGCACAACATAAATTTTTCCATGCATTGACCGGGTATGCATAAATTAGGGCCACATTAATCGGCCAAGCATTAGCACAAATTTTTCAACCTATGCACGGCACATACTCCGAAGCAATACCTTGTCATCTGGGAGGACTCCGACTTTGGAGGGGGGGAGGCATTCTCAAATGTAGAACCAATAGCAGAAAGAGCAAAAAAGGGTATGATTTTTGACTATTTTACGGATTGTTGTTTGATTGCAAAATTTTCTGGACTAACCCAAGTACATATGCCCTTATACAACATGTATCTATAGGTTTATGGGGCCAAACGCCAAATCAAGCCCCTAGGAGTGTGTATATAAGTAGAAATAGCCATTTTCGGGCAAAATATTGGTAAAACGGAGAAATCCGGTCATAAAAATTGCATGTGAGTGTATATAATGTTTTGCGGTGATGTTTGTGATTTATTATGATTTTTGGGGATTTTCTAGGTTTGATTTTCTATTTTCCTTTTAATTTTGCTAATTTTCGGCAAAAAAACTTCAAAAATACAAAAAGCAGGTGAAAAACGGTCGTAATGAAAAACAAAAAATATGGGGTTGATCAGTGATTGTAAGAAAACCTATGGTACAGTGGGGGTGCAATTATGAGACTGGAGCGGAAAGCGTGTTTTGGCCAAATTTTGACCAAAATGACAAATTTTTGGTAAACAGGGCAAATGGAGTCCAAATCAAGAAATTTTTGAGCCTAAACTACATCTCGCAAGAAGTTATGAGCACATGTCAAATTTTAAGAAAAGTGGTTCGGGGACCTCAATTATAAGAAATTTTCACCTCATTTTCACTATTGACCTTTTGGAGAGAGCTTCTGCCACCTAGAGCGAACGGACCTTCCAGCAGCTTCTACGACGCGCACGACTACCCGACGGGCTTTAGACATGAGAGGTAGGCTCACCACCTTGAGCTTTTCGCGCATGTTTGTCCTTTTGTCGCGAAAACTAGCGTAGGGTTCACACACAAAGCGGGCGGTTGATACCTACAAGTAGAGGTGCATGGCGACCTAATGGCTAAGCCAAAAGGAACGAAACTTCATCGACAGCTTACCCTAGCATAGGAGACCAGTCTTGGATGTCCAAAGGCAGTAGAAAACCATCGAGAAAAACCCTAATTCCTAGAATCCCGCAAGAGGCCACCAAATGGGGAATCGACGAAAAGGCGCCCAAATGCTACCAAAATTCATGGGTAGGAGCATCTCGACATGCTCGACAAGTCTATGTGACCCACATGACCAAAAAGTGACCTGAAGCGGCACTAAACTTCAGAAACGGCATCAGACACACACAACGTCAAATAGCTCTCGCGGCCAAACCACATGCCCGTTTGCCACCAAACTTCACGAGCGGCATTCCTAGACCATCAACAACCAAGTGCTATGGTGGTAGACCACCAAAAATCATTGAAGATATGTAAACGCAACCACGGGTGCTTCTAGAGCGACAAATACCAAATGAAGCTCCGGTGAAGCCAAAGTCGACAAAAACCATACGGCAAGGATCCTCAAGGGATCGGGAAGCTATGGAAACCAACATCAAGAAATTTCATCGCCAAAAAGCACTCCGAAAGTCAGAAAACGGCTCAGAGGCTCTTAAGTCCACACAGGAAGTTACTTTCTATCCATTTGACTTTTTTGTTGAAATCAGGCTTAAAAGGGACTGAGGGGGACCAAGGGTAGGCACTAGTGGCACATTCCATAAAAAAGTCATCAGGAGACATCCTACGCGTAGTATGTCTCAAGGACATTTCTGGGCACAGATCCCAACATTTTTCATCACACACATTTTCTGAATGACCTCATATACCAATTTTGAAGCCATTCTAATCATTTTTGACCCCCAACACCTTCAAGATACACTGTTTTAGTCCAAAAACACTGCACAAGCTCTTACTGTAAAGTGTGAGCTTTGTCCTAAGGTGTAAGTCAAGGAGAGGAGAGTGGATTTATCCCACATACTGTGGAGCAAGGCTGCAGAGCTACTTAAAGCTCATTTCTTGAATCAATAAACAACAACTTCATTTTGCACTACATGCTTGTCTATGGTGAGCTTGTGCTAAGCTAAGTCAATACTCAAGATTGTGATTATGAGTCCAAGCTAATTCTATCTTGGAACCTAATTCACTTGAGTGATAACCTTGCTTACACACACTCACACACTTGCACCATGTTTCTCTTTCATCCACCCTAGCTAGCACGATCCAAATCCTAACATTTGGTATCAGAGCTATGGTGTGCTAGCTAGGATTTTCACTATGCATTAGTGTGTGTGTTAGTCATTAGCATCTCCATTAGATGGATTAACATTTCATTATCACGGCCCATTAACATTCTTCATGACTAGTTGCATCTCACTAATTAGGCCTTAATCTAGTTGTGTGTGGGCATGTCCTTGGCACACCCAAGAGGCCACTACCCTCCATGGCTAAATAGGCTTGATTAGGGAGAAGATTAGCATTCAATTTTTGCATTTGTAATCCATTATTGTGTCAATTTTCTAGTGATTTGCACCTCCAATTAATCTCTCCACCTTTGCAATCGCCTAACAACATTGACCTCATCTCGAAGTGCTCGACGCATCTCCGTAGAGCCTTCAAGCCCTGCAATCCGAGTTCAAAAGCTTCTCAAACTCCATCTTCAATTTAGGTGTGTGTGTGTGTGTGGGAAAGGGCCTACCGATTCGTCTTAAGAACGTATTCTTTGGAGGCACTTCACAAGGAAGCACCTTGGCTTGTTGGCTAGCCCAATTGGGGGAGTCTAAACTTGGCCTTGAGGTCGTGGGGTCAATTTCCATAGTCTTATTGTGGGGGGGGGGGGGGTGGGAGTGGGCAGATCTGAAAGTTCAATTGAAATTCGGCTTTTACAGCCCTGGCGGGTCCGCAAGAAGGTTTTCCCACGCGTGCGCGCCTGTTCTTTTTTGTGCCGAGACTGCCCGGCGCGCTGCCCGTCTGCCCGCGCTTCTACCTGCTGCCTGGCGTTCATACTCGCTTGCCTGCACCTGCCCGGCCATGCCCGCCTTGCTCTTTTCTGCCCGGCTTACCTGACCATGTAAGAGGTCTATCCCGCAGCACTGCTCACCTTGGCCATCACCCCTATTGGGTCCCCCTTCCCACGGCGCTCCCTCAAAAGGCCTTCCAATTTTAAGCTTCCCCCCCTCACAGGGGCGCATTCCCACAGCCCGCTGCCCCCAAGAGCCTCAAGGGCGTCAAGCTTCCAAGAATTCCCACAGGCGAGAAAATCCTTGGTGGCCAGTCACAAGCACACCAAAGCCTCAAGGCTACGAGCACCTCAAAGGCGGTCCAAAGCTTCCAATTCAAGGTCTTGCTCCCACCAAGCTGTAGCAAAGACACTGCCAAGCTTCAAAAGCAGCCAAAGGCAAACTTCAAAAGGCTTCATCTCAAAGAAAATCTTCAAAGCATCACCAAGCATCCAAAGGAGCATCACTCCATTGTGAAGAGGGGCTTCACCGACAGTGAAGAGGAGCTTCACATTGAAGGGAAAATCCAAAATACACATTAATCTTGCAGCCAAGCGCAACACTTTCTTCCAATGTATGTAATTATATTTGTCTACATGGATGACATTATGTGCTTTTGTGATGGGATAGAAATTCGCATTGGAGAGTCTCCAAATCGCTAAAATATCTCCATGTGCGAAGAATTTGTGACAAAATGTATGACAAATTCTGCATGCTTGGGCTCTCGGAGTATAACCAAGATGGAAGAGAGCATTAATTTTTGCATAAAACTTTTCATAGGATGTTTTCGCATATTGTTGCATGTCATTATGGCGCATGGAATAAATCCTGCTTGTACCACAAAAAGGGGGACAAAAGTACCCGTTCGAGGGGAGGATACGAAGTCAAAGACCATGAAGCAGTTGAAAGCAATAGCAGAAGCAACGAAGGCAAGAGACCTGACAGAGGATCAGCTCACATAGTAGAAGACAAAAAGGACGAAGAGGAAGGTAGAGTTTGGGAAAACCCATTTTGAAGATGCGGACTCTCTACTTGTAGGGGAGGACTTTTTCTTGTGTGGATACCAGCTTATCATCCTGTGTGGACATCACCATCCTTTGTGGATTGTTCTTGTGTGGATTTTACCATCCTGTGTGGATATCACCATCCTTTGTGGACTTTATTTTCCTGTGTTGATATCACCATCCTGTGTGGATTTTGGTAGCCTATGTGGATTGTGCATCTTCAGTATCTTGTGTCATTCCAAACCTCAAGGGGAGGATTGTAAAGTGTGAGCTTTGTCCTAAGGTGTGAGTCAAGGAGAGGAGAGTGGATTTATCGCACATACTGTGGAGAAAGGCTGTAGAGCTACTTAAAGCTCATTTCTTGAATCAATAAACAACAACTCCATTTTGCACTACATGCTTGTCTATGGTGAGCTTGTGCTAAGCTAAGTCAATATCAAGATTGTGTGTATGAGTCCAAGCTAATTCTATCTTGGAACCTAATTCACTTGAGTGATAACCTTGCTTACACACACTCACACACTTGCACCATGTTTCTCTTTCATCGACCCTAGCTAGCACGATCCAAATCCTAACACTTACAAGCATCAATCCTTGTCCAAATCCAAATCCAAGAGCATAGCTATGTTCCATAGGCCAAGGACTACCCACATAACAAATCCCATGCCATTTTGATGAAATAGACATCCTACATGTAGGATGTCTCTAGCATAATTTAGACCTTCTATACAAAGAGTGACATCATGGGAGCCAATACCATGGTGCAATGAGCCCATATACCAATTTTCAACCCATTTGGACATCAATTGCTACTTGTTATGGACTTTCTATCCAATTTGTGACATAAAACCTGAATCAACAAAAAAAAAATCCACTTTTTGATGCCCAGATCCATATCCAAGCACATAGCCATGTTCCATAGGCCAAGGACTACCAGCATGTCAAGTATCACCCAATTCTGATGAAAAAGACATCCTATGCATAGGATGTCTAAATGGAAATTTTTGGCCAGAGTTGCACTGTGAGCATATGCACAATTTCACAAGTTCCTTTTAAGCTTTATTTTCAATTTTCAAGTCATTTGGATAGTTAAAACTCAGTTTCTCAGCTAATATGGAAAAAACGCTAACTTCGGACTACTGAGTGCAACAGGAGGTATGGCAGCTGTGAAGTCACCGGCAAAGAAGAAAATAATGATCATTAAAGATTACCTAGAAGAAGTGGAGCCCTTAGTCATACCAGAAGGAACACTAAAGCCCACCAACACATGGATCCAAAAAGATCTGCTAGAGTCCAACGACCTAAAGATCTACCAAGGAGTTTTCAAACACACTGAAGGGAATGTGATTGAGCTACCAATGCTACCACGGGAACTCAATGAGTTCGTAAGAAGCAAGATGGCCGGGTAATTGGAGAAGATTGACCTCCACAACTATTTTGAAGCAGTGCCGGTAGGGGTTGACATAAAGAGAGTCTGGGAATTTGTAAGAACAATAAAAGAAGACGGAGTGGCCAGAGTAACCGATCTGCAAGGCATTCCAGAAACAGAAATAATCATCATTGAGCAAGTTGTAGCAGATGCACTAGACCTCTTCAATAAAGGGGATAGTGTAACTAAAAGAAGAGATGATGTCAAGGTGTACACTGAGAAGAAAGGTAACTACACTTTTGAAGATATTGCCAACCCAAAAGTGGCAATCATGAGTCAGTTGTACAACCAATACTTCCATATGTGTACGAAGCGGCCACAAAAGTACAGAATGCCACCAGGAGCGATTGCCACGACATTCACTTGGGCAATGATGAAGAGCACTCCAAAGATTATCAATTATGCAGCATATATACATGACAACCTAGTGAACATGGGTAACAAGAAGCCCACATATATTGTGCCAGGAGAACTAATCACTAAGGTGATTTATGGAGCATTGCATGCAAAAGGGATATGGCCTGACCCCTCGTCACACAGAACGAATGGCTGAGGCTCAAAGAAGACAAAGAAGACGAGCCACAAAGAGCACCAAGGGTTGCCACAAGATTGAAAAGACAGCTAGATCCTGTTCAAGAAGAGCACCCAGAGCAAAAGAAGGGAAAGAAAGAATTTGCCCAAGTGCCGGAAAAAGGCGATTTGAGTGAACTCTGGAAGCCGTCTCTAGAAGCAATGTCCGGATCATCCCGAAGGGTGCAAAGGGATAGATTCAAAAATTACATTAAAAATTTTGATATTCTTGATGCCACATCAGAAAATATCCCGCATGTACCTTTTACAGAAGAGGAAGTGGAGCAGGTACGACAGAAACTGCTAGACGAGCAGGAAAGCCAAGAGAGAGAAAGGAAGACTAAGGCAGACTGAGACTTAAAGAAAAATCCTACATTTCTACCGGCTAGCCCACCGCCCTCACCACCTCCTCATAGCCCTCCACAAGAAGATAAAGAGGAGGAAGACAAACCAGAAGAACAAGAAGAGGCCAAGCAAGAGCAGAGCCAGGAGCCGGAACCAAAGGAAGAGGCTAAGCCTCGAAGTGGACAACCAGAGCCAAATGAGTCATATAACACATTTCTAGACCTGCTAGCAGCAGGATACACAAAAGAAGAGGTTGCCACCACAGTTGCATTTGACTTGGCAAGCACAGGGCCTAAGAAACAAATGCAAAGCATCAGGTTAGTAGAACTAAAAGAGATGGCCACAAATACAGTGGATCTGCACCCACCCTCCAACGATTGGGATGTGGTGATGACAAAGTTAATTGGGTTAAGAGCGCAGTCCATGTCCTCAGAAAGTGAGATGGAAGCTCTCAAGGCCACTGAAGTGAAGATAAAAATGGAAGTAGACTCTTTACAAGGACAAAGTCAAAGGCAGAAAGAGAGAGAAGCGGAGCTACAGGCCAGTCTAGCAAGGGCATTGCAAAGATGCCAGGAAATGGAAAAAGAAAATCAGGTAGCAGCCCAAAGAATGCAAGGATTTGAAGAGGAATGTAAGCAACTCAGCAAATCATTGATAGATTCCGAGAGGGAAAGGGATAACCTGACCCTACAGCTGGCTGAGGAGTCTAAAGAAGTTGAAGCAATGTGAAACGCCAAAGAAAAGGTGGAGATAGATCAAGAAGCCAGCTAGGATGAGGTCCTTAAGCTCAAGGACCAGCTCAAAGTGAATGATCAAACCATCCAGAGGCTACGGGCATCTCCAGCAAGAGTCAGAGCTACTAGCTCGACTCACATCACTACGGAAAGCCAAATTTATGAAGAATAGATGCAAGAACTTCAGAAAGAGTTGACTCTAGAGAAAAAGCAACGATTGATGATGGCAGAAGGGTCAATTGTTATGCAAACATGAATGGAAGAAGAATAGAAAGCCATGCAAGAGGAATTAGAAAGTATCAAAAGAAAGCTCGAGGAGGCGGAGAAAATAAACGCCGAGTTGAACGACCTCCTTGTGAATATGGGAGAAGAAGATGAAATAGAAAAACAGAAACTCCTAAAGCAGATTGAGGAGCTGAGAGGACAACAAGCCGGAGAGCAGGAAGGCACAGGGTCAGCGGCCAATGAAGGCATATATTTGGAAAATGTGGCAGATCCTGTGGACACACCTATGCAAGAGGAAATCCTAGAAGGATCCTCTCAAGAGACACAAGATCTACCACAGGAAAAGGAAGAAAAGCTGCGTAAAGCAATAGAGGTGGAGATCAAAGAGAAGACTAAGGAAGCCTTGGAATGAGAGTAGAGGGTTTTCAAGTCCATGACCATCCAAAAGATTGACGCCAGCAACCTCAGGCGCAAATGGCTTCAACCCTCTCTCCCATATCCTTTGCTGAAATATGAATCCACCACCATCAATAAGAGGATTAGAGAAGAGCCGACAATGCCACTCTACAACGCAGATATCTCTCAGCCAAAAGGAGCCAAGTTAATAGTTGATTCTCAGCCAAAATGAAGGAATGTGTGGCTGACGAAGTACCCACAGTACCTAATCCATTTGGTAGAGGCACCGAAAAACATAAGAGACAACCTCAGCGTTTGTCCTCTACAAGGGATCAGGACATGGAAGGCCCAGGAGATATTACAAAGGAGCCAATCCACTTGGCTGAATTATCCTAAGATGTCGGGCTTGAAGGCAGGTGAGAGAATAAGTGTCCAATACATGGTAAAAACCCTAACGGGCGCCATCAAATTGTTCATTGGCTCACCTGACCTTACATGCATCATGATGAAGAAAATCTGCAAAACTCTTTTAGCAGTATTTGAGACATTCAAGCATGGCCAGGTGACAAACAGTATCTTCTTCTTCCAAGATACTTACAGATGTGCCTATGATCTGTTTGGTCCGCCTTCCAAGGAGGTGATACATGCGTTGTATCAAAGGATAATGTTTCTGCCATCCTATCACCTCCAGGCCTTTGAAGAAGCGTTCTACACCGGCTTCTTCACAATAAACACTGATATTTTTGGCCCAACAATGATGAATCTACATGCAAGATGCGAATCATTGATCAAGATGCGCGAAACCATACGATGAAGAAGCAGCTCAGTCGGGGATGGCATGAGCAAGGAGGGGGGGGGTGTTAGAAGCTGGACACACGCCACGGAAACTGCCTACTCGGAAGATTATCATTTTTTGTAATTATTCATTTGTTGAGGAAACCTGATTTTTCACCTTGTAAATATTGGTTACATAATTTTCTAGATTGTATCCCAGTTTTGATAGTTAGATGGAGTAGATGGTTGATTTGGAACTTTAGGGTTTGAGAATTGTAAGGTATATATACCACTTTTTGACCTTAATGAAAAACCTTTTGTCATTGAAAAAAAAACAAGTTTTGAAGTTTGGGAGTGAGCGTACTGTGTACGAGAGAGTGTGAGTTTCATCTTGACGCTACGTGTGCACCAGTGGTCGGAATCGAGTGCGGAGAAGTGCAGCATATTCCCCTGACGAGAGCTACACGCCAATACCTATAGTGCGCGCGTACGGTCCGGTTTTGCGAGCTCCTTCTATGAGCTTCATCTGGTGATTTGGTGAGCATACGTTGTTCGATTTTGCATTGCAACATATCCACGCGTTAACATTGAGTAGAGCTACACATTACGCACTTTAGAATTCAAAAACGAAGACTTGCAAATTTTGGCCAGACATCGTAAGTGATTTTGCACCGGGTGTTTTGGGTTGGGATTTTGGTTCATAGACCTTAGGGAGAGCGACCTATTGGTAATAGTAGGGTCTCCTTCAATTTCTTTGGTGTTTCAAGATTGTTTGATGGGTGTTCATCTCTAGACAGCATTGTAGGAAGCTTCCTCTTATGCACTCTTGAAGGCTGTGACTTAGACAATTGGTAGAGACCTCAGTAGGAATTAGTTAGGAGTCGGTCGAGTGTAGGTTGACACCTTATGCTTGCTTCCACGCGCCTGCGGGTCGAGCTTCGTCCTTAGCTGACAAATCTTGTTAGGTGAGTTATCGCTGTGCTGACGTCTGTCGCGGCGTATCCGTCCAACACTGTGGATAATTGTTTAATTTGGTTTGGGTTTATGTAGAGTCAAAGTGATCCAACATACGTGTCTCTAAACGACAACAAGCATTAGATAAAAAAATGTTTTGTCAAAACTTTCGTAAATTCCCAATGTGGCACAATGTATATACAACTAATTACTTTTTATTGTAATTTTTTTAAATAGTTGATCTTCTACATTTTTAATTGTCAAGGTAAAGTAAATTCAATTTTATTTTTTTGGTATTTTTTATACTCTTTCAAAAAACAATTGATGTCTTATTGTTTTATGCAGGTAAAAAATAAAGGTGCTCATTTGGGTGGCCCAAATGAGCACCTTTATTTTTGAATTGGTGTTTAGCGATAATATACGCGGTAATAACAGTGGCAATGGTCGTGGTAATAGCAGTGGGTTTATTGCCGCGACTATTACCGCGCTTGTTGTTGCTGATAAAACACTACCGCATTCATAGCCGCGGTTATGGCCGCCCACACAAATTTATCTCTCTCTTTTTTCCTTTGTTTTTCCGCAGCAATGTTAGCGGTTATAGAAAACTTCTCTTATAATGACATGTTCACTCCACCTAGGTACCATCTAGATGTTGGAAAGATACGAATCTTAAAGGTCATCATCAACCGTGGGGAGTCCACTATGTAAAAAATGCATATAGTGCATGCAAACAAGCGGTATTTAAATAATCCCTTACGTGTATATTTTCAAGTATTATATGTACCCCTTATGTATGCATTTTTGTAAAAAAACTAGCTCTTATGAATGAAAATTTTCACTTTCTCAATTAAAAAACCCTTTATATAAGTATATGTTTTTGTAACTGTATCTAATTATAAATCCCTTATTTTGTTTGCACGTGCTATCTTACATATTTCATAGTGGACGTCCCGGACGTCAACCCCAATAGGTGCTTCTCCATGGATCATTTGCAATAAATGGTCCACCCTTTGATGAGTAGTCCCTTTCTTGACTACTACCATGAAATCAAACTCAAGCAATACAACAAACCATCAAACTATGTGGCTAGTATTGCATGGTTTGTTCACTAAGTACAATAGTGTTTGGTGATCCACAAAGAATACAAATTTGTTTGTGAGAAGGTCATGTTTAAAATTTTTTATTACATAGATCATTCCTAATCCTTTCCTTTCTGTGGTCATGTAATTATGCTCCACACTATTGTGTTATCTTCTGGAATAACAGATTGGAAAATCCATGTTGTCCTCTCCAGGTTGTGCAAAGATGCATCCGATCGTGTAGGCCGATGCATCTACATGGACATGAAAGATCTTGTCCAATATGGAGATTTCAATATTGGACCAGAAATCAACCTCTGCTTCAATTGTTGAAACACTTTCTCACATTCTTCATTCCACTCAAATTTCATGATGAGAGCATATAGAGATTTTGCAACAATTGCATACATGTATATAAACCATCGATAATAGCCGCAATTTCCCATAAAGGCTTATAACTTTCTAGCTTTTGTGGGTCTTGCAAGAGAAAAAATCACTTGTATCTTCTCAAAATCTGTGAAAATGCTACTTCTAGATATGGTGTCCAAAAATATCACCTTGTCTTACCATGAAGACATGTTTTTCAGGGTTCAGGGAAATGTGATAAGTTTTTCACTTCTCAAAGATCTTCTTTAAGTCATCAATATGTTTTTCTCTTCATAGGGAATGCGCACACAGGTCATCCATATAGATTTCTAAGAATTGTCTTAAATATTCCTTAAAGGCGTGACTCATTAGCCTCTGGAATGTGGCAGGTGCATTGATAAACCCAAAGGGCATGACTCAATAAGAAAATATGATCCATTCTGTGGCAAAGGCCATTTTGTGTTTATCCTCCATCTTTATTGTGAGTTGATTATAGCTTGAAAAGCCATCAAGAAATCTGTAAGCTTGCTAGGAGCTCAATTTGATGGTCATCATCCCCACGTTTTGGAGGTAAGTCCATAGGGAAATCATCGATGAACACATCTTGGAATCCTTTCAGAAAATTAGACAAGTCTAACTCTTCTTGATTCCTACCATTTACATTTAATGTAACATTAGGACTTTTTAGGGACTCTTTGACAAAAATCATGTACGTAGAAACTAAGATCTTCATTGATTTATCAAAAGCAGGAGGATTTACAAGTGGTATAGTATGGCCAGACTCACTAGCATCTATATACATGTTCTTTCCCCTGTAGGTGAAGTAGATTCTCCTTTCAAGTAACTTCATGTTGGTAGCCATGCGGTTGAACCATGGTGTCCCTAGGATAGCATCTTCATGTTGGAGAGGAGAGATAAATAAGTCTTCTTTTTTGACATAGATTTGGACATGAAGCATAAACTTCCCAATCAAGGGAGTAACGGAGGCTTGCTATCCCTTGAAAGCGGTGTCGAAAGTTACAATTTCTAGCATCTCAAAAGCTTGAATGCCCAACTTGGTGGCCAACTCCATTGATATGAAATTGTGAGTAGATCCAAGGTCAAACAAGATAAAAGGCATCATGCTCCCTTACCTTTCCCCAAGCATAGGAGAGAGGCTATCCTTTGCAATGAGCACCTCTTTTGGAGCTTCGATGGTGGAAGCTCTAGGAGTATCATTGTGGGCATTTCTCTTGGGGCAAGAACGATAGCCATGGTCTTGCTCCCCACACTTAAAACATTTATGGTCCTTGCGAAAAGCTTCAGGCTATTTAGGAGAGAGTTTTTTTTAACCTTTGTAAACCCCCTTCTCCTTGGACCAATTGTTGTTGTTGTTGTTGTTGGAATTGCCTTGTGAAGAATTTTGTGCATTGGTTTTTCCCTTTGCTTCACTTTTGTCTTTGTTTTCCATGAGCTTGACATTCCGTCTAGCCCTCGTTGGAAATTCATGTGTGAAACAACAAAATGGTGTGGTGGATTACTTCGATGATAGATCCACGCCGTTTAGAGTTGGCGTACTTGGCCATGTCTTCACGTAAGATTAGGGAATTTGGGAGGTCATTTGGAGGGCATGGAATTGGAGCTGATCTCTTGAGACAACTAATTCCAGTGTTGAAGGATTTCAGCTACTAGTGTGGGAAGATTTCAGACAGCAGACTAGACAGAAATCAGAGACTAAACTGACATGTGGATACTGAAATAAGAATCAGACTTATAGATTGGAATAAGATTCAAATTCAGATTCAGATTCAGGAGACTGGTCGAGAAGTAAGTATCACTGAAATATATACCATGATTGAGATTACAGTGAATATGATTACAGAGAGAAAGTATAGCCGACAATACTGCCATTGATGCTCAAGTACAATTGTAGATCAAAGCGCCAATACAAGTGATAACAATTGCCAACACGATAATAATGTAATGGACCCTATTTATACACTTCAGTTTTACTGTAGTAATTGCTCTAGTAATTACTAAGTAATTCGCTGCCCATCTTCTAAGAACACGTTCCCGCATGGTGATTATCCAGCCGTCTACATCCTTCCCTTCTTTCTTGAATTTTGGCAAGATTCCAAAATTTCTAAAAAATGTCCGTCTGATGCTGATGTGAGACTGAAAAATCCATCGTTTGGTTCTGGTGTGGAACTGAAAAATCCATTGTCTGGTTCTGGTGTTGGGATGCAGGAGTTCAAGAAGGACCAAGGATTGCGGGAGGTAGTGGAAAAGGCCAAGGTGGAACTGTCATCTCTCCCTGTCTGCTCTGCTGAGAAGAAAAGTCACCACTAAAGTCTGAGATGGAACTACCCAGTATCCTTCCATTGGACCGTCTTCCTTTTGACTTTGCTCTTTGACCACAACGGTGCCTGAGAAGTCTCAGCACCAGCATTCTCCTTCTGAATTAGTCGGTAAATGGCCTCCTGCTCACGCTTGATCCCGCCGGTCTGTGGTCATCTCTACCTCATAAGGTGTGAGAGAATGATAGGTTTTGGTGTCAGGATCATAGAGTGTACACCTGCCCTTGGTTAGTCTGGTTCTGGCCAGCTTATGACAATGCGAAGCAGTATGGATCCATCCTTCTTGAAGAGGCTGATTGTTTTGACGCGAGCTTCGAAAAGAATCTTAGCCATCTCTCTGTACTGCGGTGCTAGACTCGGCTTTGCTGCAATGTCTTTCTCAGGCAGTTTGGAAGATTCGGCTGTAAGCTGTAGCAACTGATTAGTAATCCTAGTCAATCCTCTGACCTCAATCTTCCACTTGGCCATACACAGCTGAATCCGATGTAATTCTTCTTTCATTGCCTGAATGTCATTGATTTGAAGAGCATCATTGAGCAATGTCTGCCAAGTCTTCCATTCCACAGTTGATCGCTCATACCAGTCCTGAAGCTCATCAATTATTTTGAAATATGTGAGTCGATCAACTGGTTCTTGATGTTAAGGATACAACGCTGGAAAGAATCTTGGTAGCTCAGTTTCTCTTGCTGGAACAACATACAAGAGAACTGGAGAATCATGCACAAATTCCAGGAAATTGAGAACAGCCTGTTTCTCCTGTTGCATCATCTTCCGAGTGATTCTCACTAGCTGGAATAAGGTTCGGAGAGCAGTTGCTTGTGCTTCTACTGACATTCTCGTTTGAGGTCCTCTGCTAGTGGCTGGCTGCTCCTCAAGAATGGCTTTCACTCTCTGATCCAAAACACCTATGGCAGCTTGCAGTTATACCAGAACTTCCTTGAGTTGGACCCTAACATCCTTCATGCAGCGGTAAGTTGGTTTACTACCCAACAAAAGTTCTAGTTCTAGAGCTAAAGACCGACAATCTGCAGTAGACTGGCTTTGCCAGTGTGGGTTTGCCACTTTATCATCAACATTGAGTATCCATTCCGGAACTCGTTCCAACAACTGAACTGTACTGGGATGTGCAGGTAGTCTACAAACTTCTTTATCATGGAAAGCACTGGATTTCCAATGGTCTACCATTTCCCTGGCTCCCACATATAGTCTTTGAAATCTTTCTAAATCAGTCCAGAGAGCATCATCCTCTAGATATTGTCTGTTGATGGAGGCTTGTTGATGTCTCAGCTGCTTATTCAAAGTAATGAGCTGCAGTGCATGCTGATGATCAGTCACTGGTCCCTCATTTTGAACCTTCATTTTCTCTTTAGCCTCTCTGCTGTGATGGGACTAATCAGTTGGTTGATTCCCAGTGTTACTGGGCTGTTGCTCTTCAGTCTGCTGATGACCCGACTGGTGCTCTTTATCCTGTCCTTCCTACTGACCCGCAGTCTGGTCTGGCTAGTCTGGCTGTGACTGGCCTCCTTCATCTGGCCCTGTCCCACCAGTACCAGGTCCTGGAGGTGGAGATGGTGGTGGGGCATCATCATCATCCTTTGTATGCCCAATTTCTTGATCATCCTCCTCCTGATCAGCTTCATCTTCTTCATCTTCTCCATCTTCATCCGGGGAAGTCTGTTGCTCAATATAATCCATTATAGCTTGGTTCATCAGAGCATTATTGAACTCACCCATCTTGTCCTGCAAATCGCTCTGCAAACTTTCCATCAAGGAATTTAAATTTTCTAAGTCAAAAAAAGCATTGCCTGTGGGGTTTAAAATTTCAGACAAGCTATTGTAGATATATGTGTCAGTCAGAGAACGCTTCAGAGCTGTATGGTGCAATAACAGCTTTTTGAATTCTGCCCGCTTCATTCTGAGCATCGTTTCAACTCGTTCGGCAGCTCTCAGTGCTTCATTTCTTTGACTTTTCATGATCATAATTTCAGACTCAGCTTTAGCTAACTTTTTGTTCAACAACTCCTGAGCCCTTTCTGATTGAGCTTCCAGTACTTTGTGTTGTATGTTCTGCACTTCGTGGGCTTTCTGGAGTGTTGCAATCTATTGCTGTGCTTCTGCCAAGACAGCTTTAAGCCTTTTGACTTCGTCTTCTGATCCAGCAGCCTCCGCCAATTGTCCCATACAACTGACAATGGTATTCCAAGAAGACTGTATCAGAACTGAACATCTGTCTTTGACCGTGGTTGGATCAGAATCAACAGGTTCATATATTGCCACAGGAGCCACGTAGGGTAGAGTAGCATAATCAGTTGTGCTGAGCAAAAGATGCCCTCTCAATTTCTGAGTTTGCATTTGCTGCAGATTATCCTTTTTTACCAGTTGCAGAGGGTTCCCATAAATGGAAAGAACTTCTCCAGAGAAAGTTGAGGATGCTGGACCTTTCCCTTTGTCCAGTTGACTCTTGCCTTTGTCTACTGACTGGTCTGGTACCTTCTCCTCAGTGACTGGCTTTACCTGATCTTTCCCAGAGCCAGTAGCAACTGTATGTTTGACAACTGACTAATCAGGCACAGTTTTTTGAGTAAATTTCTACTCAGTTTTAATTTTTTCAGCTTTCTCAGTGATCATTGCCTTAACCTGGATTTCTATTTGCTTCAAGAACTCACTGCTTTTTGTCAATGTAATTCTTGGCTTCTTTGAACTACCAGCTTCCTCTACAGTGGCTTTCCTTTTCAGGTCATTGGAAATAGTTTGACTGTCTGTATCTTCGTCGTCTGAGGAAAGTTCAATCTTCTTTGGTTTAGAAATGGGCTGCTCACTCCAAGCCTGCTTTACCTGCTCATTAACATCTGCAGCAGTAGCCAAATACAAGAATTTCCAGACATACCATGCCTTGAAAACAGTTTGAGATTTCAGATTGGCAGTCTGTTGAAGTACATTATGCGAGAGTATTTGACAAAGGTTGATATGGTCTTGTGGATCCAGTATCTTGGCCAACAGCATAGCAAATAATTTCTGTGACACATACGTTGGGTTATTCTTAAGACTGACTGCTTCAGCTACAAACCTATAAGCAATGGAGGCTTCCAGACCTGCTACTGGAATTCCTTGAGCACTTGCCTTACGCTTCTTTCTAGCTATTTCACCCTCCTTTAGAGCAATACTTATTTGCTGCGCAGTCGCCATAGACAGTTTGGGCTCATTAGGCATCCGAAATGAAAATGCAATGGCTTCTGGTGTCACTGACACCTTCCTATTATTTATCATAGCACTACTAGTGTCAGCATCAAAGGAATAGAGAACTTGCTTAATGATATCTGCATCAAAATCAATCCTTGTAGCTTGCAACACAACTCGCAGATCCCAGAGTTGTAGCAGAGTCATTGCATGATCAGTAAAGACATAGCATTGGATTTTACTCTATGGAAGAACACGAAGGCTTGCCTTTGCATCAGCAACTATAGCTTGGGTTTCTTCAAGAGTTTCCTGCATCTTCTCTGAGCGTTTCCTTCTACCCATACACTGTGAGGTCGACGACGATGAAACAGGCGAAGGCGAAGAGGACTTACTTGTGTCAAAGCCGTTCCCTGGTGTCGCTGGTAAGCCTATCTGACCGTCAGCTGTCTCGTCAGAGGTCGAAGTTTGCGGCTTTAGTGAAGAAACCTCGGAGCTCGGCGATGGCGAATGGTTGACAGGAGGAAAGCATCGCGCATGAGATTTATGAGGAAAAATGCTAACTTTCCTTACTGTTATACATGTTCGTGTCATAAAAGCTCCACCACTCGCTGCTCCTAGACTTGTGTGCGCCGTTGCTGTCGTGGCAAACATGCATTGGACAAGACTGAAACCCATCCTTGTAATAATTACCACTGGCATATCACTTGACCATTGGCCACTTAAAATTTGGAAAGTGTGTCCATACTGGTTCTGAACTGACTCCCACTCTGGCTGGACCATACAGGTACTGGTTCTCAGGTCAGCCTGATCTAGTTCTTCTGGTAGAGGTTCTGAAGCTGGAACTGATTGCACATGGAAAAGAACAAAAATGTCTGATTCCGGTATCTCTTGATCAACAACCTCCAGCTCCTTAGTACCTTGTTCCAACCCAGTTTCTCTGGTCTCTGAATAATAAAGTTTGATCTTTGCTCCATTATATACTCCCAGCAACATCAGTCCAGATAAATCTTTCAATCTGACTATGCCATTGAAGAAGACCCAATCGACCTCAAAAGGTCATGCCCAGGCAATCTTCAAATTTGGCTTCTTTGGACCCAACTTAGACTGATATAGAAGCACTAAGTCTCCTTTCTGGAATTCTCAGACTTTAATTCGGCGATCATGCCAGTTCTTCCTTCTTTGTTGAACAATCTCCTGTTCCAATATAGCTCTTTGCCTGAGTTCATCTAACTGCATTAGTTCATTCAGTCTTTTCTTAAGATTATGGTTGAATTCTAATCCATACTTCACAGCCAGTCTTAGACTGAGAATTACGAACTCCATAGGAACCACAACTTTAGTACCATACACCATTCTGAATGGTGTCATTCCAGTAGTCACCTTATAAGCTGTCCTATAGGCCCATAGAGCAGTCTGAAGCTTTAAATCCCACTGGTTTGGTTTCTTTTGCACCACCTTAGTAAGAATAGTCTTAATTGTCTTATTGCTACTTTCAGCTTGTCCATTGTATCTAGGATAGTAAGGAGTAGATTTCCGATGCTTGACTGAAAGCATATCCAATAGGATTTCCATAGTATCGTTGATAAAATGTGTCCCTTGATCGGTCACAACTTCTACTGGACATCCATATCGGCAAACAATATTCTCAAACAGAAACCTTGCAGTTGACTTGGCTGTGTTGTCAGGAAGAGCCTTAGCTTCCACCCACTTGGTAACATAACAAGTAGCCATCACGATGTACTTGTTTTTCCTGGGAGTCACCTTCTTAAAAGGTCCCATAAAATCCAGTCCCTATTTCATGAATACTCCCAATGGTTGTATCGGCATTAAGGGAGTCATGTCTCTAGCTGTTGGTGCCCATTCTTTGGCATATGTCACAGGTTTTACAAAAGCTTCTGACATCAGCAATCATTGTTTGCCACCACAGACCTGCTTCCATAATCTTCTTGTAGGTCACTTCGTTGGAAAAGTGTCCATGAGACTCGCCATTATGTGCTTCTGAAATAACTTGCATTCGTCCTTCCATAGGGACACATCTTCGAAGTATACCATCCACACCTAATCGATAAAGTACTCCTCCGATGATGGATAATTTCAGGCTTTTTATGATCAAAGCTTTCTTCTGATTCTGTTTCCAATCCTCTGGAAAGGCACCTTGGGAAAGGAATTGATAAATATCATACCATTCACGATCCACTGATTCTTCTGCTTCTAACTGAAATAAATCAGCATCCACTGGCTCATCTCTCAGAGGTGATTCTGAATATCCTTCTGTACTTCTAGAGTGAAAGTCAGCTCCACAGTGGTTTCGGCCACGCTTATGGAAAATTCTGAATTCAAATTCTATAAGGAACATCATCCATCTTATCAGCCTGCCTTGAATAATAACTTTGTTAATCAGAAACAGAAGAGCTTGATGATCCACATAAAAATGGAATAACTTCCCCAATAGGTAATGCCTGAACTTTGTAGTGCTAAAAACCATTTCGAGGGCCTCTCTTTCAGTAGTCGTATAGCCTTGTTTAGCCTGACTGAATCTCTGACTAGCAAAATAGACCGGATAGTCTGTTCTTCCATCTGGCTGAGCTAATATTTCCCCCATTGCCAATCCTAAAGAATCTACATGTACATGGAAAATAATATCCCAATTCGGCTGTCTGAGGACTGGTTTACTGGTAATGGCTTTTTTCAAATTCTAGAAACTCCCCTCACACTTAGCAGTCCAATTAAACTTACTAGTCTTCTTTGTAAGCTCATATAGTGGTACTGCTTGAGAAGAAAACTTGTGTACAAATCTTCTATAGAAATTCACATACCCCAAGAAATAACTCAACTCAGAAGAAGTTATGAGTGCTTTAGCTTGCTGGACACACTGTATTTTGTCATTGGCCATTTCTATTCCATTGCGGGAAACCACATGTCCCAGTAGCTGTCCCTTCCAGATTTGAACGGATTCAAACAAATCCTTTTCTCCTGACAGCGTTTAAAAACCATCTCTAGGAATAGAAGGTGTTGTTCCTCATCTGAATAGACAGTGAAGTCATCCATGACATTAGGAAAAATATGGACTCTCGTTGGGCCTTTTTGATTAGTGAAGGCTTAAGGGAGAACCAACGAGAAGTCTCTTGGGATATCACCTAGAGGGGGAGGAATGGTAGGGGTGCAGCCTAATTGTCTCCCTCTTCAATGCTTGGTTCTTAGAGAGAGGTGGGAGGTAGGATGGGGGGGGAGGGGGGCAAATAGGAGGAGAGAGGTGTCATAAAAGAGGGAGGGACCCCCAAAAAAAAAAACGCGCATGCTTAAAAACCCTAAAAATCGATTTTTTTTTTAAAGTTCCAAAGTTGACCCATTTGCCTCCAAAACTGCCCCAAAACATAAACTAACTTTAAAAAGTCAATTTTCCCCCCAAAATCCACTTTTCTTTCTCTCCCTCATTACTTTTCTCTCCCACACTCTCCCTCTTCTCCCTACTGCCATTCTCTCTCTACAGTCAAGGCAGCCATAGCCAAAATCTTTCCACCACTCTCTTCCTCTCTCTCCATAGCTCCCCCTTCTCTCACACCTCCATCAACCCTCTAAAGTCCCACACTCCATAGCCCACAGCTCCACTATCCTCTCTACCTCTCACTCCTCCCCTCTTTCTCTATCTCCACTGTCAAAGCCACCATAGCCACCATAGGCAGCTCACCTCACCCTCCCCTCAGCTCCTCATTCTCTCTCCACAGTACTCAACTCTTTCAAATCCCTTCCTAAGCCCAACTTCCCAAGCATGTCCACGCATAGACGGCCCACACCAGACATAGAGGAGATTGTGTTGCACAACACAAAAGACTCAGAGGGGGTATAGATCCCACAAGTATTCAAGAAGGGTGCATGGGTCTACATGCAACCGTCACGTGCTGGACCTCATCGCGTACGGTGTCGAGGCGTATTGGAACGTCATTGAAAGGGCCGGCTATTGGCATTCAAAGAAACAAAGTCCGGAATGGTGGCCATCGTGCAACACGTCTACAGTGCAGCTGAGATCCACCTCAAGAGAGATTCAACTCAATTTTCACCTCATTGTAAGTTTTCATGGTTTAGCTATCCCATGCATATGTCATGTTTACGTTTATGTGATCATTATGTTTAACTAAGGGCATTTGTAAAGATGTTTTTCCATCTAGCTTAGTTGAGGAGTAGCCGCTTGAGTGCCTCTCAAGCACGTTCATGGTTGTGCATACTCACATTGGGGAGCTTATGTTTCCTAATGTTTCATCGAAAAAACTTACCGAATAGCGAATATTCATGTACTCCCACAAGCACGTGGTGCCGAAGTCAAGCCAAAGCTATGGTAGGTTAGAAGCCGTGGAAACACCCTCATTGCAGAGTGCAGAATGGCCAACTCTAGACCATTGGGCTTTGCTTTCTTTCAAGTGCAAGGTGCTGCAAGATTTCCAAGGGTCCCTAAAGTTTGGTAAGGCAACTAGATCGGTGGGTCTCAGTTGGCATTGTCCCATTCATTTGTTTGTGCATGCATTCCGCTCTCTGCCGACTGTAGAAACACCAACAATGTTTGTTTGCAAAGAAGTTGACATAGATACAATGGACACCATTCTAGGTGTCAATTGGGGCTATGTTGACGGTTTGCATGATGGTGACCGTTATAAGTACAATGTGTCCCCCACACAGCTTTGCCTTCGGTATTTGAAAGCAAGGTGCACCTTGTATGCATGGTTTCGCTACGAGAGGTGGATGCACAAACGTGGCAAATGGATACCCTTGCAGCTGACAGCCGAAGATGTTCAATCCTTTGAAATTTGTGTCCGCATGCCCAATAATGAGGTGGAGGTGGTTGCAGTGAATCCGCATTGGAATCTTGCCAATCTTTGGGAACACTTTGTCATAATGGGATTCGAGGATGTTGGTAATGCAAGTTTCAAACTGGAACAACGCAAGGTCTGCTTTGTGCTTGCTTAGCTACCATTTCTTATTTTTTGTGGGTTTTTGTATTTTGATTGCCCATTTTTTGGTTGTATAGATTGGAAGGCGGATGGAGGCCACTATGCTTGTTTACAAAGATTGGGCTACAAACGAAATCATCTTGTCTAAGTGAATTGGCTTGTAACTTTAATCATTTATATATTGGATATTTTATTAAAGATTTTGAAAAGTTTTAAGGTGTTGTACTGGATTTGTACTTGAGTTTTGAGGTGGTGTAATTTTTTTTTAAAAATGCATATTTTTTATTTTTTTCGAGATGGAATATGTCTATATAAGGAGGACCACCTCCTCATTTCACCATTTTGATCCCAGCATTGCAGAGAGACCTAGCATACCCAATCACGCAAAGAGAAGACATGGTTGCTACTAGTGCTTTAGATGCATTCCTTATTGAGGTTGGGCATGCAAATCGCCCTGAGATTCAAGCATTTTTCACAACTCAACCCGATTTGGAAACCACTTTGACCCTCCACTCTCAATATCTTGAGCACATTACTTCATACATTTCCACGTGCATGGGGAGATTCATTGTTGAGTTACCAAACCGGCCAGGGTCCCTGAAGGCCTTCTCCACCACATCTACCAAGGGGACATGCCATTTCATCAGCGGCTTGCACACTTTGCCACCATAGCACAACCCGTCGGACAATATGTGCGGCTGGAAGCTGATGATGTGTGAGCAATGCGTAAGGGAAGGATCGGAAACACTTTTTTCTCTGTTCAAGCCATAATGATCTTCCTCCTTCACGAGTGCCCAGCAGGCCCTGAGGTAGTGCTACCAAACTTGCCGATCGACGGGGTATTGGCTGATGTGAAGGACCCCAAGCCCGCGGCCATTGACTCATCCACAGAGGAGAGGACGCTTGCCTTGACCTACCCTGTGGGGATTCAAGGCCTCTTGGAGGCCTCTCCATCAGTCGGTTCATCCTTGGGACCGCCAGAAGGAACCACCACTCGGGATGCCATCCCTGAGGTAGAGATTACCCGCTTCTCCTCCATTGTGGTGGGTGGGGAGGAGTTTGTGTTTATGCATGATGTGGAGAAATCCTTTGAGCTTTGCATGGATGAGTGTTTCGCCATCCTCGATGCCCATGGCAAGTTTGAGGTTGATACCACCACCTCCCATGATGATGATCTCCTACTGCCCATGGGGAATACTTTGGCAGACACAGTGGCGATCGCACAAGTTGAGGTGGTAGCGGCCGAGCAGGCCAAGGTCTCTGAGGAGGAGTTTGTGGTCGTGCAAGCCATGTGTTGGTTAAACGCGCAAGAGTGGATTCACCACCACCTGCTCCAACACCTGTTTTGCTTGATCCAAAGGAGAAGTCAAGCGTGGATCTTTAGTTGCACCCGAATGCCGACGAGGAGGATCGTAGACAAGAGGTATAGATGCTCACTTACATTTGATTGTTACAAATGATTTTGTTAATGTTATATCATAATTCTGTGCCCTATCTCAGAAAACCTATGTTTTGCAGGATGTTCTGGAGGTTGACGCCTAGGCGCAATGGTCACGGGGGAGGAGGATGCCGTTCGGACCTCAAGCGGCACTTTCTCACTACCTCGGCACACTTCCCACTGGTGTCCTGGTGTTTGTCCATGCTGACTACTCTCCCAATGGTCGCTACAACATTTTTGCTCTCCGTTCACTCTCCAAGGCGTTGTGTTTAACAACACTTGCCCAAACGGCCAACCTTGTAGTGCTTGTAAAGAAAGATTTTGCAATATCCACTTTCGGTGTAAACTTTCGCGGGCGCCTTATTGCCCATGTCGACATGAACCAAGCTGCAGGGGTTAATGACACCCAAGAAATCACAACCACTTTACTTAACAGTGAGCCACCCCAAAAGGCCAAGCGCCAGAAAATTGTAACTAAAAAGATCCTAAAGCAAAAGCCGGATATCATGTAAAGCATTGATTTCTTTAATGAAACTACTTTTTGCTGTCTATGACTCTCTTTCTTGCAAGATTTTGAATTTCTTATATGTTGGGCTTCCATTGTGTATGAGAAGCACCATAATTTCTGCTATGACTACTAAAGGGTTTGGCAGGCATTAAAATTTATAAAATGCATACTTTGTTATATCTAGGCTTCCAAAGTTATGGATGTGCCTAGTAAAGGGCTTGGAAGTCCCTAAAATATGCTGCCACAAGGGCGCACATTGGGGCCTTCCATCAGCAGATGAAGTGTGCAAATGCGCGCCCTTGTGGCAGATGAATTTGGACACATATTGGAGCATACCCAGGTACAAAACACAGTGATAAGAAATTAATACACAGTTGCAAAACAGAAAGACATGGATATCCAAGTAACCTTAAGCCCATCTTGCCTCAGATACCTAAAGTTGTATTAACACAAACCATAAGAGTAAACTATGTGGCAATATCTAGCCCTTTTTGGAGTATAGGACTGACATGGACTAAGGGGGGATGATTTCCAGAAGTATCTATGCTAATTGAAGCATTGAAGAAAATAAAACATACTTATTGATTGTCAAAATTGTCCGGAAACCACTGGAAAGTGTCTGGAAAGCACTAGGAAAGGTTGCCACAAGGGCGCGCATTGTGTCCATCCATAGGCCTCTGGAAGCCCCAAATGCACGCCCTTGTGGCAACCAGTTTGGGGGAATTCCAAGCCATTTTCAACACTTTGTAGATGCTTTTTCCATGCAATAGTGAGTCACATAGCATGGACACATCAGGAAGTGCATGCCCCACTTTGCCAAGGTGCTAAACGTAGGCAATTTTTCAAAATAACAAGCTAATGGCTACATACATACAATCGAAGGTACAAAAAACTTGGACCAGTGCTAGATTGCATGGTACAGAATTAAAACAATACAATGCGCAGTGGGGTATACAATAAAAGACGCTTATATTCAAATTGTTCCCAATACAATGCACAGAGTGGGGTATACAATCAAAAGACGCTTGTATTCAAATTCTTCCCAATCTTGGAATTCTGTAAATACAAAAAGGTTTGATGCCTAATTACAAGCTAATCCTCATGGCACAAACGGAGAGAAAGCTGTATATCCTTGGGCATAATGGTTACACGCTTTGCATGGATGGCACAGAGGTTAGAATCCTCAAATATGCTAGTTAAATATTGCTCTGCGGCCTCTTGGACTGCCTCTATGGACACAGCATCCATCCAAAACTGAGTGTTGTACAATTGCAAAACCTCCCTACATAGCCTTGCAAAAGGGGCCCTCCGAATCAAGAGCTCGGTGCTCTTTTGATAGTGTCGAATCTCCGCAAAAGCACGGCTGCGCTTTCGTACCTTCTGAGGTCGACGTGGAGGTGCATTTTTGGCACGAGTTGGGGCAGCTTGCTTCCTCTTCTTGTAGACAATGCTCTTTCTCTTTTTTTTTTCTGCACAGGCACTTCCAACACCTCACAATTTGATTCCACCCACTCTCCATCTGATTCGTGCTCTTCACTATTGACCGGATGTGATGGTGTAGGTCCACTCCCTTTAGGAAGTGTCTTACCCCCAATAGACATGCGAGCCTGATAATTTTGTATTTGGACGCCAACCCATGGGGCATCTTCATCCGTTTGTGTCTCTTCGAGGCCTTCTGACGGTTGCTTTTGGTTGTTTGTTTCTTTGCCTTGGTCGCTCTCATCCTCCCTATTTCCATCAAAATCGTTGGAGTCCGATGAATAGACAACAAGGCGATGCTTCCGTCTCTCTTTTGCTGCTGTAGAGGACTGGCCATGCTGATTTGAAGCTCCAGCTTCTTTTGTGTGGACTTCACCTTGAGCTTGTGAAGTTCCAGCTTTTTTTGTTGTACCTTTGAGTCATTGGCCATCCGGCCCCTCTGGATATGCAATCCTAGCCATTTGTTTTGTTCTTGCCATGGTAGCACCTAGTAGGGAAAATGACAAAATGAGAGCCTTCAACGTTTAAATAGGTTTTTTTGAGATTTGGGCTCTTTCACACTATGCGGCCAATTGAGTGAAACTCAAATAAACCAATTAAATTTAACAACTGAACCTGGATCATGCGGACGGCTGACGCGACGCCCAAACGCTGCCTTTTCGATACTTAGTAGCACACCAAGCTTCATGGCCCAGGGACGCTCGCGAGCGTTTCCACTTCTCGGATGCTACAGTACGGGAGGCGTTGCGTAACTACTTTTCTAATATCGACTCTCTTGCTTTCTCAATAGTACGAGTTCTCCCAAAGGTGTGCCTAAAAAACCAGTTAAACATCTCTTCGAGGTAGTTGGAGTGTGATCTACCACCACCATGCCGAGTATTCTTGAAGTAGACTCCTTTTGCTCGATAGTGGGACTTCTCCATGCCTTGAGTACTCCATATATCAAGCGAACCATAGCGGTCCATGAAGTATGCACCATGAGCATAGAGAATGTGCTAAAACAACCAAAAAGGAGATAAGCTAATAGAAAAGTTGCATTTTCAAACATTGCATATGTATTAAGTCCGTTAAAACAAACCATGTAGTGTGTAATCTTGCTTTCAAACCATCCGTCCTTAGCGGCCTTTGTGAATTCATAAAGCACCTTCTTGAATTTCTCTCGCTGCTCAATGGTGGTGCTTGAAAGATTCATCAATTGCACAACCTTTTGAAAGGATGACCATACTAGCTTGCGTTGGTTAGCAACCTCCACATTGGGATCTTTGTCCGTCATGCATGAACACAAATCTTTCCACAACTCCCACCGCTCCTCACTTGCTAGATCAACACTTGCCTTGGATACTTGCATTGGATACTTTGACATCTTCTTGAAAAATCGATGTGCCTTGGCTCCATTCATGGAAACCTTCTGTGCCACCTCATATGTCTTCTCCCTACAAGTCTTTGCTACAATGTTCACCCTTGATCGGTGACATCCAATCTGATTAAGGAGTGTCTCCACCCCCTGCAAGGAGTCTTTTGACCGTTGAAGGGGATTCATTTTGAAAGCATAATCAATGTGATGCTTTAGGATCCTATCAAATATTCGCATAAACGCATGCAATGTACAAAAGTGAACATTGTTGAGGGAGAAGGGAAGTATGAGGTTCCACCCAGGATCTTTGCTATCCCTATTGGGCACCTGCAGCATATCACATGAAAGAACCGAAGTTTGCCACTCCCTATTTATATGGTCATCATTATCTTCGTCCTGACCTTCCACTTGAGTTTCTCGACTTGTCTTGTGCCCTTTCATACAGAATGGACAGGGAAGTAAAGAATTTGTACCTTGTTGGCATCCAAGCATGCACTTTATGGTCTTTAGATCACCACCTAAATTCCATTCAACATCAAACTCCCCACGTCCTGGAACCATGAGCTTCTCAGCGTTTATTTGAGCTTTAATGACCTTTGTGACCCATGGGATTCTACTGAAAATCCATGCAAGGACTTCATGTGTCTCTTTCGGAACTTCAATTGCACCTAGCCACCATATATCCTTCTCTGATTGCACACTAAAAGAGGGCTTTGTCGCTTCACTCAAACTGCAAGATTGCTTGGCATAAGCTAGGGCTTCATTCATAAGCGTGATGCTCATTCTCTCCAACTTTATCCCTTTAACAATTACACACTCATCCAACTTTAGCACGAACACAAGCTTGCCTTCAAGAACTGCAAACAATATAAAGCCTTAGAATGCATGTTATGACACATCATAGAGCATGTAGGCAACTCTAAACTAACCTGCATCACTCAAATTGTAGAAAACAGCCATGGACTGCTGTAATCGTATCAAGTCCACAAAGATATTGTTGAATTTGGTGTAAACAAACCCTTCGGTCCGCAACACACTGTTAGAAACAACACCGCTTCCCTTCTGGCGGCCCTTCCTTCCTTGTGATTTGCTATGGAGCGGCTGAAGAGGCATCGTGTCTTCAATATACAAGTAGTCCCCTAATCAGTGAACAACATCTTCATTTGACACCTTCTTGGCAATCGCCACTTTGTGAGGAAGTGGAAATAGGTTTTCCGTGACTCCTCGACTTCTTAATGCATCTTTTAACACTTGATGTATTGCTTGATAGCCCTTGGTACTAATCCCAACAGCATGACAAATATCCTGAACATCTAGATTAGTGACAATATTAGAAAAATCACTAAGAACTCTCTTAGTGATTACGTCTTTCAAGTGTTTTTCCTCTGGAGCATCAAGCATCCCAATAAAATCCTCTTTGTTGAAACAAGAACGAAGTAAAATAGCCCTAGCCGACGCATTCTCGCCACCGCACGTTTCTTGGACGAAGTTCCTATTGCCCAAAACAACAATGATGAGCGGTATTAGACTTAAACAACATGAGGGACAGAACATGTTACCTCATAGTTGTCACCCTTCGTTTTCTTGCACCTCCACGTGGTGCAAGAGTCTGAATTTCAGAAAACTCTCGTTTCCTCACCCTACCTCCCATGGAAGTACTCTTCATGTGTGAAAGAGTATCCTCAAGCTTTTTAATTACATTTTCCTTGGGTGTGATGGTGCTCTTTGCCTCCTCAAGCGCACTAGTAGCTGTTTGCATCTGATCTTGAAGATTGTGGAAACTCCCATTGAGCAACTGCCAATGACGCAAGTAGATCTCGGACTGCGCAATCTCTTGTTTGTTGAGTCTCTTGCAGTAGCCCAACAAACCTTGCTCTCCATTTCCAACGTATTGTAACAGTGATGGAATGTTTGTAAAAGACGGAAGAACATTGAGAGAAGGATCCTTTGGATATAAGCATCCGTCTGTCCAGAGATCCACATTCTTCTCCCCTTGAGCGCGGCGTTCATTGGCTCAAGGTAATGTACCCAAGCATGTTTTCTTTGTCGGAACATACTCTTGAGGTAGGCGTAGGAAAAGCCCTGGAGACCTACCGTGTGAAGAGCTTGCTGGGACATTGGTCACGTCGTGAAGAGGCATTGTAGGATAGAGAGATGGAGCTTGAAGGATGGAGAGATAGAGCTTGTAGGATGGAGAGATGGAGCTTGAAGGATGGAGAGATGGGTGTGTAGGTGCAGCAGCAGGTGCAGGTGCAAGGGAGATGGGTGTAGGAGAGGAGCTTAGATTAGGAGGGAAAGTTTTCAATTTTGGGGGGAATTTCCTAAAAGTTTTGGAGGGAGTCAAAAAATGTTGAATTATGAGTAATTTAACTTAAAAATATTTTTTTTATTATGTGTATATGTTGGAGGTACTTTTTAGGGGGGAATAGAGTTTTTTTGAAAGTTTTTGAAAAAAGTCATTTTTTTGACCTCTTTGACCCACGGATTTGCTTAGGTGGCATGGGAGAGTTAAGAGGCCACTTACAAGTTGGCCAAAAAGCTAGAGAGAGAAGACCCCCTACTTTTCAAATGGTTTACCCCCCCCTTCCCTACTTTTTAAATGGTTACCCCTCCCCCCCCCCCCCCCCCCCCCCTTCCCCCTACCTTTTTAGGGGTCAAAGGTGGAGGAGACCCTACCAAAATAGCCCCATTCAAAGCCTTTGTCCCCCTTAATCTTGGCAGGCTTCCTTTAAATTAGGGATTCTTACAAGGCCCATGGAGAGTCCATTTTTTTCCTAATGAAAATGGCGAGGAACCGATGAAGAAATTTATTAAACATCTCCATCATACACCGCTGAAAAGTAGCTGGTGCATTGCACATGCCAAAAGGCATCACCAGATACATGAATGCTCCCCACTCAGTGATGAAAGTGGTCTTAGCCCTATCTTCAGGAGTAATCTGTAACTGTTTATAGCCGCTATAACCATCCATGCAGTTATATATCTCATATCTTGCGATCTCATCAAGCAACATATCAGTAAAAGGTAAGGGAAATGGATCCTTAATGGTGTGGGCATTTAGTTTCCTATAGTTGACACACACTCTTAATTTCCCATTCTTCTTAGGAACGATGACTATGGGAAATAACCAATCACTGCTTGCTACTTCCGTAATGAACCCAACCTTGAGAAGATTATCAATCTCCTCCTTGACCTTCTTTGCATAGTTGGGGTTCATCTAGTATCTTTGCAATCTGACTGGCCTAGCATCCGGTGTCAGTGGTATTCGGTGTTGACAGACTTCAGGATCTACTCCCTTCAAATCTGTATGTTCCCAAGAAAATACATCTTTATAAATCTGAAACATTTTCCGTGCTTTTTTATTCATTGTTGCCGGTTTCAGGTGTTTGTTAACTTTGATCATTCTGGGATTCTCCTCTGATCTCAGGTTCCACTCCTCCACTTCCTGATCATCTGGAAGCAACCAGTTTGGTCCGCCTCCTTTTCGTTTGGTCGATTCTTTAGCATAATCCCAAGAAGGTCCATTCATTTCTGAATCATTATGCTGATCCAGTTGGTACTCTTCAGAACATACTGGTTCTTCCATTATACCAGTATCAGCTAGTTGCTCCATTCTTCCAGTTAGCTGAAGTGTTATTTCCCCTGTATTGACTTCAGTAAACTGATCAGGGAATTGTCTCTTCTGCTTGTCAGCTTGCTCTTTGTTCAGCAGGACTGCATTCAAATCAATTTCTGCCAAAGGAAATATGTTCATAGCTGCTAGCATTCGCTCAATTTTCTTAGAACGATATTTTTGACACAACTCCTTCGGTCTCAGTTCCTTTTTCCAGATCCTGGTGTTGTTGGTCTGGATTTTGATTCTGCCACTAGCCCCTTCTATGGTTAACGTTTGGTTTGCGTAGTCATGAACAGCATGTGCTATTCTTAACCATGGGCGGCCTAGTAGCATTCCATATGCTCCCTGCACATCCAAGACTAGGAAACTGGTTTTGAATTTCTTCTTCCCAACTCTTATCTGCATGTTTTCAATCATACCCGTCGCTTGTACGACTCAATGATCTGCCATTCTTACTTTTAATGGTGCTGGTTTCATGTTAGTAATACCCATTCTTTGCTGAAGATGGGCTCCCATTATCTTGACTCCTGCTCCTCCATCCAGTATGACGCTTGAGAGAGGTTCCCATTGCTTCCTGACCTTGTAGTCTACCTGAATAAGTGGAACTTCATCATTCGGGACAGCCGTCAGGTCCACTGTTCTTGCCTCTGCCTCAGTCTTCCTACATTGTCTGATAAAGTTGGCCACCTCAGGTAAGGTCTTTCTTATATCCCCCAGCTCTACAGTCAGCTTCTAGATTCTATCACAACTTTTCACCTGAATTTCCTCTCGCTCCTGGTCAGACTGATTTTTAGAGCCTGAAGAACTAGTGTCTTCACACTGCCATTCTTCTTCAGCAGTACTTCTACTCTTTGCTTCCACTCCCATTTCATCAACTAGTCCATGTACTACAGCCAGCATGGTCTCTGTCATGGTAGGTAATGATTGATCTTTATCAGTCGATTGGGCTGGTATCTTCTGAATGACTCTAGCTTCGGAACTTTCTGGCTGCTCTGGCAGCTTCTTAGCTAAATCCTCTGTGATTTTAGCTGCTAGTTCTCGCTGCTCTTGCCACTCATCTACCACCTTTTCTTTACCTTTGGCCTTCCAAACTTCCCTTTGTTGGGCCCACTTGCTGCTGTTAGAATTGACTGGTACTTCTGAAATATCTGGGATTTCTTCAATGATCACTCCATTGCTCCTGGTAACTACCTTGACTGGGACTGGCTCTGGTGCCTTAGCCTCAGTAGCAGTCGTTATCGATGCATCTGGACATTGGGCTGCAAAATGACCATACTTCCCCCATAGGTATAGAAATTCATGCTCCTGGTCTGGAAGTTGCCTCTTCCTCTTCGTCTGCCTATTCCTGGTTGGTATCCGCCACGTCCTTGACCAGTACCACTGGTACCTGGTCTCTCTTCTTGAGCTACTTTGATTGGTTCTGCCTTCACTGGTTTAGTGTAGGCAACCACTAATAGATCCTTTCCTTTCTTGAAATGGTGAATTCTGATGCCACAATTATTCCATAGGTGACCAAAGGCCTTGCAGTAGGTACATTGTGGACATTCAGTGGAGATGTGGTCCTTGGATTTGCATTTGGAACACCAAGTCTCCATCTTCCGGACCGGCTGTCTTGTGTGGCTCATTTCTGCAATCTGCCTAGCCATTTCTTCAATTTTCTTGGTCCATGATCCCTTCTTTGATTTATCCTTTGTCCATCCATTGGAGCTGCTCTTGGAGCTGCTGGATGTTGTACTTGAATCAAAAGCTTCAGTAGCCGAACTATTGCTACTGGTCCTTCGCTTCTTGTGGCTCTTTCCTTTCTTAGCCTGCTATTCCAGTTTTAATGCTCGCTGGACTAGATCATTGAATTTCTTTGTAGGGGTTGGTACTTCTTGTTCTCTAAGCTTTTTGCTTGTGAACCCATTCAGAAACCATGCCCTCAATCTCTTCTCAGACGGCGGTTCTTGCAGCTACCTGGTCAGTTCTTTTATCTTTTCAACATAGCTGCGGACTGTTGACAAATTCCTCTGTTTGATTTGATCCAGTTCACAGAGAATATCCTCATCGCCTCGATTGTAGGATTACTCCAACCTGAAGGCCTTAAGTAATTTGTTATATGATCTCAGCTAGCATGCAGGGTAATGGTAATACCATTTCCTCGCTGCTTCCTTCAAGGTTTGTGGAAAATATTCCCCCCAATCATCTTCATCAATGTTTTTTAGTTCAGCATACTGCTCGAAAGCTTGTATGTGAACATCTGGATCATCCTTTTTCCCTCCTTTGAATATGGGAAAAGAAATCTTCAGGGAAGCGGTGTAATCATTTCGATTAATGCTAATCCCACCACTTCGCTTCTTGGCTTTAGAATGCCGCTTGGGAGCCTTCTTGCAATTGTCAGTGTCAGCATCCCAATCAATCTCTGTCTCTGTCTCAATATCAGTATCTTCTCTGTTTTGTCTGCTAGAAGTACGGTGACTTCCCTTTCTGTCCTTGATATGCTCATCTCTCTGGCGAGACTGAGAACTCTTGGAACTCTTTGCCTTTTGTGCTTCCCGTTCTGCCCGTCTGCGTCGAGAATGACTGGAGTACTGTGAGTCTTGCACCTCCTTAGCCTGACTATGCTCCTCCTGAGCCTCAGTGTCAGTCATTTTCTCTTGCTTGGGGTCGGACTCTCTTCCAGACTCCTCAGGAATGGGGTCCACACGATTGGTAGATTTCCGGCCACGATTGGACTTTGGTGCCATTGCGAAAAACTTCAACTGGGAGAAGAGTCTTTCAGTCAACGAGCTTCATCTCTAGCCACCGTGATCACCAAAATGGAATTGGAGCTGATCTCTTGAGACAGTTAATTCCAGTGTTGAAGGATTTTAGCTACTAGTGTGGGAATATTTCAGACAGTAGACTAGACAGAAATCAGAGACTAAACTTACATGTGGATACTGAAATAAGAATCAGACTTATAGACTGGAATAAGATTCAGATTCAGAAGACTGGTCGAGAAGTAAGTATCACTGAAATATATACCATGATTGAGATTACAGTGAATATGATTACAGAGAGAAAGTATAGTCGACAATACTGCCACTGATGCTCAAGTACAATTGTAGCTCAAAGCGCTAATACAAGTGATAACAATTGCCAACCCGATAATAATGTAATGGGCCCTATTTATACACTTCGGTTTTACAGTAGTAATTGCTCTAGTAATTACTAAGTAATTCGCTGCCCATCTTCTAAGAACACGTTCCCGCATAGTGATTATCCAGCCGTCTACAGGGCCTTATTGAGGAGAGCAAAAAGGAGGCGCATCCAATGAACAACAAGCCAACGTAATGTAAAAATAGGAAGAAATAAATCAAATAATGCAAAAGAAAGAGAAGAACATGAGATAAAACCTTGTTTCTACGGCGTTGAAGCTATCTATATGTGGGCCCAGCTTCTGTATGTACTTATGGTACTCGAAGACAACTACGATACGGTATCATTCTCCAGCCACCAAAAGCTCTTGCTCCATAACCAAGCATTCAAAACTGAATTTCCCTTCATTGGAAGCAAGTTGACACTTTCTTCTACCACGCAAAAAGAGCCATGGTTTCTTCTTGTTCTTCTTCCCACCCTAATAGCTCTAGGGGTTGTTGTGCTCTCTCCCAAAAAAGTCTCACCATCAGTCTCCCAAGGATGCCAAATAGCACCATAAGCTCTATCACTATCTTAAACTCCATCAATATAGATAGCCAATGGCAACAACAGACAATATACAAAGGTTCATGGGTTCTTATGCAACCAAGAAGGAGAAAAAGGTCCTCAACAACAAATCTACTTTGTTCACCATGGAAAGCACGAGTGCTAGATTTCAAAGTGGAGGTGGGCAAGAAAACTGTTAAGGAACTTTTGGTACATCATGTCTATAGTCACTCCGATGTGATTGCTAATGGTGGAGATGTCTCATTGGCTTATCATCCTCGATGAAAATGTGAGTGTGTTCATAGCCTTCCATCTCTTTTTTACTTTTAGACCTTGCCGTCCTCTTTATTTGTTTATTCTTTTGACGAGGTAGAACAATATTAATAGAGAAAGATCTATTTCT
This sequence comes from Adiantum capillus-veneris, assembly GCF_014529385.1. Lineage (NCBI taxonomy): Eukaryota > Viridiplantae > Streptophyta > Polypodiopsida > Polypodiales > Pteridaceae > Adiantum > Adiantum capillus-veneris. The sequence continues at coordinate 25,715,776 of NC_140950.1, read as the reverse complement.
CATAAGTTCTTCATCAGTTTCAGTAGTTAGACTAGGTGTCTTGTATTTTGTTGTTGCAATTACAGATGTCTATCCTTCATCATACAAGAAATGGGAGCCACTGGAGTGTATTATAGGTCTTATCTGTATACCCCACGCTGACATTGGTGTTTTACAGTATGATGGAAGAACTAGAAAGGGTCTTGCAGATGAGGGATTTTTCTTCTATGAGCATTTCTACCAGCTCAACCATAAAAGAAAAAAAGGTAATCTGATTAAACTCCCTCTCCCTACCAATTGGAGTTGTATTGACTGGTCAGTCTCGGGCTCCATCGTGTGTGAGGCTCTCAGAAGCAAGCTATTTAGGGATGTGTAGAGGTCCCTTTGAAATTAAATACCTACTAAATTGGTAAAGATTGTTATTTTGTGTCCTATAAGTTTATTTGTGGAACTATTTCACACCTGCCACATACATGTTGCAAAGACAATGCTCATATGTAAATCTCTAGATGCTTGATTCAGTGACAAACTACTTGATAGAGAGTGGTATGTTAAAGAGGTGGATGGCATACATTGCAAGGTTGCACTGTACACTTTGGTGATGATAGGCACACAATCCCTTCTCATCTCCTTCTGGTACCATTGCTCTCAGATTGTTGCAAGCTGCACTAAGTTGATTCCTATTGATAAAGAGTTAGCAGGCCTAGAGAACAATGGTGTCATAGATGTGGAGGTATTTGAGAAAGATCTCAACCTTGTGACAGTTGTCACAATAAAAGAGCAATGCAACCTTCTATAACTTTGGCATGACATCGTGGATGAGTCCGCGGAGAACGAGCCCTCACTGTTCTATTTCTTAATTGGTGGACGCAAAGTAATGCAAAAAAAAATTGTCTGTAGCGAACTAACTGGCCAAGTCCAAATGGTGCCAATGTAACTTGAATGAATCTATATTCATGGTTTCAATTCCAATGTTTCTTGGAATTTGGTTATGAGATGATTCCCATAATTTGGTTATATCTTTATTTTAGTTGTAAGATGAGGTTTGTCTCACTATCTATGTCCCTTTGTTAGCTAGTAGTGTGATAACTGTATATTTTGAACAACATATGCAAAGTTATGTATAATCTCTCTCTCTCTCTCTCTCTCTCTCTCTCTCTCACACACACACACACACACACACACACACACACACACATTTTCATGGAACCACATTGAGAAGCACAAAGAATCATATTAATCTAGATAGCTAGCATTTCAGAGATTATTTGTAAGTAAAATTTTGAAACAGTCAATGGGCTGAAATGCAAATTCTCGAGATAAGGGATCAAAATATCCTCTAGATAAAAGTCATGCTCATGACCTTCAAATGAGGGTGGGGAGAGAGTGGTGCCCGGTGGATTTAGCAAGCCCTTATGGGGTGTGTCATTCACCAACAAAGTGTTGATATCATCATGTGGGACATGGATTTAGAAAAAAGGTTTATAGAATAGCAATACATTTGGTTTGGTAGGGTTGTAGTGGCCTTAAATGTAAACACACTCCTTCTGCAAATACAAAAAATCAAATTGCAAACGTTCGATTATCGCTACTTATAAGGGGACTGAGGTTTCTCTGTATCATAGAGGACCATATGGCAACCCGGAACCTTGAAGTAGAAACTGTATAAATTCCTTGGTTCCTGTACACACAATACATTTGTGATTACATATCCTGAAGTTGCGCAGGTTGATAACTTGTGTGTGGGGATCATGTGGCTCCTGAAAGACCAACAATCTATTGACATCCAAAATAATTAGTCTTTGCAAACATTATGTAAAACAAATAAGTAGTTAGACAATAGGTTGACTTTCATATTCTTTAAAATAGGTTATTACCAAAACAATCATAGGGATGTCTAGAAAGGGTCCATACTAGGTTTGCCAGCCATCAAGGTTGTCTTCTCCAGTGTTCAAATCCTAGACCATCCGCTCTTGTTCATCTGCTGTTTGAGACTCTTGTGTCTCCAATGTTGAGGGACCGACTGCACCTGAATTTGCTTCTAATGAGCTATGATCTATCTGTTTGTGTGTCAAGCATAAAAGACTCTTGATTTTCAAGCCCAACAGGTGGAGGTGTGGTAGAGGTATGCTATGCTTAAGGGTTAGAGTGTTCTTTTTCAGCCCCTCCCTCTGCATAAACTTCATCCTTCTGAAACGCTCCAAGTGTAGAGGGACCTTGAACATTTATTTCTTTCACAGCCGCTCGATCTATGTGATTTTGCTCCTGTGTGGGCTTCCCAGCATTTGGACTTTTCTCCTCATCAAACTCTCCCTCTGCACCAGTTCCCATCTCAGAAGTCCCTCCCTCCTCTTGCTCCTGTCCTTTCTCAGCTGCTCTTATGAAATGTGTTTGCTGCAGTCCATTAACAATCATCATTAACTCTACAACGTGGTCATCCAGCAGAGTTTGTCTGCATCCATGCTCACGGCATGTGAAATTGCAAGAAAATGTTGGATTAGGATGGCACGGTATCGGTGCAAATACTCTATGGTGTACTTCTCCAATGCACTCTGCAAAAGACAAAAAGAAAACAAAAAGGAACTGAGACACAACTTGGTCCAAACTGTCACAATGTTATAGTAATATTGTGCAAAATGCATCATGAATGGCTTTAATGCAAAAAAATCTCTGCAATATAAACTTAGCATGGAGGAGGCATCTCCATTTACATGAGCTACCATCACTCTATAAGAGCACTGTGACTTCCTTAATTTTTGACTGTATAGCTCTAAATTCCCGCATAGCCGTCCATATGCATGTAAGTGTCTTATGCATCTGCAAGCGGAAGGAGTTGGTTTGAACCCAACACAATAACTGTCTCCATTGTCTACCAAAAAGAAAACCAAATTTATAGTTATCAATACTCACAGTCTCAATTCTGGATGAGTTCGTCGAATTGAGTTTAGTGTCCAGACAGTTGGCTTGTCAAGTCCAATGCACACAAGGCTCCAGTGGCGGTTACTCTTATATAAAAAAATTATGGTTGTTACTTGCAACATTGGACAATGAGAAAGCCACTTCTGGAATGTGCCGACATGGGTATTTTTCATCTGAGTAAGGGAGAAATCCGATGATCCAATATATTTATTTCTACATGGCATTGTGGAGGTAGCTGGCTCTTTATCAAACTACAAGACAATTTGATATTGCTAGTCTAGCCTCAAGGCTGAATAAAAATATGCTAGAGCTGGTGAAAGCATCTTACTTCAGGGAGATATATACTTGAGCATCTAGAGCCCGCAATATATTGATATCCGTGTAATCTAGTCCAAGTCTTCTTATACCATCTTCTAGTTGTATATCCACTAGTAATCCTTTCTCCATAGGTGACAAAATTTTGTTGTTGCTGACATCAATTTCCTGTGTTACAATGTGATAGCTGTTAACCTCTTCTTCTAGAGCTTGTGCTGCCTTTTTCTTCTCTTTCAGTTTATTTAATTCCTTTGCATGCCGATTTTCCAGTTCAGCCCTGGCCCTGGTATTCACATCATGGGTGACTTCTCAATCTTCACCGCCACTAGCTTTGATGGAGGAATATAAGCAAAATTTCCTTCATTTTATTATCTATAAATTCATTGGGTTGGAGCAGCTTATCATATCTCCACCTTACCCTTTTTAAAGTTTCACAGTCTTTGTCCATAATTGTTACCCTGTGTGCATGTGCTGCAACAATTGTTATGTCATTGAAATATTCTAGCAAAAAATCCTCTCGTGCCTCTTGTAGTGCTAGTAGTGCAACATGTTTCCACCTCATGGTACCAAAACATGCTTTGTCACATATTGATCTGACTAGTCTTTGAAATGGAAGATTTGGTACTAGAAGCTCGATACATTTCTGAGCCTTCTTGATTTCCTTAAATAGTCTGGTGTGTCTTTAAAGCCTATTCATCCTTGAAGCTTTCAAGATTTTCATGGGCTTCCCTTGTCTCCTCTTTTACTAGCAAACCTTCCTCCTGCTTTAGCAGCCAAACCTGGTCCTTTTCCTGCCTTCCTCAGAATTGCCTTTGTTCTTGCCATTTAACTGTAATCCAATCTCTCTCTCTCTCTCTCTCTCTCTCTCTCTCTCTCTCTCTCTCTCTCTCTCTCTCTCTCTCTCTCTCTCTCTCTCTCTCTCTCTCTCTCTCTCTCTCTCTCTCTCTCTCTCTCTCTCTCTCTCTCTCTCTCTCTCTCTCTCTCTCTCTCTCTCTCTCTCTCTCTCTCTCTCTCCCCCTCTCTCTCTCTCTCTCACTCACTCTATAAGAATCTCTCTCTCTATCTCCCTCTAACTGCCTATAAGATTGCACACTAACAATCTCTCTCTCTCTCTCTCTCTCTCTCTCTCTCTCTCTCTCTCTCTCTCTCTCTCTCTCTCTCTCTCTCTCTCTCTCTCTCTCTCTCAACAATCTCTCTCTCTATCTCCCTCTAATTGTCTCTAAGATTGCACACTAACAATCTCTCTCTCTCTCTCTCTCTCTCTCTCTCTCTCTCTCTCTCTCTCTCTCTCTCTCTCTCTCTCTCTCTCTCTCTCTCTCTCATCTCTTCAGAAGTCTCCATCTCTTCAGAAGTGGCATTATGGCAGGCGGAAATGATTTAGAGACTGAAATAATGAAATCCACGCGTCATTGTGTACAGATGGGCTCTAATTCAAACCACAAGATTAATTTTATTTTTCTATCACACATAGGGAAAAATTGTCAATATGGCATGCGTAAGATGTTTAGCTTAACTTAGAGACGTGTCCATGCGCCATTATGCAAACCCGACAAATATTGGGAAGTTTGTTATTTTGGCTTGTGTATCAGTCCCAATAACATACCATTTCAAGTTAAGATTTTAAACATACACCCACAACACTACTCTCTGTCTCTCCCTCATACATGTAGGGATATGTGGATAGCAATACTCTCTGTGTTGTCACTTTGTGTGCTGCTCTTTGAGCTGTTTTCCTTCACTCTCTCTCTCTCTCTCTCTCTCTCTCTCTCTCTCTCTCTCTCTCTCTCTCAAGTTTTTAGGCTACAGGCTGTATCTTATTCTACTCTCTCTCTCCTTTATCTTCAATGAATAGTCATTAATAGACAGGTTTTTCTTGTGCATTGTATTCAGCTCAGTCTTCAATTGTAGCTTCGTTGCTTTTATGTTGGTCTCATCCACTGATAGTAAGGTGTCCTAAGACTCCTTAGGGGTGTATCTTGTTTGTGCCCAATCATAGTGTCCTACACACTCACACAAAAGCCAATACATGACCTTCCAAGCTCCTTGGTTCCATTTTTTAACATCTTTATCAGCACAACACTTGCACCTTCATCTAGTAATGTTGGTGCTGTCTCACACTCTCCATCAATGTACTCCCAATAACCTTTACCCATAAGGCTTGTCTCAAGTAAAATACTTCTCGGATGGCTCTACACATACCTTAAGTACTCCATTCTTCCCTTGCTTGTATCGTCATCTCGCTATAAGAACAAGCAAGCGTGTTTGCTCAATGACTGATGGTTGTCTTTCAATTTGTAGAGAACCAATGGTGAGCAATGGTATTACATGCTCACTCCACCTAGGTACCATCTAGATGTTGGAAAGATATGAATCTAAAAGTTCATTGTCAACCCCCGGGGAGTCCACTATGTAAAAATTGCATATAGCACATGCCAACAAGAGGTATTTAAATAATCCCCTACGTGTATATTTTCAAGTATTATATGTACCCCTTATGTATGCATTTTTGTAAAAAAACTAGCCCTTATGCATGAAAATTTTCACTTTCTCAATTAAAAACCCTTTATATAAGTATATGTTTTTGTAACTATACCTAATTATAAATCCCTTATTTTGTTTGCACGTGTTGTCTTACATATTTCATAGTGGACGTCCCAGGCGTTAACCCCAAGAGGTGCTTCTCCATGGATCATTTGCAATAAACGGTCCACCCTTTGATGAGTAGTCCGTTTCTTGACTACTACCATGAAATCAAACTCAAGCAATACAACGAACCATCAAACTATGTGGCTAGTATTGCATGATTTGTTCACTAAGTACAATAGTGTTTGGTGATCCACAAAGAATACAAACTTGTTTGTGAGAAGGTAATGTTTAAACTTTTTTATTACATAGATCCTTTCCCCAAGCATAGGAGAGAGGTGATCCTTTGCAATGAGCACCTCTTTTGGAGCTTTGATGGTGGAAGCTCTAGGAGTCTCATTGCGGGAATTTCTCTTGGGGCAAGAACGATAGCCATGTACTTGCTCCCCACACTTAAAACATTTATGGTCCTTGCGAAAATCTTCATGCTCTTTAGGAGAGAGGTTTTTTTTACCTTTGTAAACCCCCTTCTCCTTGGACCAATTGTTGTTGTTGGAATTGCCTTGTGAAGAATTTTGGGCATTGGTTTTTCCCTTTGCATCACTTTTTTCTTTGTTTTCCATGAGCTTGACATTCCGTCTAGCCCCTTGTTGGAAATTGATGCATGAATCAACCATGGTGTAGTGGATTACTTCAATGATAGATCCAGGCCGTTGAGAGTTGACGTACTCGGCCATCTCTTCACGTAACATTAGGGAATTTGGAAGGTCATTTGGAGGGCCTTATTGACAAGAGAGAAAAGGAGATGCATCCAATGAACCTTACCCTTTTTAGCGTTTCACCGTCTTTGTCCATAATTGTTACCCTGTGTGCATGTGCTGCAACAATTGTTATGTCACTAAAATATTCTAGCAAAAAATCCTCTGCTGCCTCTTGTAGTGCTAGCAGTGCAACATGTTTCCACCTCATGGTACCGAAACATGCTTCCTCACATATTGATCTGACTAGTCTTTGGAATGGAAGCTTTGGTACTAGAAGATCAATACATTTCTGAGCCTTCCTAATTTCCTTAAACAGTCTGGTGTGTCTTTGAACCCTAATCATCCTTGGAGATTTCAAGATTATCATGGGCTTCCCTGGTCTCCTCTTTTTACTAACAGATCTTCTGAAGGTGCCGCAGGAAGCGTGTGCAAGTGCAAGTGCGAGAGTAGAGAGAGAGAGAGAGAGAGAGACCTGCTTTGGGTGGAACGCATAGCAACGTTATCCTGTTGCAGCTCCTTATTCTATTGTATTAAAGAATAAGTGTATGGATGGTTAAGTTAGAAGATGGGTTAGTAGTAAGTGGGATGTCCGGCTAGTTGGCCTGAATCCCAACAAACTCCCACTTGAAGGCCAACGCAACCCAAGTGACCTGGTATGTACAACCATGAAGCAATCTAGTGGTTTCAACATATACCCATTAACTCATTGCAATGTGTAAACCGCTCCAAAGCTAAGCCTTTCGTCAAAGAATCTGCTGGGTTGTCGTCAGTGTGTACCTTGACCAAATCAATGAGCTTTTTGGCTAAGAAATCTCTCACGAGATGATACCTGACTTTAATGTGTTTTGATTTGGAGTGAAACACGGGATTCCTTGCCAATGCAAGAGCACTCTAACTATCACAATATATCACTGGAGTCTCATCAATGCCAGGATTTTGACCAAGCGAGATAACCATACAGCCTTTTTACTTGCATTCGACAATGCAATGTACTCTGATTCTGTAGTGGAAGACGACGTGCAATCTTGAAGACATGATCTCCAAGATACTGTTGCTCCAGAAAATATGAAGACATAGCTAGATGTCGATCTCCTATTCTCGACACAACCCGCATAGTCTGCATCAGCATAACCCACGATGGATGCATCACTGTTCCTAAAGCGTAAACACCTACCGACCGTACCTTTGAGGTACCTAATAATGTGCTTCACTGCTTCCCAATGCTTGCTACCAGGATTTGCCATATATTGACTCACCACTCCCACTGCAAAAGCAATGTCTGCTCTTGTGGCCACCATAGCATACATGAGACTGCCCACTACCGAAGAATATGGTACCTTATCCATTTCAGCTCGCTCAGCATCAGATTTGGGTGCATCTTCCTTGCTAATTTCAAGAATGCCTGCATTGGGGTACTCAATGCTTTCCCCCCCTGCATATTGTAAGGCTGCAAAACTTTCTCAATGTATGTTTCCTGAGATAACTCAAGAATACGACGTTTGCGATCTCTTTTGATTCGCATGCCAAGAAAGTGTGTAGCATCCCCTAAATCTTTCATTGCAAAATTATTGCTAAGTGTTTTCTTCAAGTTGGAAATTTCCACAATGGATTTCCTAGCTATAAGCATGTCATCAACATACAAAACTAGAATGATCATCGAGCCATCATCTAGCTTTCTTGTGTACAAGCATTGATCCTCTTCGCTCCTTTATATCCTTGGACCTCATACATGCATCAAATTTATGATACCACTTCCTTGAACTCTGCTTTAAGCCATAAAGTGCCTTTTTGAGCTTACATACTAGCTCCTCACGAGATGTATTCTCCTGAACAAACCCTTCAGGCTGCTGCATGTTAACATCCTCATCGAGATCCCCATGAAGAAATGTTGTCTTCATATCCATTTGGAGAAGTTCCATGTTCTCAATCGCTACAAGCCCAAGTACGGTTCTAAGGGTTGTCATCTTGACCACATGTAAGAAGATTTCATCAAAATAGACTCCCTTTTGTTGTTTGAACCCTTTCGCTACAAGTCTAGCCTTGTACTTTGGATTTGGATCACCTTAGGTAAACTTCTTCTTGTAAACCCATTTGCAAGGTAAAGCTTTCGCATCATTTGGCAGTTCTACCAAGTCCCAAGTTTCATTAGCTAGAATTGAGTTATACTCAAATTCCATAGCCTGCTCCCACTTCACCAAATCATCCATCATCATGGATTCTTGGTAACATCTTGGCTCACCGTAATCGATCAACATGATGTAATCAAGACCTGGCTCGAAACTCGCAGGTGGACAAGAGACTCTAATAGACTGTCTCACTCCTTGACCATTGCTATCCGCTCCCTCTGGAGCATTGCTATTGGAAGGTACATCACTAGCCCGCTGAGTTGATTTCACTGTCTTTGAGGCAACATCCTCAAAAGTGACTCTCCGAATTTCTATTTCCTTGACAGGTTGTTTATGCATCTTCGACTCATTGAAGATCACATCTGAACTACGGATGACTCGACGAGATTCCGGGTGCTAGAGACGATATCCCATCTCTCCATCTGCACCATATCCAATGAAAATGCATTTGTGTGACTTTGGCTCTAACTTCTGTCGAAGTTGTTTAGGCACATGAGCATAAGCTTCACAACCAAAAACACGTAGATGGTCATAGCGGGGCTTACATTTAGACCATAACTCTTCTGGAATCTCATAATTAAATGGCGTACTAGGCGAATGATTTATAATGTGCACTGCGGTCAAGACTTCTTCTGCCCAAAAGCCTTGTGTGAGATTTTCCCTAGAAAGCATGGCTATCACTCTTTCCTGAATCGTACGATTCATGCGCTCACTAACTCCATTTTGAGCTTGTGTGTATGCTGTAGTAAACTTCCTTTTAATCCCCCTTTTAGCACAAAAATTGTCAAACTCCTTGGAGACATACTCTCCACCGTTGTCAGTCCGCAACCTCTTGATTTTCTTGCCAGATTGATTCTCAACGAGTGCTAAAAATTTCTGGAACACAGGAAGAAATTGATCCTTATGTTGCAAAGGATATACCCACACCTTTTGAGTAGAGTCATCTATGAATGTCACAAAATAGTTGCCCCCCCCTAGAAATTTGGTTGAGATAGGACCACAAACATCACTTTGCACTAAATCTAGAGGTTCAGCTCGCTTTTGACCCAATGGTAAGTGCACGGACCTAGTCTCTTTGCCATAAATAGAGTGCTCACAAACAGGCTGCCCCCCCCCTAGAGATTTGGTTGACATAGGACCACAAACATCACTATGCACTAAATCTAGAGGTTCAACTCGCTTTTGACTCAATGGTAAGTGCACGGACGTAGTCTATTTGAAATAGATACAGTGCTCACAAACCGGAAAGTCAACATAAGACAAGACAGTAAGTAGCCAAAATGAGTCAGAGTTCTCATTATTTTTTTGGCTAATATGACCTAGCCGGCAATTCCACAACTCATTAGACGGCAGCTTGGCTATAGATATGTAATCATGACCAACATCTAACACATGCATGGAATACAAGGTACCATGCTTCTGACCTCTGAGTACAACAAGATTACCTTCGCGTACTATCCACGAACCATTGCCAAATATGGTGTTGTAGCCCAAATCATCAAGCTAACCAACAGAAATCAAGCTTTTAGTAAACTTGGACACATGTCTGACATTACATAAAGTAAAGTGCATGCCATTCCTTAGATGCAATTTGACATTTCCGACACCCTCAATGTCTAGTTCATAAGCATCACCAAGTCTCACTTTGCCACAAGAGTGAGAACAAGTAGAGAACCACTCTCTATGTGGTGTCACATGGAAACTCACACCAGAATCTACTATCCAATTCTGTGCATACTGCACATCTTCTGTAACAAGAGCCTCAACAGGTAGATCTGCTATGAAGACCAATACATCAGAGGTAAGTGGCATAACAATTGCTAGAAGAGTCTCTACAATAGGAGCATTTGAGAACTCTAGCACATTGATCTCCTGTACCTTTGCTTTGCCCTTGTTTGAATCATCAGACTTAGAAGTTTCACCGGATTGTTTATCCTTCTTGATTTGCTGCCTTTCCTGCAATCCTTCTTCACATGCCCTTTTTTATGGCAGTAATAGCACTCGACATTACACATAGAACCCTGAGACTTACTGTGTGATCCCCCACGTTCCTTGCTTTTGGCACGACTTTGAGTGCGACCCCTCTGTCTATCACTAGCAACATACGCATCACCATCCTTCTTACCTTCGAGAGATTTCTTGCGAATCTCCTCGGTAAACAGACTCCCAAGGACGTCATCGTACACTAGACCAATATCAGGTGCTGAGTTGCTAATCACAGTATAGAACGTATCCCAAGACGAGGATAAACTGCATAGCAAGAAGATACATTTTATTTCTTCATCGAAGACCAAACCCTGAGTGGTCAACTGAGTGAAAATGATATTGGATTCATTAATGTGAGTAGAAATAGTGCCCTCTTCCTTCATACGAAGGTCAAACAGCTTCTTCATCAAGAAAACCTTATTAGTGGCACTTTTGTTCTCATAATTGGAACACAAATTATCCCATACATCTCTTGTAGTTCTTTCTCCAACTATAGTAAAGTACACAGATTCAACCAAATGCAAAAGGAGGGTAGATTTGGCCTTAGTATCAAGTTTCTCCCACTCAAGATCCGTATACTCTCCCTCTGGGCGCTCCATGATAGGATCTACCTGGCCTTTTTGTATAAGAACATCTTGAATCTACTCCTTCCAGATAGAAAAATTCATCCCATCAAATTTTCGGATATTGTAAATATCCTTTTCACCACTAGATGACATGGATGCAAGCTAAAGATAATATGGTGATAAACATTGGTAATTCTGGAAAAAAAAAATCAGAGTTTTCCCAAAAAAACTAACAAAATCTCAATCCAAAACTGTCACAAGAAATCAGTAACGCATAAAAATTAATGCTCTCGGAGCTTAAGATAGGTGCATCAACCACTAACTGTGCATAAAAAGTCAAAAGCTGACCAACACTGCCAACACGGCGTCAAATGCACCTAGCCTTCTCTATACATGTCCTATGGCGAGGCCACGAAAAAGGGATACTCTAGCAACCTGTCTCACCGACATGATCTCAACATTTGAGAATCCCCCAGCTCAAGAAAACCTCATGCTATCAACCCTCACAAAAGGTTATGCAGACAAAAAACCAGCCCAGTCTCAGAAAGGGCCTCCGAACAGAGTCTCAAAACGGTTGGGACTGCCAGAAACAAGCCAAATCGGCTCCATAAAAGGTACATATGGTAGTTTCCGCAACTCAATGTACATCCACTGTCAACAATACTGCAAGGTGTAGTATACGCGCTCAAAAAGGCGCCAAACAAAATGTGCAAGTAGTAAACAAATCCCTGTGGGGAGTAAAACCGCTCTCAAAAGAGCTCAAGCACTATCAAAAGTACCAAAACAATGCATATCCGCATCAAATACTGCCACTGAAATCTGTGCTGATGCTAAACACTGCAACCTGTAAGAAACCTGGATGTCCTGTATGTATGCAAGAACCTGTGAGGGGATGGATGCCTGAAAAACGTGAGACAATGTCAATGCCGAAAGTGCTCCTAATCAGTCCATAAACACCGTCTCAATAGCACATAATAGCCATAAAACGGCTATATACCATCCCAAAATAGTCTATGAACAACCTCCACCTGTGTCCTGTACTTGTACCTGTATTTGTAGCAAAGGTGTAGTTGAAAAATACAACTCCTGAAGTGTAGCTCGGATGAAGCTTTTGACTGCACGAACAACTTCGAAACGGAGGTAAAATCCGAAGGACGCCTGGTGGAAATGCTCTCGAAACACTGAATTTTCCGATGCCTGGCAAGCACAAACCCTGCTCTGATACCAGTTGAAGGTGCCGTGGGAAGCGTGTGCGAGTGCAAGTGCGAGAGCAGAGAGAGAGAGCAGAGAGAGAGAGAGAGACTTGCTTTGGGTGGAACGCAGGACAACGTTATCGTGTTACAGCTCCTTATTCTGTTGTATTAAAGAATAATTATATGCATGGTTAAGTTGGTAGATGAGTTAGTAGTAAGTGGGATGTCCAGCGAGTTGGCCTGAATCCCAACATCTTCATTCTGCTTTAGCAGCCAAACCTGGTCCTTTTCCTGCCTTCCTCACAGTTGCCTTTGCTCTTGCCATTTAATTGTAAGCCAATGTCTCTCTCTCTCTCTCTCTCTCTCTCTCTCTCTCTCTCTCTTTCTCACTCTATAACAATCTCTCTCTCTATCTCCCTCTAACTGTCTATAAGATTGCACACTAACAATATCTCTCTCTCTCTCTCTATCTCTCTAACAATCGCTCTCTCTCTCTCTCTCTCTCTCTCTCTTCCCCCACAAGTGGCATTATGGCACAAGGGAATGATTTAGAGATTGATAGAATGAAATCCACGTGCCATTGTGTACACATGGGCTCTAATTTAAACCACAACATTAATTTTTTTTCTATGACACATAGGGAAAAATTTTCAATATGGCGCACGTAAGACGTTCAACTTAACTTAGAGACGTGTCCGCGCGCCATTATGCAAACCCGACAAATATTGGAAAGTTTGTTATATTTTGGCTTGTGTATAATTCCCAATAACATACCATTTCAAGTCAAGCTTTGAAATATACACCCACAACACTACTCTCTATCTCTCCTTCATACCTGTAGGTATATGTGGATAGCAATACTCTCTATGTTGTCACTTTGTGCGCTGCTGTTTGAGCTGTTTTCCTTCACTCTCTCTCTCTCTCTCTCTCTCTCTCTCTCTAGTGATGGATGCTTGCACTATCTTCTTCTTTTCTCTCTCTCTCTCTCTATGAAGTTTGTAGGCTGCAGGCTGTATCTTATTCTATTCTCCCTCTCTCTTTCTCTCTCTCTCTCTCTCTCTCTCTCTCTCTCTCTCTCTCTCTCTCTCTCTCTCTGAAGTTTGTAGCTGTATCTTTGCTACAATAAGCCTCCCAATGAATATTGTGCAACCATTTAAGTGTGAAAGTGACCTCTCAATCAAAAGTATACGGTGCAATAAATGCCCACTAGTTAGTTTTAGCCGTTTGCCACATGTAAAGCATGTAATTCTCCGTGCATGTTGGAAACGGTAGTATGAATTATATGAGAGAGAGAGAGAGAGAGCACGCGAGAGAGAGAGAGAGAGAGAGAGAGAGAGAGAGAGAGGGTGGTGCACATTTCACTGGGTTGAGAGAGAGATTCATTTAGGTAGATTGCAAAATTTGTAAGTGGAATTCCAATAAAACTCGTACACACACACACACACACATATATATATATATATATAGATAGATAGAGAGAGAGAGAGAGAGAGGTACGTAGAAATTGCATCTTGAAGGTCGCCATGCCAAGCTCAGGAAAAGGTAACCCCTATGATTCTTCTTTTGAGAGAGAGAGAGAGAGAGAGAGAGATAGATGCGACAATTTGGGAGGAATTTTGGCACGTGGACGGGTCTTTTATGTAATCCAATTGTCATCCGCGCGTGGTAGCGGACTAAATGGTTATGTTGGGTGATAAGCAGTCAAATTAGACCAACATAGAGTGAGATAGAAGCCCCTCCCTCTATTTGTTTTCCTATGGCGCACATAAACGTAGTATTGGTCTGCTGATCATTCTTCATGCGCTGTGGAGCATATAAGGGGTTAAAAAAAAGGGAGATAGAGGAGTTGAACTCAAATAAAATGAGTTTCTCTAAGTAACCTCTATAAAAAACAAAAGGACCTGTGAGACCAATCTATGTGTGTGTGTGTGTGTGTGTGTGTGTGTGTGTGTGTGTGTGTGTGTGTGTGTGTGTGTGTGTGTGTGTGTGTGTGAGAGAGAGAGAGAGAGAGAGAGAGAGAGAGAGAGAGAGAGAGAGAGAGAGTTGAACCAACCAACCTTGGCAATACTTACCAATACTTACCTTTTTTTTCCTGTATTTTGTTTTTGTTAGGATTAAGATCCCACAGAATGAAGAGGCAGAGGGTGGATCTAGAAGCTGTCTTCGGTGAACATGAAGCAGAGAGAGACCACCTAAGTTGTTGAGAGACTCTTTAAAGAGAGATGTGGACTTTGCTCTTGCTAAAGATACATTTCTTGGAGATGATGTTGTGGGGACAGAGGAACCCCCCAATGAATCAGAAGCTTCATAACAAGAAGAAGTTCCTGTAAGCTAGAAGCTTCAAGTGACTAGCACCAAAAAGAGAAACATTAATATTTCTTCTGCCAGTGAACCAACTACAAAATGTAAGCAAGGGGTTGAAAATCCTTCATGTGTGGATGAAAGAATTTTTGATTTTGCAATATTTGCAGGAGCTGCTAAAATGTTAGACAAGGTCTGTTCTATCTTCAATGCCCCATTCATTCTGGATGACCTTATAGCTCAACACAACGATTTTCTCAAGTCTGAAAGAGACAAGTTTGAGCTTGAGGTTGACAAGGGCAGGGTGGTTCTTGCTGACATGGTGGTAGTGCACTTAAAACATGGTGATTATATTCCACAAGACGGTCATACAAGAAGTACCATCAACTGCCTATTATCTATAGACCCTCATGGTGTCCTATGCACGAAGGAGATTGCAAGCTAGTTTAACTATCCTTGGGTTCCTTCTATTCTTAAATTCTCTATTTGCTAGTCTATTGAATGATCCTTCAGAGATAATGGATGAGGAGGACACACCCGATGAACAAGATGATGAGGACTTGGAGTCCAATGAGGTTCCTGAGATTGAGAAGGATATTAATCTTGAGGCACAGGCTAAAGAGGTGCAACGAAACAAAATACTTACAGTTGAAACTTCTGACATCAAACTACCTTTAGATGTCTCTGGCTTTAATGAGAAACAAGCCACATTGATGCTTCATGGATTGCCAAACTTCAAATTTGGTGAGAGATCACACATTTTCCTCCATGACATTCAAAGTATATTTTCTTTAAGGGAGGACTTTGCACTTGCCACACTCTCCAAATTTCAAGAGGGGAGGAGTGGATTTGTATCTGATGTGACAGCAGTGATGACGAGGCAATGGAAACCTCTAGTAACCTGATGGAGTGCCTCAAACTTCACTTTGACAAGGCAAAAAATTATAGAGAGACACTCCCAGATGAGGCCACCTTCCAAGCTATTGGAAACAGCCTCAGGCTATCAACCAATACTCAGGAAGTAGAGGACTAGTTTATGCATCCCGCAGAAGGGTCCATGAGGTCAATGGACCTATGGAAGGATGGCTTATATATGCAAGATGAGAGCTACATGGTAAGCCCCCCACCCCCCTCCCCCCCAAAAAAAAAACACACAAAAAATAAAATAAAATAAAATCTAGCTATCAATGTATTTCTCTAACTCATACTTTTATGTACAGTCATGGATTGTTGAAAAGGATGACTTTCTTCGCCCCGTCAGACAAGAGAGTATCGTGGAAGGGATGCAACACTAGGACAATACCTTCCCAGACTCTACGAGACACCCATACTAGTATTTCACAATGGAATGTCCCAGGAGGGAAGTACTGCAACATTCACCCTCAAGACGCTCTCAAGCTTCCTAGGTGGACCAATGCTACCACAGAATGCAAACAAAGTTATCCTCATCGATAAAGTTTTTTCTACAGAATGTTTTGGATACTGTCCAGGGTACACTGGTGATCGTGCAACTTATTATTACACATACACAACAATGGCACTCACTTTGGGGAAACAAAACCCAAATGAACTATTAGATTATGGCAAACATTTAATGATCCGATACAAGGGTAATGTGCCAAAAGATATCCACAATCTGTCATCAAGTTGAGAGACTTGTGACTTGTACTGTATCTATTAGCTCATCAGGCATCTCTTGTACATGTTGTTACCTAAAATCAAAATCTCTTGATCCACCTATGGTTACCATATTGCATTATCTCTCTCCACTTTCTCTGGCCTTCACAAGCACTGGAGTTGTTGAATGCCTCTACTCGTTTCAATTTCTTTTGTTGCAAATTCCAATTTGCTTGTGTTGTTGCCGCACAATCTAATACATGTTTTTTTTGTAGCCAATGAAGGATTCTATGATAAAACCACTGGAAAAACTCTCTCAAACTGTTTGTCTTATCTCAAGAGCCACCATGACGTGTGTGTCTAAAATATGCATTCCTGGCCATGCAATGAGACTTTCCAAACCCTTGGATGTTCCATATGCTTGGGTTTCGATACTTTTGAATGAAGTATGGTAAGTGATTAAAAATGATGTGCTGCAAATAAAACAAGTTGTCGGGAATTTTAGAAAACCTTTTAGCACTTATCATGTAAAAGGGCTCGTTAATAATACCATGTAATGAGTAATATGAGTTTCAATCCAATCTGACCTAAATGCTTTCTTTAGTAGCTGAAGGTTCTCCTTAAACTTGTTTAGTTCATTTTGTGTCCACTCATCTTTGTTACACATCTGAAAGAGAACATCTGTGGGTTCTTGGTCCTTCACTGCCATATGGAGATTTTTCCATTACTGAAACTCAATTTTGCTGACATAAGTGGACTGATATATCCTTCCATGCTTGGTTAGCTTCTTATCTTTGAAGACTGTTGGCTTTGATAAAGAACGATGTGCCTTGACCCCACCAATAGATGGTTTGCAAGGTACATCTTTATCATTGGTTGACCTCTTCTTGTCCTGTTGGACTTTCACATTGCCCCCATGGAGACACATCTCTGACAAAACTAGTTCAAATGCTGCTATCGTAACCTTCTGTTCTTTTGAGTTCTTGATTTTCCAAGCAAACCCAATGTATAGATACACCAACTTCTCCACAATTTTACAAAGAGCATGCATTGTACAAATGTGGACATTGGCAAGTGGAATATCTAGAACTGGGTGGAAATTAGGATCCTCATTGTGGTGAGTAGGTGCCTTTCTCCACCATTTTGGGTCCATCGTCTTTGTAGGCTCCATACAATACAAGCATGGAGACTTTGCCATAGCACCCATTCCACAATTATATGTACACTTTAGTGTTTTAAGGTCACCTGCAAGATGCCATAGGACCTAAAAGTCTCCCCTCCCAGTGACAACCAGCACCTTTTATTGATTCATTTGTTTGTCAATGATATCAGGGATAGGGGTTTGATGGAACACCCAATATAAAATGTCGTGGTCTTCTTTCTTTACCTTCAAGATTAAATCCGCATGAGACGTTAAGTTACATCTAAATTTAATCTCAAGAGGGATCACAAAGGTGAAGAGAAAGTGGAAATGGAATACCTGAAAAGCACCAAGCCACCAAATGTTTATTTTTGATTGAACACTTTAGTATGAAGGATCATCTGTGGGGCATTTTGAAAGAGCCCTATTCATCAATGTTATTGTGACTCGTTCTAGCTTCTTCTCTTTGAGGATCTGACACTCATCTAGCTACAAAACAAAATGCAGAACGCCACTTGTCTCTTCAAATGTTACATTGTAGAACTCAACCATTCTAGTTTGCAACAAAGTGAGCTCCATGAGGATATTGTTGTACTCATCATAGGTTACAGTTGTTCCTTGAGATCTATAAATACCATCAATATGAAAGGGACATCCAGTGAAATCTATCTGTGCATGGTTGAGTTGAAGTTTCTCTTTCCATACACTTGCTGCTGTTGATAGAAGTTTATACTTTATTCCATTATTCACAAAAATGGAGGTGATGGACTACTGAATAGCTGAGTACTCTCTCTTACTCACACCAAGGGAGTCAAGTGTGCCCTGTATTTCACTTGCAGGCACTGCACTCTTTGTAATATAACGGTCAACAACATCCCGCTGCAAAACCTTATACTTTTTGTCATGCATTATGTCCTTTGCAAGACCACTTGTTATCAAAGGCTTCAACTGCTTTCCTACATTTGCCTTTGGATCTATGTTTTCTTTGTTTGGATATATAGCATGTCTACATAGAAAATGTAACAGACATAAGAAAAAACAATGTATAGTTGAAATAAACTAAAAGGTTCACAATCTTGACCTCAATGCTTGTATTCTTTTCTTGAGACCTCCAGAGCTAACCTTCAAGCACTGTTTGGGAAAAATCATCTTTTCAAACATACAAAATTCCTTTCCTTGAATTTGCCAAGAGGAAACTTTAGAAAATAAGGTTTATTTTTTGGGTTTTTACACTATTTTTCTCTATTTTGGGGTGGAATTTCTCCTTTTTCCCTTGCCCTCAACCGGACTTTTTAAAATTGAAAACGGCACGATATTAAGTTGAGACACATTTTTCTCAAACACTGCCTTCAAGGTTTCAAGATTTCGTAGTCCCTTCTTTGGCACATGAGCACCTAAGCTTGTATCTTTCCTTTGTAAGTTACACACTTTTTCTTGCAATATCTGTATTTCTTGCGTGCACTGCAAAAGGGTTTTCTAGTCCTCACAATGCAAAGTAGAAAGTCGTATAATCTCATTGATGGTGAACCATGCTTTTCTGAATTTTTGATTTCCCTGTTGGAGCTTTGCAATAACCAAGTAAATTATTCTTTTTGTCACCTGAAAAGGTCAATAAAGTAGTCAGATTTACAAACGTAGGGGAGGCATTGTCATAGGATTCAAAGGATAGAGGGAGCCATTTGTCCATAAATCTATGTGTTTTGCTCCTTCTACTATGAGTCTTGCTTTCTCCGTTTGTGTTAATGTTGTGTTTGTTTTACTTCGCTTGCATAAAGGCTCATATTCAGGTCTCAAATAAACATGTAGATGCTATTTATGACGTTTAGTGAGAAGGTTTGAGGTGGTGGATGAAGAAGCCATGAATACACAGTCAACAAAATTAAGAAACGGAAGAGTATAGCACCATTACTCCCTAGACTACCTACTACATACATCATATGGAAAAGAAATACCTTCCTATATGACGAGGTACATTCAATATAACTGAAAAGGGACATTCCATTAATCATTACGGTTGTTATGACTCTGTGAAAAGAATCCACTTTGAAGTACACTTTTTGAACGGTTGATGAGGATAGCTTTTCTTTTACCACACCAATTTTCTAGAGAGAGAAGGCAAAAAATTGTATTTTCTTAGAAGGCCCTCCAAATAACCTCCCAAATTCCCGCAAAGAATTGATTCTTTTGCTCGGTGAAGTCTATCTTTTAGAAGACAGTAGCCTTGAGATGTAAATCCCAAAACTTGGCTACATATTTGTGGATAGACTAATGAGAGAGAATCTTCAAATTGTGACATTCTATAAGCACTTTGTCCTTTAGATCGCTTGCAAGGAATTGCTTCACGACGGAAACTGGTAGAGTTTTCCATGTCTTTGGGGATTTGCAGTTGTCATGAAGGCTTGCCCACCATCGACGAGCCAATTTTTGGAAGTGCATAGCTACATGGCGTAGATTGGAGGACTCCGTGAAGCCCTCGTCTCCAAAGGCTACATCAAATTGCTAGATGAAGGCCAATACTTTGTTGGTAGCTGTTAAGTATGACTTGCCGAAGGGTTAGGCATTTGGATAATAGCGGAAAATTTAACAATCGAGCCCATTTTGTATATGCCTAAAGATTATTAAACCCTGTCATATGGCTAATATTTTTTATCTCACACATTTTAAACATCATGGCTTCCAGCTCAAACCAATTGTCTTTGAGAGTTCAAGCCTCTTTTGGAGATGCTCATTTCAAATTTTGGCAACTAAGTTGAAGGTGATTTCCTATGTCCATTCTTTAAGATTTTCTCAAAATTAGGTCACTGAGAATGTAACTCAATGGGACAAGTGTGTCCCCTTTGTAAGAGCAAGGATAGTTTTGGATAAAAACTTCATAAGTGGAATGTCTTGATACACTCTTTAAAAAGAAGAGTCGGTAAAGATTCTCAAAATGTGCATTGCTGCCCTACAACCACTCATACGATTGTGGTACTTTCTTATCTTGCCCCTTTTGTCATCAAAATCACAATCATCAGCTCTAAATAGACAACCTTGGCCACATTATTTTCTAAAAAGAGAATGCCAAATGACCCAAATAGAACAAGAGTGATCAACACATTAGGACCTATTGTGACACATATCAAAACACGGCACCAGTGTCAAAGTCCATGAGACTCATAATCTCTGTCATAAAAATATAATATCTAACAAACCCAAATAATTTTCTCATATTAAACTGACCATTTAATGTGGGAGAATAGACAGGAACAAGGATCAGAATATAAACATGTGCTTACAGATCTTTCTTAACACCGGGCCAATGGTGAAGAGGTCCAAATGAGATATGGTCTGTCAAAGAGCAAGGCTAGCCAATGGAGCTTAAAATACCTTAGGTTTAGCTTCATTAAAGACCTCCAAAGGTTAGTGTTAAAAGTCCTTTGGCCTTAGGTAAGCTAGGACTGAGCTTGAGGTGGGAACCCTGTCCAAGCTTGAGGTGCTTGTCATGCTTGATGACTACGGTACTTGAGGTGCTTGTCATGCTTGCTAACTAAGATGCTTGAGGTGCTGGTAATGCTTGCCAACTAGGGAGCTTGAGGTGCTTGTGGGAACACTACACAATCTTGAGGTGCTTTGTCATGCTTGTTGACTAAGGTGCTTGAGGGTAAGGTGTTCCACAAGGTCAACAAAGATCCCTACAAGGAGGGGGCGATCCCTACAAAAAGGGGCTCAAGAGAGAACACACACACCCCCACACAAGGCAAGCTTGGTAGAAAGAAATCAAATAGGACACTTGCCAAGCTCCTCCTCATGTTTCCCACATGGTGTGCCTAAAGGCTATTGGTTGGCCTCCAAAGGGGTCCAATGATAAATTAGTTAATTTAATTAGTTTTTTTAACATTTCTCAAGTTATCTCTCTCAAAGGGAAAAGGGAGACACTTGTCCCAAGCCTACCCTTGTTGCTTGATATGCCTCTTGCAGGTGATTGGCTAGGCCTAGAGGGGTCCAATGAGCTTCAAGCATGAGCTACAAGGGGAAGTCGACCTAAGCAAGAAGGGGGACTTATTGGGGGGGTATACTCTCCCACACACACTCACACACACTCTCATTGTGTGAAGTGCAAAGTGCAAGACCTCCATCTCCTTCTCCAAGCTAGTAGGGAAGTTGAGAGCCTACACCAACACTCTTGGCTATGGAATGAAAATCCAACCAAGAGCCATGCTTCAATGCTTAAGCTTGCCATCTTATCCATCTTCATTACTATGCTATTATGTATGCTAGCAAGAAGAGTGATGATAAGTGAGGAACTATTTCTTTCTGCTATGAATGTTTCTTCTTACTCTTAGCTACCCTCATTCCTTGCTAGCTCTTTGCACCTTTGAAGGTGTTGGAGGCCTTGGGACTGAGGCTTGGGATAGTTAATGCTTTTTACAAAGTCTATGTTATGCTCGTGATGCATGAAGCTTTCCATCTTCATTGCATCACCTAGGTCACAAGGAACACAAAGATTGTATTGTACCAAGTCTCTCTTGATGGGAGAATCTATAATGCAAATGCCTATTGGAGGGAGGACCGGATCCACATAAATCTGGTCCTCAACTGTTGTCAAGTTCTCTAAACTCTCTCTCTTGAAAAAGTATTGTTCATGCCAAGTTAATTAAGTACTACGATTATGTTGCTATAGTCAATTAAGTTCACCCTCTATGCTCTCAAAGTAGTCTCACAAAAATGATTTTCTTAATTCTCCTAATTCCGCTATTCTCAAATTTCATAGGCCATTTTCATTACATTGGTATCAGAGCATTTTGTTTCTCTTTTTTGAGAAGAGAGGTCTTTATGTAGCCTATTAATGGTTGATTTTGTTAATTATATTTGGGTAAGTGGGATTGGGATCTATTATTGGTTTTGTTGAGCCCACTATGTAGGATATGGTGCACACCTCGAGAGCTTTGGTCTTAATAATGGGATTTTTTTAGACTTGCCTACGACTTTACCATTATTGAGTCATAAGAAGTCTGAAAGGAGATATCCCTTAATAATTCTGCAATTATAGACCCACTCACTACAAGAGGCTATTCATATTAGCGACGCTCACACAGTGACGCTCAAAAAAAAAAATCCCGGCGTCGCTATGAGCATCACAAATTTCTTTGTAAATTTGCGACGCTCATAGCGACGCCGGCTGGGCTAAAAAAATAACCGAGCGCGCCCAAAAACTCAGATCTCAGATCTGAGTTTTTCGGCGCCCTCAAGCAAGGAGCAGGTAACGCTCTTCCTCTCTCTCTCTCTCTCTCTCTCTCTCTCTCTCTCTCTCTCTCTTTTTCTTCTCCACACACACACACACACACCAGGAGAGGAAGGAGAGCCAGGTATGCTCCTTCCCTCTCCTCATTCTCATGTTCCCTTCCCCTCTTTCTCTCTCCCTCTCTCTCTCTCTCTCACACACACACATAGTGTTTTTGAGAGAGAGAGAGAGAGTACAAACATAAACAAAAACGCACACACACATACATAAACAAAGAATGCACACACACATTGAGAGAGGAAAAGAGAGAGAGAGAGCATGCATAAACAAAAAACGCACGCATTGAGAGAGGAAAAGAGAGAGAGAACATGCATAAACAAAAAACGCACACATTGAAAGAGGAAAAGAGAGAGAAAACATGCATACGATCCAAAAAAACACACACACATTGAGAGAGAAAGAGAGAGAAACTAATTTAACGTCGTAGGAAACTAATTAAAATTAAAAGACCTAAAGATCTAGCCGACGAGGAGTTGAACTCAAGACCTATTATTCAAGAGGGAAATGGCATAATCAATCTATCATACTTGGCATGGGTGATAGAAAGGTTATACCATTTATCTCTTTTTATTGGCACACACATCCACACACGCGCACACACACAAGAAGAAGAGAGTTATAACGTCGTAGGAAACTATCCTAAAAGACGTTAAAGATTAGGTTAGATGTAGACTTACGTTAAATTAGATTTAGGTTTATTTAAGTTAAATTAGATTAGATTTAGGTTTATTTTTAACTAGATTTACGTTTATTTACGCTAGATTTAGATTTACGTTATATTAGATTAGATTTAGGTCTCCATAGACTGCGATGCCTGCATGAAGCAGGTGAAGAAAGCCCTCAATGGAATATAGGGTATTGCTGCCTTCACTCATGGTGGGCTCCGTCGATCCAAAAGTACTAGTGAAATGTCTTCAGAAGATAGGGAAGAAGGTGGATCTTCAGGGCGGCAAGAGTCACTACATTCCCGACACAATGACCATCTAGACAACCTCTAGTCATTCAACAACAACTTCAAAGTTAGTAACAAGAGCAAGAACGGTCTAAAGGGCCAATTGCTGTCGTCAGATGTGGATGGAGATGAGGCAGCGTCACCGCCGGAAGTTAACTCTCACATCTTTAGTGATGAGAATGCCAACTCTTGCCGAGTTATGTGAAAAATTATGTGTTAAATTAGTTTTAAGGTTCTTATAATCCCTGTTAGTTTAGTTCGTTGTTTTTAATATAACATAATTTACGTTAGATTTAGATTTATGTTATATTAGATTAGACTTACGTTTATTTAGGTTTACCCACACACACACACACACACACACACACACACAAGAAGAAGAGAGTTTTAACGTCGTAGGAAACTATTCCAAAACACGTTAATGATTAGGTTAGATGTAGACTTACGTTAAATTAGATTTAGGTTTATTTTTAGTTAGATTTACGTTTATTTAGATTTACGCTTATTTACGTTAGATCGAGTCCACGCAAGAATTACTTACGGTTTAGGGTTTAGAGTTAGACGAATAGTGAAAAGATCTACTGTGAAAAGATGTTAAGATGCTGTGAAGTGCTACAGCTAGAGAAGAGGCAAAGGGGTTTTGTCCACTACATGCAGTATCATGTAGACGTGGGTGTGTAGATTTCTTGTACCCACAAATATAGATATTGACCAATAAAGACGAGATTATAACCCGGTGGTTCTGATCTCCGTGCACCTCTAGACCGAGGTGTGCGGGGATTGGACATGACTAGAGAATGTGAGGTAAAGAGAGAGAGAGAGAGAGAGAGAGAGAGAGAGAGAGAGAGAGAGAGAGATAAGACGAAGAATGCCAATAGAATATTAAATTTGTTGTCCAAGCTATAAGATTTTTATCCTCATTATGAGTAGTGACGAGGATGTGGGACCGTCCAACCGAAACACCTATCTCTCAACGAGGGTCTTATGTCCTTGTAATCAATGCAAGCATGCTGTGCGACAGACAAGACATGTTTCTTTGCAGCACGTTCGCGAATTTGGCGAGTTCGATCCATCTATTATAGATCGAGTTGTTGCCAATTATAACTCGTCAGACTCTGACGCTGGCCAACAAGCAGCAATCTTGCAACCCAATAGACGTGTTCGCAGGCGCTTTGGTCAAGCAGCATATGTGAGGCCAATAGACGTGTTCGCAGGCGCTTTGGTCAAGCAGCATAGACTGAGGAAGAGTGGGAGTACTCTCGGGGTTGCGCGACCAAGGTAAGTTTGCAATGTACGACTAGCAAGTGACTTTATTTATAAACGTTTGAACGGCCACTCATAATCTTTGTTCGTTGTAGTATAAGTCATACACAGCAGCATGGTGTAAAGGTCGACATTTTAGGGTGGAACGAATCGACAAAAAGCGTTTTACTCAAGATTGTGGAATCATGGCAAAATTTGAACAGTCTAGTCGACGACGTTCCTCTGATGCAGATCCTGTGGTGGCGGAACTCACTTACTTCGGCACGCTGCAAGAGATTTTGAGGATCGATTACAGAGGATTTTTTGTCGACTTGTTCGACGTGCAATGGTTCAAGATAATCATGGAGGGTCGCAACGCTACTGTGCGTAGAGGAGAGTCTGGTTTTCTTGAGGTGGATTCTACTAAGAAATGGACTGACCTAAGAGACACTTTCGTACTACCCGAGCATTGTGAACAAGTAAGTATGTAAATAGTTAACATCCCCCTTTTACAAGTTATGTGCTTGAAAGCTCTCATGTAAGTTATGTGGCTCTAGCAAGTAATATTTCATCCTACAAAGTCTACATCAAACTGGTGGTACGTCATAGAGGTAGCCCCTCGTAGTGCAAGGACGTATGAAGGCTACCATGTGCCAATCACAACGGCATCAATGGAGGAGATGAGAGAAGATGCTCAATCAGAAGCCGCTGCAGTGGTGCCAGACGAGCATCAAGATGCTACTACTCTATATGGGGTGCATGCAGAGGAGCTACAAAATGAAACAGAGGATATGTGTTTAACCGGAGAGCTCTATATAGATATAGGAAGTTATGCTGAGTTATGCGAGGATGAGAGAGAGATCTCTTAAAGCCACAAATATTGTATTTGAACAATTTTGCTCCGTGTTGTAAAAGCTCTGGCTCTCTAAGTACCTTCCATGGTGTATAACGCTCTTTTCTACTCGCGCTCACATCTTTTGATTGAAAATTCTGAGTTTTCGACTTGCCTCTTCTATCACTCAATTCATTGCGTCATTGTATTTATATGCGTCATTACGTCATTGTATTTAATGGTCTTTGCGTCATTGTCTACTCTATTCATTCAATATTAAGTTTAAATATTCGTGTGTTTAATGCAGGTATGGATGATGAGGAGTTTCTTTCTTCTTTGTCACCGCAGCAGAGACAATGGTACGTGGAGCGTCATCGCTCTGGCGCATCATCGCGCGTTCCTACTCCATCCGCATCTCCTTCTCCTTCGGAGCATTCGGCACGCTCCGAAGCTTCGGCGTCGACGAGACGATCTTCACACTCGTTTAGACACCGACGCTCTAGTGGTGGCGGTGGCGGTTGTTGTGGGGATTCCGCCACCGATGCGTCCACACCGCCTCGTGTTCGACGAGGCTCTTTACCCTCCCCTTCTTTGCTCGCCCCCACACCAGCCACAGCATCGCCATCTACACCAGGTTTTGCACGGCTGACTGTTCCTAGAAGCTACACACCTCTACCTACTCCGCCAGGAGACACCCCACTCGACACTCCTCGCTTCGGGGCCCAGACGCCGGTGGAGACACCTGACGTCCGTACCCCCATCGACACGTCGCTAGAGACCCCTGCCGGGACACCCAGGTTCACGCGTCACCGGCCAGAGGGCTTGTCTTACTCCGCCGACTTCAGCGGCGGCATCATCATGGATGATGACGGCAAGAAGGTGATCTCGCGCATGCGTGGTCTTTGCTCTCAGTTGTTTAGACACTACATACTAAACAAATGGAGTGAAGTACCAAGTGATTTAAAAAACAGAGTCATCAGCATACTTCATGATGAGTTTCCCGTTCCAACACGGGATCAGCGCTTCAATGAAGACCTGATGAAGATTCGAATGCGCGAATACTGCAAACACAAGCGTTCCGAAGTGCAAAAAGCAATCAAGAATGGGTGGAACAGGCCAGATTGGCTGGTTAAAGAAGAATGCGAAGAAAGCAGCGCGCGAGAATCCCGACAAGTGGAAGCAACAAAAGGATGCAGCCAGAGCGCGAGTAGAGGCAGGGAGCTCGCACCACTTGGGGAGGGGTGGATGGGCATCATTTGAGGCCGATTTTTTAAGTGTTTTCGCATTGCTCTTTATGTTCGATAGTTTAGGGTTTATGAGTTTTTTAATTCTAACAGAATGAAATCTTTGTATGTTTTGACAGTGGTCGATGACAGGACGTGATCCCACACCGTACGAGCGCGAGTACGCAGGCAGGAAGGGCTTAAATGCCCTGATGGACATTCTCAGTTCTGGCGGTGGCATGCATGGTTAGTATTAGGGTTTACTCTTTTCTATTTTTTGTATTGTTTTATAAATGTCGTTATATGTTTATACTTACTGAAAGCTGTCTTATTGTCTTTTTTTGTAGAATCCGACAGATACGCTGCTTGGACGCGATGAGACGTCTGACTAGACGACGTCAGTTTAGCCGTAGCTAGATAGCATTAGTTTAGGGTTTCTCATCGCTTATGTATCATGAGACGGATTTTATACGTCTTTTTGAACCATGTATATTATTACATTTGTCACCGCAGTTCCTTTTGCCAATCAATTCTTTATGCCTATGATGTTGTACAATTGTCATTATTACATTTGCCAATCAATTCATTTTGCCTATGATGTGTACAATTGTCAATTTTGCAAACAATGCGTCTTGTGGGTGACTATTTTAGGTCTATTATCTACCCTTGCACTTTTTTTAAAAAGTGAATCAAGTACAATATGGTTGATGGGTGGCAGGGCATTCAATGCCCTGCCACCAAAAAAAAATCTCTCGGGCGTCGCTATAACCGTCGCTATTTATGGCTCTGTAGCGTCGCTATGAGCGTCGCTATAGTCTTCTGTGTAAACGTCGCTATAACCGTCGCTATGAGCGTCGCTATGAGCGTCCCTATATAGCGACGCTCATAACGACGCTCATAGCGACGTTCTCGTAGCGACGCTCTTAGCGACGGTTTTAGCGACGCGGGGGGTTATAAAAACCCAGTGTATTTCCGTCGCTAACAGCGTCACAAGAGCACACAACCTCTTGTAGTGACTCTCTATAACTAACCAATTCAAGCCGTGGGTGTAGATGCTTAAGTGCTGATTGTCAAAGCCCAAGAGGAGTAACAAATAAGGTTTTGAATTGCCAAAGAATACACTAAGTAAACACACAAAATAATTCTCTACATAAGTATAATTAGCGTTGCTGACAATAACCAAGAGAGTAGAATAACATTGATAACTTTGATTTTGCACATGAAGGTGCTAATGATTATGCCCCCATGTTTGTTAATTATGTGGTTACTAGGTTGCAACAAGCTATGTGCAACCGTGCTTTGCAGACCGAAGTTACTCAATATTTTCTCGCTTATGGGATTTCCCTTCCTCTGCAAG
Source organism: Adiantum capillus-veneris (assembly GCF_014529385.1). Taxonomy (NCBI): domain Eukaryota; kingdom Viridiplantae; phylum Streptophyta; class Polypodiopsida; order Polypodiales; family Pteridaceae; genus Adiantum; species Adiantum capillus-veneris. Next base: position 25,687,402 of record NC_140950.1, on the reverse strand, counting down.
AGGAGAGAGAGAGCTTAGGAGGCCTCTTGATGAGACCCCCAAAAGAAGACTCTCTCCCATACGAGAGGAGGAATCCAAAGAACAAGAAAGTAATGAATCCCTAAGTTCCTCTGAAGATGTGGCTCCACAAAGACAACGGTCTAGATGATTGCCAACTGCTCCCAATAGGAAATGGTCAACCCACAGTCCTCCTCGTCACTCCAAAAGGGAAGAGAGGAAACAAAGGAAGAAAAGGGCAAGAAAGAGGCCACCCTCTTCTCCTTTTTCTTCACCTTCCTCCTCTTCCGACAAAAGCTATGGCTATTCTCCTAGAGAATACAAGAGGGAAGGACATCGCAAATCTTACCCTGCATGGCGAAGGTCACAAAAGCTCAAGAAGTTCAAAGAGAGAGGAAAGAGTATCTCTTTTGTCACCTATGATGGCACCTTAACAGACTCTCAGATGCCCCTTTTCATTGATAGTCAACAAAAATATGTCTCTGGCTACAACTATAGTTGCGATTCCACACCACCCTACATAAGGAGGGACTCATGGCTCTCACATAAAGATTAAGTAATGCATAACCTTGACCCATGGAGAATGAATCCATCTTAAATCATAAATGGATCTTGTGGCTCCATAACATTTAAACATTTTTGGTATGTAGATATGCATTTAACATATTGTGCATATCTTTGTTTATATGATGTGGATACACCATTCATACTCGTACTACAAAGGAGTGTATCAAATAGTTCAGTAGGCTTGGCAGGTATAAGGAAATTGTCCTTGAGTCATGCAATGAATGATATGTAGATGGTCCCTTCAATAATGAAAGGAGGTCCAAATAGGTAATGTTTGAACCATGCCCTTAGGGCATGGATTGCAACCTTATTGCAACACGAAGTTCCTCCTCATAATACACCGCACAATACCAAGGACATGATGAAGATGGTGATGCTCATAACCTATAGCAAGTCTTACTGCAAAAGGACAACGCCTACAATTTGTAAAATTGATGCTTAGATTATCAATTTGTAAAATTCCAATTGCATGCAAGCCTAGAGGTACCAAAACTTTGTAGATTTGTTGTACAATTACACCATTTAGAGCCAATTTCAGGAACTCAATCTTGTGCGCCAGCATATTGGCAACCAAACACAATGTACTTTGAATTGGAAAAAAAATTGGATATCTTCTTGTCAAATCTGAAGTACAAAGAGGAATAGCAATGCTCGTCCCCACCAACAAAGTATGGAAAAGCTTGCTAGCATCGATGGCGCCTTACTTGGCTTGAAGTAGAGAGAATTAAAGCTGTAGACTGTTATGCACATCATCACCACAAGAGGAGGCCATGCATGGAAAAGCAATTGGAATGACATAAATCAAAACCGTATTATTGGATGGAAGACTCAAAACTATGTGTGCAAGTTACTGCGGCTATGAGAGATCTTCACTCCAAATTGCTTGGGCTTGGTGGCCCTCACAACCACATGGATCTACCATAAAAAGCATGCAGCCCTCCCATGAAAGGGAGAAGAAACACAATTAAACCAAAATTTCCTTTTGCATGAGACCGTTGAGAAAACACAATTAACAAGGGACTATGCATTTCATTACAATTGCAGAGCTCATGCAATGCAAGAAATAAAAACCAAACAAAAAATTAATCCCAATCAACAACAACAAAGGGCTTTAATTAAGGTGTCAAAATATTCTAAATTGCACCTCTTCCTTCAGCCAATCTTTCATTGTAAAGTAAGGCTTTTTATTGTCATTGTAAACATAACTACATTTTTCTTTGTATTGAAAGGGGTATTACCTCCTTAGGGTTTGAATGCTTGTACACAAAATGCTATTACACAATGTTAATTTAGATAGTCGTTGCTTAACAAAATACTCTGCACAATAATGTATCAATAGGGGGTGCCCATGGCCTTGCCATGCTAATGGACTTCTGTCCGTCTTTCCCGGTGACATATATGAGTTTGTTGCACTTCTGTTCTTACGCGCATCCGTCTTCACAAGATGCATATATCAGTACTTGTGAGTAGCTTCCTTTCAATCATTTGAGGAACACCACAAATCCAAGAGATATTCCAATGTGACTTGCCATAGTCGAGACGTCAAATGGGGGTAAGGCTGACAACAAGATTGTCCTGGCTTTCTAACTGCCAAACAAAAGAAGCATAGGAAGCCAGAACGTTGCAATCATCTGGACTTGCCATCACAGCTTGCTCAAAATACATGCTTGCCCTATCTGAATCTCTGTGGGCATCCCACAAAAGCTCTGCATAAGTAGCAAGAACTCTCCCATCGTCCGGGCATGCCAAAATCGTGCGTTCGTAATACTCTTCCGCCCTCAGAAGGTCATGCTTTACACGCAAGAGAAACTGTGCATAATTCTGCAGAAAGAGAGGGTTTTGAGGGTCAGATTGAAGGAGCCCTTGGTAGTGAAGCTCTATGATATCAGAATCTCCATGGGGGGTATTATCTGCCTGTCCGGTAAAAAGGCCAGAGCGTCCGTTGCGGCCACCACCGTTGTGGCCGACTCCCTGGTGTCCATCGATGCTGTCGCAGTAAGCCCCGTGGTTTCGAGACACGCCCAATCCAGGGGCTATTGTGCACAAAGGGCCCAGAGCAGAGTTCGGCGCCTGCGGGCAGGATAGGTTACCTGTGTGGACAGGCATGAGGGAGCGATATGGATGGTGTAGAGAAAGGTCGTTGCCCATGCTGAAACTCCTGTGAGAGAGAGCGTGTGCATGTCCGCCATCCCCGGAGGAGAAGATCGGGGCGGAGGGACGCCGGACTGCATTCATCATCATTTCTTCTCGATAACTGTAAAAAAGCCGTTGTAGGCGGGGTTTTATATTCGACTATGCTTTTCGCGTCGTTTAATGGGGAAAAGCTTTTTGTACACACGCCCATACCACTGCTTTTTATACACACGTGGGTTTAGCCGAGGGCGGCAACGCTATGTACATAGGTGCAGCCCCATAGAGCACTAATTTGAACGCCTCCCCACATTTCTCGGAAAGCAAAACGCCTCTAGGGTAGAGGGTGGTTGAACCACCTTCCACAAAGAGCAAGCGCTATTGAAACTCCCCACAACACGTGATTAGACTCAGAATGAGGAATATAGGGGCTTCCAAACCGGAATAGTGGTTCAAATGCGCACTCATGATATATTACACACCAATGTATGGGACTGGATCATCGTCATTGGAGGGTCCTTTACTTTTAAAGGGCCTTTTTTGCAAACTGTGCTTTTAATTGCTCCACTGTGGGCAGTCGCTCTGCGAGTCCTCCCCCTTAGAGCTTTTAAGGGCCATAACATTAAAGGGCCCTTCAACTACACCGAGAAAGTTTAATTCTTGCACAAGTGAAGGTGCCAAATAGAGGTGATCGATGTTGGAAAGTGGCATCATCCTATGCTAATGGCGCTTAGAAAATGTGGGGGATACTTGAGGGACCCCTTATGCAGTTAACGGGGATACCGTCGAGAGTTATGGTCTTAATAATGGAGTCCTACGGGGCTTGCCTATGGCTTAACCATTATTGAGATATTAGAAGCTTGATAAGAACCGGTGCTGTCTTGGCTCTGTTGAACCCTCTCTTCTATTCCTTGCAATTAATAATATCGAGCCACGGGTATAGTTGCTTGAGTTCTTATCTTTGAAGGTAAAGAGGAGTAGCAAATAGGGCTTGAAGTGCCAAAGTACAAGTAAAAATTTACACCTAAAATTTGCTACTATGGCTGACAAGAGAAAAGAGATTGAAATGAATGTTGATAGCTTAATTTCATTTTGCTAACGAAAGAGCAACGAATCATGCCCCTATGCTTGTAAACTATCTTGTTTCTAAGCTTTGACAACCCCTGGGCAACCCATCCCTCCAAGGTGAAGTGCTACAACAATTGCGCACCCACGGTATTCTCCAAACTCCCCATCAAGAAGAGAGAGTACCTAGGAAAGCTCCTGGTGAGACTTCAAAAAATGGACTCTCTCCGATAAGGGAAGAAGAGGAGGATCCATACGAAGGGCTCAAAAACTTACTACTCGATGAGGCATCTCCTTCCCAAAGGAGAACCCAAGTTTCAACGGTAGAGCCCCCACCGAAAGAACAAGAAAGAAGTGAGTCTCTTGCCACCTCGATGGAGATGGCTCCACGAAGACGGCGAGCAAAACGCTCTCCAACACCCCTTAAATGGAGAAGACCATCACATACTTCTCTACACCATAATTCAAAGCGAGAAGAGAGAAAAAAAGAGAAGAAAAAGGCGAGAAAGTGGTCACTCTCTTCACTATAAGAGGAGTAGTCTATAACCGTTAATATTGCCGCAAAAAAACAAAGGAAAATGGAGAGAGAAAAAATTCCGTACGCGAAAATAACCGCGACTCACAATGCTGGTCGTGGTTTGGAAGTAATAAGCACAATAATAGCAATGGATATATTACCGTAGATATTACACCGTTGCCGCTATTATTACCGTGCTAATTATCGCTAAACGGCCATTCAATAATAAAGGTGCTCATTTGGGCCACCCAAAATTAGGTGGCACAAATGAGCACCTTTATTTTTGCCCTGCATAAAACGATGAAACATCAATTGTTTTTCGAAAAAATATTAAAAAAAACCAAAGAATTGAAACTGATTTTACTTTACCTTGACACTTTAATGTACAAAAGATCACCTATTTAGAAAGGTTACAAATAAAATATAAATAGTTCTACATACATTGTGCCACATTGGGACTTTATGGAAGTTTGGATAAAATTTTTCTATCTAATCCTCCTCGTTCTCGTCGTCGTCCAGAGGCACGTACTTTTGATCACCTTAACTCTACATAAACCCAAATCTTATTAAACAATTATCAACAACTCAAAACAATTGATACAAAATTACCGCTTGTAGTTTAAACTTAGTGGTGCTTGTAGTGATCGAACCGTAGCATCAAATTGCTCACGAGAGATGTGATTATTCTCAAACAACCATCGCTAAGTATCAAATTTTGTCTGTCGCTCCCGATACTTGACCATCTCTCTGGTTGATCGAGCAAGAGTGATATTTTCCTAAGTTAGTAATAACAATAATAACAGATCATCAACTACAATCTAATTTATAATCATCGATTTAAGTTATATTTTAATCAATTTTACATGTTTGTCCTTCCAAGCTGCCTTGTCTTTTGAGCCATATTGCGTGGGAGTTTGCTTGGCGCGAGCTTCACTTTGTTGTATGTAGAATGAGCTCGTCACAGCTTGATTGCTCTTTTCTTGCATTGCTCACTCCCACTCCGCATCTACCATGTTGCCACTGTGTTAGCTCCTGTCTGGATCTCTAACCTGGTTGGCTACTCCGTGCTGTACCCTGGACTGCTTGTTTTTCAAAAATGTTTTTATGTAGCCTTCCAACCATTGTTGGGAAAATCATTGATCGGAGGCATTTGGAAAGCACGTCCTCAATGTCGCGTGCATGATCCGGCAATTGGTCTAAACTTTACAAACAGTTGTTATACGTTGAATGTATAAGAATTTGAAGATGGCGTGGAAATGCCCTGCCCCGTTGTCGTGCAGCTCCGCTCCGATGCTAAGAAATATGCCTAGAAGATGCAGATTAAGCTTATTGAAAGTCTACTTGATTAATGGTCAGTGATGAGGGCTTGTTAACAGGCCAAGTTTAATGATTAATGTATGCCATATGCAGCTTAAAAGGGCCAATAGATGCCTTAACGATGCCAAAAATGATTATGCTTGAAGTGAGCACAAATGAGAGTTTATGATCTAGACCTATAGTGCTTGAAGTATTCTACCGGCCTGTCTTTACGGCTCGTGGATAGGAGCTATGATGAAGAAGTTATGGCAGTTTAAACTTCAAGTCGATTGCAGATCCGTATCAGATTGGGCAATTGCAGCTGAAGTGACAGAGATGAAATGAGTGCACGGGCCTGAAGTGCTCACTTTGTGGAGCGCGTCGGTCTTTTCAGATCAGTGATCGGAGTTTCGGTTGCCAAGATATTACCCGTTAAAGATTCACCGGGGGCCGGCTCCGTACCAATCCGGTTCGGTCGATCGGAGTGCCATCTGGGATTTTTATAGCCTCAATAGGGTTTGTATGCATTTTATGCAGCTTGAGAGGTCTACAAGGATTTACGGCTTGTCAGACAGAGTTTCGCTTGATCAGATAAAAAGGCTTGACGCCGATGACAATTGTCGGTACTGCTAGTAGCTGAGTAATTTGGCATTATTTGGGATGCTGATATGGGCAGTAAAATTCGCGATGTTGTTGTCAGTTTAGGGCTAATAAGAGCATTGACTAGGATGACTGGCGTGCATGCCTAATATGGTGTCGTTACGAAGGCACAAAAAGTGCTTGAAGAGCTTCGTGTTTGGAATGTGATCTCTTGGAATGCATTGACTACGGGACTACTCAAGGAAGTTGTTGTGCTTGGCAATGTGCTTTGTTTGACTAGTGCATGCAAGATGTGGTTCCCGACAAGGCCCAAGGGTTTCCCAAGGCAAGGCCGCCCACTTAAGGCATGGCCGCCCACTCAAGCTAAAATGTCCGCCCAATTGAATAAAGGCCGACCAATGCAAACTAAAGGGTTTTAGTGTGTAAAAAGGGAAAAAAAACCGTCGACATGGCGAGCGGGCAGACAGAGGACGAGCGCAGGGGAGGAGGAATCGATGGCAGCGGCTGTAGAGAGCTCGCTTGAGCACGACTGAGAAAGGAAACGTGTTCAGCAAGCCAAGGCGCACGCGTTCGGAGCTGGTTCCAGAGGATTCCACGCTAGTCGTCCTTGTCGCCTGCCACATCATTAAGATGGGTCCCGCGCCACATCAGTCACGGCACCGTGACTGATGGGCCACGACAAAATTTTGGGGGAAGGGCTATTAATAAGGAGAGCAGGAACGAGGGCAGAAAGAGAAAAGGGGATTGCAAGGAGGTGAAGCTTGGGCAAGGAAGGTTTGTGCTCTCTCTCGCGTTTTCATCCTCGGAGCATACGAAGCTTGATAACGAGGTGTTCTTTCTCTCTCTCGTTCTCGAGCTAAAGAAGAGGCAAGGAACGCTCATGCTCTCTCTCTCGCTCTCATGCTCGGCAAGACAAAGGAGGCAAAGGTCTCTCTCTCTCTCTCTCGCTAGTTCTCGGCAAGGCAAGAAGGAAGGGGTGAAGTGGTTAGAGCAAATCAAGGTCGAGAAGAGCTTGTCGAGGCTTGAGCAAGCCAAGGCTTGGTCGAATCGAGTACGGAGCAAGTAAACTTATCGCGGTCAAAGCGAGTAAGCTTGAGAAGGCGAGCTTGGCCTTAAACCAAAGCAAGGGAAGAAAGCAGGAGAAGACATGCATGGTAAGCAAAAGCAGAGGAAAGCATGAGGCAGTGCAAAGCACACAAAGCATGATAATTAATAACTACTGAAGCTTTATAATTGAGGCAATGATGAGTAGAGTCGAAGCTTGCAGAATTCGTGAGGTATTTGAAGCTGATAAAGCAGCAGGAGAAAATTTCCATAACCGTCATCAGCTAGAAATTGATTTAACATTTTGTTAAGTTTGATGTCGTTTAACGGCCCGGTTAATCCTGTAAACGGAAGCTTAAACACCTAGTTAGCAGAAAATCCAAGTGACGGTGCTGTTAATAGCCCGCCTTGGCTAAATATTAAGTTGTACTCAATGTATTAGTCGATTAATTGATGATTACGGCGATTGTCAGTGTCAGTTGCATCAGTTGTTCTTGTTCTCTCTCTTTCACACCTCCCACAGCGAGAGGCCCAACGCTTGCCCGACTCACGTAGCGAACACATATCCCCCGACATCTTTGGTGAACGCGACGTGAAACGAGCCGGGGTGGGAGGTAAAGATAGACAATTTAGAGCAGATGATGAAGATGATTGCAGAATTAAGTGCGAACGGTTTTGATGATAATTCAATAGTTCCAGATTTTTCGAAGATGCTTCAATTGGTTCAAGGATCTCTGCTTGAAATAGAGACGGTAAAGAAGAAAAATCAAATGGATGAAGCTTTGGAAGCAGCTTTAGATGCGGTATACGACGAGAGGCGAGTCTTCGATGGATACGATCCAGAGGGCTACCTTGAGTGCTATGAGCTGGAGACCAAGGTAAGAGGGATACCACAAGAGTTGATGATCAAATCTTTTGAGCAGTTAGTGAGTTCACATGTGAAGGATCAGATTCAAGAGGTTACCAGAGCTTGCAACGACGACTGGGAGTATTTCAAAGAAGCTATTGTGCAAATATGTTATGAGCAGTATGAAAGCTATCAAGAGCAGAGTTCAAGTCTACCAGACTACGTAGATATTTGAGGACAAGTACGATCAAAGTTAGAAGCTGTGATTGATGAGTTGATTGTGCAGGATGCTACCTTCTTACAGGCTAATGATGAAGACATAGTTGAAGCTGTGTATGCAAAGTTGGGTTTTGCAGATGTTGTGCATGAAGTAGAAGTCTTTGAGGGTGAGGCTTTACACCTTCAGGATACGCAGGGTGAATTTTTCAAAGAATCTACACATGTAGTTCGGGATACACAGAATGAATTTTGCAAAGAGCCTATGCATGCAATACATGAAGAAAAGAAATTAGGGGATCAAAACAGTGAAGTGGCTAAAGCTCAAGAAGAAATTTTGCGGGTAAATGAGTGCAACCAAATTCAAGTAGACATGCAAGAAGATTCGGTTACAGGTGATACTTTTGCTACTGAACCAGAATTAGAGAAAACTTTTTCTGGTGTAGATTCTACCATAGATGTGATTGAAGATACTGGTACAGGTTTTGCCAAAGAGTTGATCAATGGTACAGATGTTATAGGTCAAAGCACGGCTGCGGTTGAGAGCAGCAGGACCATGGTTTTTGATATACCAGATTTATCAAATTTGGATGTACCAGATTTTGAGGATGTGCGCTCCTTGCCGCACTGTCGAAGCAAGGGACTTGCCAATACACCGTGTGCGAGCCACAAACGGCTCCAAGCACACAACAAGCCTAAACTAGCAAGCTCAAGAAAACAAAGGGTGTGTCACTCACCGCTCTACGCTCGCCTTCGTGGTGGATTCCTCGCCGCGATGAAGAAGAAGCTGCAGTCGTGCCGCGCTCAACCGCTTCGCCGCCGTCGTGCCTTCGTAATGCTCGATCGCACACACACTCTCCCTCTCTCTCTCTCTCACACACACACACACAAGGAGGTGAAGAAGAAGAAGAAAATGGACATGGAGCAAGAGCACTCTTCTATTGCACAAATGAGAGAATGAGTAAAAATTAGGTTTAGTTGGCTTTTATAGGAGCTCACCCCATTCACACTTGGGCGCCCATGCTTAACCAACTAATCCCTTGAATGTCCAAGTTAAAGTGCGCCTCTCATCGGCGATCACTCTACCTTTCCCTATTGGTCCGACAAGCCCGGTACCTGACTCTAAATAATACAACGTTTATAGATCATAGGGTGTCCGTGTGCCGTGAGGGTTAACATGCCCCCCTTCCTGATGTAGATTCCGTCCTCGGAAGCTATTGAGTTGAAGCTGGGTCGTCGAGGTGGAAGAGCATTTGAGATGAATGTCCTTAGCCTTCTTCAGTCACTGCAAAATCAAACAACATTGGCACAGTAATTGCATTCTCTTAAAAAGCATATGCAGTTTTAGGTAGACAAATTGATTGGTCAAAGAATTTCAAACAATTTGTTAGCAATGAACATTACATTGCAATGTAATCAAATGCATAAACAGATGTAAAGGTAAAAAATTAAACAAGTCTGGGGTCGCTAATATGACGGTCGAAAAGCACTAGAGATCAAATATTAATACCATGGGTAAGCTTCTTAACTTTCTGTGGTCAATTAAGTTGTTTAATCGCGAGAGCCAAGTATTCATGTTCGAGGGCTGACTAGAGGCTATATCTAGAAAACCTTGTAGTTAAGCTATCATAAAAGGAATTTCTCATGAAATCATCGCTTGACTGATTACTTTTTCTTTGACCCCCCAAAGTCTTTTCACATTGATTCAATTATGATGTGTGTGCTTATTTTGTATGCCTTGGGTTTTTTGCTTCTCAAGGAAAAGCGCCCACACTGGGAACCTCTAGGGCTCTAGTACCATAGGCAATACATGTGAGTGAAGTACCAATTTAAGCTGAGATTTCTCTTCCAGCTTAAAATTTTACATTGTAGCACTTTGATTTTTTGTTTGTTCATTTTCAGCATTTTAATTTTGTAACTTTGGGGGGTCATATAACATTGTTACCCTCCCCAGGCTCATCACATTAGTAAACTCCCTTTATAATACTTACGCTAAAGATCACTAGGGTTAAGCCCACTAGAAAGCCCTAGTACATTTCATACAATGCTTCCTAAATCGGATTAAGAACCTAAGTAACCATTGCTTATTAGGAAGGCATCCCCCATGGTATTAAGAGAAGATTTCTAATACCTAGCTTGGTCAAACTAGCTTAGTCGGACTGCTTGATTTTTACACCTAAACAAGTGATTATGACAAAACATTACATTGAATTAAATGTTTGATACTAAGCCAATGCGCTGAGTATTATGCTACCAATCACAATCAAAGCAGACAATCATAGATGCAAAAAGATAAGGGCAATGCTAATGGACAAGAAACACCTGTTTGTGTTGATGGTCGCGCTTGATTTGAAGTGTGAACGAGAGAAAGGTTCCATGAAGGTCCAAATCCTGTCAATAGCAACACGCTCCTGTACACACTAGGAAACAAAAGGAATACCTCCAGAAGGCACATCAGTAGGAAAAGAGAACTTTGCTAATCACGCAACTCTAAAACAGAAACACTCCTATCGTACTAATCTTACCTACCCTCCATCACTCAAGTGATGAGGATCAAAGGTGTTTTATGGCATAGGTTTCTGTTTCACTGTACCAAATGTGACATGTGTAGGTCTGAGTCAATGTTTTGACTTTTAATGTGCATACTCGTTTGCTAATTGCTCTTGCTCTTTTTTTTTCTTTTTGTGAGTATAAAGCTTTATATGTACATTCCCTAAGATCGGAGATATAGAGGTCAGGGAAAAAGGTTGAGAGGGAAACAAGTGAATAATGGATGTCCACAAACACTCCCCCCTTCCTTGGGTAGATCATACCGTTTGAAATGACCTTGTCACCCTTTGAAACCAATTGTTCCAGTTGGTAATAGGTGAGGATTTTAACCAATAGTTTTCGACCGCCCTATGCGGTTCATCTAGTTGCAAGGGTGATAAGGTACTCTCCCAGGATCGAACTTCAAGTGGTTCATTAGGTGATTCTTGAACACTGGGAGGTGTGGATTCTTTTGTAGCTTCATGGAGGTCCACTACTATAGATGGAGGCGGTGTAGAAGCTTTTACCTCTATGGATGTATTACATGATGAGCTAGAATCTTCATGGGACTCCCCCCTTCCTGAGCTAGGTGGAACAAATCGTTCTTTCTTTGGTACCCAAACTAGCTCGGGAGCAGGTGTGTAGCATTCTGTGATTTTTTTCTTTCCACGATCATTGATTCGTTTTGGAGCTACGGGATTGGGCTCACTTGGGTCAGGTGATAGGTAAGAGCACAATCTACGTTTTGGCACCCAGATTTGATCATTTCCTTGATAGTAGCCTTGGGCTTCCAATAGTCATTTAGGGATCCATCGCAACATTTTCTTACTTTTCTTGGAGCGAGTGGTACGTTTCTTACAAGGCTTCTGTTTTTTAGCACTAGCTATGGTCACTAAAGAAGCTTTAGGGACCCACTTGTATGTTTTCTTCGTTACATTAGGATGAGTCTTGTTGGAAGCGATATGCATTGCTTGTAGCATATTTAAGGGTATAGGCATTTCATCCCCCTCAGGTGTTACCCAGGTCGTCCCCCTATTTCCCCAAGTATCTATGGTTGCAGCTAGGTGGACCCAATCCACATTGTCCGACTCAGTCATACCCGGTAACACATCCATGTAAGGAGAATCTTGGCCAATCTCTGTATCCTTCTTACAAGTGTAACAATATTGTAGTGGGGCCGAGTGAACTGTGGTGTCAGAGCGATGATCAATAATGGTTTTACTCCCTAAGGGGTGTACCTTACCAGTCACCAAATCCACTCTAAGGACAGAGTCTTGGAATTGCAAATAGACATGATTTTTAGACCAATCGTGAACCATTTGTGCTTCCCTCATGAATGGTCGTCCTAAAATCATTTCATATGACATAATGTGTTTAGAGAAATCCATTACAATGAACGTATGTCGTACCTTGTATCCTAGAACTTTGATCTTAAGATCCTTGAGCATCCCCATAGGTTTGGCTATGGTACCATTTGCCATCTTTACCACAATGTTAGTAACACTGAGGCGGGGTTTTCCCATGGATTCCCAACAATCTTTTGTAATGATGCTAACTCCCGCACCACCATCAATAATTCCCTTTATAGTTAATCCCTTGGCAGTGATGGGTAGGGTCGCATTAGACTCGTCGCCTTCAAAATACTGCCCTAATTCGTTAATGGGTACCTCAATCACAGACTCGTGTCCATCTAAGTCAAGTGATTGCACATGATTTTCCTCATCAATCATAATCGAGTCAGGCCTATTTGGTTGCGCAAACTACGGTAATCCCGTTCGTAGCTCTCCGTTAAGGAATGCTCGAAGTGCAAGGAATAACTCAGGATCTCCATACAGCTTTGCTATGATCGTGGTTCGGACCTCAGAAGACATGAAGTCCACTAGTTTGGCAACATTCATTGGCGTTTTGCAGGGTGTAGGTCCTTGACTAGGAACTGGTGAGGATGGAATCTCATATTCCTCAATGGGATCAGGTATTCCTTCGTTAAACATCCTTTCCAACAAGAAAGGTGTATGCTCACTTTCTGATGTCCCGTCCTCACTCCCTTCTTGAATGATACTAGATATGGCTAACGGTCTATGGTTCCTGTGGGGTGGATGAACTTGCGTGGGAAACACTGTGTCATGAATTTTGATATGCATGGGTTCTGGTTCTAGTTTCCTTTGAGTCTCCTCCACTAAACCTCTTAGATGTTTCACTTGCTCAATCTCGTCTACTGGGTTTGGGTACGTCCCAATCTTCTTTTTACGATTTTTCCCTTTTTGCCCCTGCGATTTATCTTGGGGGTCTTGGATTGGATTTGGAAACACTTGTGGTGTTTTCAGAGGCTCTTTATGGTTTGCTCTCATTCGGTTTTCATTTGGTTCCATGTTACGGTTTTCCTTGTCGGTCTTTCCCTTTGTGGTATTGGTTCTAGTCTCCATTGTCTCGACTGAATCTGAATCATCCTCGAGGTCATTCATATACACGGGGTCATCTCCTGCTCCTATGTTTGTTTTGGAACTTGGCTTTGAATTTTCCGTATTCTGCAACTTCTTCCTTCGTGTCTTCTTTTTCTTTGCTTGGATAACTGACGCGGTATCTCTCTCTTCGAGGATATGTCCTGGCCCTTGAAGCATGGACCGTGTAATCGCATAAGCGGGTGCGACGGGTGGTATTGGCGACGTCACACTAGCAATTTCGACCAAATTCAGGGGTGTGATTTTAGGCGCATTTGGGTTATAGGGGCATTGGGCAATCAAGTGATCTATGCCACAACGATTACATGTGAGTATTGGCATTGCAGACGTGCTCCCTTGATTCACTTGCATCTGTGCAGCATTCTTTTGCAGCCTAATAGGGCACTCCGCTGCTCGATGTGGTCCACCACACTCGTAGCATTGAAGAGGTGGCCTCCTAGCCTAGGTGTTGATATTTTGACCTCTGGATGCGAGAGCAGCAGCTTGATAAACCGGCTGGACTTGCCCCCAACAATCTTCCATGTAGTATATAGGACACTCTTCCAATGTATAAAGTCCGTAGGCAATACTAGTGTCTATTTCCTCCTCACAGCCATCTGCATAAGCATTTGATGGCTCGCAACCCACTTGGTTCATAGGGGCAACTCTTGGATGCGGGGGCTGCGGTCCTAGCACAGGAGGTGGTAGCGGTGTAGCTTGTACAACATTTTGAGATCTAGGGACCATGTGTTGCGGTAGTTGCTCAACAGGTGGAGTAGGCATCAATACAGGAGCTCGAGGCGCATCCGTCCAGGCTACAGGTGGTCTATTTTCCATCATACGTTTGATCATTAAACAATCCTTAGCTTGGTGACCATACCTACCACATGCGTTGCAAGTTCCATTAAATTTTACTCTAAACGTAGGGCACTCACTAGTGCTATGTGGTCCTAAGCAAATGGAACACCATTGTTGCTCCCTTCTTGGATACATGTGACTATTTTGAGGGGGTCGATTATCCTTAAGAGACTCTTGGATTGCCTTGGTGAGTTCTGTCAAGAATGTCTCAAATACCTTTGGCTCATTGGCAATGGGCTTTGCAGTCATGGGTTCATACTCAATGGCTTGTGAGCTAGTGGATCTCGTGTCAGTAGACACCCTCATGCCTGCTATCATCAAGTTGTCCTCTAATTGGATTGCATTGGCAGTGACATCTTCCCAGGTTGTGATACCTCTAATCACTAGTCCATTATAGATTCCTTCATTCCTCAATCCTCGAATGAATCGATCAAGCAGTTGGTTATTGTTGAAGCGCTCATTTACAGGGCAGCGAGAGTTTAAGTGCTTTAGACGACTAATGAAGTCCCTTACTGACTCTCCTTCCTTACGTTCGGCCTTCTGTAGCTGAGATGCTACACCCCAAAGCACACCTTCTCGTATGTACTCCTTTAGAAACAACCTTCGAAGGGTAGGGTAGATTGTTTTCTCGTCCACCCTTAGGGTCCTATACCAATCTCCAGCCTTCCCACTTAATGTCAAGCTTAAGGCATTGCACTTATGTAGTTCGTTGCGTTCCCCTAAGGAATCACATACTTGTTCAAACACTTCAATGTGTTTCCTAGCATCTTCGTCCCCATTGAATTTTTGCGTGAGTTTGGCAATTTGTACTGCCTTACTTCTAGGCTCTCTATCAGATGCGTGACGCATATTTTCCGCGATAGATCGACCTATGGTTTGAGCAAACGCTGCCAAGTCACCTATGTGAGGAGGTAGGGCCGGTGGAGGTACTCTTGGAATCATATGTGGGAGAGGAACGGGTACCGGTCTTGGCATATGTGTAGATGATGCAGGATATGGAACATAACCGGGCATAGGTCCACTCGGATAAGAGCTAGGGAGCGGCACTCGAGGAGCATAAGCAAGTGGTACAATTGGAGGTGTGGGGGCCATGTGTGCATAAGGGGCTAGAGGCACATATGGTCGAGGCCCCATATTAGGTACTACGACACTAGGTAGTGGCACTGCGCTAACCGTAGATGTCATCGGTACATTCTCTGTCAGGCTTATCCCTGGAGTGAGCACTGTGTTTTCCTTAATAGAGGGTTGAGCCAAGTTAGGGAAGCTAAAGTTGTCGCTCGGAGGCTCAGATTGCATAGAGACCCCAGGTGAAATGACGTAAGATGGGTCCATGGGGCTCATTAGAGGAGTCTCCATTTGTGATAGAGTAGGCTGTTGAGCCTTGCTCGTATCCAGAAATCTCATGGGGCCAGTTGAGAGTATATTTACCCCTCGGTTTTGCCTTTCAGATTGAATAATGCCATGGATAACATTACAGATCATTTTCTGTTGATCTTCGATGCTCGTGGCACTAGAGGTGGATTGTACAATCTCTATCCATCCTACATGGTAGGCGTGGCCAGAGTAAAGATCCGTCAACACCTCAGTGTGGAGGTCGTATGTCCAATGATCATTAATGAACAATCCTTCTAGAGTCGACGTGTTAACGGTTTCTTGTGAGGTAGAAGCAATGTTGCTCCCCGTGGTTTTACTTGTCACCAACGGTACTCTAGAGGGAACTTCTGAAGGAGGCAGCTCAACAGGGCCTTCTTGGTAAGAAGTTGGTAGGATATCCACATGGACACTCTTTGGGGGTGTGGGGTCCACGTGCGATGTGAAAGGAGAGTCCACTTCCCCACCCCCTTCGTGTGCTTCATTTGCATCAGGTTCCGAGCGAGTAGCTCTACCTAATGTTTCCATGAAACGGCTAAACATACTAGTACTAGGCTGTGGAGCTTCGGGAGGTGCATGGCCTTCTCTCTCAGTGTTTTGGGTAGGGTATGCTTCCATGATTTCTGAGTCGGAGGAGGAATCACTAGCGGCTATTTTAGGGTCTTGGGTGGTGCTACCTTGTGTCCCCGCTGAGGGTCTAGAGCTTATCGTGGATGGGTAATGGGTGTCCGTATGAACAGAGGCACCCTCAATATGCTCGTGTTCTAGCACTCGTCCAGAGCGTAAGTGCATGTGCTTTTGATACCCTAAGGTGTCAAAAAGCTGCTCTAGGAGGCCTTGTGACTAGTTTTTAGCGTGTTTTTTGTTTGTTTTTTTGCTAGATTTTTTAGAGCGTGTCGTGGAATGGGCCGTGTGATAGCTCGAAACGAGCGTATCGGTCAGAGGGTCGTGCCGTGCTTTACAGCCCTCCGTTTGGTCACTCTATGCCCTCGGAATCCCTAAAACTGTCAATTTCCAGTAGGAAACTAGGCCCAAACTAGAAAGTCTAAGGGTGCAAGTGGGAAGAGAAAGGAGGAGAGTGGAGGACTTGTCCCACATGCTCTCATTCTCTCTTGAGGGAGTAGGGTATATATATAAGAGTGAGTCTAGTATATATCATAAGACTGAGGACTGAGGCCTGGGCCTTGGGCTTGGGCTTGGGCTTGGGCTTGGGAAAATGATCCCGATCTATCTTTTATACAAACCAACCCGTCCGTTTTAAGAGT
Source organism: Adiantum capillus-veneris (assembly GCF_014529385.1). NCBI lineage: Eukaryota > Viridiplantae > Streptophyta > Polypodiopsida > Polypodiales > Pteridaceae > Adiantum > Adiantum capillus-veneris. Next base: position 25,670,662 of record NC_140950.1, on the reverse strand, counting down.
CACGTTTTTTATTTTCGAAAAATTTCGCCGCCCGCTCACTCGCGTTTTTGATTTCCGATATTTTATTTTATTTTATTTTATTTTTCAAAAAAAACTTTTTTTTAAAAAAAAGCAGAAAATACAGAAATTGAAAACGCAGAACTTGCAGTAAAAACGCAGAAATTGCGGAAATTGCAGAAAAAATGCAGAAATTGTAGAAAAAACGTAAAAGTGCAAAAAATGCAGAAATTGCAGAAAATTACAGAAATTGCAGAAAAAACGCAGAAATTGCAGAAAATGCAGAAATTGCAGGAAATTAAAAAAACGCAGAAATGCAAAAAATTACAGAAATTGAAAACGCCGAACTTGAAAATGGAGAAATTGAAAAAACGCAGACAATAGCAGAAATTGAAACTTGACAGCAAATGCAGAAAACGCAAAAAACAGAAATCTCCACACGCTCCTTCCCTGCCTTTCCTATGATAGAAATTGCACCACAAGGAAGCGTAAAGTGCTAACCGAGCTTAGTGTAGGGCATATCCCCGGCAACGGCGCCAAAAATGTGCGCTCCTTGCCGCACTGTTGAAGCAAGGGACTTGCCAATACACCGTGTGCGAGCCACAAACAGCTCCAAGCACACAACAAGCCTAAACTAGCAAGCTCAAGAAAACAAAGGGTGTGTCACTCACCGCTCTACGCTCGCCTTCGTGGTGGATTCCTCGCCGCGATGAAGAAGAAGCTGCAGTCGTGCCGCGCTCAACCGCTTCGCCGCCGTCGTGCCTTCGTAATGCTCGATCGCACACACACTCTCCCTCTCTCTCTCTCTCTCACACACACACACACACAAGGAGGTGAAGAAGAAGAAGAAGATGGACATGGAGCAAGAGCACTCTTCTATTGCACAAATGAGAGAATGAGTAAAAATTAGGTTTAGTTGGCTTTTATAGGAGCTCACCCCATTCACACTTGGGCGCCCATGCTTAACCAACTAATCCCTTGAATGTCCAAGTTAAAGTGCGCCTCTCATCGGCGATCACTCTACCTTTCCCTATTGGTCCGACAAGCCCGGTACCTGACTCTAAATAATACAACGTTTATAGATCATAGGGTGTCCGTGTGCCGTGAGGGTTAACAGAGGACTTGGTTAAGCAAGAGTATGTGCTTGATTCAGAGGGGGTGCAGACTCCTTCATTGAAAAGTTTTAGTGAAGCACAACTATCAAATTGGAAAACTGGTCTTGAACGTGATTATGATGATTCAAAGGGGGTGCAGACTTCTTTGACACGCTTTTGTGACCTAGAGCTACCGATCTGGCAGACTGATCCTGATTTTGATGATGGTGATTTAGAGAGGGAGCAAACTTCTTCTCTATCAAGAATTTGTGACACAGGACTCACACGATGGCAGAATGATCATGAACTTGATGATGTTGATTCAGAGGGGGTGCATAGTGAAGTGCAATCTCTTGTTGATGAATATGATTGGTTTCATTGTGCCGATGATACAAATAGGGCAGTAGATAAAATTTTCAATGTGCATGCTGAACTTTGTGTTATAGAAGCGCAAAGATATTTGGATGAGGGTGAAAGACTTGAAGAGAAATTTACTACAGATACGTTTAGTATGCATGTCATATGTGAAAATCTTAGTTTACAGTAGCCTGAGATGTGCAAGATGGAGGAACCTTCTGAAGTGGTGGACCTAGACTATATGTGCTTATTGGACGAAGCTTTGCAAGGGTTCTCAAATACAGATGCTAAGGATACCAATCAATCCAAAATCATGCATGAGCAAGTTTGTTCAGATGCAACTGATGATGAACTTATGCAGTTGTTAGATGATGCTCTACTTGATTTTGAGCCTCTACGAGATAGAGAATTGTTTTTTGATGCATCTTTTGAGCCTAATGAAGAGGATTTTACCAGAGACTATATGTATTCAGATATGCATGATTGGGATTCCAATACTAGTGAGAGTGAAGGTGAATTGCCAATGCTTTTATGTGTGATTGATGATCGACAATTGCATGAGCCAGTTGCACAGGGGATATGGCAGTATCTGGTTCTACGTGATGCTATATGGAATTTGATGTTACCCTATGATGTAGGGGATTTTGAGCTAGCTTTTGACCCAGGAGGTGACAGATATATACATGATCCTGGGCAATTGACTTATATGCCATATGATCCAGGCGGTTTGTATGAAGATTTGTGGGCTAATTTATGTTTATGCTATATTGATTGAAAATTATTGTATTTTCCCTATGATCCTGGAGGATGGTGCAAATTTTTTAAAGGAATGCTCACAATGGGACAAATGATTGGGTTCCCGTTTGATCCGGGGGCTATTGAAGTGCAAGTTCCAGATTTGAAGAGTACCAGTTATCTGTTGTAGCGGGTTTCATGGTAAAAAATTTTGTTTTCTAGATTTATGCTGAGCTAGAAGAGTTTTGGTTATGCATTCAATAAGATTACATGGCTAGCGTCCAATTGAATTCTTTGGACAATTGATGAAGTATCTTCACATCTTTTGAGTTGGTTCTGCTACCAGAACTTGAGGTAAAGGACTTGACGGCCATTCCGTGTGAAGACAGAGTAAAGCATGCTTGAGCTTGACAGGGTTCCCTTAAGAGAGCTTAATGGTCAAGCCATGTGCATCATTAGCTGCAGCACTTGAGTCTAGCAAGGTTCACTAAACAGGTTATCCATAATAGAATGCTTTGAAGATACGACATATACAGTTCAGAGATTTTTGATCGACAACTACCTAATGATTAAGCTAGAACATTGATGATAGGATATAAGCCTAATTTCATTTTTCATATGTTTACTAGTTATGTGAGTCTCATGATGACAAGAGCTTAAGGTACCTATAGTAGATGCAGATTGAAGTGCAGTTGGCACAGATCGGAGGCTGTGCAGGTTCAGAGGGGGTGGATGTCGTGTAGCTCCGCTCCCATGCTAAGAAATATGCCAAGAAGATGCAGATTAAGCTTATTAAAAGTTTACTTGATTAATGGTCAGTGATGAGGGCTTGTTAACAGGCCAAGTTTAATGATTAATGTATGCCTTATGCGGCTTAAAAGGGCCAATAGATGCCTTAATGATGTCAAAAATAATTATGCTTGAAGTGAGCACAAATGAGAGTTTAAGATCTAGAACTATAGTGCTTGAAGTATTCTACTGGCTTGTCTTTACAGCTAGTCGATAGGAGCCACGATGAAGAAGTTATGGCAGTTTAAAGCTCAAGTCAATTACAGATCCGTACCACATTGGGCAATTGCAGCTGAAGTGACAGAGATGAAATGAGTGCGCGCGCCTGAAGTGCTCACTTTGTGGAGCGCGTTGGTCTTTTTGGATCAGTGATCGGAGTCTCGGTTGCCAAGATATTAGCCATTAAAGATTCACCGGAGGCCAGCTCCGTACCAATCCGGTTCGGTTGATCCGAGTGCCATCTGGGATTTTTATAGCCTCCGTAGGGTTTGTATGCATTTTATGCAGCTTGAGAGGTCTACAGAGATTTACGGCTCGTCAGACAGAGTTCCGCTTGATCAGATAAAAAGGCTTGACGCCGATGACAATTCTCGGTAATTTTGGCATTATTTGGGATGCTGATATGGGCAGTAAAATTTGCGATGTTGTTGTCAGTTTAGGGCTAATAAGAGCATTGAGGAGGATTACTGGCGTGCATGCCTAATATGGTGGTGTTACGAAGGCACATGAGAGAGAGAGAGAGAGAGAGAGAGAGAGAGAGAGAGAGAGAGAGAGAGAGAGAGAGAGAGAGAGAGAGAGAGAGAGAAGATAAAGAATGAGAAAGAGAGGGGAAAAGAGGGAAAGACAGAGACAGGGAGAGGGAAAGGGAGGGAGAGGGATAAAGAGAGAGAGAGAGAGAGAGAGAGAGAGAGAGAGAGAGAGAGAGAGAGAGAGAGAGAGAGTAGGAAGTTGTGTGTGGTGTGTAAGCGAGATAAAGAGAGCTTACTTCTATTGGTTGCCGAGAGAGAGAGAGAGAGAGAGAGAGAGAGAGAGAGAGAGAGAGAGAGAGAGAGAGAGAGAGAGAGAGAGAGAGAGAGAGAGAGAGATATGGCGTCCCCCTAGCTGATGACGAATGAGAGAGAGAGAGAGAGAGAGAGAGAGAGAGAGAGAGAGAGAGAGAGAGAGAGAGAGTTTTCCGCTTGGATAATGGAGAGAGAGAGTGTGGGTGGTGCCAGATGATGACAAACGAGAGAGAGAGAGAGAGAGAGAGAGAGAGAGGAGAGAGAGAGAGAGAGAGAGAGAGAGAGAGAGAGAGAGAGAGAGAGAGAGAGAGTTGACCTGATAATGGAGGAGAGGGAGAAGGTGGTGCCAGGGGGGGGCGGCCCCCTCTGTGAGCGCTGAGACTGGGGGGGGGGGGGGGGGGGGGGGGGGGGGGGGGGGGGGGGGGGTGGTAGCCTGAACCAACATTACATTTTAAATTTTTTTTTTTTAACTTATATAATGCTCCCTTGAGTGGGGTTAGTTCCCACGTCCACGGCTTGGAAAGCCGGCATTAGCCCTCCCCTTTCTGGCTAGAGGCATTCGTGGCTCTAGCTTTGCTTCTGATTCTCTAACGATGGAGTTGGAGGGATATCTCTCCTCTGGAATATCTACCATGAACTTCGGATCAAACCTTAAGAAGTACCTTTTTAGCTTCCATCAATTAACTCTGGTCTTGTGAATTCGACCATCTGCCTCCATCAATTTGTAGCTACAATTGGTGTATCGCCTTTTGACGATGAATGGCCCTTCCCATCTGGGATGAAACTTCTTATCTTTCCTAGTGTTGAATCTGTTGTCGTCTCTCAATACTAACATGCCTTTCTTTAGACCCGTTTCCTTAAGCCCCTGATTGAATGTGAGTCGACGTCGTTCTGCTTACATCGTATAGTAGTTGATCACATCTTCCCTGTCTAACAAAATCCTTTCTAGATCCAAGGTGTGGTTGCGGAGATGGGCAATTGGGTGCTACAACTGGCTAGCCATGACTTGCAAGCTGGCTATCTGTACCTTGATGGGTAGAATGGCCTCTTTTCCACATACTCGATGGAAAGGGGTGAAACCTAGTGATGTTCAGAATGTCCTGCGATAGGCCCAAAGTGCAGCCATGAGATGCTTATCCCAGTCACTTGTGTGGTTATTCACCTGCTTTGTGATGATCTTACAGTTCATTCCGTTTACCTTTTCCACTAGGCCATTGCACTATGGATAGTATTATGGAGTGGAGTGTTGGCGTGTGATAACCAGCTTCTTCATCAGTTCTCCCACCAAGTCGCCTCTAGTAAAACCTGGACCTCTATCAGATATTATCTCGAGAGGTGTGCCAAAATGACTACAGATGTGCTCAAATATAAACTTTGCCACTTTCTGGGTTGTAATGCGTGTGGTGGTTGTTGCTTCGGCCCATTGGGTCATGTAGTCTACACCAATTAAAATGTACAATTTACCCAGCTGGGTTGTTGGTAAAGGACCAATTGCGTCTATTCCCCACTTCTCAAATGGGCCATATGAGATGATAGGAGTCTGTGGCTCATCGGTTAATGTCCGATCACTGGATACTTGACAAGCTCTACATGTTTTACACCAATAATACACATCCCTATTTAGACTAGGCCCTTGGTATACCCTTCAAGACATTCTCTTGTATCTAAGAAGATGATGATATCAGGCATAGCATTGCTACCCTGAAAGAGGGGCAACTTCAATTTGATTGCTCCTATGGAAACATCTTGTATTCTTTCCTTGGCTAGAGCATCTGCTTCTTGATTTTCTATCCTAGGGACATGAAATAATTGCACTGGTTTAAAATTTCTTAAAAGATCCTGACTTGGCATAATTGGCCAAGAAAAACATAAATTTTTACAAATACAAGTGCCACTTATCTGCTTTATCAAGAGCATGGAATCACCAAACACAGTTAGGCGTTGAACCCCTTTCAAAATGCATTTGTTCTAATCCAAGAACTACAACCATGTACTCTACTTCGTTGCTGGAGTGGGAGTGTAGTAGTAGCTAGAACTTGGTCCACTGTCCTTTTGTTATCTCCATCAAAGAAAAGAGAGTGAGCTCCTTCTAGCTTAGGAACTTCTACCATTGGTGTCACTCCTTTGCTTTCTGTATTGACCTTTAGCTTCTTCTCATAGTGACGATGAGTAAGAATACCTGCTAGACTAGCTCTCATGGAGTTCTCCACTTGCATAGTGTAATCGAACTCTTGTAATCTAATGAGACACTTAGAGATTCTATATGAGACATCCATGCATCACATACGGAAATACTTCTTCCATTGTTATAATTACAAAGGGTCTAGGAAATAGATAAGCGTGGAACTTTGTAGTGGTAAACATCAATGCAAGTACCATGTGCTCTACCGTGGTGAATCCTTTTTTTGATGGGGTCATGACACCACTAGAGAAGTAGATTCTAGATGAGACATTCATGCATCACATACGGAAATACTTCTTCCATTGTTATAATTACAAAGGTTCTAGGAAATAGATAAGAGTGGAACTTTGTAGTGGCAAACATCAATGCAAGTACCATGTGCTCTACCGTGGTGAATCCTTTTTTTGATGGGGTCATGACACCACTAGAGAAGTAGATAGGATAAATCAAAGAGGTTTGGGGGTCCTTTTGCATTAGTACGGCCCCAAGTGTATCACTTCCTACACAGAGGTTAACATAAAATGGCTTGTCCCGTCTAGGGGGTGCAATGGTGTGAAGTGAAGCTAGGATCTGTTTCACCTCGCTAAACTGCTTCTCATTTTCTTCACTCCATAGGAAGACATCTCTATGAGTGACTTGTTGTAAAGGGAGAACCACTCGAGAGATCAAGTGAATAAACCTACTCAAATACCTTATCTTCTAAAGAAAAGAGACCAATTGCTTAGCTGTTGTGGGTGATGATAAAGACACTAAAGATTGAACCTTACTTGGGTTAGCCTCAATTCCTTTGGCTGAAACTACATGGTCGAGAAGAGTGACCTTGATTTCACCAATGTGACGGTTATTTATCTATGTTAAGCTGGCCACCCAATGTTTGCAGCCTAGGCAGACTATCACAGACCTTGCTCAAATGGAGGGAGCGAAGATGTAGATGCAAAAACCCGTATTGACTTACCAAAGTATGGCTAGAAGACAAAAGTTACATAACTTTGGAATGTGGCCGGAGTCTTGGTGATGCCAAAAGGCATCACTCTATAAGCAAAACATCCCCGTGGTGTTATGAAGGTTGTCTTTTTCTAGTCTTTCTCTGCAATGCTAATATGGAAGTAGCCTGAATAGCCATCACATACTCTGTAGCACTCATGACCTGCTACTTCATTGAGAATCTCTTCTTGGAATGGGAGGGGAAAACGATCCCTCTTTGTTGATGCATTGAGAGGTTTGTAGTCTACACAAACCCTCCACTTAGTGTTCCTCTTCGGCGTGACCACCATTGGAGACTCCGAGTCTTTGGAGGGGTAAATGAAACCTGCCTGTAGCAAATTCCTCACATGTTTGAGGAATGCCTCTTGCTGAACTACCCCAAGCCTTTCTGAGCTTCTGCACTACAGGCTTACTTCCTTCCTTGAATCTTATGCGGTGCTGCACCACTGTGATTCTTGTGATCTTGTCATAACCATCAATCAAAAGTGTGGTGAAGTTACCTAGCATAGAGATGTATTCTTCTATCGCTTCACTAACTAACTCATTGGAGAGCATTCGATGTAACTTACTTGTATCCACCAAGGGTTGCGTACCTGATTGTCCCTCTTGGTTCGATTCTCTAGTTGTTCTTCAAATTGTGTCAATCTCTTTGGATCTCTGAGGATGACTCCCATCACTTTGATGCTACTGTCGCTCTCTTCAATTGTTGTCATCTCTTCTCCCGAGGTGGTCAAAGAGTCATTGATGGATTCATCTTCTGATGCCTCCAAGATCATGTTGCATTGCTTACCAGTCTTCATTTCATAGAACATGGGCTTTACCTTAGCATCCTTCATTTGGATCATTCTGGTACTCCAGTTCTGCTTAGCCTCCATAGCCATCCGTATTTCTTGCGTACACTGCAAAATGGTTTTTTGGTCCTCACAATGCAAAGTAGAAAGTTGTATTTGTTTTGCTCCTTCTACTATGTGTCTTGCTTTCTCTGTTTCTGTTATTGTTGTGTTTGTTTTACTTCTCTTGCATAAAGGCTCATATTCAGGACTCAAATCAACATGTAGATAATATTTATGACGTTTAGTGAGAAGGTTTGAGGTGGTGGATGAGGAAGCCATGAATACACAGTCAACAAAATTAAGAAACGGAAGAGTTTAGCGCCATTATTCCCTAGACTACGTACTGCATATATCGTATGGAAAAGAAATACTTTCCTATATATATAACGAAGTGCATTCAATATAAATAAAATGGGACATTCCATCAATCATTACGGTTGTTATGACTCTGTAAAAAGAATCCACTTCAAAGTACACTTTTTGAACAGTTGATGAGGATAGATTTTCTTTTACCACACCAATTTTATAGAGAGAGAAGGCAAAAATTTGTATTTTCTTAGAAGGCCCTCCAAATAACCTCCCAAATAATTATTTCTTTTGCTCGGAAAAGTCTATCTTTTGGACGACAGTAGCCTTGAGATGTAAATCCCAAAACTTGGCTACATATTTGTCGAACATTTCTCAAGTCCTCTCTCTCAAAGGGAAAAGGGAGACACTTGTCCCAAGCCTACCCTTGTTGCTTGATATGCCTCTTGCAGGTGATTGGCTAGGCCTAGAGGGGTCCAATGAGCTTCAAGCATGAGCTACAAGGGGGAGTCAACCAAAGGAAGAAGGGGGACTTATTGGGGGGGTATACTCTCCCACACACACTCACACACACTCTCATTGTGTGAAGTGCAAAGTGCAAGAGCTCCATCTCCTTCTCCAAGCTAGTAGGGAAGTTGAGAGCCTAGACCAACACTCTTGGTTATGGAATGAAAATCCAACCAAGAGACATGCTTCAATGCTTAAGCTTGCCATCTTATCCATCTTCATTACTATGCTATTATGTATGCTAGCAAGAAGAGTGATGATAGAACTATTTCTTTCTCCTATGAATGTTTCTTCTTCCTCTTCCCTACCCTCATTCCCTGCTAGCTCTCTGCACCTTTGAAGGTGTTTGAGGCCGTGGGACTGAGGCTTGGGATAGTTAATGCTTTTTACAAAGTCTATGTTATGCTCGTGATGCATGAAGCTTTCCATCTTCATTGCATCACCTAGGTCACAAGGAACAAAAATATTGTATTGTACCAAGTCTCCCTTGATGGGAGAATCTATAATGCAAATGCCTATTGGAGGGGAGACCGGCTCCACATAAATCTGGTCCTCAACTGTTGTCAAGTTCTCTAAACTCTCTCTCTTGCAAAAGTATTGTTCATGCCAAGTTAATTAAGTACTACGATTATGTTGCTATAGTAAAATAAGTTCACCCTCTATGCTCTCAAAGTAGTCTCACAAAAATGCTTTCCTTAATTCTCCTAATTCCGCTATTCTCAAATTTCATAGGCCATTTTCATTACATTGGCATCAGAGCATTTGGTTTCTCTTTTTTGAGAAGAGAGGTCTTTATGTAGCCTATTAATGGTTGATTTTGTTAATTATATTTGGGTAAGTGGGATTGGGATCTATTATCGGTTTTTTTGAGCCCACTGTGTGGGATATGGTGCACACCTCGAGAGGTTTGGTCTTAATAATGGGATTTTTTTAGACTTGCCTACGACTTTACCATTATTGAGTCATAAGAAGTCTAAAAGGAGATATCCCTTGATAATTCTGCAATTATAGACCCACTCTCTATAGCTAACCAATTCGAGCCCTGGGTGTAGATGCTTAAGTGCTGATTTTCAAAGCCCAAGAGGAGTAACAAATAAGGTTTTGAATTGCCAAAGAATACACTAAGTAAAGACACAAAATAATTCTCTACATAAGTATAATTAGCATTGCTAACAATAACCAAGAGTTTAGAATAACATTGATAACTTTGATGTTGCACATGAAGGTGCTAATGATGATGCCCCCATGTTTGTTAATTATGTGGTTACTAGGTTGCAGCAAGCTATGTGCAACCCGTGCTTTGCAGGCCGAAGTTACTCAACATTTTCACGCTTATGGGATTTCCCTTCCTCTGCAAGAGGAGAGAGAGAGAGAGAGCTTAGGAGGCCTCTTGATGAGACCCCCAAAAGAAGACTCTCTCCCATACGAGAGGAGGAATCCAAAGAACAAGAAAGTAATGAATCCCTAAGTTCCTCTGAAGATGTGGCTCCACAAAGACAATGGTCTAGACGATTGCCAACTACTCCCAACAAGAAATGGTCAACCCATAGTCCTCCCCGTCACTCCAAAAGGGAAGAGAGGAAACAAAGGAAGAAAAGGGCAAGAAAGAGGTCACCCTCTTCTCCTTTTTCTTCACCTTCCTCCTCTTCTGAAAAAAGCTATGGCTATTCTCCTAGAGAATACAAGAGGGAAGGACATCGCAAATCTTACCCTGCATGGCGAAGGTCACAAAAGCTCAAGAAGTTCAAAGAGAGAGGAAACAGTATCTCTTTTGTCACCTATGATGGCACCTTAACAGACTCTCAGATGCCCCTTTTCATTGATAGTCAACAAAAATATGTCTCACTGGCTACAAGTATAGTTGCGATTCCACACTACCCTACATAAGGAGGGACTCGTGGCTCTCACATAAAGATTAAGTAATGCATAACCTTGACCCATGGAGAATGAATCCATCTTAAATCATAAATGGATCTTGTGGCTCCATAACATTTAAACATTTCTGGTATGTAGCATGTGCATTTAACATATTGTGCATATCTTGGTTTATATGATGTGGATACACCATTCATACTCGTACTACAAAGGAGTGTATCAAATAGTTCAGTAGGCTTGGCAGCTATAAGGAAATTGTCCTTGAGTCATGCAATGAATGATATGTAGATGGTCCCTTCATATAATGAAAGGAGGTCCAAATAGGTAATGTTTGAACCATGCCCTTAGGGCATGGATTGCAACCTTATTGCAACTCGAAGTTCCTCCTCTTAATACACCGCACAATACCAAGGACATGATGAAGATGGTGATTCTCATAAGCTATAGCATGTCTTACTGCAAAAGGACAACGCCTAAATTTTGTAAAATTGATGCTTACATTGTCAATTTGTAAAATTCCAATTGCATGCAAGCCTATAGGTACCAAAAATTTGTAGATTTGTTGTACAATTACACCATTTAGAGCCAATTTCAGGAACTCAATCTTGTGCGCCAGCATATTGGAAACCAAACACAATGTACTTTGAATTGGAAAAAATTTAGAAACGTTATTGGATATCTTCTTCTCAAATTTGAAGTACAGAGAGGAATAGCAATACTCGTCCCCACCAATAAAGCATGGAAAAGCTTGCTAGCATCGATGGCACCTTACCTAGCTTGAAGTAGAGAGAATTAAAGCTGTAGACTGTTATGCACATCATCACCACAAGAGGAGGCCATGCATGGAAAAGCAATTGAAATGACATAAATCAAAACCGTATTATTGGATGGAAGACTCAAAACTATGTGTGCAAGTTACCGCGGCTATGAGAGATCTTCACTCCAAATTGCTTGGGCTTGGTGGCCCTCACAACCACATGGATCTACCATAAAAAGCATGCAGCCCTCCCATGAAAGGGAGAAGAAACACAATTAAACCAAAATTTCCTTTTGCATGAGACCGTTGAGAAAACACAATTAACAAGGGACTATGCATTTCATTACAATTGCAGAGCTCATGCAATGCAAGAAATAAAAACCAAACAACAAATTAATCCCAATCAACAACAACAAAGGGCTTTAGTTAAGGTGTAAAAATATTATAAATTGCACCTCTTCCTTCAGCCAATCTTTCATTGTAAACTAAGGCTTTTTATTGTCAGTGTAAACATAATTACATTTTTCTTTGTATTGAAAGGGGTATTACCTCCTTAGGGTTTGAATGCTTGTACACAAAATGTAAGGTCACTCCCTAAACCCTAGAGCCATTCAGAAATTTTTCGGCCTAGAAAATAATTTAGAAAAAGTAAGACCGATAGAGAAGTTATATGGACAACGAGACTTCACTCCAGAATGAAAAGACATGGATATTTTGGATAAGAAATTACATCGTCCCTATATTTTTCCAAAAAGATTAAGATTATTTTTATACTTCCTCGTGAAAATCCGCGTGGGAACTGATCTAGATCGAGAACTAGGAGAAAAAGGGACTAACTTAATTGAAAGGTAAAGTTAAGAGATAAGAACTAAGAAGAAAATTGGGGTCCAATAGCATTTGAGAAGAAAAATTGGGGTCCAATAGCATTTGAGAAGAGAAATAGGGTCTAATAGCATTTGAGAAGAGAATTTGGGGTCCAATAGGAATTGAGAGGAGAATTGGGGTCCAATAGGAATTGAGGAGAGAAATTGGGGTCCAATAGGAATTGAGAAGAGAATTACATACACCTTTTTCCTATATAAGCACCCCCTCTCCTTTGTATTTTAGAGACGCACATATTGCTAAGCTGCTTGCATACTTGCCATGCTCAAGACTATGCTTAAGTAACTCAAGGTTTCCATTAAACCTTGCTCTTGCTCTCTCCCTCTCTTGAAGGCCAAACCCTCAACTCTCTTCCTCTCTTGAAGGCCAAAACCCTTGAGGGTTTTGTGAAGAAGCTCCTCTCTCCTTCCTCTTCACCATAAATCCCTTCCTTCCTCCTTGAGCCTCTCATCTCTTCAAGAAGGAGTCCTAGGGATTTTAATTACGCGATGACGCATTTTGTTAAATGTTAATTATTGTTGTTATTATCACTATTTTCTTCATTTCAATAACATATCTAATGTCATGACCTACGAAAACCGGCAGAAAACGTAGAATCGGTGGGAAAACCAACAATCCTGACAGACCCGACGGGTTTAACATGAAACCCGGCGGCCCAGGCGGGACAAGCAAGAATCCTGCCAGACCCGTCATGTACCCCCTCCATATTTGGCGGCTCTATATAACCCTGTAGTAGACATCACATCACATCACCTCTTCCTCTAAATTTGGTCATCCTTTAAAATTTAGAAGAAAAACTAAAGGTACAAAAATAAATAGTCTTTAAAAAAAAATAAAACTTAATGTAACTCTGATCATGGATCATTAGTTCTTTTTTGGACTGAAATGATTCTTGAAAGGAGATAGAAAGGTGAATCTTTGGGTCGGTATCTCTACATTTGGTATGGAATGATCTCATAATTGGTTCACCGTTATATTTGCTAAATTGATTGCTATATTGATTAGAACTTCTATCATGGGTCATTAGTTCTTTTTTGGACTGAACTGATTCTTGAAAAGAGATATAAAGGTGAACCTTTGGGTCGATATCTCTACTTTTGGGATGGAATGATCACATGTTTGATTCACCATTGTATTTGCTTGCTATTCCGATTAGAGCTCCAATCATGGGTTCTTTTTTGGACTGGATTGATTCATGAAAGGAGGTAGAAAGGTGAATCTTTGGGTCGATATCTCTACTTTTGGGATGGACTGATCACATGTTTGATTCACCGCTATATTTGCTTGCTATTCCGATTAGAGCTCCAATCATGGGTCATTAGTTCTTTTTTGGACTGGACTGATTCATGAAAGGAGGTAGGAAGGTGAATCTTTGGGTCGATATCTCTACTTTGGGATGTACTGATCACATGTTTGATTCACCGCTGTATTTGCTTGCTATTTCGATTAGAGCTCCAATCATGGGTCATTAATTCTTTTTTGGACTGGATTGATTCATGAAAGGGGTAGGAAGGTGAATCTTTGGGTCGATATCTCTACTTTTGGGATGGACTGATCACATATTTGATTCACTGTTGTATTTTCTTGCTCATTTTTGAGTAGATGGAGGTTTATTCCCTTCAGGCTTCACTACTACGCTTGTGTGTGATATTGATTATAACACTAATGTTTGGTTTGAATAATACTTGAAAGAAGAGATAGCATACTGAGCTATGTTTATTGGTATTGCAAGGATCCAATAAGTATGTCTTCCACCGGGAATGTGAGCGGTGATGTTGGTGTCTCAAGCTTGGCTTCCTTGAGGAGACCTCCTACCTCGATGCCAGGGCACCACTTTGCAGGGCAAGTGAAAGGTAGGTGGAAAAAGTCCAAGACCCGAGTGGAATTTTGCCACAAATTTAAATAAGTATCAAGATTGGAAATGTAACTTTTGTGGCGAAGAGAAATCTGGAGGAGCACCAAGAATAAGGGATCATTTGCTAGGTGGCAATACCAGAATCCAAGGAGGAAAGTGCAAGGGCTTAGGTGCAGAAGAAGCAGCTATGCGCTTAAAAGCTTTAATTGGTAAGCTAATTTCCACGAGCAAAAGATAAAAACTCTCTACTTTCGACCATCACACCCCAGTATCGATAAGATCAAACCAGTACGAGGGATCATTGGGTGTAACGCCCACCAATGGAAGCACTCAAAACAGGGAACCAACTTCTCATATCGATGGAACTACACCTCCAAACCATGGATCTCCTGACTTTCAAGTAGGATCGTCAAAAAGTACATAGGTTAGCTTTCAGACGAGCTTCAAAATGCTTGCCTTAGAAGAAGCACAACTTGCACTAGCTAAAGCCGTCTATTTCACCGGGGGATCATTGGCCATTGTCACTCGTGATGCATGGAAGTCAGCTTGGAAACGCATTGGGGAGTATGGTTCTGGATTTACCCCTCCAACATATCACCATATGAGAAACCAATTGTTGGATAAATGTTACACAAGCACACAATAGGATATTCAAAGGGTAATATTAAATGCAACAGAACAATCTGGATACACCATAGCTAGTGATGGTTGGTCCAACGTTCAAAGGCAGCCATTGATCAACATCAGGCTTGTATGTCCTCGCGGTGAATGTTTTATCAAAGTTGTGGATAGCTCTGGTCAAATAAAGTCTGGCAATTTTATAGCTGACATCATTGGCGACGCAGTTGAGGAACTTGGAAAAGAAAATGTTGTCCAAGTAATCATGGACAATGCCAAATTGCACGGTTGCAGGTAGGATACTTGAAAGTCGCTTCTCTCACCTATATAGTGTTGGTTGCAATACACACAGCTTGAACTTGGTATTGCAAGATTGGTACAAGAGGGAGGACACAGAGTGGTTCAAATGGATAGTAGAAAATTCTCGCTTAATAGTCAAGTTTGTTTTGAAGCGTCATAGGGTTCTTGACATGTACCGTCAGAGGATGTCTACTATGTTAAAACTGTCGTGCGAAACTAGATTTTGCACCAACTACTATACGGAAGAATCACTAATAAAAAATAAGAATGCTGTGATGGAGACATTTGTTTGTGCCACTTTTTCAGAATGGGAGGCCGCTCAAAGGGAGAAGATAAAAAGAAAAATAGGGGTGATCAGAGATCTACTAGCTGATCGCCACTTCTGGGATGATGTGGTGGATGTGCACAATGTCATGATGCCAATTATGCTCGCATTACGCCAACTGGATTTTGTCTTGCCTAACATAGGTAAGGTGTGGATGGATTGGTGGACTATTCAAGAAAGCCTTCCAAATCCAGCGTAGCTTTCTTATTGGATCCAGAGTATTGGGCAATGGAAATAGACAAACTTGATGAGGAGGTGCTGGAAGACTTTTATGATGTGATAGGCAGGTTTTATGATGATCCTGATGAGCATGCATCAGCTGTTACTGATCTTACGAAGCTTAAACTCAAAGAGGGTAAGTTTGGTACAGAATTTGTGCAGAAACTTGCCCACGGAGCAACCAACGTGGAAGTGGTGGATGATGAATGGTGGTAGTGCACCCACCCATAAACGCCTAGCTCTTAGAATCCTAGCCCAATGTGCATCCAATTGAGGTTCTAAGAGAAGCTGGAGTACATATAAATATGTACATTCCACCATCAGAAACCGCCTTCTAAATTCAAGAGCTGAAAAATTGATGTATATGTACTGCAACCATTGGCTATTAGCAAGAGTGCAAGCTGAGAACTACAAAGAGGAGATGCCGCGCTAGACTTATGATGTAACCAATGATGAGGTGTACGAAGACAATGAGCTGCAAGGGGAATCTCATGAAGTAGAAACTACATGTACTTTAGAAGAGATTGATGAGAATTTGGAAATTGAACCAACTTTGACCCGTCGCGGCAAGCAACGGTGGTTTAATTAATAGATTATCGAATCCATTGAGTGACTTCTGTTTAAGTTTAGAAACTTTTTATCTTATAATATTTTTTTTATATTTAGTTTAAGGTTTAGACATTTGCTTGATAATAAACGAAGCCCTTAAAAACCTTTACAAGGCCACAAATCACTATTAAAGCTTCATAATATACAAATCCCTAACAAATCTTTGCATTATCACATATAAATGAAGCTGAAGTGAGGACAATTCACAATTCACTAATAAATTCTCGCAAGACAACGAGTAAAGGTTTTCAAATGTTACAAAAACTATCCAAGTGATAGTGAAATATTTGTGAGAATATCTTCATTCTCCTGTTCACGCTGACCTTTAAGCTTATTATAGTCTTCAGACATTTTGAACATTGCATATAGCTTTTTGGACATCTCATACTCACATATAGCACAATGAAAGTTATTCATCATGCTTTGCATCAAGCATGATATATGGTACATATGTCCGCATGGCAAGCTGAAGTGACCACACCACTCGTGAAAGAATGATCTACATATAGGGCAAGGACCACCGTGCTCACCAGAAGCTGGAGGGGCCTCAATAGATGTTGGGTGCTCAATCAATGTGGAAGCATTTTGTTTTTTTATAGTCGCCTCTAACTCTTTTACGTGGCGAGATAACACCTTCACCTCCCTTTGCAAGTCTCTATTTAGGGTTGCTTCTGCATGAGAGCCTTGTGTAGCTTGTGATGCTTTCCTGAGTTGAGTTTGAAGCTCCTCCTTAACTTGGTGCACTTCCATTGATGCACCTTCTAGTGCTAATGACATCTCTTGCCGTGTGACGGTGATTGCACTACTGCGAATGTCCTCAACTGTCATATGAGGTGTCCTTGAGCTGAAGTCCACTGCTTCACCCAAGACATAATGCATGTATAACATCTTGGCAAACCACAATGGACAATCCATATGATGCATAGGATGACCCATAACATCGAGATATATGTTCTCTCCATTGTCTCGTATGTCTGCATTAATGCATTGTGATAGCTTGAGTCGGCCTTTCTTGATGTTGTCATCTGCAACGCCTGGCCATATGGAATTGACCATTTCTCGGTCAATCCTAGTGTTCACCTCTTTCCATTATGTACCCACTGGGTTGGCCTACTGGAGCAACGAGCTGTAATTTGAGCGGTGTCCTTCACTCCACCGCCTTGACACATGGATCTGAGACGCTCAAAAGTGCACTTAGCCCTTTGATTATCATTATCCATATCCTGATTAAACACTATACTTCAGTTACGGCATACAAACTTAATGATAATCAATTTCTATAAGAGTAACCACCATTTTACGACAATCAATTGCTATAATTTTAACCACCATTTTACGACAACCAATTGATATTAGAATAACCACCATCTTATGACAATCAATTGATATAAGAGTAACCACCATTTTTTAAATCAATGAATGACAATCAGTGATTCCACGTGGCTTATTGCTTGAAACTTAAGAGAAAAAACAAAACTCATAGAAAATTTGTTGTCTATTGAGATATAACAAAGTGTTTTTATTACTCATACATCATCCATGGTGCATAAAATCCAATTTTTAAAAGTGATTTTATAAGTGAAAAGTCTCAGAAAATCCTGCTTCATAAAGTACATCATATATCCATAAAAAAAAGGCTACACTCATTTCAGAGGGAGGGCGTAAGCATCGTCCTGGCTGGGCTTCAAATCTTTCTAATTGTTCGTCCAAAAGTGCCAAGGTCTTTCTGTCTGTGGATTTCTTCCTCACCCAACCTTCCACAACAATCCTAGATATGGCTTGTACCTCCACTAAAACCTTATGTTTGAACCAATCTGTGCTGTAGTAGTCACAGAACTCTCCACAAAACTTACAAAATTGCCATATCACCCATCCTATGGCGTACACATCTGTGGCCTTGGTCCATGGGCACTGGTGATTGCGATCTAGTAACTCAGGAGCTCGCCAAGGATGAAGCTTTTGCCAATTTTCATCGGTATTGTTGGTCTTTTGTGTCTCTAAGCCAACACGTAGAGACAATCCCGAATCAATTATTCCAATACGGGGAGTGAGATCCTTGGTAAAGTCCAACATGATGTTCCATGGATGGAGATCATGGTGGATCACTCCCTCGTCATGTGCGAATC
Organism: Adiantum capillus-veneris; assembly: GCF_014529385.1. Taxonomy (NCBI): domain Eukaryota; kingdom Viridiplantae; phylum Streptophyta; class Polypodiopsida; order Polypodiales; family Pteridaceae; genus Adiantum; species Adiantum capillus-veneris. The sequence goes on along the minus strand of NC_140950.1, from coordinate 25,652,311 downwards.
GCAATGCCTTCACCAAGGCATGGATCAATGAGGGAGCATGATTGCACAAGCTCTTGATACGTGTTTTCGGGTCTTCAGAGGGCTGCTCCCATTTAAAGTCTTCAGGGATCTTTTCTTTCCCCTCTTGATGCGCTACAAGCGTCGTGAAAGAGCCATGTGGAAGGGGCACTGTCTTCATAAGATCACCTAAATTTCCCCCATTGAAGTAGGGGAATATCAGAAACCATGGCAACGTTACAGAGTGGGCAATACTCCTCACAATCCCTCTATGGTTGAGATCTACCCCACTTTCTGATGCAAAGCTTTTCCACCGATGCTTGGCCTGTCCTTTGAACTCCTTGCCACAATAAGTATTCGTTGCAGGAAGGAAACTGATCCCTTTGATTTGAACTTGCCACCCTGTGCCATAAGCCCCTGACCCAAGTTTCTTGATCTTCTTAATGGACTTATTTGGAATGCCCAGAGTCATACTACATTCAGAATTGTACATACTGCTCTCCAGGTGACTGGCAGAAGCAATAGAACCCGATGTTCCCTCAATGAAAGCCTCCTCAATAAACGGTTCTCCAACTTGGCTGCTCCCCATAACTTTGGTGATAGCCATTCGCATTTTCTTGCTTAGGCCAAACTGTGTGTCTATGTGGGATGCTCGCCTTGACATCTCCTTTTCAGCTCTCCATCTAGTGTTCCAATGCTCTAGCTTACCCTTGTCTACTTCTTGAGGGCATTCCTCTTTCAAATCAGAGGCCACCTTGGGAAAATTGCCCACCCAACTGCTCAGTAATGAGATTATTGATTTGGTTGTTTTTTCTAGATATAACAACAACATTTTGCGGGCAATCTCACTGTATAATGATTGCAATCTAGACTCACCTGCAACAATCTGCGCTATATCATCGGGATCTAGTGCACTGACGATCGTAATCAACAATTGTCTAATTTTCTTTTTGAACTCTATCATTGAAGTAGCAGAAGGATCCATTTTGCCTGCAATGGTATTATTGCAAACAACACATTGTGAAATATAACTATGTGCCACTGCATTTGGATCTTTTCTACGTGAAAGAAAAAATGCAGTATAGACCATAGATCTCGTACGCTTTTACAGTGACACAGCTAATTGCAATTGCAACCATGTGCCAATGCCTCACCGTACGACAACTTACAAACAAATGCTCCTGTCATTCTAGCAGCAACACACCTAGTCGCAATTGCAACCATGTGCCGAAGCATGAATGACTGGGAGAAACATAAAACATAGTCACCCTACGCTTTTGCAATGAAACACCTAGCCACAATTGCAACCATGTGCCAGTGCATCCACGCACGGTGAATTCTTTCAAACAGATGCTCCTGTCATTCTAGCAACAAAACACCTAGTCGCAATTGCAACCATGTGCCGAAGCATGAATGACTAGGAGCAACATAAAGCATAGTCACCCTACGTTTTTGCAATGACACACCTAGCCACAATTGCAACTATGGGCCAGTGCATACATGCACGGTGACTTCTTTCAAACATATGCTCGTGTCATTCTAGCAGCAACACACCTAGTCGCAATTGCAACCATGTGTGGAAGCATGAATGAATGGGAGCAACATAAAACATAGTCATCCTACGCTTTTGCACTGACACACCTAGTCGCAATTGCAACCGTGTGCCAGTGCATACACGCACGATGTCTTCTTTCAAGATTCAAGCATATGAAGCATTAAGAAATTATTTGAGCACACATTCATGCATTAGATGCTACCGTCAATCTAGCAGCAACACACCTAGTCACAATTGCAACCATGTGCCGAAGCATGAATGATGGGAAGCAACATAAAACATAGTCATCTTGCGTTCTTGCAATGACACACCTAGCCACAATTGCAACCATGTGCCAGTGCATCCACGCACCTTGACTTCTTTCAAATAGATGCTCCTGTCATTCTAGCAGCAACACACCTAGTCGCAATTGCAACCATGTGCCGAAGCATGAATTGACTTTCTTGCACAACAAGCAGTTACATGTGTTGAGAGAGAAGTGCAGGTCATCATGGTGGCAGCAGCTGTCAAGCAACCGAGATACCAGGGATTGGAGTCATTGGCTCCCATTATTGGCTACATTTTGGAGGGTGAGTTTCCACAAGACTTCACGAAGGCTCAGAAGAGGAGACTCATGAAGAAGGCAAGTTTCTATCTCTTCCTAGAAGGCTCCCTCTATCAAAGAGGGAAGGATCAAGTGTGCAGAAGAGTACCAACTATCGAGGAAATTCCAGCCATTCTAAAAGGTTTGCATGAAGAGGCATGTGGTGGTCATTTTGCCCAAGAATCAACTGTGAAGAAGATTTTGCTTGCGGGTCAATAATAAAGGTGCTCATTTGGGCCACCCAAAATTAGGTCGCACAAATGAGCACCTTTATTTTTGCCATGCATAAAACAATGAAACTCGCGATACTTGTATGTCGCTCCCGATACTTGACCATCTCTCTGGTTGGTCGAGCAAGAGTGATATTTTCCTAAGTTAGCAATAACAATAATAACAAATCATCAACTACAATCTAATTTATAATCATCGATTTAGCTTATTAATTTATCAATTTGGACTTTGTTTGTCCTTCCAGTCTGCCTTGTTTTGAGCCATAGTGCTGTGGTGCCTCTTTTTCAAAAATGTTTCTATGTAGCCTTCCAACCATTGTTGGGAAAATCATTGATCGGAGGAAGTTGGAAATCTAGCATGCAACACGTCCTCAATGTAGCGTGCATGATCCGGCAACTAGTTTCTAAACAATGTTGTTATACGTTGAATGTATAAGAATTTGAAGATGGCATGGAAATATCCTACCCCGTGCTTTACCGAAGTCCACCTTCCCGCCAATATATTTTACCCTATAGTAATAAAAAACCAAAGAATTGAAATTGAATTTACTTTACCTTGACAATTTAATCTAGAGAAGATCATTTATTTAAGAAGGTTACAAATAAAATGTAAATAGTTATATATACACCGTGGCACATTGAGACTTTACAAAAGTTTGCCTAAATATTTTTCTAGCTAATCCTCCTCGTTCTTGTCGTCGTTCAGAGGAAGGTACATTTGATCACCTTGACTCTACATAAACCCAAATCAAATTAAACAATTATCAACAGCTCAAAACAATTGATACAAAATTACTTGTTTAAACTTACCGCTTGTAGTGATCCAACCGCTATGTCGAATTGCTCTCAAGAGATGTGGTTGTTCTTGAACAACAATCACTAAGTATCAAATTCTACATGTCGCTCCAATACTTGACCATCTCTCTGGTTGGTTGAGTAAGATTGATATTTTCCTAAGTTAGCAACAACATTAACAAATCATCAACTACAATCTTTATAATCACTGATTTAGGTTATAACTTAATCAATTTTATATATTTTTCCTTCCAGGCTACCTTGCCTCCTAAGCCATGATAGTGCATGGGAGTTGGCCTGGTACGAGCTTTGCATTGTTGTCTGTAGGATGAGTGCGCCGTAGCCTGATCGCTCTTTTTTTGCATTGCCCACTCCGACTTCACGTCTGCCATGTTGCCACCGAGATAGCTCTTGTCTAAATCTCTAACCTAGTTGGCTGCTGCGCGCTGTACCCTCGACTGCTTGTTTTTCAAAAATATTTTTATGTGGCCCTCCAACCATTGTTGTGAAAATTGTTGAAAGAGGGCATTCAGAAACCTAGTATGCAGCATGTTCTCAATGTAGCATGCATGACCGCGTAGTTGGTCTCTAAACTTTACGAAACAGTTCTTATACGTTGCATGTACAAGATTTTGAAGATGGCGTCGCCTCTAGTAAAACCTGGCCCTCTATCAGATATTATCTCTAGAGGTGTGCCAAAATGACTACAGATGTGCTCAAATATGAACTTCGCCCACTTCCTGTGTTGTAATTCTTATACGTTGCATGTACAAGATTTTGAAGATGGCGTCGCCTCTAGTAAAACCTGGCCCTCTATCAGATATTATCTCTAGAGGTGTGCCAAAATGACTACAGATGTGCTCAAATATGAACTTCGCCACTTCCTGTGTTGTAATGCGTGTGGTGGTTGTTGCTTCGGCCCATTGGGTCATGTAGTCTACACCAATTAGAATGTACAATTTACCCAGCTGGGCCCTTGGTAAAGGACCAATTGCGTCTATTCCCCACTTCTCAAACGGGCCATATGAGATGATAGGAGTCTGTGGCTCATCGGTTAATGTCCGATCTCACTGGATACTTGACAAGCTCTACATGTTTTACACCAATGATACACATCCCTGTTTAGACTAGGCCAAGAGAATCCTACCTGTAGAATCTTCCTTCTAGTAATATCTAGAGCAAAGTGGCCACCGTAAACATCATCATAGCAACTTGAGATCACCTCCGTGATTTCAGTGGAGATTGGCACTTGCCTGAAAATCTTGTCCTTCCCTCTACAATACAAGGTGCTATTTATAAGACAGTATCTTGTTGCCTTTTGGAAAAGCCATTGTTTTTGTCCCTTGGTATACCCTTCAAGACATTCTCTTGTATCTAAGAAGCTAATGATATCAGGCATAGCATTGCTACCTTGAAAGAGGGGAAACTTCAGTTTGATTGCTCCTATGGAAACATCTTGTATTCTTTCCTTGGCTAGAGTATCTGCTTCTTGATTTTCTATCCTAGGGACATGAAATAATTGCACTGCTTAAAAATTTCTTAAAAGATCCTAACTTGGCGTAATTGGCCAAGCAAAACATGATCTTTACAAATACAAGTGGCACTTATATGCTTTATCAAGAGCAATGCATCACCAGACACAAGTAAGCGTTCAACCCCTTTCAAAATGCATTGTTCTAATCGAAGAACTACAACCATGTACTCTGCTTCGTTGCTGGAGTGGGAGTGTAGTGGTCGCCTAATAGAGAAGGCCAGTCCCTAAGAGAAATAAGAAAAGCACACAAAAGTCTACTTGTCTACTGATTCCAAAGCTCTCTTTCATGAGAGTTGTCAAGGATATATCTGATAGACTTGTAAGCATGATGAATATCAAAACTTTTGTCTTGGTAAGGTGGCAGTCTCAAGCTGTGATGTGCCTTTAGGAAGCTGCTGAGGATTTTCTCATAGACTTTATGAATGATAGCTACATTGCAGCTACATTTGCTCATAGGGTCACACTTATGAGCAAAGATTTTGGGCTTGTGTCAAGGCTAAGGTACAAGTTTGATAAGGCTCTTGAGCTCATTCCTAGTGAGGATCTTAGAGCCTTCCAAATTTTAAACATCCCTCCTTCTAGGCAGCAGAAAGATTTTGGGGTTGTCATTGAGGATGTTACACATGTGTACGAGACAAGAAAGTCCCAAGATATTACAGCAGGAAAGGAAGTTGAGAGGGAGCAAGACATAATATCCGAGGATGCTATCCTTAAAGAGCAAGCTGAAATTTTAAGAGCATCCAACTCTCTTCTTTATGAAAAATTCACAAGCCAAATGGTGGTGGATGTCTCCTTGTTTGGAGATACTGAGGCATATTTGGACATATTTCCTCAAGACACAAGTATGCTTGTAAATCCCAACATTGAGCTTGGTGACACCGTGCTCTATATCTCTCTCAGGTGTGTTGCTTTGCTAAATATTAGTGCATGTGCATGGCAGACAGGCACAAGGGGCTCATTGGGGCTTGTGTTTCCTTTTCCAGGTGTCTTATGAGGGATCTTCCAGAGGCTCTAGCTATGCAAATTTCCTTGACCCTCTAGTGACACAGTGCCTTTTCAACAAGCAAGGAACCCTTTCAAGCTTTTTTGATGATTTTAACATGCTGACCTGCAATTACATATTATACCCCTATGTTGAAGGGTAATTCTTAACTCCTTACATGTTATTTTTAACATTTTGTGGTATTCTTAGCTAATTTGTTTTTTATTTTGTAGAGGACATTGGAGTCTTATTATCTTCAATCTTTTGGAGAAAGATATTATATTTATGAATTCATTGTCAAGTATCCATGGGAAAAGTAAACTGTAAGTATGAAGCATAATCTATGCTTGATGATGGCCCATTGTTTTCTATTAGTAGCTTTTTGATTCAATGTCTTCTTGCAGTGCTGCCAAACTTATTGTTGGTCACCTGAGTACCACAAACAAGGATTACAATATAGAAGCTTTCAAGTACTACAATCAGAAAGTGCCTTTACAGACAGACTCCACATATTGTGGATGGAGGGTGCTTTCAAATGCATGGAGATATCTTGAGTGAAGGTGCCGGATGACTACACTCACTGTAAGTGTGGTTCATGTATTTAGTTTGATGTTTTATGTATGTATGTCATGTCCTTTAGTTTCTTTTTCTATTTTTTCCAGTTGCATGACTATCCAGAGTCTTGGGTCACGTGGGTGAGAGAGAAGGCTGTTTCTATGGTTTTGGAAAGGTCAATAAATCCAAATGATCCAGATTCTCCTTTGCCACCAAAGAAAGGTAGATCCACCAAAGTTTTGGATGCAAAGAAAATGGATCAAAAGAAGAAAAGTCCTGCAAAGATCCATACAAAGAAAAAGGATCACAAGAAGCGTCCTACCAAGGTGAAGAGTCCTGCCAAGGGGAAGAGTCCCAAGAAGAAGAAGATCCCTGCCAAGGGGAAGAGTCCCACTAAGAAGAATGCCAAGGGAAAGAGTCCCACTAAGAGCCCTGCAAAAAAAAGAGTAGATACAAAGGGCCATCCATTCCACTCACCATTGAAATTCAAGGTTCAAAAGCGTCGTACACTTAAGTACAATAAGGGGGAGGCACCTAGCTCACCCTTCAAGCTACCATTCATGTTGTCAAAGAAAGCTGCCAAATCACCCAAGCCAGCAAGCCCTAAGGGGTCCAAAGCACTAACCCCTGCCAAGTCACCACCACCACCCACTCCTGGAGTTTCACCCCCTTCTGAACACAAACGGAAAAGGGTCTCTAAGGATGCAGAATCCTCTCAGAAAAAAAGAAAAGTGGAATTTCATGATTGAATAGTCCACAAAATCTATGTACACTTTTGTTCATTTTGTCCATATGAACATATATATATACCCTTTAGTGATTCATAATTTTGTACTTCAAATACTTAATACCAACTGTCGATTCTTAAATGTGTATCATGATGTCATGTAAGTTTAAAACAACATAAGTAGAGAAAAGATAAATATATTTGCAAAATGATTACAATATTGAACTTGTTTTTTCAAGTCCTTGCAAGTGGCTCAAATACAACTCTTTTTGGGGGAAGGCATGTGATGCAAGAGGTTGAATTCTCCATCCTTGTGCTCACCACAATTTCATCCACTTTGAATCTATACTCGGGAGATGTTGCATCAAGAAACTCAAGAGATTCTCTAACATCATTTAGTCTCCAATTTGTTGTTACTATCAGGCTTCTATACTCGGTGTGTGGACGTACTGTGACCTTTAGTTCAAACTTTGGACAATTTTCCTCAGAGTCAAGAGGAACCCAGCTACCTAATTTGCTTCTCCATCTCCTATAGTCGTAGCCCAAAACTAATGATTGATGACATAGTTGATATGAGATAGACATAGAATTTGAGCTTACTCTACAACTTATATTGTCACCAATATGGAAAGTTTCTTTGGTGCTCCATCCGTCTCCAAGAACATTATCAAGTTCAGTCATAGAAAGTCTTCTATTAAGCCACATCGTCTTTGTCCTCTGCAAATCCATTGTTTCGAAACATGCCAGAAAGACATGTATAGGAAACAACCATTGAACTTTAATCCTTCTTGATATCCTGCCCGGAGACATAGCTTTAAGGATGTCTTCTTTGATATTGGATAAGAAGCTTGATATAATACATGCATCAGGAGCTTCCCAATCAAGTGAACTTATGGTGGGAATGGGTAACTGATTTAGTTCTCCATATGCACCTTCTCGTGATGGAACTTTGTATTCTACAAAATAGAGAAACAAATCCATTGTTTTGTAAAAGGAAGGTGGCTTGTCAGCATACATAGCATCTGCAATCCCTTTATGCATTGCTTTGAACGTCCCACTCAGACTCTCCATAGGCTGCCATTCCATAGCTGTTGAAGGAAATATATCTGGAATGGAATCGAAAAATGAGAAAAACAATGGGATAATGAAAAAAATTCACTGTATCAAATAGTTTTTTTTTGTACTTGCAGTATGATTGATGGAATGTCCCATTTTAGTTATATTGAATGCATCTCGTCATATATATAGGAAGGTATTTCTTTTCCATAGAATATTTGAAGTAGGTAGTCTAGGGAGTAATGGCGCTATACTCTTCCGGTTCTTAATTTTTTTGACTGTGTATACATGGCTTCCTCATCCACCACCTCAAACCTTCTCACTAAACGTCATAAATATTATCTACATGTTGATTTGAGTCCTGAATATGAGCCTTTATGAAAGCGAAGTAAAACAAACACAACAGTAACAGAAACAGAGAAAGCAAGACTCATAGTAGAAGGAGCAAAACACATACAACTTTCTACTTTGCATTGTGAGGACCAAAAAACCCTTTTGCAGTGTACACAAGAAATACGGATGGCTATGGAGGCTAACTAGAACTGGAGTACCAGAATGATCCAAATGAAGGATGCTAAGTTAAAGCCCATGTTCTATGACATGAAGACTGGTAAGCAATGCAGCATGATCTTGGAGGCATCAGAAGATGAATCCATCAGTGACTCTTTGACCACCTCGGGAGAAGAGATGACAACAATTGAAGAGAGAGACAGTAGCATCAAAGTGATGGGAGTCATCCTCACAGATCCAAAGAGATTGACACAATTTGAAGCACCACTAGAGAACCAAGAGGGACAATCAGGTACGCAACCCGTGGTGGATACAAGTAAGTTACATTGAATGCTCTCCAATGAGTTAGTTAGTGAAGAGAGAGAAGAATACATCTCTATGCTCGGTAACTTCACCACACTTTTGATTGATGGTTATGACAAGATCACAAGAATCACAGTGGTGCAGCACCGCATAAGATTCAAGGAAGGAAGTAAGCATGTAGTGCAAAAGCTGAGAAATGCTTGGGGTAGTTCACCAAGAGGCATTGCTCAAAGAGGTGAGGAATTTGCTACAGGCAGGTTTCATTTACCCCGCCAAAGACTCAGAGTCTCCAGTGGTGGTCACGCCGAAGAATAACACTAAGTGGAGGGTTTGTGTAGACTACAAACCTCTCAATGCATCAGCAAAGAGGGATCGTTTTCCCCTCCCATTCCAAGACGAGATTCTCAATGAAGTAGCAGGTCATGAGTGCTATAGAGTATGCGATGGCTATTCAGGCTACTTCCATATTAGCATTGTAGAAAAAGACCAGAAAAAGACAACCTTCATAACACCACGGGGATTTTTTGCTTACAGAGTGATTCCTTTTGGCCTCACCAAGACTCCGGCCACATTCCAAAGTTATGTAACTTTTGTCTTCTAGCCATACTTTGGTAAGTCAATACGGGTTTTTGCATCCACAGCTTTGCTCCCTCCATTTGAGCAAGGTCTATGATGTTCTGCCTAGGCTACAAACCTTGGGTGGCCAGCTTAACGTAGATAACTGTCACATTGGTGAAATCAAGGTCACTCTTCTCGACCATGTAGTTTCAGCCAAAGGAATTGAGGCTGACCCAAGTAAAGTTCAATCTTTAGTGTCTTTATCATCACCCACAACAGCTAAGCAACTGGTCTCTTTCCTTTAGAAGATAAGGTATTTGAGCAGGTTTATTCACTTGCTCTCTTGAGTGGTTCTCCCTTCACAACAAGTCACTCATAGAGATGTCTTCCTATGGAGTGAAGAAAATGAGAAGCAATTTAGCGAGGTGAAACAGATCCTGGATTCACTTCACACCATTGCACCCCCTAGACGGGACAAGCCATTTTATGTTAACCTCAGTGTAGGAAGTGATACACTTGGGGCCGTACTAATGCAGAAGGACCCCCAAACCTCTTTCATGCATCCTATCTACTTCTCTAGTGGTGTCATGACCCCATCAAAAAAAGGATTCACCACGGTAGAGCACATGGTACTTGCATTGATGTTTGCCACTACAAAATTCCACTCTTATGTATTTCCTAGACCCTTTGTAATTATAACAATGGAATAAGTATTTCCGTATGTGATGCATAGATGTCTCATCTAGAATCTCTAAGTGGCTCGTTAGATTACAAGAGTTCGATTACACTATGCAAGTGGAGAACTCCATGAGAGCTAGTCTAGCAGGTATTCTTACTCATCGTCACTATGAGAAGAAGCTAAAGGTCAATACAGAAAGCAAAGGAGTGACACCAATGGTAGAAGTTCCTAAGCTAGAAGGATCTCACTCTCTTTCCTTTGATGGAGCTTACAAAAGGACAGTGGACCAAGTTACAGCTACTACTACACTCCCACTCCAGCAACGAAGTAGAGTACATGGCTGTAATTCTTGGATTATAACAAATGCATTTTGAAAGAGGTTCAACGCCTAACTATGTTTGGTGATGCCATGCTCTTGATAAAGCAGATAAGTGGAACTTGTATTTGTAAAAATCATGTTTTGCTTGGCCAATTATGCCAAGTTAGGATCTTTTAAGAAATTTTAAAGCAGTGCAATTATTTCATGTCCCTAGGATAGATATCAAGAAGCAGATGCTCTAGCCAAGGAAAGAATACAAGATGTTTCCATAGGAGCAATCAAATTGAATTTGCCCCTCTTTCAGGGTAGCAATGCTATGCCTGATATCATCATCTTCTTAGATACAAGAGAATGTATTGAAGGGTATACCAAGGGCCTAGTCTAAACACGGATGTGTGTCATTGGTGTAAAACATGTAGAGCTTGTCAAGTATCGAGTGATCGGACATTAACCGATGAGCCACACACTCCTATCATCTCATATGGCCCGTTTGAGAAGTGGGGAAGCAATGGGCCGAAGCGACAACCACCACACGCATTACAACCCAGGAAGTGGCAAAGTTTATATTTGAGCACATCTGTAGTCATTTTGCCACACCTCTCGAGATAATATCTGATAGAGGGCCTGGTTTTACTAGAGGCGACTTGGTGGGAGAACTGATGAAGAATCTGGTTATCACACGCCAACACTCCACTCTATAATACTATCCATAGTGCAATGGCCTAGTGGAAAAGGTAAACGGAATGAACTGTAAGATCATCACAAAGCAGGTGAATAACCACACATTTGATTGGGATAAGCATCTCATGGCTGCACTTTGGGCCTACCGCACGACATTCCGAACATCACTAGGTTTCACCCCTTTCCATCAGGTATATGGAAAAGAGGCCATTCTACCCATCGAGGTACAGATAGCCAGCTTGCAAGTCATGGATAGCCAGTTGTAGCACCCAATTTCCCATCTCCACAACCACACCTTGGATCTAGAAAGGATTCAGTTAGACAGGGAAGATGTGATCAACTACTATACGATGGAAGCAGAACGACGTCGACTCACATTCAATCAAGGGATTAAGGAAAAGGGTCTAAAGAAAGGCATGTTAGTATTGAGAGATGACAACAGATTCAACACTAGGAAAGATAAGAAGTTTCAGCCCAGATGGGAAGGGCCATTCATCGTCAAAAGGCGATACACCAATGGTAGCTACAAATTGATGGAGGTAGATGGTCGAATTCACAAGACCAGAGTTAATGGATGGAAGCTAATAAGGTACTTTTTAAGGTTTGATCCGAAGTTCATGGTAGATATTCCAGAGGAAAGATATCCCTCCAACTCCATCGTTAGAGAATCAGAAGCAAAGCTAGATCCATGAATGCCTCTAGCCAGAAAGGGGAGGGCTAATGCCGGCTTTCCAAGCCGTGGATGTGGGAACTAACCCCACTCAGGGGAGCATTATATAAGTTTAAAAAATAATTTAAAAAATGTAATGTTGGTTGCAGGCTACTCCCCCCCCCCCCAGTCTCAGCGCTCACATAGAAGGCCGCCCCCCCCTTGGCACCACCCTCTCCCTCTCCTCCATTATCAGGCCAACTCTCTCTCTCTCTCTCTCTCTCTCTCTCTCTCTCTCTCTCTCTCTCTCTCTCTCTCTCTCGTTTGTCATCAGCTGGCGCCACCCACCCTCTCTCTCTCCATTATCAAAGCGGACAAATCTCTCTCTCTCTATCATTCATCATCAGCTAGGGGGACGCCACATCTCTCTCTCTCTCTCCTCCATTATGAAAGAAGCTCTCTCTCTCTCTCTCTCTCTCTCTCTCTCTCTCTCTCTCTCTCTCTCTCTCTCTCTCTCTCTCTTCCTCTTTTTATCTCTCTCCCTCCCTTTCCCTCTCCCTGTCTCTGTCTTTCCCTCTTTTCCCCTCTTTTTCTCATTCTTTATTTCTCTCCCCCCCCCCCCCCCCTCTCTCTCTCTCTCTCTCTCTATATATATATATATATATTTCTCCCTCTTTTCCCCTCTCTCTTTCTCTCCCCCCCCCTCTCTCCCTCTCTCTCTCTCTCTCTCCATCTATTTCTCCCTCTTTCCTCTCTTTCTCTCTCTCTCTCTCTCTCTCTCTCTCTCTCTCTCTCTCTCTCTCTCTCTCTCTCTCTCTCTCTCAATCCATTTCCTAACAAATCCATTTTGAACATTCATTTGCAAACAAATATAACATGATGAGATAACACGTCTTTTAATTCCACTTTTATTTAAGAATGTTTAGAGCACTCATTGCACTTTATTCTCTTTGAATTTAACGTCACTTCTCTTTTATTGAAATTTAGCACTTTTCAAAATTAACTATTTATTCTTTAGGGCGCATATGAGTAAATAACAAATTTATTGCGTATGCAGGACATTGACTGCGACGATCGTGACCGTCGATAAGCTTCCTCTAGCGGCACGCGTCGCCGCTCATCTCAAGGTAGCGAGTGACGGGAATGACGAAGCGACGACGGATCTTGTGGCTTCACTTGTTTCGGTAGTGGTGGGGGAATGGAGTCCCCTATTTTAGAGCGTGCCACCCCTTCTCATAGTGATGATGAGTAAGAATACCTGCTAGACTAGCTCTCGCGGAGTTCTCCACTTGCATAGTGTAATCGAACTCCTGTAATCTAACGAGCCACTTAGATATTCTAGATGAGACAGCCATGTGTTGCATCACAGACGAAAACCATGTGCTCTACCGTGGTGAATCCTTTTTCTGATAGGGTCATGACATGACTAGAGAAGTAGATAGGACGCATGAAAGAGGTTTGGGGGTCCTTCTGCATTAGTACGGAGCCAAGTGTATCACTTCCTACACTGAGGTTAACATAAAATGGCTTGTCCCGTCTAGGGGGTGCAATGGTGTGAAGTGAAGCCAGGATCTGTTTCACCTCGTTAAACTTCTGCTCATTTTCTTCACTCCATAGGAAGACATCCCTATGAGTGACTTGTTGTAAAGGGAGAACCACTCGAGAGAGCAAGTGAATGAACCTGCTCAAATACCTGATCTTCTAAAGGAAAGAGACCAATTGCTTAGTTGTTGTGGGTGATGATAAAGACACTAAAGATTGAACCTTGCTTGGGTCAACCTCAATTCCTTTGGCTGAAACTACATGGACGAGAAGAGTGACCTTGCTTTCACTAATGTGATAGTTATCTACATTAAGCTAGCCACCCAAGGTTTGCAGCCTAGGCAGACCATCATAGACCTTGCTCAAATGGAGGGAGCGAAGCTAAAGATGCAAAAACCCGTATTGACTTACCAAAGTATGGCTGGAAGACAAAAGTTACATAACTTTGGAATGTGGCCGGAGTGTTGATGAGGCCAAAATGCATCACTCTGTAAGCAAAACATCCCCATGGTGTTATGAAGGTTGTTTTTTTCTTGTCTTTTTCTGCAATGCTAATATGGAAGTAGCTTGAATAGCCATCAAATACTCTGTAGCACTCATGACCTACCACTTCATTGAGAATCTCGTCTTGGAATGGAAGGGGAAAATGATCCCTCTTTGTTGATGCATTGGGAGGTTTGTAGTCTACACAAACCCTCCACTTACTGATCTTCTTTGGCGTGGCCACCACTAGAGAGACCCACTCCGAGTCTTTGACGGGGTAAATGAGACGTGCCTTTAGCAAATTCCTCACCTGTTTGAGCAATGCCTCTTGCTGAACTGCCCGAAGCCTTTCTGAGCTTTTGCACTACAGGCTTACTTCCTTCCTTGAATCTTATGCGGTGTTGCACCACTGTGATTCCTATAATCTTGTCATAACCATCAATCAAAAGTGTGGTGAAGTTACCCAACATAGAGATGTATTCTTCTCTCTCTTCACTAACTAACTCATTGGAGAGAATTCTATGTAACTTACTTGTATCCACCAAGGGTTGCGTACCTGATTGTCCCTCTTGGTTCTCCAGTGGTGCTTCAAATTGTGTCAATCTCTTTGGATCTCTGATGATAACTCCCATCACTTTGATGCTACTATCGCTCTCTTCAGTCGTTGTCATCTCTTCTCCCGAGGTGGTCGAAGAGTCACTGATGGATTCATCTTCGATGCCTCCAAGATCATGCTGCATTGCTTACCAGTATTCATGTCATAGAACATGGGCTTTACCTTAGCATCCTTCATTTGGATCATTCTGGTACGCCAGTCCTGTGTATTTCTTGCATGTGCTGCAAAAGGGTTTTTTGGTCCTCACAATGCAAAGTAGAAAGTTGTATGTGTTTTGCTCCTTCTACTATGAGTCTTGCTTTCTCTGTTTGTGTTGCTATTGTGTTTGTTTTACTTCGCTTGCATAAAGGCTCATATTCAGGACTCAAATCAACATGTAGATAACATTTATGACGTTTAGTGAGAAGGTTTGAGGTGGTGGATGAGGAAGCCATGAATACACAGTCAACAAATTTAAGAAACGGAAGAGTATAGCGCCATTACTGCCTAGACTACCTACTGCATATATCGTATGGAGAAGAAATACCTTTATATATATATGACGAGGTGCATTCAATATAACTAAAATGGGACATTCGATCAATCATTACGGTTGTTATGACTCTGTGAAAAGAATCCACTTCAAAGTACACTTTTTGAACGGTTGATGAGGATAGATTTTCTTTTACCACACCAATTTTATAGAGAGAGAAGGCAAAAAATTGTATTTTC
Source organism: Adiantum capillus-veneris (assembly GCF_014529385.1). Lineage (NCBI taxonomy): Eukaryota > Viridiplantae > Streptophyta > Polypodiopsida > Polypodiales > Pteridaceae > Adiantum > Adiantum capillus-veneris. The sequence continues at coordinate 25,637,246 of NC_140950.1, read as the reverse complement.
TTAGAAGGTCCTCCAAATAACCTCCCGATTTCCCCAATGTCTCACACATAATTGTTTCTTTTACTCGGAAAAGTCTATCTTTTGGAAGACAGTAGCCTTGAGATGTAAATCCCAAAACTTGGCTACATATTTGTGGATAGACTCATGAGAGAAAAGCTTCAAACTGCGACATTCGGTAAGCACATTGTCCTTTAGATCGCTTTGCAAGGAATTGCTTCATGATGGAAACCCGTATAGTTTTCCATGTCTTTTGGGCTTTGGCGTTGTCACGAAGGCTTGCCCACCATCAACGAGCCAATTTTTGGAAGTGCATAGCTACATGGCGTAGCTTGGAGCACTCCGTGAAGCCCTTGCCTCCAAAGGCCACATCAAACTGCTAGATGAAGGCCAATACTTTGTCATAAGCTATTAAGTACGACATGCCAAAGGGTTAGGCATTTGGATAATAATAGAAAATTTAACAATCGAGCCCATTTTGTATATGCCTAAAGATTATTAAACCTTGTCATATGGCTAATCTTTTTTATCACACAAATTTTAAACATCATGGTTTCCAGCTCAAACAATTTGTCCTTGAGAGTTCAAGCCTCTTTTGGAGATGCTTATTTCAAATTTTGGCAACTAAGTTGAAGGTGATTTCCTATGTCCATTCTTTAAGATTTCCTCAAAATTAGGTCAATGAGATTGTAACTCAATGGGAGAAGTGTGTCCCCTTTGTAAGACCAAGGATAGTTTCGGATAAACACTTCATAAGTGGAATGTCTTGATTATCAAAGTGTGTAAAGATTATCAAAGTGTGCATTGCTACCCTACAACCACTCATACGATTGTGGTACTTTCTTATCTTGCCCCTTTTGTCATCAAAATCACAATCATCTCTAAATAGACAACCTTGGCCACGCTATTTTCTAAAAAGAGAATGCCATATTGACCCAAATAGAACAAGAGTGATCAACACCTTAGGACCTATCGTGACACATATAAAAACACGGCATCAATGTCATAGTCCATGAGACTCATAATCTCTTTTATAAAAATCTAATATCTAACCAACCCAAATGATTTTCTCATATTAAACTGATCATTTAATGTGGGAGAATAGACGAGAACAAGGGTTAGAATATAGATATGTGCTTACACATCTATCTTCACACCGGGCCAATGGCAAAGGGGTCCAAATGAGAGATGGTTTGTCAAAAAGAAAGGCTAGCCAATGGATCTTAAAATACCGTAGGGTTAGCTTCATTAAATACCTCCAAAGGTTAGTGTTAAAAGTCCTTTGACCTTAGGTAAGCTAGGACTGATCTTGAGGTGGGAACCCTATCGAAGCTTGAGGTGCTTGTCGTGCTTGACGACTAAGGTGCTTGAGGTGTTTATCGTGCTTGCTAACTAAGATGCTTGAGGTGCTTGCCAACTAGGGAGATTGAGGTGTTTGTGGGAACACTACACAAGCTTGAGGTGCTTTGTCATGCTTGCTGACTGAGGTGCTTTCGGGTAAGGTGTTCCACAAAGTCAACAAAGATCCCTATAAGGAGGGGGCGAGCCCTACAAAAAGGGGCTAGAGAGAGAACACACACACCCCTACACAAGGCAAGATTGGTAGAAAGAAAGCAAATAGGACACCTGTCAAGCTCCTCCTCATGTTGCCCTCATGGTGTGCCTAAAGCCTATTGGTTGGCCTCCAAAGGGGTCCAATGATAAATTAGTTAATTTAATTAATTTTTTTAACATTTCTCAAGTCCTCTCTCTCAAAGGTGAAAGGGGGACACTTGTCCCAAGCCTACCGTTGTTGCTTGATATGCTTCTTGCAGGTGATTGGCTAGGCCTAGAGGGGTCCAATGAGCTTCAAGCATGAGCTACAAGGGGGGGTCGACCAAAGCAAGAAGGGGGACTTCTTGGGGGGGTATACTCTCCCACACACACTCACACACACTCTCATTGTGTGAAGTGCAAAGTGCAAGAGCTCCATCTCCTTCTCCAAGCTAGTAGGGAAGTTGAGAGCCTATACCAACACTCTTGGCTATGGAATGATAATCCAACCAAGAGCCATGCTTCAATGCTTAAGCTTGCCATCTTATCCATCTTCATTACTATGCTATTATGTATGCTAGCAAGAAGAGTGATGATAAGTGAGGAACTATTTCTTTCTCCTATGAATTTTTCTTCTTCCTCTTCTCTACCCTCATTCCCTGCTAGCTCTTTGCATCTTTGAAGGTGTTTGAGGCCGTGGGACTGAGGCTTGGGATAGTTAATGCTTTTTACAAAGTCTATGTTGTGCTCGTGATGCATGAAGATTTCCATCTTCATTGCATCACCTAGGTCACAAGGAACACAAAGATTGTATTGTACCAAGTCTCTCTTGATGGGAGAATCTATAATGCTAATGCCTATTGGAGGGGGGACCAACTCCACATAAATCCGGTCCTCAATTGTTATCAAGTTTTCTAACCTCTCCCTCTTACAAAAGTATTGTTCGTGCTAAGTTAATTAAGTATAATGGTTTTGTTGCTACCAATAATTAAGTTCACCCTCTACGTTCTCAAAGTAGTCTCATAAAAATGCTCACTCTGATTCTCTAAATTTCGCTATTCTCAAAGTTCATGGGCCATTTTCATTACATTGGTATCAGAGCATTTGGTTTCTCTTTTCTGAGAAAAGAGGTCTTTAAGTAGCCTATCAATGGTTGATTTTTTTAATTATATGGTGCACACCTCAAGAGCTTTGGTCTTAATAATGGGAATTTTTAAGACTTGCCTACGGCTTTACCATTATTGAGCCATAAGAAGTCTGAGCTCTACAACCAACCAATTTGAGCCATGGCTGTAGATGCTTAAGTGCTGATTTTCAAAGCCCAAGAAGAGTAGCCACTAAGGTTTTGAATTGCCAAAGAATACACTAAGTAAACACACAAAGTAATTCTCTACATAAGTATAATTAGCATTGCTAACAATAACCAAGAGAGTAGATTAACATTGATAACTTTGAATTTGCACATGAAGGTGCTAATGATGATGCCCCCATGTTTGTCAATTATGTTTATTACTAGGTTGCAGTAAGCTATGGGCAACCGTGCTTTGCAAGCCGAAGTTACTCAACAACTTTGCGCTTATGGGATTTCCCTTCCTCTCCAAGAAGAGAGAGAGGTGAGGAGGCCTCTTTCCATACACGAGGAGGAATCCAAAGAACAAGAAAGTAATGAATCCCAAAGTTCCTCTGAAGATGTCGCTCCACAAAGACGACGGTTATGGGATTTGCCTTCCTCTCCAAGAAGAGAGAGAGATGAGGAGGCCTCTTGATGAGACCCCCAAAAGAAGACTCTCTCCCATACAAGAGGAGGAATCCAAAGAACAAGAAAGTAATGAATCCCAAAGTTCCTCTGAAGATGTGGCTCCACAAAGACGACGGTTTAGTCGATCGCCAACTACTCCCAATAGGAAATGGTCAACCCACAGTCCTCGTCACTCCAAAAGGGAAGAGAGGAAACAAATGGCACAAAATAGGTCACCCTCTTCTCCTTTTTATTCACCTTCCTCCTCTTCCGATGAAAGCTATGGCTATTCTCCTAAAGAATACAAGAGGGAAGGACATCGCAAATCTTACCGTGCATGGCAAAGGTCGCAAAAGCTCAAGAAGTTCAAAAAGGGAGGAAAGAGTATCTCTTTTGTCACCTATGATGACACCTCAACATACTCTCAGATGCCCCTTTTCATTGATAGTCAACAAAAATATGTCTCACTGGCTATAACTATAGTTGCAATTCCACACCACCCTACAGAAGTAGGGACTTGTGGCTCTCGCATAAAGATTAAGTAATGCATAACGTTGACCCATGGCACTACAAGAGGTACTTAATGTTAGCGACGCTCATAGTTCAATGCTCAAATGTGAAAACTCACGACGTCGCTATATGCGTCGCTTAGTTACAAGTAAACTAGAGACACTCATAGCGACGCCTATAGCGACACCAACAGAGGTAAAAAAATATCCGAGAGCATTTTTGACACGCGCTCAAGCAAGCAAAGGTAACCCGCGCTCTTCCCCCCCCTCTCTCTCTCTTTCTTCTCCACACACACACACACACACACACACACGCACGAGGAGAGGAAGGAGAGCCAGGTATGCTCCTTACCTCTCCTCACTCTCATGTTCCCTTCCCCTCTTTCTGTCTCCCTCTCTCTCTCTCTCTCTCTCTCTCTCTCTCTCTCACTCACACACACACACACACACACATACACATTGTGTTTGAGAGAGAGAGAGAGAGAGAGAGAGAGAGAAGAAGAAGAAGAAGAGAGTCTTAACGTCGTAGGAAACTATCGCAAGAGACCTTAAAGATCTAGTCGACGAGGATTTGAACTCAAGACCTATTATTCAAGAGGGAAATGGCATAACCAATCTATCACACTTGGGTGATAGAAAGGTTATACCATTTTCCTCCTTTTATTGGTGCACACACACACCCACACACACACACACACAAGAAGAAGAGAGTTTAATTTAACATCGTAGGAAACTATCCCAAGAGACCTTAAAGATCTAGCCGACGAGGAGTTGAAATCAAGACTTGTTATTCAAGAGAAAAGAGATTGAAATGAATGTTGATAGCTTAATTTCATTTTGCTAATGAAAGAGCAACGAATCATTCCCCTATGCTTGTAAACTATCTTGTTTCTAGGCTTTGGCAACCCCTGGGCAACCCATCCCTCCAAGGTTAAGTGCTACAACAATTGCGCACCCACGGTATTCTCCAAACTCCCCATCAAGAAGAGAGAGTACCTAGGAAAGCTCCTGGTGAGACTTCAAAAAATGGACTCTCTCCGATAAGGGAAGAAGAGGAGGATCCGTACGAAGGGCTCAGAACCCTACTACTCGATGAGGCATCTCCTTCCCAAAGGAGAACCCAAGTTTCAACGGTAGAGCCCCCACCGAAAGAACAAGAAAGAAGTGAGTCTCTTGCCACCTCGATGGAGATGGCTCCACGAAGACGGCGAGCAAAACGCTCTCCAACACCCCTTAAATGGAGAAGACCATCACATACTTCTCTACACCATAATTCAAAGCGGGGAGAGAGAAAAAAAGAGAAGAAAAAGGTGAGAAAGAGGTCACTCTCTTCACTATAAGAGGAGTAGTCTATAACCGTTAATATTGCCGCAAAAAACAAAGCAAAATGGAGAGAGAAAAAATTCCGTACGTGAAAATAACCCTGACTCACAATGCTAGTCGTGGTTTGGAAGTAATAAGCACCATAATAGCAACGGATATATTACCGTAGATATTACACCGTTGCCGCTATTCTTACCGTGCTAATTATCGCTAAACGGCCATTCAATAATAAAGGTGCTCATTTGGGCCACCCAAAATTAGGTGGCACAAATGAGCACCTTTATTTTTGCCCTACATAAAACGATGAAACATCAATTGTTTTTCGAAATAATATACAAAAAAACCAAAGAATTGAAACTGATTTTACTTTACCTTGACACTTTAATGTACAAAAGTTCACCTATTTAGAAACGTTACAAATAAAATATAAATAGTTCTACATACATTGTGCCACATTGGGACTTTATGGAAGTTTGAATAAAATTTTTCTATCTAATCCTCCTCGTTCTCGTCGTCGTCCAGAGGCACGTACTTTTGATCACCTTAACTCTACATAAACCCAAATCTTATTAAACAATTATCAACAACTCAAAACAATTGATACAAAATTACCGCTTGTAGTTTAAACTTAGTGGTGCTTGTAGTGATTTAAACCGTAGCATCAAATTGCTCACGAGAGATGTGATTATTCTCAAACAACCATCGCTAAGTATCAAATTTTGTATGTCGCTCCCGATACTTGACCATCTCTCTGGTTGGTCGAGCAAGAGTGATATTTTCCTAAGTTAGTAATAACAATAATAACAAATCATCAACTACAATCTAATTTATAATCATCGATTTAAGTTATAATTTAATCAATTTTACATGTTTGTCCTTCCAGGCTGCCTTGTCTTTTGAGCCATAGTGCGTGGGAGTTTGCTTGGCGCGAGATTCATTGTTGTATGTAGAATGAGCTCGTCACAGCTTGATCACTCTTTTCTTGCATTGCTCACTCCCACTCCGCATCTACCATGTTGCTACTGTGTTAGCTCATGTCTGGATCTCTAACCTGGTTGGCTACTGCGTGCTGTACCCTGGACTGCTTGTTTTTCAAAAATGTTTTTATGTAGCCTTCCAACCGTTGTTGGGAAAATCGTTGATCGGAGGAATTTGGAAAGCACGTCCTCAATGTCGCGTGCATGATCGGGCAATTGGTCTCTAAACCTTACAAACAGTTGTTATATGTTGAATGTATAAGAATTTGAAGATGGCGTGGAAATGCCCTGCCCCGTTGTCGTGCAGCTCCGCTCCCATGCTAAGAAATATGCCTAGAAGATGCAGATTAAGCTTATTGAAAGTCTTCTTGATTAATGGTCAGTGATGAGGGCTTGTTAACAGGCCAAGTTTAATGATTAATGTATGCCATATGCGGCTTAAAAGGGCCAATAGATGCCTTAATGATGTCAAAAATGATTATGATTGAAGTGAGCACAAATGAGAGTTTATGATCTAGAACTATAGTGCTTGAACTATTCTACCGGCCTATCTTAACGGCTCGTCGATAGGAGCTACGATGAAGAAGTTATGGCAGTTTAAAGTTCAAGTCGATTGTAGATCCGTACCAGATTGGGCAATTGCAGCTGAGGTGACATAGATGAAATGAGTGCATAGGCCTGAAGTGATCACTTTGTGGAGCGCGTCGGTCTTTTCAGATCAGTGATCGGAGTCTCGGTTGCCAAGATATTAGGCGATAAAGATTCACCGAGGGCGGCTCCATACCAATCCGGTTCGGTCGATCGGAGTGCCATTTGGGATTTTTATAGCCTCAATAGGGTTTGTATGCATTTTATGCAGCTTGAGAGGGCTACAGGGATTTACGGCTCGTCAGACAGAGTTCCGCTTGATCAGATAAAAAGGCTTGACGCCGATGACAGTTCTCGGTACTGCTAGCTGAGTAATTTTGGCATTATTTGGGATGTTGATATGGGCAGTAAAATTTGCGATGTTGTTGTCAGTTGAGGGATAATAAGAGCATTGACGAGGATGACTGGCGTGCATGCCTAATATGGTGTCGTTATGAAGGCACAAAAAGTGCTTGAAGAGCTTCGTATTCGGAATGTGATCTCTTGGAATGCATTGACTGCGGGACTACTCAAGGAAGTTGTCGTGCTTGGCAATGTGCTTTGTTCGACAAATGCATGCAAGATGTGGTTCCTGGAAAGGCCCAACGGTTTCCCAAGACAAGGCCGCCCACTTAAGGCATGGCCGCCCACTCAAGCTAAAATGTCCGCCCAATTGAATAAAGGCCGACCAATGAAAACTAAAGGGTTTTAGTGTGTAAAAAGGGAAAAAAAACCGTCGACATGGCGAGCGGGCAGACAGAGGACGAGCACAGGGGAGGAGGAATCGATGGCAGCGGCTGTAGAGAGCTCGATTGAGCGCAACTGAGAAAGGAAATGTCTTCAGCAATCCAAGGCGCACGCGTTCGGATCTGGTTCCAGAGGATTCTGCGCTAGTCATCCTTGTTGCCTGCCACGTCATTAAGACGGGCCCCGCGCCACATGAGTCACGGCTCCGTGACTGATGGGCCGCGGCAAAATTTTGGGGGAAGGGGTATTAATAAGGAGAGCATGAACGAGGTTAGAAAGATAAAAGGGGATTGCAAGGAGGTGAAGCTTGGGCAAGGAAGGCTTGTGCTCTCTCTCGCGCTCTCATCCTTGGAGCACACGAAGCTTGATAATGAGGTGTTCTTTCTCTCTCTCGTTCTCGAGCTAAAGAAGAGGCAAGGAAGGCTCGTGCTCTCTCTCTCTCTCTCTCTCGCTCTCATGCTTGGCAAGACAAAGGAGGGAAAGCTCTCTCTCTCTCTCTCTCTCTCTCTCTCCCTAGTTCTCGGCAAGGCAAGAAGCAAGGGGTGAAGTGATTAGAGCAAATCAAGGTCGAGAAGAGCTTGTCGAGGCTTGAGCAAGCCAAGGCTTGGTCGAATCAAGTACGGAGCAAGTAAACTTATCGCGGTCGAAGTGAGTAAGCTTGAGAAGGCGAGCTTGGACTTAAACCAAAGCAAGGGAAGAAAGCAGGAGAAGACATGCATGGTAAGCAAAAGTAGAGGAAAGCACGAGGCAGTGCAAAGCACACAAATCATGATAATTAATAACTACTGAAGCTTTATAATTGAGGCAATGAGCAGAGTCGAAGCTTGCAGTATTCGTGAGGTATTTGAAGAAGATACAGCACCAGGAGAAAATTTCCATAACTGTGATCAATGATTTAACATTTTGTTAAGTTCGATGTCGTTAACGGCGCGGTTAATCCTATAAACAGCAGCTTAAACACCTAGTTAGCAGATAATCCAAGTGACGGTGCTGTTAACAGCCCGCCTTGGCTAAAGATTAAGTTGTACTCAAATGTATTAATCGATTAATTGATGATTTCGGCGATTGCCAGAGTCAGTTGGATCAGTTGTTCTTGTTCTCTCTCTTTCACACCTCCCACAGCCAGAGGCCCGGCGCCTGCGCGGCTCATGTAGCGAACACATATCCCCCGACACCGTGCTTTACCGAAGTCCACCTCCCCGCCAAAATATTTTACCCTATAGTAATAAAAAACCAAAGAATTGAAATTGAATTTACTTTACCTCGACAATTTAATGTACAAAAGATCATTTATTTAAGAAGGTTACAAATAAAATGTGTATAGTTATATATACATTGTGCCACATTGAGACTTTACAAAAGTTTGGCTAAATATTTTTCTATCTAATCCTCCTCGTTCTCATCATCGTCCAGAGGTTTTTATCCTTCATTGGGTAGTTAGCAATATCAAGTGCAGATCTTGCAAAAGGTTTTTCCACTTACTTGTATATACACAAATTTTGGAATTGATCCTATTTTTGGAACCAGTTTTATAACCAAGCTGGGATATCCCGCAAAAAACAACTCAGTATTTACCACTTTACATACCTGAGATACCCCTATCTTAGATAAATTCATAACCTTTATAGTCAAATAACCTTGCTATTATGTCATGTCAAACATATTACTACCACATGTCAGCTAACAATTGTATACCACAATACACTGAACGACTCAGTCACAAAGAGCCAGCTCAGACACCGTCCGAGAAATTGTGATGTCGGCGAGGTTTTGCGACTAACTGAAGTAAACAACACTTAGAGTCAGTGTTGACAAGCATACCTCTCATATCTTATGTCAATCTAGCGACCATGCGCGATGGATGAGCTCCTGGAAGTCTCAACTGCTGTAGGGAGCTCTCTCTCTCTCACTATGGAAAATGACTCAAATGGGGAATTTCTAGCCTAGCCTCTCTATATGTAATCGAGACTCCGACACCAAATTTTCCCATCTTTTACCTGTGGCCATAACTTTTTGCGAGATGCGGTTTAGGCTCGCAAATTTCCTGATTTGAACTTTGGTTGCTCCAGTTTTACCAGTTTTGTAGATTTCCCCTATTGGAGGTCCCTTCATGACGGTGGTCATTTTGCTCTGTCACCTTTGCAGTCCTTATTTTTGCTGTGTCTTTTTTACCTTGATCTAATCAGGCGTCTCTTCTTTTGTGTTTCCATCCGGATTACGGATTTTTTTCTATAATTTTTGCTAGAAAATGGCTAAAATAAAGTAAATAAATCCCAAAATAACCCGAAAATAGCAATTCTAACCTAAAAAAATACCAATGAGAAACAAAACACTTTGTAGCTCACTTTTCTCTCGTCTATGTACAATCTTGCTCATTATCGTCAACCTTCGCCTATTTTTTGCTGTTTTTAGACAGTTTTTGGGCAGATTTGACTCTCTTTATAGTCTATACACATCCCTAGGGGCTCATGAATGATGATTTGGTCCCCAATTCTGATTAATTACGAGGGCATATTCTTTTTCCAAAAATCACACAATAAAACTCAAAAATGGTTGAAAAATTACTCACAAACATTGCCCTCTAATATATGACATGATGAGTCCGCATTTGGACTGCCCCCCCCCCCCCCCCTCCTAATTGGAGTCCTCCAGGACGACAAGGTATCTTCAAGGGTATGTGTTGTGCATGGGTTTGAACTCGTGCTAATGCAGGCCTTGTAATGTAGCCCTATATGTATGTACGGTCAATGCATGTAGAAAGAATTTATGCAGTGCAAGAGGAAGGTATAAACGATTCGCTTATTGGCATTTGTGGTTGAGGTTTCCTGTGGTAGCTTGAGTTGGCTGGCAGATTTTCTCTGCAAGTAGTAGTTGTAACTCCGTCGCCCTTTGTTTGAATGTTTTCCACTGGTTTTGAATTGGCGTATGTGGTTCCTTTGAAGTCAATATTTTCCTATTTGGTGGAACATTCTCTCTTTCTGCTTTGATGACTTGGGTCTTAAACATCCTTGTAGTTTTTGTTGTTGATTCTGTTTGTTTCCTCGTGCTGTTTGTATGATGTTGCTTGAACTTGACAGTTGTAGATAGCTGCACGATTATCATCTTTGTCCACCCTTCTTGTGTTGTTGGCTCATTTTGAATGGGCACTTTTGGCCTCCATACCAATATAGTCCGTTGCGTACTTGACAAATTGACTATGTTTCTTTGAAGTTTTGCTGGCTTTCGGTGTTTTGTCTATTCTTAAAACTCCTTTTTTATAGGAATTAGGCGGTCACGTCTTATCCACACTTTGTATTGCCGCTTTTGATGTAATTGTGCCTCGGTCAGCTCTGTATGCCGTACCCAAACTTTCCTGGTTCCCTGCATGGTTGCTGATTTTTGATAAGACATTGCTGGACTTGTAAACTTTGTTTCTTGTTGGTTATATGATAAGAAGGGTTCTGAAAAGTTTTCCTTTCTGAACAGTGCCTCATTCGTATCCAAATCAATGAATACCCTGTTAGCTTTCATCCATGACACTGCTAAGATACACGGAGTTGCTGACCTACTTGGTGGCAGTACATGGAATTTTGTAGTGTACGGGTGTGCCTGCACTATGATTGGTATTATAATAGACCACATCGTGGTCACCTCATCACTCGACGCTACTTTCAACCTGTGTGTCTCTGGAATCGTCTTCATTGGTCCAAGTTTCTGAAAGAGCTCAAAGCTGATGACACTCATTTTTGCTCCAATGTCCAGCAATGCATAGATTTCAACTTGTTTTGTGCCTGTATAAGCTTTTATGTAAAGACTGCACCATGTATCTTCCAAGTCGTTGATGATGCTATCGTCCTGAGTCCTAAGGTCTATCATGGTCGTTTCTAATTCGTCGCTTTGTATATCCGCTTCGATTGTTTGGGATGTTGAAAGGGGATATTCATCAGTCATCATTGGGGTGACCATGTTTATTGTCCTGAGAAACTGATTTCGTTTAGCAATCCGTTCTTTTGCTTCTTGTTGTGCCTGGTCTTGAATTCAGTGTTGTTCCTGTCTATATGTTTTTCCATAATGCAGTTGAAACAACATTTCCGGTGTTAAAGGGAGATAATATTTCTTTAAACGACACCCACTAATCCAGTTCGGCATTTCTTTTCCATCTAGTGTCGACAGTTTTACTGCTCCGCTGGATGATATTTCTTGGATCACATAAGGCCCCATTCCCCTTTTCTTTAGCTTTTTGGCATGCTGTTTAAGGGTGTATACAAAAACATAGTCGCCCGTTTTAAAGTCCTTGTTCTTGACATGTTTGTCAAAAAAGCTCTTTCTATTGTCTTTTTTTTGCATAGATGGCCGCTACATCATTGAGTCGTAACTCATCTAATTTTTCAAGGTCCTCTAACCGTTCTGAAAGTTCATGCCTCGTCCAGTCCAATTGTTTGGCTACCCTTAGTGTGGGGATCAAAAAGTCAATAGGCAATATTGCATTTAACCCATATACCATATTAAATGGTGTAGCATTAAGTGTTGTTTTATATGCAACTCGATAAGCCCACAGTGCCGAATAGAGCATCTGATCCCAATTTGTTCTTGTTTCACTAACCAGTTTCGTAAGAACCGTGCACAATATTTTGTTGGTCGCTTCCGCTTGGCCATTGGCTTGTGGATGATAGGGTGCAGATTTGCGATGAATTACCATAAACTCATTTAAGAGATGTTGGATAACTTCATTTACAAAGTGTGTCCCTCTATCACTCACCAGATCGATTGGAAGGCCATAACGTGTAAACACATATTCATATAAGAATTGTGCCGTGGTTCTAGCGTCTGCTTTCGTTGTGGCTTTTGCTTCCACCCATTTGGTCATGTAGTCCGTGGCCACTATGATATATTGTGCTTGTGAACGATACGCTGGTGGAGTGATAGGACCAACGAAGTCCAATCCCCATTTAGCGAATGCTCGAGCACTCATCATTGATCTTAAAGGCATTTTGTCTCTTTTAACTGGTACCTTAGTTCATTGACATTCATCACACATTTTCACAAATTCTGCTGCATCTTGAATCATGGTCAGCCACCATATACCTGCAACCATAATGATTTTTATGGTTCTCTCTGCTAAAAAATGACCACCTGCTATGCCTGCATGAGCCTGTTCCAATAATGAAAAGTAGTCATTTTCATGAGGAACTAACCTCAGCTGGTCATCAATTCCTCTTTTGTACAATTGGTCACTAATGAGGGTATACCTATTCGCTTCTATTTGTAAAGCCTTTTGTCTGGCTTTAGACCAATCTCCTGGCAGCTCCTTATTAGTCAAATAATCCACAATAGCATGACTCCATGAGGGTGCTACTGTCACTTGGTATAATGTGGCATAATCCATAGTGGTATTGGATGTGCAAAAGTCGCATTTCTTGATGTAATTTGCTACATCACCCGCCATTCCTGGCCAATACACTCCAAGTCTTCTTAATTGTGCATACATCATTTGATTTCCTCTATGGAATCCCCCTGTTTGTGTGTGGGCCTCTTCTAGATACGCTTCGTACTCCTCTGGGCCTATACGCAACCTTAGAATCCCATCGTTTCCATGATGGTACATTCTTCCCGCAAGCATTGTGTAATTTCGTGCTTGTCTAATGTCTTCCACCGTGTGTTTTTTGTCAAGATTCATTCCATATGTAAGCAACGGAATAATTTTCTCTGACCATTTCGGTACCATCTCTATATTAAACAGGTATGCGTCTGGGAGATCATCATCTACCCCAATAGCTTTTTCACCATGTAGTAATCGAGAAAGGTGGTCTGCTCTTTGATGAGATTTTCCTTTCTTAACCACTACCATAAAATCAAACTCCAGCAACACAATGAACCATCTTACAATTCGTCCCGTGTTGCAAGATTTGTTTACTAAGTACAAGAGTGCCAGATGATCCACAAAGAATGTAAATTTGTTCGCGAGTAAGTAATGCCAAAATTTCTTTACAGCATATATCATACCCAATCCTTCTCTTTCAATGGTAGTATAATTCTTTTTTGCACTGTTGAGTTGTCTACTAGCATAACTGATTGGAAAATCCGTCTTTCCCTCATCTGGTTGCGCCAATATACAGCCTATTGCAAATGCCGAAGCATCTACATGTACATGGAAGATCTTTGACCAATGTGGTACTTTTAGAATTGGTGCAGATACCAATGCATCTTTTAGTTTCTGGAATGACTCCTCACATTCATTTGTCCAAATGAAGAGCGTGATTAGACTATACAAGGGTTTTGCTATTACAGCGTACATGTAGATAAAACGTCGGTAGTATCCACAATGTCCCATAAATGATTGTACCTCTCGTACAGTGTTTGGTCTTGGCAATTCTATGATCACCTTCACCTTGTCTTCATCAGTGGTAATTCCATTAGCCGACACTATGTGGCCTAAGATTTTACCTTGTCGTACCATGAATACGCATTTTTCTGGGTTGAGGCAAATCCTATACGTTCAGCATTTTTTGAATATTTTTCTCAGATGATCTATATGGTCTTCTCTCAATAGAGAATAGACACACAAGTCGTCCATGTAAATATCCAAGAATTTTCGCAAGTATTCTTTAAAAGCGTGTGTCATTAATCTCTGAAATGTGGTTGGAGCATTTTGTCAATCCAAATGGCATTACCCTAAACGCATATATATCCCATTCTGTTGAAAATGTTGTTTTGTATTGATCTTCTAGTTTGACCCCCAATTGGTTATAACTAGAGAATCCGTCCATAAAGCTATAGGCTTGCTTGCCCGCCACTCCTTCCAGGACGTGTTCAGTGATAGGAAGAGGGTAGTTGTCTCTTATTGTTGCTGCGTTTACCTTCTTGAGATTTACACACACTCGTAATTTCCCGTTTTTCTTAGGTGCCACCACTATCGGGGACACCCAGTCCGTGTGTTCTATCTCATAAATAAATTCAACCTTCATAAGTTTTTCTATCTCCTCTTTTATCCTTTTGGCGAATGTCTCATTATACTTGTATGGACGTTGTTTGCTTGGCTTTGCATCAGACTTCAAAGGGATTGAATGTTCACAAATGTTAGGATCCACTCCCTTCAAATCTTTGTACGACCATGCAAATACATCTCGAAATTCCTTAAGTGTTTTGATCAGTAAGTCCTCTTCTTCTCGACCTAGATCTGTGGCAATGTAAGCAGGTCGAGGATTTTCTCCTGGCTCTGCTAAGTCTATTTTCTTGCCGTTCTCTGGCCCATCGTAGGACTCGTTTGATTTAGGCTCCCTCATTGGCTGCTGAACCACCAATCTTGTTTCCTGAATGGTGTACTTACAATAGTGAGGAGGTACATCTATCTTTTTACTCCCATCACTAGCATTCGTTCCATCGCTAATTTCCATTTCAGTTGTCCATACATTTTTTATCTTTTGTTTCAACTCATTGTATCTCGTTTTCCGTTCAATTTTCGTCATAATTGGACTACCACAGACATTCAGTTTTCCTTTTTTTGGTTTGCTGGTTTTTTTAGGTTTCAACAGTCGGGACTTAAATCCTGAGTCTTCAGCCACCTTAAGAAATCTTCGTGACACTTTATCCTTAGCACAATCAACTGCATGAATGTTCATAAGGAAATGTGTCTTACCCTCAAACTCCGGCATGGGTCTCAACCTGGTTGATGTACTGATGTGGTGTCGTTTACTCTTGTATCTTTTTTGTCGTTTCTCCATTTGGTTTGGGAAATTGTAGAAGACGTCATTGTCTTGATCTTGATTGTCGTCTCCCTATGTATTTTCCGACTTCTCGTCATCCGTGTTATCCTCGTTTTCACTTTGATCAGAAGAATCATAAAAATCTTCTCCTTCCTGCTTGATTTCTTTAGTGGGGATGTCCACATAGCCCACTATCTTAATCTCAAGTTTCGTTTCCGTTTTACGGATCCTCATATTCCCAGTATCTACCTCGTCCTCGTCCTCCTCAACAATTTTGCTCAACATGTAGTATGGTATGATATCGTAGCCATTCTCATCACAAAATTTGGTGGGCGTGACTTCATTGACGCATACCTCCAATGTAGCCAAAATTTGAGACCATTCTAGGGGTTTGAGCTTCTCTTCAGAAAAAGGTTCTCGTATATAGGCATCATCTTCCAAGACCCTCTCTAGTGTCCTTTCATCGTGGTCAAATTCACTACATTGAGATGCCCCACACATCCATATCCCTTTTTTCTTACAAAGCCACGCTGGGACTTCTGATCCACTAATGGTGGCTGAGTCAAATTCTTCTACAGGGGTTCTCGTGACATCATGGTAGCTATGATTTTTCATGTTTACGCGTGTAGTAGTTTCAGCATGTCTTAGATACAAATAAGCATACCCCCAGTCCTGTACCATTTTGAGTTGCCTCATGAACGGCCTACCAAGGATAATTTCATAGTTGTTCTTCTTGCCGAAATCCACTATGGCAAAGGTATGTTCGTATTCTATGCCACAAGAAGATACCACAATTGCCTCAAGCAATCCTATAGGACTTTCTATGTGCCCATCCGCCAGTTGCAATTTCATTCTAGTTGTTCGTATTGCTGGTTTTTCCCATTTTTCCCATAGCAATTTGGTCGCAATGGCAATGCCAGCTCCACTATCAAGTATTGCCTTAGTCTCTATGCCATTATACTCATCTGGTAGGGTTGTGTTGCCGTCTTCACCCTCACAATACTCTCCTACCTTGTTGAGTGGCACTGGTCTAGTGTTAACTTTCTTCGGTTCTGTGTCATCAAGCTCGGTTTCGAAGAACTTAAGAGGCGTCCTTATGCCAAATTTTTCAAGACATTTGCCCACTTCCGTCCACATGCTGGGCCTAATTTTTAACAATTCTGCCAATGTGATTGTACACTTGACCGGAGTGGTCAACAAGTCTATCAGGATTTTAGTGTACAATTGATTTGAACCGCCTATTCTTTGAGAAGGTACTCTTCCAATTTCTGATCTTGCCTCATAGTCCCCCATGTATGATGGAAAAGTTCTGAGAGATTGTGGTCTGCTATCTTCGGATGCAATTGAACCATTATCCCCTTGAAATGATTTAACGTCTAGATCCCATGGAGTTTTATTCAAGTTCAGCTCCGAGAAAGGCGCTGACTCGACTGTTTTTGTCTCATATTTTCCTTGAGATTTTCGCAGCGTTTCCTATAGCTCTTCAAGCCAATTTTCTTCCACAATAGGGAAATATGGTGGAAAATCTTTCAATGATTCATCAGTGCTATTAGGTACGTCTTTTGCATCCTCTACATCCTGCAAGGATTTAATGTTTTCTATCTTGTCGAGTATCCTTTGTTCGGTTTTGTGAGGTACTCCCTCCATAAGAGGGGGTTTTCATGAGGTGGGGACGAGAGAAGAGGGGTATGGGAGCTTGGCTTGTGAAAAGCCCCCATCACCATATTGTATTTAAACCGTGAGGATGATGTATTTCTGATAGTGGTTCTTTATGTCGATGATTTGCTCATCACTGGACCAAATGAGAGACATATTGCTGAATTTAAGGCTGATTTGAATGCTACTTTCAAGATGAAAGATTTGGGGCTGTTGCATCATTACTTGGATATAAAATTTAAGCAATGTGATGGTGGTATTGCCTTGTGTCAGAAAAGTTACATAGAGACATTGCTATGTAAGTTTGGACTTGAGGATTGCAAACCTATTGCCACTCCCATGGAAACAGGTTTGAAGTTGAGTCTACATGATGCTGGCGATCCTGCTGATGTCACTCTTTACCAAACATTTGTTGGCTTCCTCATTTATGTATGCACCACGAGGCCGGATATTCAGTTTGCAATCTCACAGGTCAGCAAATTTATGCATAGCCCAAGGTCTAAGCATTGGCAAGCTGTTAGAGGATTTTCCGTTACCTTAGTGGCACTTTACATCTTGGCTTGTTTTATCCCAAGGGGGGATCATTGCCGCCAGACTTACATGCTTTTTTGGACCCAGATTGGGCTGGTTGTTTTGACACACGAGTGTCCACAAGTGGTTTTTGTTTCAAGCTTGGCAGTTCATGTATATCATGGTTGGGCAAGAAGCAACCTACTTTGGCCAGTTTGAGCTGTGAGGCTGAGTACAAGGCAATCTTCACAGCTACGGTTGAGTGTGTATGGCTCAGACACCTTATGGCTCATTTGGGTGTTTGACAGGACACTACCAACACTATCTACACTCACAGTCCGAGCGCATTGGCAGTTGCGAGGAACCCAGTTTTTCATGCTCACACAAAGCACATTGAGGTGCATTACCACTATGTCAGGGAGAGGCTCTCAGCAGGAGGGATTAGCTTGGCTTATGTGCCAACACGGGAAAACCTTGCAGATCTTTTCACAAAGGCATTGTCTCGTGAGAAGCTTTAATCTTTCAGCAAAGATTTGGGCTTACTCCCCTTTGTGGACTGATCTTGTCCTCAGGGCATGGCACTTCCCTTCACTCATGTGCCAACGCTCGTTCACCGCATCACTCCAAGGGGGATTTGTTACCATATACATGTGGTAGTGATGTGTGTGAACACACTAGGACCGCCAGGGGAGTTTTTTTCCTCTTTAGGAGGTTTTTTCCCCCGTGCATTGTATATATGCCCATCACTCTAGGGCTATCCATCTTTCCATTGCACACTAAGTAACACACTCTCTATTGTGTGCCTTGAGCTTCCTTCATCTTCTCCAAGCTGTGTGCGTTTCTCTGCAACCCTAATTCCAACAGATATCAAGTTGGGCCAAATGTGAGAATGGTAGCAGGAGCAGACAGACCTCAATCTGTGTTGGGTCAACAACCTCCATTACCACAGGAAAATAGGGCCATGATTAGGTATGCTCAACCTTACGAAGCATCACAAGGAACAAATAATGCACCTCAAATTTCTTATTACGAGGAACCAAATGAGCCTTACGTAACTGAACATGAACCACAGATATACGCAAATGAAGACTATCAACCGTGGGAAAATAAAGAGGGTAAGGCACCACCAACGTATGTAGCACAACCTTCCAGGGATCAATATTTGGTGGATGAAAGAACGCTAATGTTCATTGCGAGCGAGAACTACAAACCAAGAGAATATCTGAATAGGGCGGGACAACCTATGGGACCACCTCAAAATCAACCACCAATTGGACCGTGCTATAGCTGTGGAAGTACAGATCATTGGGAGTATAGTTGTCCTTTCAAAGTCAAAAGAGTGAAAATTTTTCGGTTTTGTGATGGGTGTGGTGTGAATCACATACTGCCAGATTGCCCAAGGAATCCAGACAAGAAGAGAAAAGCAGCTATGAATATTGTGGGGGTGTTACCAAGTGCAAGTAGTGGATCAGAAATCGAACCCATGATCCAAATCAATGCGGTAACCAGAGCCCAAGCCAAGGACTTAGAGAAAAACAAGCCATTGGAAGAAAAGGTGGAGTTGCCAATACCCACAAAAAACGAGAGTTTATCTGTGAGAACACAGTGGAAATCCTGGAAAGTGAAATGAGACAGAATGAAAGCAAGAAGGATGAAAACCCAAATTGCCATGCAAAAATGAATTACATGAAATGAAAGAGCAACTGAAACAAAAGAGAGATAGTAAAACTGCTGAAGACAACAACAAGCCGAGGAAAGCATCCTCAAGGGGATCAGTCTTGGTCGAGAAAGCCTTTAGATGCTCTATTACAAGCGTATGAAGCAAGGCTAAAAACAAACCAAACATTAGAGCAGAGATGGTTGACTTATCCTCAACCAGAAGTGGAAACGAAGCGTTTGGAAATGTGTAAACACCTTATTGAAACAGCCCAGACATTGATGGAACCTAATGCGATTAGAACCCCAAAACAAGAAGTGCTGATTCACAAAGAGCGAGAAAAACTGAAGATCGATGAATTAGAACAAGTAAACAGACCCAGGCCTGAAAATATGTTGTCATTGGATCACCGAGTGGTGCCAAACACCACTGATGATGCTAAGTTAATGACTATAATTCCAATTCCAGAAGTGGAAGAACCATGGCCACAACACTTATGGGAAACCATCAGATATAGAAAGAATGGAAGCATGACGTTACAGTCTGCACCAATTCCTGAGGTTAACATGGACAAAGAATTTTATCCAGGAGATATACAATCGTTGTATGGAGATGCAGGAACGGTGTCTTCCATGGAAAGCAAAGCTCAATCCCTGAAAACCCTGCCTTCATTTATAGGTGAACACGAGCCACAATCGGAGATAAGAATTTTTTTTTCCCGAGAAAAATATCCTTCTATTAGTTAATGAAAATTGCCCATAGGGCTACAACCACCTGTGCAAGAGAGGGCTACAACAAGCATGATGGGGAGACTCTCCCAATGAAAAAACAACATATATACAATGGGGCTAAATCAAGAGATGGGAGGAGGGAAAAGCCACATAGGTGGAAAATAGTGCCATCTGAGCACCCCCTAGACTATGGTGTAGAAAGGCCCAGGGCGCAAGAGTCAAAGGAAAGCCTCGCGGCGCTCCCGCATGCGGTCGGAGCTGCCTTGTAGTCCCTCAAGCTGTCCTCTGAGAGTATGGATCAGCTCTAGCCAAAAGTCAAGAACAGTCTCTGCTGGTGGCATAGGGCGAGCCTCAAAGATGCGGAAACAGCGGGCCCGCCAGATGAACCAAAGTGTCAAGCCACTGATGAGCTCCCAACACTCTTCTCTCTCACTGCACCACTCCAGTGGAGTAAGCTCTGTAGCAGGCTGGAGTGTAGGTCGCCCCCCTTGTATCACTATCATCCTGCTAGTGGAAGATAGCTCAAACTGAAGTGCTGGGCCCGTGAGGGTGGACCAATCCGCTGCCCCCCAAGTGTACCGGCGAGCTGTGGAAAGAGCACGCATCAGCCGAAGAACTCATTGCCACACCTGCTGGGCCAAGGGACAGTCCCAAAGACAGTGACACTGACTCTCCACCAAATGGTCACAAGCTGCACATGTGGCCGAGAGACCACTATGCACAAGCCAGCTCCCTACTGCTATGGCTCTATGTGCGACCAGCCACTGAAACAAGGTGACTCGCCTCGGCTGTCTGGAGTCCCACAGCCTCTGCCAAAAATCTGCCAAGAACTCGACTGTGAGGCCCTCCTCCTGCCAATGACGTGCTGCAGCGGGGCGGGCCTCTCTCTGTGCTGCAAGTATATGACGTCGAAGCCGAACAGTGTACTAAAAGAAGGGGACTCCTGGGCGGTCTGTAGAAGAGAAGGGGTCCCTCCATAGCCACTCACCAGGATCCCACTGTACTCGTGCCAGTGGACAGCACTCTCAAGCCCATAGCCTCCAGTGTCCTTTCTCAAGAGCTGCTGGGTTAGGGTCTATGACGCAAGTCCTCCCACATATGCCCACAAATCAGATCCTCTGAAAACAGCACTCTACTACATGCGGGACCTCTACTGCAACTCGCTGTAATTGTCCCCCACCCTGAAGCTCGAAGAACAGGGCCTGACTGAAATGAGAACCTCCAGTCGTGTGAAGGCTCCCATCCACCGGGGTGCTACTTGCTGGAGAGGCTTTAGCCACTTAGCTGAAACTGACTCTGAGATGTCCTGACACATGCTCTGCACCCCTCTCATTCCCTGTAGCTGGACAACCTGCACCTCCTCTGACAAACCTGTGAACTCTAGCCAGTCACCTAGAGAGCGCGCTAGACCAGCTGCCATGGGACCCCAAGAAACATGAGGCCGATTCCCAACCAAGTGGCCTCTCTGAGTGCTAACCATGGGGTTCTAGACGAGGGGCTGCCGTAGGCGCTCCTCCGTGCACGTTGGCTGTCTCTGCTCTAGGCCACGCCGTAAGAGCTCCCAAGATCGAAGCAAACTCACAACAAATCGGTCCTCCAGTCTCCTGCTCAAACTAACTCGGCGCAACTCTGTAAAGATCCATCTGGTCGAAGGTTGCCAAGGGCCTCCTGACTGAGGCACCCTGGCACGAAGCCTCTGTAGGCAAGAACTCCTTCCAGGGCTCCTCGCCTAGAAGAAGTCCTCTAACGACGAACTTCCCAAGAAGGGCTCTGCTCTGGTGTGTTGGATCAATGATCCCAAGCCCTCCCTGAGAATAGGGAAGTGTGATGACCGACCAAGCCACCTTGTCTCGAGCAATCTGAGTGTCCCGACGTGACCAAAGGAAGTTCCCGATCAACCTCTCTACCTGGCTGATACAAGAACTTGAGAAGATCTAGCAAGAAGTGATGTACCACATAGTCGCCAACAACACCTGGTTGGCAACTACTACTCTACCAGCCAACGAAAGTCGTGCTGAGCTCCAATGTAACAGCTTTCTCCTGATGGACAGGAGAAGAGGGGAAATCTGCTGCTCGGGGGACAAGTCCAAACCAACCTGACAACCCAAGTACCGAACTGCAGTCCCTGGAGGAATCCACCTGAAACCCTCTCCTGGCATCCAATCTGGCACAGGAGTACTGCCAACCGAGAAAGCCACTATCTTTCTCCAGTTGATCAGTGTGCCCGATGCACAGCAGAAGGTCTCCAAAGCCTGCTCACATCTGTGTAAATTGGCCTCCTTGCCCTCTAAGTACAAGGCCGATTCGTCGGCAAACTCAGCGTCCAGAAGCTCATCTCCCCGTATAGGGAGTGCTAAGCCCCTCAGATTAACCTACTGTGACACCAAAAATTTTCTCATCGCCTCCACATAGAACAGAAAGAGAAAGGGGGCAAGATGACACCCCTCTCTGACCGATTGTGTGAGCATGAAGCGCTCACCTCTACCTCCTGCCAAAAGCACCTGACTGTGAGCCTGTCTGTACAAAGCTGACACCCCTCTGATCCAAGCATCTGAGAAGCCCATCCTGCGTAGCGTGCCCTCTAGAAAGTCCTAGTCAACTCTGTCGTATGCCTTCTCAAAATCGAGAAGAAGAATCACAAGGTCCTCCCCACGTAGTCGTGCCAGGGCAGAAGCCTCCCAGAAGGTAAAGATGTTGTCAAGGATACTGCGTTCCTTGACAAAACCTGTCTGAGTCCCATGTATAAGGATCTCCCAAAGTGGTTGAATCCTCAAACTCAGAGCCTTGGCAAGAATTTTGTAGGTTGAGTTTAGGATTGTGATGGGGCGCCATTGTCGAATCTCATCCAAGGAGCCACCCTCCTTTGGAATGAGGTAAATCAGGCCCTCACTCATGCTATCCGGCATCACTCCTGTGTGCAGAATGTACTGAAAGGCACTACAAAGATCTCGGCCAAGCAGGTCCCAGTACTCCAAGAAGAAGCTGGGAGTCAGTCCATCCTCACCTGGACAACTACCACGAGGGAGGGGCCTAAGAGCCGTGTGCAGCTCCTCAAGCTGAAGAGGTATCTCTAGCCTCTGGCGCATCTCCTCAGTCACAAGACAAGGCATCTGTGCCCAAACCTGCTCCCTGCATGCATCCTGTCTCTCTGACTGGGGCTCAGCCGACAGTAACTCACGATAAAATTCAATAGCAACTGCACGCATATCCTCGCGCTCACAAACAATTGACCCATCGGGTCTCCTCAATTGATTGACCTTGGCATGCGAGTACCGAGGTCCCACTATCTCAAAAAAAGCTCCTGTCACTTTGTCACCCACTTGAGTCCACTAGGATGCCTGTCGGTGAAAGGCAAACTCATGGCGCCTCTCCTGTGTGCAAGCAAGCTCCTGTCGAGCCTGCTGTAACTGTTCCTCCAACCATGGACTGTCTGGATGCTGCTCCTGCATCCTCTGTAGTGAAGCAATGCCTCGTCTGATACGCTGCTCCTCCTCTCTCGCTACAGCCCGTCGATCCAGAGACTCCTGGAGAAAAAAGTGGCTAAGCTGAGCTAGGCCTAAGGCCACTCTATCTGCAGGTAGAGCCTGGCTGTCCATGCCCTATGTCCAGAGAGCCTCTACCCTCTCTCTGTGTGGTGAGTCCAACAAGACCCGCTCTGGGATACGAAGCATCGTGCTCCCACTCCTCTGCCTGTCTGCCACTATGAGGATCACTGGTGCATGGTCCGAGAAGGATGTCCCTGCCAGGATGCCCACTGATCCCCCCAAGTCACTGAAGTGATCACTAGTGTAGAAGCGATCTATCCGCGATAGATTCACTCCTCCCACTCTGCGGTTCGATCTAGAGAAGGCAAGACTATGCTCAAAGCACAACAACACCACCGGAAGGCTCGAAAACTTCTCGGTCAATCGAAGAGCCACAAATTATCTCTCTCTTTTTCCTGCCCCCGCCACGGCCCATGCAGCCCATCTGTGGCAGCACCCCTGGCCATGACCCGTCACTATCCATCATTAGCCCCGATTTTTGATGCTGCGGCCACAAGAACCAACCCCAAGTAGGGGAGAGCACATTACCAAGAAAAAATGATATTAAGTAGTTTTTTTAAAACATTCACCACCCCCGCTATGCTTAACCACTGGCGGGCCGCCACCAATTTGGCCACACCTCTCTCCATTATCACCCGAAGACATAGGCCTCTCTCTCTCCTACTCGGCTCCACCAATCCACCACCATCTCTAATACCCCTGCTCTTGTGCCACCTGGCCCAATGGGCGCATAAACCAAGTTATGGATATCTATATTCCACTACGGGCTGCCATGCATGGACAGGAGTTCTCTCTCTCTCTCTCTTGCATTATTTATACACACACCCACTTTCATTTTTTGTTTTATTTTTCTCTCTCTTACCTTTCACTCATCCATACTCCACCGGTGGGTCGCCATACCTCACCTCTCCATCTTCCCTCTCGTCCACACTCCCTCGACCTCAATCTCCCCTCTTGTTTTCTTCCCATCGACGGCGGGCAGCCGTTTTCTCTCTCTCTTTCCTCATTATCTCTCTCTCTCTCTCTCTCTCTCTCTCTCTCTCTCTCTCTCTCTCTCTCTCTCTCTCTCTCTCTCTCTCTCTCTCTCTCTCTGTGGAGACTAAAGCTAGAAGGAACATAATGATATTCTCTCTCCCTCTCATAACCCAACACCCTACTCTCCCACCCGTTGACCTCACCGCCCCCTCTCCCTCGTTTCCATAGGCGGGCCACCCGAGTTCGAACTCTCCCTCTCTCTCGCTCCCTGTGGAGACCACAGCCCGAAGGAAGCATCATAGAAATGCAACCCTCTTTCTCTCTTATCCACACCCACACACCCTTCTCCCCCCCTCGCCATCTCAACAACCCCCCCCCCCCCCCCCTGCCGCCCTCTCTGTCTCTCGCGCTCTCTGAGTGAACCTGAAGGCGCAACCATAAACTACTCTCTATCTCTCTCACTACACACACACACTCACTACGCCCACACATACACACACACACACACACACACTCCTCTCTCTCTCTCTCTCTCTCTCTCGGCTGGTGTAGGCACCGCGCA